>NC_060247.1:31551958-32759289 GCF_921293095.1 Ischnura elegans
TGCTAGCCTCCAACTCCATCAGCTAGTCTTTCATCAATCAAGGTAAATTGAAAAATATGGAATTATGGCTTTTGATTTTCTGTACTTAATTAAATTGAACTAATTTTCATTATGATGTTTAAATTGAATAGTTCAGGCCAGGCTAAGTGTAAAATTTCATTTTTTCTCTACTCAGGAGAACCCTCTAAAAACATGCAGAAGAATCATTTGAATTGACCCTTTTATCTTAGACTACCCTGCAGGATTTCCTGAGCTCTTGATCATGGACAACAGAAGGTGAGTTTCTAATGCGATTTTTCTGTGTGGTCAGTTCTTCATTCTATTGTATTTTTTAAAATTGATTGATGATCTTGTAAAATATGATTTGCTTGCTTGTTTTTTTTTAGATTTTTTTGTATTTGCCGAGAAATTGCAGATTTTTTTTTGTTTGTGCTTAATGATAAAAATTTTAAAGGCATAAATGTTTCACAGAAGGAATTGAGAATATTGAGCCATAAATTTAGCACTGTGAAATGCATGAAAAGGAATCAGCAGTAACTCCCATTGAATACAATTATCCATTCACATTTTAAAAATGATTTGCTTAATTACATGCTGCTTATATTTATTGAACTCAAATATCTTGCAAAAGACATGCATGGGAAATTTATGATCTGTGTGCTTAGTTCTTCTGCTATCAGGATTATTTTGAAATTCCTTTTTAAATACATTTTTCATTAGTAATTAATTATTATCTTATTTTATACTTAAAATTTTCACAATCCATAATATAGTCAAGCCTAAAGTATATATTTTCATTAAGTTGATTGGGAGTCTAGCAAAATATCAGTCTGATTTGGATATGGTGGAAGTTTAATATTGTCATCTTCCCTGGACCACTCTGATTCTCAGTGGTGCTGACTCCATGGGGCCTGAGGGGGCCCGAGCCCCCCCAAAAATTCGTTATACAGATGTGAGGAAAAAATGTGTCAGGCTTGTCAATTTTCCCCAGAGTGTCCAGATATCAAGATTCGAGTGATCAGGGTTCTAATGTTGATCATTTGACTCTTCTAAAATGCTTAAAAAAACTTAAAATTCATTACTTACAAAATTTACCACCTGGGCAAGGTCCCCGGTTTGGGCCCCCCCAATATTTTTTGTAAGTCGGCACCCCTGCTGCTTGTTCATATTTACTAATTATAAAATTAAGGTCTTTCTCTGATTAATATTTTCAAAGTGGATGCCCTGGATTTAAAACTTAAGTGGCAATTTTATTTGTGCACCTCTTTTTTCAGCACTTGGTTCTGGGCCAAATAGGTATGTCTTAGGTCTCAGTCTTTCTTCAGATAATTGTGGGAACCTTAAATTTGCCTCTGAAGTAATTTTCTTCTACCACATCTTTAGAATCGTATTAGCATCATCCAAGAGGTATTTTGTTATCATTATATTCAAGATGACAGGTTTAGGTTTAAACAATTACCCGTGAGGAAAAGAAGACAGACTTAATCAAGTTGATTGTTTCTTCCTCAGAAATGATTATTAATGATAAATAGTCTCCTCACGTTGGTGATAGGGATTTAGCGAAAATTTTATACGACCCAATACATTCACAATTGTGGGAAACGTAAAAATGGTGTGTGATTAGTAGCTGCAGATTATTTTTAGGTCTTTCTAGATATGCCCGTAGTAATTGGCTCTACATATAATTCGACAGATACCTCATAGATGAAAGCAATTCAAAAGAACTTTATTTGCCCCCTAAGTTATGGCGTATAAGTAAATTATTGCAGTGGAACTGTTTCAAAAGAACAGCAAACCGTGAAGTGCTTGCCAGTACTTTTTTTCTGGCCAAGGGCAAAATTCCAAGGACTCTTTGATGAACAGCCCTTCAGAACTGTTTTTCTTGGATCTTTTCTGAATGTTTTCCGATTCCTAAGAGCATTCGTTTCTACCTTTAGTGTAAGTTGAATTGAATTCAGCTGTCTTTATTCTCGGATAAAGTTAAGTATGCACCCCTTTTTCCCTAATTTGGCTTCATTCTATATGACTGACAATATTGACTTATATGATTAACTCGCTGCATTGGCTTTCTTTTTCTTAGAAGATTCTGTTAAATTAATCTCTTAATTATACGACCATTCTCCGTGAAATAAAAGAAGATTGATTCGGGAATGGTTCGCGAAGCCTCAATGAAACTCAGCGTCGCGGTCCTCTCATTTGTTCACTTCGTATTTTAATTTTTTTGGTCCTGTCGCCGATGTTGAAAGAAATCTGGCACAAGCTATCCAGTCTCAGACCTTCGGAAACGTCGCGATTTTTTCCCTTAGGCCTCCCCTTCAAAACATCTCGGTGAGTCAATGTGCTAACAAAAGCGAGTGCTCGCAATAACCGTTTCAGGCTTGACTTTGTTGGGAGTTTCCAGCGTACAGAGTTTTAGAGCTCTTACAGCTGAAACATCACCCTTGCATCTTTATGAAGTCGAATGGAAAGGGGTTATCATAGTGTCATCCGTGTAGAATCGACATAGGAATTTCTCTCGCTTGCGTACTTGAGTGCCCGCTATAGGTTTCTCCTATTTATTTTTTAACTGTCATGACTGAATTTCATTTTAAGAAATATTTGGAGTCGAAAGTCATTGTTCAACCGTAACTCACCAGGGAATTGGCAAATTAGTATGTGTCAGCATCGCGTTTGGGGGAGTGCATGCGGTTTACGACACCCTTTATTTTCGTCGGAGGCCAGATTCTTGAGCCCTCCCCAACGTGCTTGCTGTTTAACTATTACTTATTCTCGTTTTTTAAGATAATGAAAAGAATTTTGTTTTACAATGTTCACGTTGACATGAGACAATAATAAAACCACTCTTTTCCTTTACTACGCTAATGACTGCTCGCGCGCTCGTAAAAAATGGAGCAGTCCCGGTCAAATGTAGCAACCGTATTTTCTGACATAACTTATGTACGTGCCTAAGCCTTATGTAATGTTAATCATAATGTAAGATAAAGAGACGATGAGCTTCATCTGTACAACTAGGCCTCGTAGTAAGTAAAAACTTTCCATCCGAGTGATTTTATGTTTTTATTACATCACGACCCGCATTTATTTTCTACCGTGAAGTTCATATTTTCCCTTTAACTCGCAGAAAAATAATCGGACCTCATTGCTTTTGGTCGATCCTTATTTTACATCAGACGCATGTAAAAAATCGTAATGACCGATGTTAAAATCGAATGAGATAAGATAGAAGAAGATAATTTTCGCTAATCGAGCAGTTATTAAAGTCATTAAAGAAAGTGGACGCCCATGGATCCAATCGATTTCAGGGAAATTGATTAAAAGTGAGGAAATAGGAAAAAGGATTTGTATTATTATATCATTTTATTATTTGTTTTTTAGGTTTAGCAAGATTAGAACGGCGTTCCTGGTGGACAGGTGGGGATGCTCTAGCGTTTTTATGCGACAGAGTTGTTGATTAAATTCGAGATGCGGCAGTCTATGTGATTATGGATCGAACGGAGACATGTCATCAACATGAGGACATGGACAAAAAAATAAAGGATTGATCTCGGACAGTGGCGTAGCCCCCCCCCCCCCCCCCCCCCCCCCCCGAAATATAAAAACACAATCATTTTCCTTCGTAAAAGAAAACAAAATATTGAAAAATCATAGATTAAAAAATATTTTTTTTAACAAAGTTGTGTTGTTTTGCGATTTTGAAAGTTTTGCGATTCTGAAAATTGTTAAAATTAGTTTAAAACCCATTACTTAGCACTCTGTTTTTCAAAAATCCCCCCCCCCCCCCCAAAAAAGAAATTCCTGGCTACGCCACTGATCTCGGACGAGAATGGCGAAGGGCGTATGATTGACACTGTATGAAGGAAGGAATTACGTTTGAAGACTTTTGTGAAATTCGGCGCTAAAAAGATTTTTTTTATGCGCTAACTCAAGACAGACGAGTGTGAGGTCCTCAGGAATTGTACGAGATATTCATCTATTAATCACGCAAAATCCTGAACGGAATATATCCCTCTTGTGCATTCAAGAAGTTGGCCTTGTCAGGAGCGGATTAAGGCTGTTGTTTTGGGCAGGGGGGCGGTTCATTACTTTCCGCGGCGCTTTGATGGCATACCTGTCAGCGATAATGAGTGTGAGGTCTGATGTGCGTTTACAAGGGGCTTTTTTATATTTATCAATATTTTTAAATATTGTTTATTTAGCTGGTGATTTAAACACTTATGAGGGAACCACCAAGGATAATGAATAATCTTCAAAATGTCGTGAAATTTAGGGATGGCTACCGCCCATAGGACACTTTTATTTCTTTCTCCGATGTATTTTTTATCTTACGCGGGGGAATTTCCTCGTAAGGAAGTTATTTTGTGTACGTGAATGTACTGAACTTGCGTAGCAATGTAGTGAGCCCTAAATTTTTACCTTATTTTAATTCACCTTTTATAGGTCGGTAACAATTTTTAAGTATTTATATGCAGAAAAGTTAATTTAGATTTTTCCATACTTTCTCAAAATGTGATATGTTTATCAGCAAACCTGCTGGCTTTCACATTGAACCTAATTATCAATTATTTCGCAAGCAAGAGTAGAGATGGCATACGGTTCAGTTCCGTTTTAATTAGGCACTCTCCCTGATATCAACGCGAGTAATAAACAGTCACCGGGTCTTTTTTTGCAAAATATAAATTTCTATGTCCCCCTTGTGTTCTCAGTCGCTCAACTTGTTTACGTGGACTCGCTTATGCAATAATTAAAGCAGCGCGCAGCCTTGAGTTTTGAATCCTTTCATGGAAGTAATTCTCTCGTTCGCCACCGGCTACGCCACTTGAAACATCAGAGCCACCCGTCGAATCGCACGTAAACTTAGTTTTCGAAAAGTATTACTGACAATGGCCATCGGAGTTGGAGTTCTGAAGTTTTGTGTCCTCGTATTCGCTCTTAACTCTTGTTAAGTGACTTGAGGATATCATTAGAGCAATATGTGATTGTCCTTAAAGCTGCAATTGTGTTATTTTAAATGATTGTTCACCTTTGGTGTGTAACCAGCCCTTGGTCTCTGCCCCTGATATAATCGACAGACCTTTTGCGGATTTCGTTGTGAAGGTAAGCTTCGAAGAATTAACTTGTATGAAGAAGACTTTGGAATGCTAAATAGTTTAGCTTTGCTCGTTTCTTGCATTTTGTTATTATTTTTGTTACGGGTAGATTCTCATGCCTGATTAAATTTGTAGGCTAATGGATATGTTTTCGCCTGCTGCGAGACAAAGGTTCCTGATTTGTGTCGAAGGACTTATTGTTTTTCCAAATATCGGAGTTCTCTTTTGGCGACCGCCCATTCCACGACGAATATCCCATGCCTCCCGTCTATTTATAAACTACCCGCGCGACGGAACCGGAGTTCACACGCACGCGCCCGTGTAGTAGGTAGCATTCGGGGACGGGAAAAAATTTTTTTTACCGCTGCCGTTTGGACAACATTGTGTTTTTAAAATTAGCTCCGGTTGGCTTTCGTGAATACTTATCGCCGGCAATCCGAAAAGGAACATTACTTTGTATTGAATAAATTAATACTTGATATTTCCATTGGTAAAACTTTTCCGACATGAATGTGGCCCTTGTGTTCAAGGGTTGCAATCGGTCGGTGAGAACGATGAATGTGTGGAAGATGTATTTATTTGTTGAACATAATGAGATTCTACCACGTATCGTCCGAATCAATTAGCATCGCTTTACGTGGGTATTTTCGCGTCTGGTCCGCCCGCTTTTGATGCAGGCATTGCGCCGGCGTATTCCGCGACAGGTATTCAATTTAACCGCAGTGGGTCACCGTACCATTTATCACGAGTTCACCGATTGAACCCCCCTGTATCGGATAGTTCATTACTCCCAAATCCGATTCTGCCTATTCCTTCCTCCCACCCCGTCCTAAGAGCTGGCCCCTAGCAGCTCCGCAAGGGAGGAAGGTGAGTTTATTCCTGGACCGGAACAACTGAGTGGCCTATATGCCAACATCCTCCTCTCCCCTCAGCCGGCGGCAATCCCCAACGCTCCTCCCCGCAGCCCCAATCTCTCCCTGCTTCCGATGTCGTGCTCCAATCATCTCTACGAGAACTCCGCGCGAATGTGAAATAAAAACGTACCGTGAGCTGCCTGTGATAAAGAATCCTCTGTGATCTCGCGATAACTTCAGAAATCAAAAGAGTTACAATATTTTTGTCAGCATAGGAGAGTTGAAAACCTATTACTTTTAGCGGGGCACATTGTTCTTTTGTACCTTTGCTTTGTAATATGTGGCCATTCAGGATTTAATTTGAATTTACGATACAGAACCCCTCAGCACGGTATGACCTCGCGGATTACTTCAGAAATCCTTAGGTTACATTGCTGTTGCCAGCGTAGAAGTGAATATACACCACTTTTTCAGGGAGTCATATTTTACTGTATTTTATGTGGCTCCTTATTAATTTTCTTCGTTGTTAAAATGGAGAATACTTCAGCGCGATATGATGTCGCCCATATTTCATAAATCAGAGGGTTATAATTTTTTTCCAGCGGAAGAAAGGTGAAAACTATGAGGGAGTACTTATAGCAGGAAGTCCAATAATTCTCCATTTGTAGGGCTCCTCTTTTTATTTGATGTTTTAATGGAAAACCACTCAACACGATGTTTCCTCGCTGATAATTTCATGACTAAGGTGTGGCAATATTTTTGACGGAAGAAGATGAATGAAAACCCAATATTTTTTACAAGAAATCTTATTTTAGTGTACCATGTTGGTTTTATTATCTTCATTTTACCACGTAAAGTATAATCTCACAATGGGATTACTTTTCAACCTTTCTGGTGAATGATGCACTTTTTTTTTGACGATTTTACGCCTTGTAGAAGTACAAGCAGTGTTGTAGCCATGAAACATCATCTGGCCGACATTTAAAAAACAGAACTGCCTAAAAATCCATTCCTTTAAAATTTATGGATTTTTTATTTTACCCTGCTCAGTGTCAGTATTTTCCGCCGAATCTTTCTAGTCATTGGTTTTCTCAAATATTCTGTGTCAAAATAAGGAATTTTATGTCAAAAAACTTTACTATCGAATTGCAATGGCTTCCATGTGACGTCGAAATGCAGAATACTCATATAAAAGCAGAGGGAACAAGCTCTTTATTTTATTTAAACCACGTTATGAACTTTTGAAATGAAATTCAACCAATTCAGGCGTGATGTAGTGGAAGTTCGACCAATTGAAATATAATGTAGTTGCTCTTTTCCTCAATAATATGGTTGCATAATAGTATTTCCACAACTTCATTGTGAAAAAGTTCAGTTACCTTTTCTTTCAATATGGTATGAACTTCCTCTAAACATTTTTTGGTAACTGTCAATGATACTACTTTCATTTTCGTGAAGCTGTTGGTACCTTCTCAATTCTTCGAAGGAAAAACTCTAATTTAATATTCGTCGTAAAATCTCGTTTTACTGGTCGATGAGATGTTGCGATAGCTGCGGATACCTCGTTTCGGTGGTGTTTTCTCGCGTAGAGTGATATAATCTCAATAAAAACAGTGTTCCTAAATTGCTTAAGACGACATAAAATTACGTCCAAGTTTGAAGGTGATATAGCACCTACCTTCCTATATTCATGAGGTCAATCAGATTTACGCTATTTTTTATTTTTTGCCTGAGCTATCAATGAAATGTCTGTGTCTGAAGTATTATAATTCTTTGGTTATTAACATTTTTCGAGGTTGTGTAACCCTTTATTCAGCATTTTTCACGTTAACCGACTTTTGCCTCTCATCTAGCCCATGCAATAGGATTCTGTCGTCATTCATTCTTATCTGAAAACCTAGGATTTTTCTTGCTGTTTATATTCTAGCGATATATACATTTAGAAGCATATGCAATTTTCCGCATTATTCAGTTGGTAGCGTAAAATTATTTTTTATGTGCATGTGCTTTCTTTATTCTTGCCGAAAATCATAACATATTTAAAGAAATAAATATGACCCATTTTTTTTAATTCACGGTGGCAATGATCAATGTACCGAGTGTATCGTTTCTGTGATTCATCCCCTACCTTCATTCATGAAATACGACTCTTGAGCAATCAGGTGCGGCAGTATGTTGCAATTATTGTTCATCTTGGACGGGAAAGCTATGGCGGTGTACGTAAATATCACCGAGAACTCGACTTCATAGGTGACAGTTGTTTTCACCCACACAGCTGTAAACTCTTATGGCTGAAGTCTCTCCAAGTCTATAGTTAAACTCTTGTGCGCCAAGATAGGTTTGACTGAATTCCACGTAGATTCCGTTCCTACCATCTCGTGTATTGTATGCTTGTGCATACGTTTTCCTAATCCTCTCAGCATTCGACCTAAATATTGTTCATTTCTCCTCGCTTTTGTGTTAAAATCATGTTTCTTTTATTAATCATGGTACGTAATTACCCTCTTATTGCTCACGGTGATTTTTCGTTCAATTATACTACATTTGTGCTCCAGTCAGGGACGAATGAATTAAGCATGAAAGTCATACGATTGAAAGTTATCAAGTTTGGTCCTTACTGGAAAGTTAATTAACCTAAACTTAAATTCATATTTGCTCCGCATTAATGTGACTTACATTCATCACTGGCTGTAGTGAAGTTTGAAATTCATTTAAAATAATTAACTTTCATTTTTCATAACCCCGCTGCATTTTAATGTCCGCGAGGATCTCGTGAGGTCGTAGTTTCCACGTGAACAGATATTGTTTAGAAAGACCGAGGATCATTAGCAAGTTTCTCTTCGAAGAATTTTCCTTGCACCGTGCCAAATAAATCCTAAAGTAGGGACTTTTATTTTTTTTCTTGCTTAACCCTTTCCGATCGCCTCGTTAACGCCTCGTAAGTGTTGCACAGCACTCCGTTCCTTGGAATTGTCGTGTAACTTCGTGTAAAAGAATAAACGGCTGTTGCAAATGAGCATTGCGAAATTTCATGGGCCGTAATGAAAGAGAATGTTCTGTAGAGTGATGCGAAACAGGAGGGAGCATATATCATAGGATGTTCGAAGGTCGGTATAGTACTTTTTTCCATCCAGATCCTATCTTCGGTCTCTGGTTACGCGTGGAAATGTAATTTAAATTGGCATTTCCTTCGTATTAATTAGAGAAAAAATTAGACTTTCACGACATAGCCTATTGTTCGGATTATCTTTTTCTGAGACAATAAGCGAGAACTCTAAGAAAAGAATCATCCTTTCACGTTTTTAGTGATGATTATAAAGCTTTATATGAGGGCGAAATTATGAAGAGATTTGGCAGAACCCTATTCCGTGAAATAGTACTTCGAACGTTTCCCAAAACATCCGGAAAACTATTGAAAGGGTCTATGCATTTGGTGCAATTTTTTCAGTCTAACCTTATACCTTCACTTCCGAGGAATGTATTTTTTACTACCATCATTTTAGGATTTGGTGTTAAAAACATGCTTTAATCAGATATCTTTGAACTCTTGTTTTAAAAGTCATATTAGCTATAAGTAAAGATTGAATAATTCAATCACTTGACAATGAATAATGGCGGAGATATTGATTGGTGACAAAGACAGAAGCTTCATATCTTCTACAAAAACTGATAATATTTGAGATCTCTCATCGTATACGTGTTTGATATCTTCCGCTGATTTCTATTTATTTTTTTCCCGTCAGATTTGTACATGTCTACGTTTAACATGGTTTCCAGACAAGAATTTTTGTTTAGCAGTGATGTCCAGATTCTTTAAGAGAATTTCTATTTCAATATACGCTTTTATGTAAATACATATAAAGAGATTGTATATTTCAAAATTATTCATCAGATAAAAATCAAGCATTATTGTTACGGAAATTTAATAAATGCTGAATTTCGTGCGTGGGTTAATTGGGGCATAATATCTTAATAAGTAGAATTCGTTTATTATTTGATTTTATATTATGGAAGATATTTGGAAAGTTCTATTTGATTATTGATATTGACCTTATTAGCAGTGCTGGTTTTTTGCTAGGTACTCAGTTAATCAATAAACAAACCCATGTTCAATTTGCAATTCCGTCATTTCGCTTGTATTTGTGTTTTTGTATTGACGAATTACTGATTTTATGGTTTAAAATATGATGTTGATTCATCGATGACCGAATGATCTTTTATGATTTCGATGACATCATGGTACTAATAGGATTATAATGCAGTAGAACTTAAGATGGATGATTTTGCTTCAGTACAACTATTTCCATTGAATAGGCGTAATTTCATTTCAAAAACTGGTATATGCATCCTACGTATCCATTTGAAATGAACGTGCGGCCCGAAGGTACGAAAAGGTTGATGACAAATAGGGTAGGCTTTCAATAGAATGGGACCTCAAGCCCTAACAAGTTTTCTACGTTACTGGATACGTTTTTCTGTTGTTTTAGTATCTATTATGGCGTAAAGTTTTTCATCCGCGCCCTTCTCAGACAGACTTGTGCTGTACAGTGTACAGCTTGGCAGAAGGGAGGTGCACTATTCGGGGCTGTAACCTACAGAATGCATTCTCGGGATGATGTGGAAAAAGTTGTGAAATAATATCCACAAAGCGAAACGCTGTAAATATGAGGAGGTTTTTCAGCTTATTAAAACAACTTGTCTGCTTCCACACTAATGTTTTAATTAGCTGAATATCAAATATTTCCACCGCATCACGCCGGACACTGTATCTTTTATTCAAAGGAGGTTTTTGTTATATTTAATTCTTAGATTTCGTCACCAAACACGGAATTGTAGATTTGTGAATCAGGTTTCTCACGGCTGTCGTGAAATTTCTCGCAAATTTGGTCTGTAATTGAAAATTTACTCTCCTTATTTCAGTTGAGAATTTTGTTAAATGAAACGCATATATTTCAGCATCGTAATGACTAATTAAATCCCTTCGGTTCCATCAAATGATAATAATGATTGTCATCATACTTATTTTGAACCATTTTTTTTTAGTTTCTTCATTGTATATTTTATATTATTTTTCTGAAACATGTACTCCCAATCAACATTTGTCAAGTTTTTCACGTATAATTTTGATTAATTTACAAATTAATTTACTGTTTCTATTGCATGGGTCTACTTAAATCCTATTCTCGGCCATATACCTGGTTTCTTGTTGCTGGAATGTGCTAGATTGCGAGCATTTCTCTCCCTCTTTCACCAGGGAAGAAAAAATACCAGATAATCCATTATGTCTCTTTGGGTAGTGCTAGTTGAAAAAGCTAATTCTGTCCTTCCTTCGGAAATGGCATCAATTTTTCGTTATAATGGCACCAAAACCGTTTGAAGATTTGATGTGAGGCATCGTATTGTAGTACATATTTACATACGTTTGAGCCGCATTGAAAATTTAGCTATGTCGAGTGACAAAGTTGGGCAGCGAAAGCCATAAATACGAGCCGGCAAAATTTCCAGTTGAAAATTTTATCTGGCACGCTGAACTGCTGGTTGAGTGCGCGCATTCGGGTGTGCATGCAATTTCTGCGTAAGCCACCGGTTTTTCTACTCCCTTCATCGCCTGCTAGGCAACGGCACCAACGTCATCTACATATCAATCGCCTGAACTCAGTTCTAAACCTGTCTAACAATTGATTATATTAACCTTGCGATGAACTGAACGTGGTAAGAAAATGGGTAATAGGGTCAATTGAATTATGAATGCATTAACTTTGATTATTACCGTAGATATGTTGAATGCAGACTTTCGCGGGGTGGTGCAGCATGCGAAGTAAGGTTTTCGGGTTGACCTCCATGTCAATTCATCTTCATGACGACAGCTACTGTCGTCATGGAGATGAATCGACGCAGAGGTCAACCCGAAAACCTTGCTACGCATTACCGTAGATATAATGTTCCCTTGTGATGTTATTATCTGGCAAATCCGTTCATTGCCCTTGGCAAAAATAAGACCCCTTTTTTAGTATTACTATAATAGTAAATCAGTTAATTTAATTAAGTCATTACGAGCGTGCTGCGCCCGCTCCCAGCGGGCTTCCCCCGCTCTTTTCAATGCAGGTCCAACAGAGGGATAGGCGCGTTTCTAATTTTAAAATGTAGAAAAAAAGGCAGGGTCTTTTGTACAAATTTAATTGGAATGATCATATACAAATTGAGGTCAGAGGACCTCTTTAAACACAACATTGGAAGTAATTACACTATCCTCTGTTAAACGCACATGATTACTCATACTTACGTATCAACAGGAGACTTGAATGTAGAATCAGTTGCATTTTGATAAAAGTTATTTAAAGAATGCGAGATATTGTTGCAAATGAACAAATGATCAGTTTGTGCGCCGTTAACGTCAGGAATATTTACCGGTTTTTGTTTTTTTTGTTTTTGTTTTTTTTTTTATTTAAAAACCAATTTTAAGAAACAATAGCAGTATTTAGGGAGTAAGATCTGCCGTCGCATATTCTCTGATAAATTCTGTGCATTTTGGTACCTCATTTGTAGAGTTTGGTTGCGTATATGTTGAGAAAAAGGTATCTACACAGTGGAAATAATATAGAAGATTTTAGTTAATTTATTAGTATAGTTGATGTTTGTAATATTTTACAACAGGTAATCTCTATCAGGGATTTTTGTAGGCTAGTGAATGAGTAGTTGAGGCCTTGAAATTTGTCTGAATGGGATCATGGATTAAGAAAAGAAAACGAGAGTTCTTTGTATATGTCCTTGGGCAGAGAATAAATAAATTTTCTGTCTGCTAAGGGTAATGCGAAACTTTTCGAGAAACGTTGGGAAATACGGTGAGAACAGTAAAATAAAAAGGGGATAGCCTTAATCGAGAGAGCTCATTGGTAGGATTACATCTTTCAGGAAAACGTGACGACATAAGTCCCAGGGATAAGAAAAGCTCATTAGGATCTGGTAAAAGATTGATCAAAGCATATGGGATAGGAAAACAGTGGTGAAGTGAAGAAATTATCTCTGAATAGAAAATGTGAAAGGACAAAGAACTTGGGGGGGATGAACAGTACGAGCGAGCCAAGGCAATAACGTGGCTTGGCGGAAAAAGGAAAAAGAGAGAGCTTGCGAAAGTGATGGAAGTTATATAATTGTATTTCGAGGATCTTCCAAAACGAAATTAATTTTAGGAATAGGACGTTATATTGTTTTTATATCAAGGGCGAAAAAGACTCCGAGATGTGTTGCGAAATAAATTTCTTTGCACAAACATGAAAATATTTGCATGCATTGAAAGACAAAAGTCGAGACTTAAAAGCGCTAATTTTAAGTGGGTTGATTATGATGCCTCAGAAAATTCTGGGGAAAAACACTACGTTGAGATGGATCAAGGCCGTTGCGGTCGGGAGTGAGGGCGTTCAAACCCACCCGCCCCCCCGAATGTTTGGAAAACACTTTTTTAGGTGCACCCCAGTGAATTAACCCCCCCTCCCCGAAATACATTCCTTCTTCAAGTAAACCCTGATTTTTCCATCTACGACCTTCAAATAGATTTAGCCCGAGATGTGAAAGGACGAAGGGTTTTCTGCTTAGTAAGGTATAATATGGCATCGAGAAATTTACGTTAATTAGTGATGGAGGTTTTAGGGTGGGTCGAGGGCCGTAAGCGGGGGCTTTCTTTTGCTTTGGGTCCGACCCCTTCGAGTGTAACAACAGAGGAGGTCCCCAAAGTATCGAAAGATCCCCACCCACATCCCTCAATCTTCCCCTGCGATGCGGCCTCACCAGATTCCCTTAAACCGTGATATGTGCCCCTAATCTCCAGTTTTATTTCTTTATTGTCCTATGTTTGGTGGGAAAACTTAAGTTATAAGTTACTGCTCTTTATTCGTTCGCATCCAATATGGATAGAGAGCTGCGATATGAGATTGGAGTATTATTATTGAATCAAATAATTTGCAGCGGTAGGGCGGCTTCAGGAATCTTGTGGAGGGCTTGGGATACGACATCGAACTGTTTCTTTTTTGCTTGGGCGGGGAAGGACGCCGGCCGAGAATACCGCCAGCCCAGAAACTCAGCGAGAGTTTTCCCGACTCACGGTCGAATCCCATATTGTCACCTTAGCATTCAGTGTGCGAAGAACTCATTTACGACGCCCGAGAATCATTCCGTCTTCCCTGGATTACGCGATTTCGTTTTTCGAAAAACGTGCCAGTGATAAAAACGACGTAAGTCGTTAGTATTTTTTGTGAGTGGTGCCCAACGAAAGGATATCAATACTGGGAATCGTCAATACTCCTGCCTACTGCCTGCTACCATGGAGCGAGCGAGCAAAGTAATTATTCTCAGTGTTCTCAGTCTTTCTTTAAGGTTATGTATCATTTGCACAGTAAAAAATTGCACCATATAGCTCTAAAAATGGTTCAATATAATTTTCTGCAATTGGTAACTTAACGCTATGTTTTTAAAATAATGTTTCATCAATGATCTGATACTTGCTCATAATATGATGAGTGAATGGTTATTCAGAAAATTTCCGTAGGAGACTGCTATCAATGCGTTTGCAAAGTCGTTGATACAATCAGTTTACAAAACTATCCAACTAAGCTGGCAAAGTGAATTGATTTTTATCGTGTTCAAATTTAAGTATATTCTTCGCTTATTTGACCGGATTCAATCCAATGCGTATTGGGTTTTGTGAAAGGCTGGAAAATGAATAAGGCGATGTTTGCATTGGATAATTGGAACTGGAGGTTAAATCATGAAAATACTAATAATAATTCATAAGATTTTCGTGATTCTGGAAATAGATTTTTCGTGGGGATTGCTAAATACCCTGTCTAATACCGTTAAAGCGGCCTGCATTTTTCCTGAACTGGTAGGAAGCTATAATCTTTGTACCATTGACTTTTTCAATTCATTTTTATCAATTCACTCGTTGAGAGCTACTTAGTATATTAAATTATTGAATTCGTTATTTTGTGTCCAAGACTGAAAGCAATTAGCAAAATTGAAGTTTAGGGTTTTGAATCGTCCTCATGGATGATTTTATTTCATTTGAATCGAACTAAAATGTTTTTATTCCTGAAAACAGTTACTTGAGATACCTCAAGTTAATATAGACCAAAACTTGCAAGTCTTTATTTGTTAGCGAGTTTAATCTACTTTATTTTTATTTCTTGTCAAGCGAGTACTAGTGCAACAAATGCTTGTTGGCCTACATTATCGTATAATTGTCATCCTGGGCTGTAAGGCACTGTAACGACTCTGTGGGTTGTGGTCTAATGGTCACCGTGATGCGTAAAATAATTTGTGCAAAATTAAGCTGCCGGCAGGCCTCAAGTTATGACTATGTGAACGAGGAAGTGGTGATGATGGATTGTTATCTTGGTTAGTTTTAATGTGAATGCGCCCTTTAAAAATTTTCTCCTCAGTTACAGTTTATACCTATAAGTGCAGTTCTCTTTGCTGCCAAGTAAAGCTATAATAAGCCGGATAAAGTTCATGCAATATCCATATTACTAACATTTTCCTCAATCATCCGGAATTTTTAAGTACTTTCCAAAATCATGGTTATTTTCAACTGATGGTAAGGTTTCAGGTATATTATTGTGATTTTTTTTCTCTTCTAGAAAAGACAGCGTATGGTAATTTCGCATTGTTTTTTGTATTAACGGAAATAAGGACATTTCATTTAAGTGTTTCTTAGTATAATTACGTGGGATTTGAAAATCTGTACTTTGCAGAATACTTACACCCTTACTTCCCTTCGTTCATCAACGCTTGTGTGCTGTAAATATTTCCTGTGAAACCCAATTGTCCCCCGGTTGTAATCTATAGCGTTATTTATTGTCAGTGATCCAATATTCCTTACTAATTTCGATCTTCTTGTGTTGCAGGGTTCTTATTAGTTCAGGATGTCGGGGGGTGGAACCAGGGGTATGCAACATTTGTACACTGGGGCGAAGGGAGACCCATTGTGTCCCCTTGGGTTCCACCCCCAAGTAAGATGGCCCACAAGATGCAAGCGGTGTTTCAGGCAAGTCTTCGTTGTGCTTTAATACTACTTTAGTTCTATCCTAATACCTGGCCCCATAATGCATTAACAGGCATGAGTTAATGTGTTAATGCATGCGCATGAGAAGGGATGCCAAGATGCGACATAACCACCCACCTTGTACGAATTGAAACCATGTTATGACAAAGGTTTCCGCGGTGATAATTAGATCTCTGCATTTTTCTCGGGTTTTCCTCCGCAAAGGTTGGCTTATGGATAACAATTTCACTGTCAATCCTGCCAGCGTCAGGTCTACCTTTGACCTGAAGATGTTGGCAGGATAGCCAGCGAAACTGTTGTACGCAAATCAACTGACGCGGAAGAAAACCCGAGAAAATCCAGAGATCAACTGAAGCTATGATTACATGATTTCCAATACGGCACAAATCAACTTGCCTGCAATGGGTTCTTCACCAAATTATCACTCGTCACTTAAATCAGTTTTTTTCAATTTGAAATGGCATTTCACCATCGTTAAATTTTGGTCACTGTCAGTATCTGCCCATAGGTAGCTTTCGGAGTCCACCTGATTCCTTTATCTCGGCTTCACCAAAATGCTATTGGTCCAAAATATTCACTCTTTTGCACATGTACCTTTTCCGAAGATGATTATTAATCATTTATTGCAAGCGGTCACTTATGTTGTGTTCAGACTCAACTCGTATTTTTTTGTTATTGTCGATTTTGATTTGGTTTGAATAATAAGAGACCCGTATCTTTCCGTTTACTGATCCTCGGGTTACTTCTCAAGCTATTTATGGTGAAAAATCGACAGTCTTAACCTTCCTCAGATAAGTTGATGACGTCATGATCTTGTGCTCAGAGGGCCACCGCTTTTTCTTCACTCGTCATCCTCGCTCATTTGCCTCTCGTGGTTCGTTGTTCTTTGCAATTTTGAGAGCGATTCATTTCCTCAATTAGTAGTTCTCCCTGATCGAGTGTATGAACCAAAATTCCAATGAAGTCACAAACTATCTTAGTCTTGAAAGTCACAAACTATCTTAGTCTTAGTCTTACACTAGTCTTGAAAATGGTGCAGTGTAACCGAAACTAGTCGGTAATAAAGTGTGTGTTTTTGTGTAGAAAAGCTAAGTAATTTCCTTCCAACCATAAAATATGGAATTCTACAAAGTAAAGGCCTCAACAATTCAGTGCATCAAGTCACAAACTCATGGAAAGTGGGTTGCAACTTTCGCGTGTTTTCATTTAAAATTTATGACTGAATGAGTAGGATTTTTTCTTCATAAATATTCTTTCCCTTTATTAAGTGGATTCTTATAATGAACTGCGATTTCGGATCTTAGTGGTCGACCCCATTTTGGATGAATACTTACTGAGCCTATCTTTAGGGCGTCCTTAGCTCTTTCAACGATTTTCTCTGTATTGCTCGGTGCTTCGTATGGTAATATTTCTATTCATGGGTAGAGATAAAAGCTTTGGCAACCTTTGAAGATGCACAGTTTGTCTCAAAACTTTTCTGAATGGATTTGTACACTCATGGAATAAAAATTTGTTTCGATCATTACTACCCTCTGAAACCGTTCATGCAAGCGTACTTGAGCTCGTACGAAAAAAGTGTGAAAATTCCGCTGAGGGAAAATCATTTGCCTTGATCGGTAGTCAAACCTTGATCTTCCCCAGTGGCACAGCGAGAGGGAGTTTTGGGGGATAACCCCCCCCCCCCCAGAGCTCAGAGAAATTTTATGTTTAATCCATTTTACTTAATTGGGTTGGTATTACTATATAATAGTGTAAAGATTAATAAAATATCACTCAGAAAGCCGTAAAACTCACGATTTTGAACCATTTATCTTAAAATTCCGCAATTTATTAATCTCGCACCTACCGCTTATCCTGGTGGGTATTCCATACCCCCACAAACCCCGGTATTAGTTGCACCTAAGCCCCCCCCCCCCCAGCCTTAATTCCTAGCTGTGCCCCTGATCTTCTCTATTTGCTTTCGGTGAAAGTGAACGATTTTTCCTCCGTATAATTATAGCACTTATGTGCGCTTGCGGGTGACTCGGTAAAGTTACGTCGCTGTCTGCTCCGCGGTTAATTTCTTCACTAATGTACTTGAAGTCGTACAAATTAATGTATGGCTTTCCCCGTTAAGGACTGAAAATTGAATGTTTCACCGGTAATTCCCAACCTGCAGTATCTTTTGAGCTCGCGCATCTAGGCAGGCTCGTGGTTCTCTGGCGGTGGTTACCTTTCACCTTCCATTCCATTAATATCTCCTGGAAGATATGATTTTAATTGGTTCTTGACCATACTTGCCATCTCCGCCCAAATCTGTTCTGCGCGTGTTTTCTTTTTTTTTTTTAATTTTCAGTTGCCGCTGTCAGTCATATGCGTGTACTTAGAGCTCTCTGACTGTAATGCCATTTAACAGTTGTGGTTAGATAGTAAAAGCGGTGCGTACCATTTCTTCTTTCCATAAATTAGGCGATGTCGCTTCTTTCAACCATTAATGTGATAGTATGTTTATTCGTCTAACTTAGGTGTTTAGTTTTCTTTATCTTCCATAATTTGTGCATTTTTAAAGATTTAATTTAATGTTTTAGTATTTACAGGCGATTTTCCCATATTTTCCACGATTACATAATTAGATACACGTATTGTTATGAAATAAAATAAACAATATCCGCAGAGTTGCTTTTTGTTAATTTTAATTTACTTTATCTCGAAAGCGCAGTTATTTATGTTTTTTGTATCACATGATTTAGGGTTTTGCACATATTTTTAATGTTTATACATTATCAAGTCTTGCATTAATTTTTGGGAAACCTTTGACGGTCAGAGTCTGACTTACTCTTTTTACGCGTGTGTTTACTATACAATATTTTTCTTCGTAGACACTACTGAAAAATTTCTGTTTTCATGAATTTACGGCCGGAGGAAATTGACCTTTTAGAAAAAGTCTTAGAAAAGGATTACCTTGTGCTTTATAAACATAGTTTTAGGCTTTTAGGTAATATTGGTCCCATATAAATTGAATAGTGATGAAATTTCGCACACAAGCAGTAGCCTTTCATTCTTTTTTTTAAATCTTTTAGGGACAGCTAGACCGGAATAACAACGGTAAAGAAAGACCTCTAAATCCCTTATTTAGGGTAATTTATGGAGAGTGGAATAGAAAATGGATATGAAAATATGGATATAATAACGTCAGTGGATTTTATGAGTTGAGTGGAAGCGTCATCCAACCAATCTCAGAGTTTTTGATTGACGATGATAATGAGTTATGAAAAATCCGGCCGAAAGTAGATCATTTATGTAACTACTATCGAAGTCGTTGTGGGAAAGGCTTTTTACGCCACAATTATGTTAAATTCTTCCTTACTCGGTCATTAAATTACCAAACAGTGCACATCTTATTGATAAACTTTTCAGTATGTTTTATTCGTGGCTGTCGGGAAATTATTTGGGACGAAGGCTCTTAATGTAGCTCGTGAAAAACATTTTCGTTTCTCGCTGGCTGTAAATCACTGCGAGAATGGAAGTAGGTTCTTGTTTCCGTTCCAAGATTATAGCTTCTGTGTCGGTGATTATCGCGACGGGAGTCACCGATTCTTGTGGACACGGCTGTGGACTTCGGGAAAGCGGGGCTGTACCCATTTGATTCTCTTTCTTGATGAGTATTAATGCATAACCTTCTTGCTTGGGGACGATTTGGGGCTGGTAATTTATGATTATACTTCGCAAGGGGCCTACAAAAATGAAAAAGGTCCCATAAAGTATAATTTTAAGTTTAAAAGGCTATATACGTATGTATTATATTAAAGAAATTATTATTATTATTGTTTTTGTTATACATTTAGAAATTTCTAGGGTATTATGTTACTGTATTTTCAACTATGATTAGGAGTTTTATAGCAAAATCCTCTAGATAGTACAAATGAACTTCCGGCACAAAAATATAACAAATATTGGAAAAAGAAATCGAAGACGAAATAATTTAATTAGTGATAAATTGGCGAAACAGTTCTCAAGTTTTCAGGAATTGTTATGCTTAGAATCCTATCCACTCAGAAAATGTTGAATCCTTTCCGTGAAGCTATTTTACTGATTATGTGTATCTTTATATTAAAATGTATGGGAGTATTATGTGGTGCTTTGTTTCTGTAAACGAAATCTTTTCCCCGAAGTTACGCGGGGAATGGATTAAAGACTTTTCAATTTAAAACATCATTTACTGTGCGGGAGTAATTCAGAACAGTACTCATTCTTTCATTGACATAATTTTGCTTCGTAGGTGACTAGGGAATGGGCGTGAGATGAAAATTATCCGCAAAATGTGATATTATTGCAAGTATAAAAACTCTTCTCTACAGTCACTCTGACCTTACTCACTTAACCTTATCCTAAAAGGTCAGCGTGGCCTATAACACAAGCGTGGTCTACACGGCTAAATTTGACATAGAGTATGATGGAGGAGACATTTTCATTTTATTGACCACCACCGATATCAAGAGGCTCCCTAAACCTCCTTAAGGGGTATTACTCCCAGACCCCGTTTTTACCCAGTTGGTTTAAGCCTACATCCTTCACTGGAGGCTTTCATGATTATTTGCCGAATAATTTGAAAAAAAATTCAAGATTAAATTTTCAGAAGTTAATTTTTATATATCTCAACAGTTTCTACGCAAAACAAGTAAATATTTCAATTCCATTGTATAAATAAATTGCTGTACTATCTCCAAAAGCAATCCCTTTCTCTGTTCGATAACTTGCTTACATTAGTTCATTACCAGAACCAGCGTACTTGCGGGCCGCCGCATGTCCGAAACGGCATGGCTTCTATGGGCACGAGTACTTTTCTTTTCTCGAAATATTTTTAATTAAGAAATACTTTTGTGCTGAACTCAAGCGAAGTACTATAACCAAGTACTTATATAATCATAAACGTAAAATTCATAATTACTGTTGATTGTAGTCGCATTCGGGGTGGGTGTAGTCCTGCAAGTCTCTAGTCTCTACAAGAAAATGAAAGTAGATACACTGATTGTAGTTTTTATCAATTCCTAAGGACCTCGATAATGACTGGCTTGCACTCAAGACCGGGAATCTGTTTCCTAAATAATTTAATGGGATATCAAAGTTTTTTATTCCACTCTTTTAAATCGATTTTGAGTGAAAACATCATTTTTTATAGTTGAATTTCCTGATGAATCCGGAATTGTAATCGAAGCTCACCTTTTCTAATGTTATGCACCACTATAATTCGAGATACACGGCAAGGTCGGTAAAGGACCTTTACGGACCTTGATACACGGTTGCCCTAGCACTTGTTTTCTGTGTGGTTGAAGCGGTCTGATAGGTGTTATGCAAGCAAAACAATGCTATCAGTAGCTTTGGGGATGGCAATGCATTTATGATACCCCGTCTCTTTTAACCTCCTAGTCACTTCAAGGCTTCCCTTCCGCCGCTTTATTTTTGAGTTAATAGCCCGCAGAGAGGTTGTCGAGAGCGCTACCAAAATACCTACCGGCAGATATCGCAATCCACTGTTCGAGGATTTTGATCTTGTTCAAAGAATCAGGGCCCCCCACTGCGGTAGTGAATGGCTTGCGCATAAAATCGTTCCAGGCTTGACTAGGTGGAAGTTTGATGTATCCATGACAAAAACTACAAATGGCAATTTCCACTCCGTAAATCACAACTCTACTACCGACCATGTTTTCAGCACTTTAAAAAAGACATAATATGTTGAAACCAAGGTCAGCAGTAGAGTTGTGAATTAAAGCGTGGGAATTACCATTTGCATTTTTTATCATGGCTATGGCTTGCATTGGACCATCGAGAAAAGTTTTTGGAGAATCACTCTGTCTCTTTGAAAGTTAAAAAAATCCCTAAGTGCGATTTTAAAAATCTTATGAAGAAATATTCACTAAACCAACTAAGCCATCATTGGACAGGGGTGTATGTAATGGGGGAGCCCAGCCACCCCGTTTGAGCGTTTTATTTGACTGGTGCCCGCCGCATAGAGTTATCCTGGTAATTCCATTCATTCTTCTAGTATCATCCTTCTTCCATTTTTTTTTTATTTCACATTTATTTCTTATGCAAAATTTCCGAGCGTGTCTTTATTTAAAATCGCTGAACTTGAACTTACATTGACATCGCATCCCCCCGAACTCTCAGGGATATAATCCGCATACTAATAATTACCAAGTGCTGCTAAAAATTATAACCCCCTTTACTGTAATTATAGAAGTGTGGCATTTCAAATGTTACAATGAATGTCAGACGTTCGGTGGAGCGTAGAAAATCAGGTCTTCTGTTGTTCATACAATAAAAAATTAGCCCGAGGATGCAGCGGTATGGCGGAAGGGTTGTTTTTGTTGACGATTTTTAGTTTTGGGGAAATGCGCCATCATCATTGGGATGCCCCCCCCCCTGCAAAGGATTGCCAAGGGATATTTTTCCTGCGGGCATTTTAGGGTTTCAGTAGTGTCACCAGCATCTAAGGTTTCCTCTTGTTGACAGAGCACAGCGTAAAATCCCTAATAAAATGACCTCAGCGGGTGTGTCTCGGACCTTATTCTTTGAATCAGCTTTTTCGGTTAATTTTATCCTTACGGATATTCAACAGATTTAATTTAAGACGTATAAGCTTTTATGACCATTGTTGTTTCTTTCGTGGACAAAATTAGGTGACAGATAGAGTATCCTTCTCGGTAATACGCGTTGGTATTGTCAGTGGGGTTAAAGGTTCCATGATAACTGTGAACCTTAGCGGAAAAGGTCATGTTTTTGCGTTAACGTGTGGACTTGTTTTTCTCTTGCAACTCCTTCCTAAACTTCGTTAACTTTGATTCATTTTTGATGCATCAGTCTATCACCATGTTTCTCTTTGAAAGTTCAATAACTCATCCTAAGCGTATATCTCACCTTAACTTCAATGTTATTTTATTCTTTTTCACTCATGTATTTATGCGTTCTATAAGATGCCAGTGATTTTATATTCATGATCTTATGGTTTATTCTCAGTATTCAATTTTATTTTAAATTATTATTTAATATTTTTTTTTTAATTAATGACTCTTTTAATTTTACAATGAAATCGCACCACTACATGTTTATAAGGTTACTGAGTGGGAGAGAGGCTAATTTAGAAACCGAAGGTTTCGTGGGGAAAAATACATTTTGGACACAAAGTCAACGCCCGAAAATGTCATGAAAGTAAAAAGATGATGTGTACTGTTAATGTCTTGCCAAATAACTACCATCCGTTGTTAAGCGTATCATATCAATAAAGGAGTTTCTTGTAGAAAGCGTAAAGCCGATATCTTTCGACCTTTTTGCCCCAGAAACGTTTAGCAATGAAACATTGTAAAAATGCCGTAATCATGCGAATGCTTTCGTATCTTCTCTCCTCCTTGAGGACGACAATCTACTTCGATGCCCCTTTTTTCATGTGCAAGTTTTTTTCACGAAATGAATCGGAACCATCATTGACAAGATTGAAGTAAAATTAATGATAAATTTTCGTGATGATATATATTTTGCTGTGCAGTGCTTTTTTAACTTTCTTGCTGAGATAGCCCCCTAGCGCGACCATTCATTTAAATTAATGTAGAATAAAACAAGATATAATTTAATAGGCTTCTTATGTACTACGACGAAGTGAAGCCTAAAGGCATGAGATATATTTTTGTTGATAAAAGTTATTGCAGAGCTACCATTAATGGTGATTATGTATGTAGCCGTGGTGATTATGTATGAGCTGTTTTTTTAGTTTAGTGCCAACGAAATTGGCACATTGGTCGAACTCGAATTGAAAGTTCTCGTTCGCAATAAAATATACTAAATTGTATTCATTAAATTGAAACACGCTGGCGTATTTATAATTATAATACGATTGATTTTCCGATATTTTCTTTCGATGTATTTTAATATTCGTGTTCAATCTGAATCAAGTCATCATTTTCCCGATAGTGGGCAAAATATTTCCCGTCTGAAGCCATGATCGGCAGTCGCCGAAATTTCGCGGCCTAACGTTCGGGAAGATTCCCGAGTGCTATACCTGCACTTCGACTTCCTCTGGCTGGTTAACGCGGTTCTTATGGACCGAAACACCAGAACTTGGCAAAAACACCCATCCCTTTGTTTAAGTCTACGATTTTTGAGGAAACTGCGATCTTACCGCGGTATTATGCTGACGACAATACCCCAAAGCGCACGGAAGTACGAAAATTCCGCGAGGGCAAAAAACGTCAGCTTTAACTTCCATCCTGCGTTTACTGAAAGCTCATTTATCGCATCAAATGCCACTAAAACCTCTTGAAATGAGGATTTTCTTGTAAATAGGTTGATCGCTTGGAGCGAATGGAGTGCTCTGGTTCGATTGCAGGTGAAGGCACATTTTTAATTCCATGTGGAGTTTTTTCACGGTGAAACTAACTGAAACTAGGCCGCCCTGGATTTGCAGGCAAGTAAGCTACCCCAAGTATTATATTTTATTTCTTACAAAATATCAATTTCTAATGCATTATCTATGACCCTGAATGCATACTTTCCGAGCTGTCTTGAGCTGTGCAGGTGTAAATGCAGGCCCTCCCAGAGGGGTGGGGAAATTAAATTTGGGCATGTGCTTCACTCATTGTTGGGAGCGTTTGATGCATAAAGGGCCTGATTTTGAGTACCGATAGTGCTTTTCCCTGGGGCCTGACATGGCTCTTGGTGTCTGAGGTTCAATATACAATGCTTTTTGTCTCATTTTGGTCCCCATTTATTGATTTGTGGTATTTATCAAGGCCTCTTCTCTTAATTGTATTTTTTGTCCATCTGGCACCCTCTTTATAACCCCTTCTCTTTTCCTATTCATCATAGCAATCAATTGTAAGATTAACTTTGGCAACCTCGTATATTCCATTTGCAGGATATGGCTGTGCCATTGCTGTTATTCCTTTAATGTGATGCTGTGCATCATTTCTTGTATTATTTCATTCCTTAAATTGCTTAATGGGGATATTCATGCAGCTTATCTTGTACAAATATCATTCTCCACCCGTCAATGAATGATCCCTGACTTGATGTTTAATTACCAATTTTAGTGATAGTATATTTTTATTGGTTTATGAATTTGTAGATTGCATGTTTATAAATTGTATGGTATCATTGCATGCTTGCTTTGATATTTTCCTCCAACTTAATTGTTCTGAGTAGCTTTTTAGAGTACATAGTTCATTTGTAGGATTTAGTCAAAAGTATTTATATTCATGTATATAGGCAAGTTTTGACAATAAGGTCTTCATCTGTCTCTCCTATTCACTTTTTTTAATCATATTGACTTTAACTTTTAAATTCCATGTATATTAATATTATATTAAGTTTTAGGTCACAAATTCATGAATGTAATAATCCTCCAATAGAGGTATTTTCATGTTTAAAACAGGGTATATTTAATCTTGATCTCTAAGTTCCATATCAGGCTGGATGCAACTCTTAAACAGCATTGGTAACAGACTACACTCCTGTTTTCACCCCTTGTTTGCTCAAATTGTTTTGATAATTTATTAATAACCCCTATTTGTGCTTTACTTTTCTTATATTTGTACTGGAGCAAGCAAGGTTTCCACTGTCTGTCCGCAGTCCACTGTTTATCAATGGGATCCACTCAAGATGAATTCATTCATTGCTTAACCTGTGTGAAGAGTTTTAAAGAGTTCATGACCCCTAAAATTTAATCTGCTCCTCTTGCTGAATTTCTTGTTTCTGTGTTCTCAGAACTCTCATGTCTGGATGTCTCTCTCCCATGACTGTGACCTTGAGTCAGCTCCCCTCTTTAGCTGTGTATGTTTCATTTTGGATCTGAGGTTAGACTAAAAAAAAGTTGGATTTGAACACATGATAAGTTCAAAAACAGATCAGACATTGAATGTATGCATTAGAAATGTAAAACATTCTACATGTTTGTTTTCTTGAGAGATTACAATGTCTCTTTTTCAAGATATTGATTGTCCTAAGAGTGCCCCAGTATTTGAGAAGTCTTCAGTAATGCTGTACTTTATTATAGGGACTACAAGGACCATGGAGGGGGTGGCAGAAAGGAAGATACCTCATTGAGGAAGGATGAGATGACCTCATCCACACCTTTACTTTCCTCAAATTCATCCACATCCTCATCTCGGTGAGTAGGCGGGTCTTGTGCGAATGAGCTACTTGCATAATCATTTCATGTATGCTGTCATGGTTTCAATATTATTGAGACTTGTGAGTGTGGAAGTTAAAAGGATTAGAAGGAAAATTTCAATGCCATTGTTATTTCCATTATCAAATACTGCTTATAGTGGGGTATGACTTCTCATGTATTGCCATTTAATAAATTTCAACAATATGAGAATGGCATTGCAAAATTTTTTAAATTTTAATGGCACCATGATCTCTCCTGAGCCTTCATAAATGAGAGAAATAATGCATAACTTCCACCACTTTTTGATTTGTAGAGAATTCTATGTATACAATCCATTTTAAGGTACATATATTGTGTGTTGATGGTGCATACATGCATTTTTAATAGACTGTGTGATGTGCAGTGTGGATATCACCTATGAGGAAGCTAAGGACCTTGGTGCGTATTGATCCTGATGTAATAAATTGTGGATGTGGTAGAGTTGCAGTAGATATAGAAACTTATGCTTGAAATCCTTGAGGTGAGGGCATCGATCAACTGTCTTATTGTCTAAACACTTTTGCCTAGGGACACCAGCAAATATTTTAGAGTTGTTGCATGCAATTTTCAGAGATATGTCACAGTTAATAAAAAATCGATCTTAAGCACGGCATGTGGGGAAATATCTAGGTAGGGAAATACATATGTAGCCATACCCATGTTCAGCAGGCTGGCCACAACATGATCAGCTCTATGGCTCTTGGCCACCATGTAAATGTGGGTGAAAATATATTTTAGATCCCTCGTTTTATTCTAAACTTATCACCGCATGAATTTATCCTATTGTTTATATTTGAAAAAATCATACCGAGAATGTATGTCTGAAAAAAAAATCATCTGGCAGTCTCCTGTGGGGTTATGCCATTTTCATTGCAAATAAGTATGTAAAAATTACATATACTTTCAGGATACATATTTTATCTAATGCTGCTCTGATTCTGTTATTCTACTATCTGCCCCCATTAATTTGTGCAATTGAGGAAAGGTTTTCAAATTCATGCATCACACATTGAGGTGCATGTGCTGTTATCAATTTTCTTGGGCTTGTTGAATTAGAAATGGGATTTGATGACTTTTTTGACAGATAGGTGACGCATACTTCTTGATTTAAAATGCTAGTAGAAGTTAAGTACATTTTTAAAATTTCCTTGTAAGTCAAATTTCTTTTTCTGTCTTGAATTCAAAAATAAAAACAATGAAATAATTTTTCTAATTTTTTACCTGGACCACAAATTCATGTGGAAACACATATTTCATATCTTATGAACCCACTTGACGAAGTCCTCAGCTACTGCTACCGACCAGTGTTTTTAATTTTATGCTTTATGATTTTTAAATCTTAGAGTTTGTATCGTTTTAATTTTTAGTAAGTTTTGAGTTAGTAGTTATTATTAGCTATAAACTTTAATGGCTTCAACATTAAAATCCAACTCAAATTATGTACTGAATTTGTGTTCAAGAATCCATTGTGCAAAGCAAAATTATTTCTTGAGATGCTATTTTATGGTGACCATCATTTTAATAGAGAGAGATTTCTTTTTATAACCACTTGATCTTTATTTTTTTCCATAAAAAAGTGTGCAATCTTGAAATTTTTTTCTTTTCTGCTCCAGGTTTAGAGATGGCCAATCAAGTGATGCTGGTGGCAGTCGAGGTTGGAATTCACCTTCCTATTCATCGCGGTTACCTCCAGGCCGTTCATCTGCTTCCTCATGGACTTCAACGCCTGATTTGCAGTCTCTTTCCTCAGACACAACTAGTAAAGACTCAACATCGGCAACTATAAGGCTGCGGGCACCTTCCTCGTCAACATCGTCGTCCACTCAAACTTATTCCTCATCAAAACCTCCCATTCCACCATTGTCATCATCATCGTCGTCTTCTTCAAACACATCATCATCAACATCCACCACTTCAGAGGAAGATGGTGATTCATTTTCTGAATTTAATTCTTCCACTCTCATTTGAAAAAATATGAATACATGTTAATTGAGCTGATTCTGAGTGGTACATATCTATTTGTGGTCACTTCATGATGCAATGAAGGACAGCTGCTAAAATGGCCGATATAGGACCAAATTAAGGGAAGGGGCAATAAGTGCAATGAAATATTTATAACTATTTATTGAGGTATTTCAGGGAGAGATAATATCCTATCATATGAGGGTGTTCCTTTCTCAGGGCCATGGTGCCCTTTATCCAGGATTTGACTTAGACTTCTTCTAGGGAACGGCAATTGAATCATTGATGTCTAAGTCAGCATCTGAATATCAAACTTCTGGACCAATGAGGAAATTTTATTTATAGAGAGACTATTAAAAATCAGTTCCAGTGGTGGTTCTTGGATCATGTGAAAGGGAGGCTACAGAGCAGTCCATGGGGTAGGGTTCACCTGCAAGAAAATGGAGAATACAGAATAATATGGATTTCAATTCTTCCTGTTATAATCATAATGCTACATTAATCAAACTATCAAAACCCCCACCCCCTATTGCCACCGCCACTGAGCAGTTCTATATATATTAATTTCTCTCCACAAATTTTGTGTATTGTTGCTTTATTTTAATATTTGATTTTATTTGCTCAGATAGGCTATTTAGTCAATATGGAAGGTAAATATCAAGCCAATATGTTTTAATAAATTTAATTGGAATTTGAAACTTTGGACACTACCTCTGAAATTTGTTCAATTGTCAAATTGGTGAAGATTTTGAGATATGCATCAGTAAGATACAACATAATTTGTTCAGGTTAATATTTTAAGTGGCACTTAATAAGTTATTTTTTATCTACCGTGAATGTTTTACAATGATTCGGAAAGCTCATTGTGAAAATAATTATTCAGTATCATGAATCATATAAGTATAGGAAAAAATATTTGCCTTGAAAAAAATTACATTTTTTAATCATTTATCATTAGCTTTTACTTAAATATTTAGGGAGAATGAAGAAGTAACTTCTTTGAGGCATAATGAATTAATTATGTAGCTATAATTTGGTCATAATGAAATAATATAATCGAGAGTCAGTGGCGTAGCCAGGAATTTTGTTCAGGGGGGGTCCAAAACCAGGGGGGAAATTTTTGAAAAATAGGGTACTAAGTAATGGGTTTTAAACTAATTTAAGCTAATGATAAATGATTAAAAAATGTAATTTTTTTCAAGGCAAATATTTTTTCCTATACTTATATGATTCATGATACTGAATAATTATTTTCACAATGAGCTTTCCGAATCATTGTAAAACATTCACGGTAGATAAAAAATAACTTATTAAGTGCCACTTAAAATATTAACCTGAACAAATTATGTTGTATCTTACTGATGCATATCTCAAAATCTTCACCAATTTGACAATTGAACAAATTTCAGTTTAATTTTAACACTTTACATAATCTAAAAAACTTCATTTGTTAAAGAAATATTTTTTAAATTCATGATTTTTCAATATTTTGTTTTCTTTTATGAAGAAAAATGTTTGTGTTTTTATATTTTGGAGATTTTATTGTGTTTAGATATTGTGTTTTTATATTTTTATATCTTCCGGACCCCCCCCCCCCCCCCCCCCCAGGGCTACGCCACTGTCAAGAGTATGCTTGATATGGTAACCTACTGGTGAATACTGTTTTTAAACCTGTGTTCACCTGATTGCAATATCCAATTTACCCCCAGAAGTTGCTTTTCATGACACAATGACAATTATTCATTTATGGACCATGATTTTATGCCTTTATTTTTTTAATTTTATGTTTATTCATCATAAAATCATATGCTAAATTTTATGAAATATTCCTGCACGTGATAATTTTTCCATAGCAGTTTTTGTCACATGTCCTCTTAATTTTGTGTTGGCCTCAGGTTGGCTCAAAAGATATCACGAACGGCGGCGTGCTGGGGAGACAGCTCAGGCTGCCTTAAACTCAACTTCTTCATCACCATCCAAAACTAGTGAAAGTAGTACTCCATTAAGGTCAAGAAGATTGCTGGTTCAGGAAGTAAAGACTGTAGACCACACTCCAAAGGATTCCACGACCAAATCATCTGCCCCTGTTAATCCTGATGTGGAGTTCATTATTCGTGTAAAGTCATCTACCCCTAAGGTGAATATGCAATTTTATTGAATAGCTCTCCTCATAAACTTTTCCTCCTAATTCCTAATTTGACGTTTTCTGGTTTAATTTTAATTGTAAATTTCAATATTGGCAGAGTATTTAACCTTTGGAAATATTACATCTTATGAAAATCTCGAAGATGTGAAATGGTTTGCAATGAATGAACAGCTATAGTGGCTAAGTATAGATCGAAAGCAATTGCAAGCATCAATGAGCCAGGTGTTCATTTCAACTTCACAAAATATTCCTGTCCCTGGTAATACCCAGGAGTATCTGTGCACTTTTCCCTATAAAATGTCTAACCCAAATGTGTTTACTGATTTTAAAGGCACCATTGAGAGTATAGTTATAATGGATTCTATCACTATTCCAAAATTTGACATTTAATTAGTCTGCTTGTAATTGAAGATATTTATTTAGGAAATGCCTTTTTTTGTGCTGACTTTGAACTGTCTTACAAAGAGGCTAATGATTCAGAAATGTATTTTTTCTCAGAGATGTGAAACATAATGTGCTCAATTTTTCTTCCTAGCATCAGCAATTTTTGAGCCATGTTAGAGGGAAATTAAGTTTGTTAGGTTTGAAAATAATTATTTTTTTGTAGTTGAATTATGTAATAATGAATTTAATGAAATAGAAAATCATCGTGTAAATTGTTTCATATGATTTCTTATGTTTTGGTAAATTTTTCATTGATAAATTTGTTGTGGCAGGCAAAAGAAAAGGAGAAAGCCTCTGAGAAAGAAAGTGAAAGTGAAGATGATGATAGTAGTGTTGCGGCCACAGACACTACAGATACCACTTTGGTGGGTGGTCAAGGAGAAAAATCATTTACAGAAGAAGAAGTCGAAAGTCTTAGGCAAGAGTTGGCTGAATTAAGGACTAGATGTGAAAAGGCTGAACGAGAGAAGAATGATATTCTTTTAAGGAGGGTTACAACAGCTTCCAGGTAATTTAATGTCCAGTTGAGATCCCTTTGTGTCTTCTTCTTTAAATATTTATACCTTAAGTCTACCTTTAAAATCGAATCAGTGTTATTTGTTTCATGAAAATTAGCTGTGCATTTTATTGTTATAATTCAGGTGATAATGGCACGTAAAACATAACCCTTTCTTGGTTTTATCATTTACCATTTCCATTTTCAATGGCTCCACATATTAGCATTGTCATATAATCCAGGAAAGTGTGTTTAATGGCTGATAAATCTCTCTTTGGTGGGTGGATTGCTTCAGGTTTATGAAGTTGAACCTTTCAGTTATTTCCATCATTTAGTTACAACTATTCTACAACATACAACAGCTTTGTTCAAAGGCTTGTTAGAATACAGGGTTAACTGGATGAATATGATTTTAAAAAGTGGAATATTTCAATGAAATATTTATGGGTCTCTGGGGTACAATGGTGCAAAGTTATGATTTCTGGCTTTCCACAATACCTCTATATATATTTTGCTTAACTCAGGACTTCATCATCAGAGTTACTGAGGTTGCAGCAGAAAGTGAATGAACTTAGTTCTGCTAAAGAGAAACTTGAAGAAGAAAAGCGAAGTTTAAGTGTTAAAGTGACGGAACTAACTGATGAAGTGGAAAAGAGTAAAGTGAAGAAGAAAAAGAAGAAAAAATTATCCGAGACAAGTGCTGCAGCAGTAGCTATCAGAAGAAGGCGTGCCCTGCTTGCTGGACGAACATTTAGGTCTGTGATATTTGATTTTTGGCTAATTTTGCCATTTATTGTGTGTGCAATGCTTGCCATGTTTTATTAGCTGTGTCAACCCTTAAAATGCTGTGTAAACCTTAACCTCCTGATAATTTTTGCTAGTGTAAATGCATACTCTGCTTTTAACCCATCCACTGTGGTTTGAAAGTGGTGAACTTATCCTTATTACAAATTTTTTAATGTCAATATTAATAGTCATCCTGTCGAGTGGCAGATCCCGTTTTTGATTGTCCCACGCAACCCCGCCACTTAGCAGGGTCCACAGTAAATGAGTTAAAATATTTTCTCTCCTATTCTATATTTTCTCTATCATTCCTATAAGAAAATGAATGATGACTGCTTGCTCTTTCGTATAACAGTCTAGTGTAATGATTTCAATGGAAACTGTCCTAATGAAAAGGAAGCTTCTTGGGTTATGAATACCATTGTCCCCTTTTTAAGAGCCAGATTGACTGAGAGTTCACTAGGGTTGTTACAGGTCAGGGTATACCAGTAATCATATCATAATCATATCATAACATTATAATCAGGGAATACTGAGGAAATATGAGATGAGTGTGGGAAATAACGGAAATATCAGGGAATCTTGTCCTTGGCGTTGGGGAAAATTTTGTTTAAACAGGTAGATTGAAAGAACCTGTCAGCTGGCTTTGGCTTTGAGCTTTAACTGTAAATAGGTTAGAAAAGTAGATAAATTTAATGTTTTTTATATCATTGTTGTTTTAAAGATTTAATTTGGTGTGCAAGTTTAAATTTGAATCCATATTTTTACTGAAATCTACTTAACAAGTTTCTGTTTTTCTACACTCTTATTGTGAAGAAGGACTTTTGAAAAATTATCTGTGTATATTTTAATATTTTTTTTATAAAATTTTATTGACTCTTAATCGTCAAAATGTCATGTAATTATTGAAAGGGTAGCATGAAAAAGTGAGGAAAATGAAGATTTATATCAGAAATGTGTCAGGAAAAGGTTGGGGACTTTAGGTTCATGAATTTTGTGATAGCCCAGTTCATGTACCTACTCTTCTTTCAATATTGCATTTAATGTTGATTGTTGGCTTTGAATATATATTATGGTGAGTATTTCTATCAAATTTTAACTCCATTAGCTGTATAAAAAAATAGTTTCAGGGCCTGCCAAGCATTTATTCAGAATAGGTATAGGAATTTCCTAGAAACATTAAGAGCTTGGAAAAAATGTCTAGTTTTAAATTTAAGGCGAAGGAGTTCTTTTTGATACATTTTTTTTTCTATTGACAAATATTTAACCATGTAAATATGTTCTGTATGGGTAATGTTTATTATTATTTCCTTAAATGTCTTTTTTTGTAACTAAACATTGACGTGCCGTATATCATGGAACATGTATGTACCAAGATCTCCAGGCAAATAAATATTATTATTATTATCTGGTATGAGATAAAATCGGGGCTTTCCTCGCATGCATGGAGAAGAGGCTAACAAATCAGCTATGTATTTTTTCTCCAAGATGTAAAACTTAACTGTTGAGGTATTTTTTTCTGCTTATAGTGAGGAAGATGAAGAAGAGGATGATGATGATGATGAGGAAACTAAACGAAACATTGAGGATCTCAAGAATAAACTCACTGCAGCTGAGCAGCTATGTGAGGAGCTGATGGATGAAAATTCTGAGATGAAGAAGGAAATACGGGAGCTGGAGGAAGAGATGGAAGAAATGCAGGATAATTTCAGGTACTGATGCTACATTTACATGCAGATGGTATGCCATAATGGACTATAAGTAGTTCTGCTTCTTTAAATTAAAGTATAATACAAGGAAAGTGTTTCCTATTCTTAGTTGGTAAGTTGATCTCAGATTGATCTGAACTCTTTCAAATCTGACTGTCTATATATTCTGGATTCTCCAGCCATTTTTTTTTTGGAATGACCACAGGTTCAATTGTCGTCTTGATTTTTTCTTTGGGTTGAGAGAAGTTCAAATGTATGCATATATGCCACCTTTTTATAGTGATGGCTATCCATTCGTTGAGCATTGAGTAGTTGGAACTCTCTTCCACAATTGCTGTTTGAATGGCCTCGTCTCTGGCAAAGTTCTTCTCATTATGGATCTCTTAAGTCTTCCCTCATTTTACTTGGATGGTTGTTAATATCATCACTGCAAATACCTTTTCAAGAACCTACTTCAGACCTAAAACATGTCGAGCATACTGGCTGGGAAAATGTTTCACCAAGCATAAATAGACATGTGTATTTGAACTTTAGTTTTGTCAGTCTAAGCCTGCTCTAGCATGAAAATCAGGACTTGTCTGCTAATCCATGAAGTTATTGTGTCCTATATGATGCAGTCTTCTTGTTGCGTGGGTTCTTTTTTCATGGTCAGTAGTTTGTTCAATTTTTGAAGTAATTTCATAGCAATGGTTATGTCTGTTAGTGAAATCAACTGTGCCCATTTTTTACCGCTAGCTTGCAAAATAAGACTGGGCCGTGTTACTTAGGCTAATCAATGCATGCGAGAAACATAGAGGCTGAGATTCAACTTGTTCAATTGATTTATCAGAGAAGTCTGTAATTAGTGTTTATGATACTGATGTGAGCTTGTTAATTCAATGGGTTGTTTTTGAAGTGCCTTAAATTACAGCCTTCTTTACCTACTCCTTATTTTAAAACTAATTGTCTGTATTTTGCTGTAGAGTTTCAATTATATTTCAAAGCAATGCCTGATACAGTATTCTAATACATTCTATTAATCAAACAACTGAACCAGTAGGAGAAAGTTGTCCTCTTTCTTACCTGTGATGTATCATGCATTTACCTGTGGCACCAATAATTTGTGTTGCTGATATTATTGTCATTCAGATTTCGAAAAGTGATGCATATTTTTTATATATGTACCTTATTTTTTGTTACCGTAAGGTTAATGGATAGTGTCCAAATACCTCCCACCTCACACCTATCTTGACAACTTGGGAGTTAGTACATATGTAGATACATATTAGCATAACACACCAGAGGAAGTTTTGGGTGCAGCCACCAATGATCCAATGTTCTTCCTTATTTGCCCAAAGATCTCATCTGTGGACTACCTTGAGGGTCGTTTTTCTTTTTCTCCTCCATTGTATTTCTTACACTAATTCTGTGTCTTATGATTTTGTCTATCCATTGGGTTGTCCTCCACTGACATGGTAGTCCACAGTTCATTTCTTTTTCCTATTTGTCTGTACTTATTCTTGGTCTTTGACATTGTATTTAAGAATATGATTTTTTTTCTAAGGGAAGATCAAGTGGATGAGTATACAACTTTGAAAAAAGAGCTTGAGCAGACAGCTAAAAATTGCCGAATTCTCCAGTTCAAATTAAGGAAAGCTGAAAGAAGGGCAGAAACTCTTGAAACAGAGCGGAATGAGGCTGTCACTAATCTTGCAGCCCATTCCGGTACTGGATCCACTGAGAAGCAGAAGAAGGTAGGTGTTGTTGGTTAAATCTTCCATAAGGATTTTTTATTCATTTACTGCTTCATTGCGGAGAATTGCCTAGTTTTTAGAGTCAAGAAAATTATTATGCTTTTGCAAAAATAACTTTCTATGCAAAAGTGTTGAATTATGTCAAACTAGTCAAAGCTTAAGAATACATGTTATGTATTTACCATTCAGCTTTATGTGCAAATTTAGTATATGCAGTGTATTCTATAGGCAGTTACAAACATTTTTGTACATTGGCTCTCTTAGACTAGATGCACTTAATCATTTATAGTTGGAGCTAAAAATTTTAATGGAAGCTTTTGTCCTCTGAATCATTGCATAGATTGCTTGAGCTTTGATCTTCGTTATAAAACCTTAAATGCTTCTTGATTATTCATGGTAAAGCTGCAATGCCAGAAATTCCCTAGTACTGCAAATGTGCTTTTTCATCAAACTCCTTTGAGTTATGATAATAAAAAATTTGAATTTTGGATTAACTTAAAAATTTTTGAATACTCCGGTATTAAACATTAACAATAACAAATGAACATGAAGTTAAATATTTTCTAAATTAAATATAATATGATGACACATTCACATTCCCTTGTGCTCATCTATATATATGAAAAGGCCAAAAAACCTAAACACAAGAAAGTGTAACTATAATTTTTGATGTTTCTCATCAAACATTTTGTGGAGAGAGTTTTTAGATATTCTGAAGTGATGCTGGGTTGAAGTACCTACATATTTAGTGAGTTTTTGTATTTCATTGTGGAGCCTTGTCTTACCCTCACTCACTCAGTACATGGGTTTTGTTTCGATAGTTGAGGGTAGACCTCACCCATGATTAAGTCTCAGGTGAGTGGATTTAACTGCAGAACCTTTACCTGGGCCATCTTAAAATACAGGGATTTTTGCAAGGCATGTCCAAAGGCTTCTTTCTGGATGTGAACCTATGACTATATGATAAGTAATGCTGTGCTCTGTCCAAAAGGCTTCCCTACTCCCCATAATCTCACCTGAGAGATGCCATTTTATCATCTGAATGTGAGCTGTACTTTGTTTCTGGCTGCTTTTACCGTGGATAATTGAGCAATTGTACCAAATACAGTGCATAGTCGTCAGTGCTCAATACTCTAGTGGAATGGAAAAATTTGTTTTTTACTCATGATTTAACACACTTGCTCTTTATAAACTACTGCTGTAGCTGGAGCATGATCTTTCTCTGGCCAATCAAGTGGCATTGAGACTTCAGTCAGAGGTTGAGACTTTACAAGAAAAATTAAAGGCAGCGGAGGAAGGAAAGAAGAAACCTGGAGTGAAAACGGAGAAGGAGGAAGTTTACAAGAAAGCGCCAAAGCTTGCTGTTATTGCAAAGTCATCTTCTGGAGAGGTTGGCTATTGCCTTGGTTTTTGTGTGTCCATTGAATCATCTACTATGCATTTCATCGAACGACTAAATATTCATAAAGAATGCATAACTACATTGCATCATTAAAATAAACATGTTTTTTTAGAATATCCAAAATTTATTATGCATTGTATTGTGCTAGTGATCATTTCCTATAACATCTACCGTTTAAAACCTGGAATTGCTGTATTGTGTAGAGTATTTTCTTGCTATTTTCTCTGAAACCTCTATTAATGCAAAATTAAATGTTTGTTCGTAATTAAAATTTGATCCACCATTAGCATGTTACTTTGCATTGCGTTGTGTCTGTTTGTTTAATATAATATTAATAATTCATGCTTAAGTAATCCCTTTCAATTTTTCTATTTGGTTATTGAAGTTGCCCATCCTTTGCCCTATCATTTGTGCCTATTTCTGTATTGAAAGGAAGGCATTTCAAAGCAGTATGTAATACACAATATTTTGGTGCACATACTGAGGCTAATATGGGACATATCTTGCATTAACTTGTCTATTCATGAGTATTTGTCTTAATCACTTCTCTACTGCGAGTTTGTATTTTTTTCGTGCATTATTTTTGCATTAATTTTCATTTAAAATACCAATGAAATAGACCCTAATTTTAAGAAAAATTTGTTTGTGAGAATTAACTGGTGATCATAGCTTTATTTGCTATTTACATGCTGAGCTCTCTTATTATTTTGAATCCATAAGCCTTGACTTGTGTCGTGATATGACAGGAAGAAATGAAATTGATTATTTTTGGTTTGAAAGGTATTCTTGAATTGAATATATTGAATATGTCTCAGGATATCATAACTTTTGTCATAAATATTTTTCATGGATTATCTTTGCATTAATTTTCATTTAAAATTTGATTTATTCTTTGGTAGTATTTAATTGGTTTTCAATCAAAAATTTACCTTGCTCTATGATGCATCTGCCCATGCAAATTAATGGTTTCCTACACCATTCATTAAACGTGCTAATTTTTAAGTGTTTGCCTTTCATTTGATTTCCAAGTTGTCTGTAATTGATGAATGAAAACATTTTTGATCAAATTGACTTTGATGATAATATTTTTATAGCGTCCAACCAGAGAAAGTTTAACGAGAGGTGGATCTCAGGAGGATCCCGTACAACTTCTAAGGGATCTTCAAGATTCAATGGAAAGAGAAGCTGACCTTCGTGAGCAGCTGAGATTTGCTGAAGAGGAGGTAAATTATAAATTTATTTTATGCTTATCTTCATCCATATTTGTAAAATTTTAGCACTTAGTTATATAATTACTGTGGACTCTTATTTTATCTTGTCATATCCATAGCCTTTAATCTTTTTTCTATTATTCTACATCATCTGAGTCTTGAAGGATAACTAGGTATATATCGCAGAATTTTGTGTGCCTAATGGTGTGATAATATATGTATGATATTTTCATGAATCACTCCTGTGAAAATCTTAATCACCTTGAGCATATTGAAAATAGGTAAATATTTTCAAGTATTTTGCACTATTAAATTGGTATATGTTACAATGCCCTTGTTATCAGCTTTAAGACGTTTTAAAATTCTAAAAGACAATTTCTTGCCAATAATTCCTGACCTCAATTTATTTTATAGCATCAATGCTCAGATATTTTTTCTATTTTAAAATCAAAGACTTTTTGCTTCTGTTGTCACTAATGTTAAACTTAAGGTGCTTAGGATATGATATTCTGTATTTTCCCTTAAGCTGGAGAGATGTATGTGTATGCATACAAGGGCAGTAATGTGAGAATTGTGTTGAATATTTCATCCTTTATTCCTACCTGCTCCATCAGTCCATGCTTATTATTATTGCTTTGAGTACATTTATTATTTCCAGAGGTCATAAACACGAATTCTCCCATATTGTCCTAAATAGTCCATTTCTCAGAGTAAATATGAACGTATTAACAAGGGAATTTTTTACTTCTGTATTTGTAACCAAGATTGTACAAATATAATCACATGGTATGTATTTTGATTGAAAATTTTATTTTAATTACATTTAGCACTCACAGAAAAAGATTGGCATCAAGGTTATAATTACATAAATCCATTGGGAGGTTTACATACCCTTTCCATTTCAATTATGATATTTAGGTTAAGAATTTTTTCCTCAGCTTTTGGAAAATGGACAGGTACCTTGAGTGATCAGTTTATATTTACTCTGAGATGCATTTATGACTCTTTTTGAGTCATATTTCATAGCCATGAGCTCTTGCCCTTTCTTTCTCTAATTTCCATAATTTGTTTCTCAAGGCATTTAATTTTGGTAGTCCTCAGTGATTTACATTTTTGGCCATTTGCATCAATAAATGGCAGTGGATTTGGGAGTCTTTAATAGGTATAAATTTAATTAGAAAATTGAAAAAATTTCATTAATTGTTATCCTTATTTAAAAAATTTATAAATGATGATTGATTAGAGACACAACGTCATCCACTTGCCAGTGGTGAACTTTTGTCAATTCATATTGCAAGTGCACTTTGAATTAAAAATTCCTATTAGGAAAAATCATTCACCCTGATGCAAATCCAGGTAGTGGCAAAGAAATTTTCCCGTAAGAGAAGTTTTTTGCATTATTATGTAGTACTTTTTCTTTTGAAGCTATTTGTTTGAGCAGTTTTTTTCTGAAGCTAGTAATCACTTTCAAGGACACATTTTATGTTGAAATATCTCTAATAGACTTCGATTTTTTAGTCACAACAAAGGAATTCATAATCTACATATGAAGTGCCATTTTTACAAATATTGATTGTAATCACTGAAACATGTATAAAATACTAATTGGAGCATGGGTGTGCTTATTTTTTCTTGAATTTAAATTGCTTAGAAAGAATTTAAAAGTAGAAGCATTACTTCTTACGGTATTGACATTCAGTTGCTTTTTGAAGTATGCGTATGCCATTTTATTAATGCATTTTTGTTAGAGTAGATTCAATGCAAGTACATAGAAAGCAGTAAGCAATAGTTTAATGTATGTATTTATTTGTGCAATTGTCTCTAGGTTAATAAAACGTCATTAGCATGAATTCCAAAATTTTCTATTCATACTTTAAAGAAGTGAGTCTTATAAGCTATAATAGATGTATTTCAAAAGGCCCATACCCGATTTATAATTTTTATGTTTGTGAATATTCCTAATTTTCAATTCGATAGCTGAATTTTGCTATGAAACGTGCTGTTTAATTTTCCAGCAACATGTGGTACCAGAAATATGTACTCGTCTACTGCTTGATATCCAACCGATTAATTTGAATCATTCATTATTTTTTCTTCTGTTGAATGTATTATTGCCCTAGTTACACCTGTGGTTTTAAAATTTTACTATCTAAAATCTACTCCGTTTGAAACATTAAGTCACAAATATGGCTTTGCCTTAGTATTTTAAATTAATCATACGTAATTGAGGTTTTAAATCTTGTGCAATGTGTAATGCAACTTTATAAAATTATTATCTATGTCAGTGGTTCTAACCCATAGAATTCTGCAGACACTGCACAATTCTCTCACTTTCCACTTTTATTTTTTTCCTTGTTGTTGACCAATGGATCTCCTTTGCAGACCACCATTGAAACCTCTGGTCTCTGTACAGGATAGAATTACTTATGTATTTCATTGATAGGCATTTTGTATTATTTAATTTATAGGTATTTTTCTTTGTTCTGGATGAAGCCTCTTCTTTTGAAAAATGTTATTTTTAATGCAATATACCATGAAATTGATAACAGTTTTTTTTCTATCTATATCACTGTTTTCATTATATTCAAGGGTTATGAGGGTTTTTGTCTCCAATTGATGCAGTGAATTTCTGAGCAGGAACATGTATTTAATTACTTTTAGTCATAGATGAATAACTTTGTCTTACAGCTCTGTATTATTTTATCATTTTTATCCCATTGTGGGATTTTCTAATGCATATATCTGTGAATGAATTGCCAAAACAGCTTCGAAGAAGACGAAGTTTTGTGGCTCCACGACTCAGCTGCTGTTCCCGAGCTATTCAAGTTGTGGGGAGTGAGCTGGAGTCCATATCATCCTCTTGGGAGCCTGATTCCCCACCTCCCCCTCTTCCTCCGAGACAGAATCAAATGCCTGTCCCTCCTCTACCCCCTTTTCCTTCCTCGCCCAAGTTAAAACCCAAAGTCATTGGCACAAAGTACTCGCAGATGATGGGAAGGGAAAAATTAGACACTTTGATTCCCACTCTCTCAGCAGACCATGGAATGTTTTCCAGTTTGAAGCACCCATCTGTCGATTTACTTCCACCTGATGCTTCTCAACTTAAGCATCTCAATGAGCTTAATTTAGGATCACTAGACTCCAAATTTAAAAAGATCCTATTAGATGACTCTAGTGTGCAAACAGATGATAAAATTTCGAAAGAAATCCATACAGTAAAGGACTCAGGCATTCAAGTTGGTTCTGCTGTACAATTGCACAAATCTGAACAAGTTGGTGGTAAAGACTTTGGTACTCAATCTATTATTACATTTTGTGAGATGGATAGACTTTGTTCATTGATCAATAGGGCAACTTATCATGCCGAAGTCCAAACATCTCTCACACTTGTCAATCTCAATCTTAGCTCTGCTATCTTGGGTGTCCCAACATGTGAATTTGGAGTGCAAATTTCACCTTCAGATTTTGACCTGAAAAGGTCAGAAAATTCTCAAATGGCAGGTACTAATGTTAGCCTCGGGATACAGACTACTCCAAGTAATGTTGTAACCAGTGAAGTTGCTGTACTTACTGATAAAATATTGAATGCTGAGTTTGGAACTCAGACTCCTTTGATCATGAATGATACCAAGGACCTCATCTCCCCAGTTCATGTTGACGTTACTAATGGGATGAGTTCTCAGACATGTTCAGTTTTGAACAGTTCTGAATCGAACAGTTATGAGTCAGCAGTGATTGTTGCTCCTACCATTTGCTCTGTAAATGGCCTGGATGTATCACAATCTCAACCTGATGTATGCTCTCAGAATGAGTCTCTAGTATCCATTGACACAGCTGACAAACTGTTGGCTCATGAGTCTCATGATAATTTATTACCAGAGCAGACTTTTGTTACTGAAGCAGTTGATGATCCCTCGGCTCAGTCAAATCTTGATAATTCATCACCAGAACAGAGTTCTGCTACTGAGACTGTAGATAAAGTCTTGGCCGAGGTACCTCTTGGAAATTCATCACCCAATCAGACATCATCGGAAGCATCCCACCCATCTAATTGCCTCTACCTGTCTGAATGTCAGCCATCCCCACCTCTGTCTGAGCGAAGCCAATCTCCATCGGTGACCATACCATCATTGCCATCATCAGGAAAGACCACACCAGAGCTGGACTCACATTTCACTTCCCGTCATTCTCATTACTCACCTGCAAGCAGCTATTCAACTTCTCCCCCTTCACTCATACGATTCCGTTCACCAACTCCTCCATCGACACCTAGTTTTTATTCTTCAATGAGCTGTTCAATCGGTGTGCAGTTCCCTCTTGATGGAGAACACGAAGGCTTTGCTTCTAATGACGCTTCTGAGGAAGCATTTCCCCTTCCTTCAAAGACCTACACTTCTATTGGTGTACAATGCTCTCAGAGTCCTTCATCACGTCCGTCTTCCCCAATGGCTTCTGTCTTGCCATCCTCCATCCTGGCTCCTCTACAGCAAATATCCCTGTCCTCCATGTTCCCATCTCTATTAGCCTCAACTTCACCAATGGCTGCTTTTCTATTGCCGTTAGGTAATGAAGTCTCTCATTATCCCAATAGCTTCATAGAGTGATGCCTTTACCATTAGCTTCTCAAAAGGTGTCTGTGTGTTTTTTATATCTCAGATGTGAGCCAAAATCTTTGCTTCTTCCTATATGCTATGTGGGTGAACTAAATATCTGTTCAATGTTCATATAAACATCTCCTTTTTCCATCTTCAAAATGTGTTTGTATCCAAAAAGGCTTTGGTGATCAATGGAGTCAATATGTGCTTATAACATTTGAAAAATTTCCTTTGTGAAATAATATGACTTCAGTATTCTTTATTGCTTGATTAAGTTTTTTATTACCTAACTACCAGATTATTTGCTCTTATGTATAAAATAAATATTGCCTACTATGCATATGAGCAATAGTCTCACTACTTTCTCTATTTTTATTTTTGATGCACTGCATCTCGTTGATGCAGTCAACATGTTTACGAGAAAGATTTTTTAATTCTACATAATGAAGGGCTTACTGTGCTTGAGTTTTTTTTTTACCATTTTGTTCTTTTAGCAGTGTTGCTTTCCATAGCTGTGGATGCTTCCTGTAGCTAGCAGTTAAAAAATTGCCATCAAGCAGTGTATTTTCAGAAATGGAGAGAGTTATGAATGTGAAATTCAAGCGTTTGGGCATCTCTAATCAGTAAAAAAAATATCCAAGAATATTATCAGTTTTATTGTTGTATACTTACAGGCACAGAACTTGCGCAAGACGTTGTCTCGGGTGGAAGACGACAATGAGTCCTTGGTGGCACAACTGAAGAGAATGGCTGCTAAGTCGAGGAGTAGTATGTCCCCTTCAATTTCATCACGTTTGAATGACTCACAAACACTTTTTTCAATCACTAACAAAAGTATTTGGAAAGTATTCAAATTACGACTACATTCTCCAGAGTATTTTGCAGAACAAAATACATAATATGCCTACTATGGTTCTATGTATTACTTTCTGCATTATGTTATAGAGGATGAAATTTTTCTTGTTACCCTCCATACCAGCCATATCTCTTCATTCTAACTGTCAAGTACTCATTTATAGTGGCATATCTTTTGAAAGTTCATGTTGATTTCAGTAGACATTTTCTTGTACCATTGCTAGCAGTTTTGGCAGACCTAGGGTAGTTGGCCAGTGTAACGAGTAAACAGGAATTATATGATGTGTTATGAAGCTCTTATGTTTTGATGTTTAATTTTATTATGTGCAGATATCCACTAAATGCTTTGCATCTGCCGTCTTGCTAATAACAAAGTTAAGCTTTGTCACTAAGTAATTTTTTCTCTAATGGCAGGGACTTTGTTTCACAACTGAGCATGAGTACACACAGGCAGTGATGTAACCCTGTTGATAGTTGCACTATTGCACATCCTATTTTGTAGCATGCTTGTTTTACTGTTTAAAATCAGAATTATAGAATCACAACTAACTATTGAATGTCCTTGTTAATGTTCAAATCCTTAGGTTAGGGTCACATTCATTTTTCTTTTGCTGTGTGTTCTCCTGTTCAATCCTTTTAAAATATTATCTATTGAATTCTATTCCCTTGACTATTCCTTGTCAGGAGTAGTCAGCTTTACTCTGCATGTTACTTTCCATGGCTACCCTACAAATTTCTGTTGATGAATTTCAACTATGTTCAGTAAATATACTCAGCCTTAAGAATGTTATGTGTTTTGAATGGTTTTGTGAGTGATTGCTGTCATTTTTCCATAAATTAGTTCATATCAGTTGTTATTTATATCCCTAATGATATTTTTTTTGAAGAGATCGTGGACATCAACTTTTGTTTGGCTTTATTTTTGCATACATATATATTTACTTACATGGGGTTTTTGTATAAACCCCATTTCTTACAAAGACTTTACAGTAGAGTGATGATTACATGAAATTTGAATTTTACCAACTATGAATTTGATTATCCATCTTTCAGTCTTTATCTAGCGTTCACATTGCCTCCTTCATAATCCCCCAGTCTGCCTTTCCTTTCCTATCCTCTTTTTGCATCTTCTAGAGGTTCAGTTGGTTCCTACACTTTTGAATAAGTCCAATTCTACTAAAATAGATATATTGTGCCCACACACTAGGTTTTTCCCCTATTTTATCCCCATAATATGTTTTATGCAACCAAATGTGAGAGAAAATGGCTAAATTGTGTAAATGAGCATTTACTTTTTCAATACAGTCAGCACAGGGGACAAAGTGAAAGTTGAAACAGGAACTTTTCAGAAAATGATTGTGAATGGATTATATATTTTTTTTCAAGTTTTCATTTTGGCTTTCTTGGCCATTATCATGGATAATTCAATTCATTGTGATGTTCGATCATATTCATTTTTACACCAAAACGAGAATGATTTTTTGTTTGGCTGGTAATACGTGTGATTGAAGTAATTTTTTTTAAATTTGCTCAGGAAATAGATGTTTAAATTATTATTTTTGTTGATCAGTGGTCAATAAATTTTGTATGACTATTTAATAGATTAACACAACAAGGGGCTGTATGTTTGACTATTTTTGTCTATTATTTAAATTGTTGGATATATAATGGTTTGAAGTTTCTAATTTTTCTAACACATGTCGTTTCATTATTCCATTTTGTCTGTTTTATTAGCTCATTCGATGTGGCAAAACTATATGTGAAGTGGCTTGAAGAAAGGTTTTTTCTCTAATTTCACTCTTTTAAATGCGTGTGAAAAAATACACTTCTAATGTATTTATAAGGAAATCTGATTCAATAAGTTCATAAAATAAAACATTACTAATAATATTTTTTGTGACATGCTGTGGACCAAATTTTTGATGCGAGCAATATATTTATTGAAAAAATATTTTTCAAATTATCTGGCACCTACATATCTTGCGTGCTCTGAAATGGTGTTAAGTGATTCTTCATTTGGCTCATAGTAATTTCTAATTTTATTGTTGCAGCAGATTATTCGAAGGAATTATTCTTTTTATTTGGAGATTTAGAGTTAGTGAATATACTTACTGATCGAAAGTAAATTTTACAGCACGAAAACAAAGCCCCAGTCCAGCTCGACTCACTCCAGAACCTTCTCTGGAAAAAGATGAAGGAATATCCGAAGATGATGACCCTGCTGAGCTGCGTTTACAACTTGAGCTGAATGAACAGGTGTGTGAAATAATAAAGTTAATAATCATTATTTTTTCTTTTCTGTGTATCATTTTTGTTGTAATAAATCACTCACCTACTCCAAGAATCATTATGTATGGTTAGTATTATGTACTGCTTTTCAGTGGCAGTATTAAATAATAGTTTTTGATTCTACAGAGTGGAAAATGATGATTCAAATGTAATACTTACAAACATCTGCAGCTTTTGACATTTTTGTTTTACTTTTGAGTAGATAGAAAGTGTTTCTATGAAAGGAAGACTTGATTTTATGAATCCATTTATAACATTCAGTCGCCTCATTAAAATGTATAGAAGGGTACTGAAATCTCTCATCTCCATCATCATGAATTTTATGGAATAAATTCATCTTGATAGGAAATGGAATCATGAATCATAGTATTTCAGATCACCCTGTTATCCAGTGTCCTAAATTTGCATGGAACCATTTTGGCAGTTCAAGGTGCAATAAACTTTGCCCTTTTGATTTACCAAGAATGACAGCACAAAGGATATAGGTCCTCAGAAAAGGCACAACTAGTGATGAATCCCTCCCCAGCTCCAAAGCTATGCTTGGCTGTAAACATGGTTGTATGTAGATGGGTACTTCTTTGCACTACTCCTTGCACGCTGATCTTCTTTAAATTGTAACAAATTAAGTATGTACTCTAGATATCTCAGTGGTATGTGCAGTGGTGCAAAATACCAAAAGTTCCATTCATGGTTCAAGGTGAATTTTTCCTCTTGGCGATTGATATGCATTTCATTGTCTTTTATGTGGTTGGCATTATGTAACCACATTTACAACCATGGCTTACCCTCCAGCTGTGTACCTGATGATTTTCATGGGTTAGGCTACCATCTGTCCATTTTCTATGTATCCAATGATTCCCATGGTCTCTGGGTGTAATGTGAAAATTAATATTTTGTAGGGTTTTGCATTTTTACGTTCAAGTTGATGATGAATGTTTGTTTTGTTATTTTTATTTACGTTGCCAATATCAAAGTGATTGTTGTACGGCCTTGGGATATAGAAGACGAATAAAATAGTTTTTTGTAACGAAGACTTTTTTTCGTTTTTGACAGATTATGAGACTTAAACACTAAGTGTTGATGCGAAGCAAAGTTTTCTTTTGATGGTGTGAATGGCAAATACGTTTGAGGTTAGAAGAAGTGAACCCCATAATTGTTCTTTGTAAGTTCGGAATCATCAAAAATGGCGGAAGAAAAGAAGACGTGTATCCCAATACTCGACAGCGATAATTACGATGTATGGGCTGTAAGAATTGAAGCTTTTTTAATGAAGAAAGATTGTTGGGAAGCGGTAAAAGGTTTCCATCCATACATAGCATTCGGCAGTGATGGAAACGAGATAGAAATGGAAGACGAAAGCCAACTCCCACCACAAGAGGTTAGGCGCCGTCAGCGACAAAATCAACAGGCCAGAGCCATTATCATACAATACGTAGATGATTCATTTTTGGATGATATCGTGGGACTGGACCTAGCGAAGGATATGTGGGAGGCATTAAGAGACATGTGCACCACTTACGACGTGTTCCAGGAGATAATGTTCCTAAAGGAAATGGTAAATACCGAAAAAACGGAAGACCTTTCCATGATGGAGTACATGAGCAAGATCCAGAATTACAACCGTAAAATTACTAAGTGTGGCATTTATCTCCCGGATAGAGCACTGGCTGCGTTCTACCTCATGGGTCTGCCTCGAGAAAAATATGCTGGGTTTATACGAAGTATTTACAGAACAAATGAAGGAGACATAACATCCAAATATGTTAAGTCCCAACTCCTGCTAGAAGAGAAGAGAATGAAAAATGAGGATTACGCGAAGACAGAAGAACACAAGGTTCTCAAGGTAAAGAAGAAGCCAAACAGACCTAAAGTAAGCAGTGAAAATAAATCACAAAATGCTCCAAAGAAACCTATTGGGAGGAGATACATTTGTTTCACATGTGGAAAGGAGGGGCATACTGCAAGATTTTGTCCTGCCATACAGAAGCAAGATGAAGAAGAGAAGAAGTCATCAGCATCAGTAGTATCAAGAGGCTATAAAGTACTCTGCATGCAAAGAAATCCAAACCATGCAAACAACGGCATATGGATACTGGATTCAGCAGCATCGGATCACATGAGCCCTAGGAAAGATTTGTTTGTTGATTTCAAACCCCTCTCTGAAGAAGTAACTGTGGGTGATGGTACATCACTAAAAATAGAAGGTCAAGGATCAGTGACCATCCAGATGTCGAATGAATGTGGTGGATGGAAAATAAAGTTAACTAATGTGTTATATATTCCTTGCCTCCAAGACAATTTGATTTCGGAAGGGAAATTAGAAGAGAAGGGCTTGACCATTGTGAGGAGAGACGGAAAGACTACTGTTAGCGACGAAGAAGCTACTCTGTTCCAGGGGTATCGCGTTGGTTTCCTGTATTACCTCACTACTGAAGGGAGTGCTTCTATTTCACAAATAAGAAAAGAAGCTGAAGAACATGAAGGTATGAAAGCATGTAAAATTGCAGCAACAACATGGCACAACCGTTTGGGACACCTGCACCATGAAGGGATGATGAAGATAGAACCATTGTGGAACTTAATGAGTAAGAAGACAGAAGAAGAATGTGAAGCATGTATACAGGGAAAGTTTAAGAGACTGAAATTTTCCTACAATGGAGAAAAAGACAGTAAGACTACACATATCCTCCAAAGGGTCCACTCTGATGTCGTGGGGCCTATGCCCTGTGCCTCTTTGAGTGGCTGCAGATTTTTTGTCACTTTTATTGATGAATTTTCTCATTTCACTGTTGTAGTTCCCTTGAAGGCCAAAAGTGAAGTCACTGAGCAGTTCATAAAATATCAGAAAATGGTGGAAGTCACACATGGAACTAAAATACAGGAGTTCCAGAGTGATAACGGTGGGGAATACTCATCAAATGAATTCAAGAAACACCTTGAGAAGAGTGGAGTCCTACATCGTCTCTCTGTACCATATGTCCCTCAGCAGAATGGTCTGGCCGAGCGGTACAACCAGACAATTTTGAATACCATCCGTGCTATGCTGCAACAATCTGGTATGCCAAAACATTTTTGGGCTGAGGCCCTAAAAACCGCATGTCATTTAAGAAATCATTGTCCATCAACAGCAATAGATTCTGAAATTCCACTAAAGAGGTGGCTTGGAAGAGAGCTTGAAGAGAAGGATTTTCAGTACCTAAGGGTGTTTGGTTGTCAGGCTTGGTATCGAGTAGTCCATGGTGACAAGCTAGATGCCAGAGCAAAGGAAGCAGTGATGCTGGGGTACCCAGAGGGCACCAAAGGCTACAGATTGTGGGACCTCAATACAAGGAAAGTCATTATTAGTCGAGATGTCATATTCAATGAGACTGTGTTCCCATTCCATAGAAAGGTAAACAGTGAGAAAGGCGACCAGACAGAAGACACATCGAGTGAAGAAGAAGAAGTTGATGCAGCCCTCCCGACACATATGCCACAAGCCATAGCCCAGAGGCCAGGAGAGGAAAATGCAGAAATAGAGGCCCAGGTCCAGAATGAGGAACAAGAGCAGGAAAATCCTCAAGTCCTGAGGAGGTCAAATCGGCAGCGGGTGCCCAAAGGACCGTGTGAATGCTGCAACGTCACCCGTTCTGTCCTTGGAAAGGATGATGTCCCAACCAGTTACCGCCAAGCCATAGAAGGATCTCAAGCCGACAACTGGAGGTTAGCCATTGAAGAAGAATTACGGAACATCGAAGGCCAAGAGACCTGGGACATCGTGAGAAGACGACCGGATATGAAAGTAGTGGGCTGTAAATGGGTTTTTGCTCTTAAAAGGAATAACGAAGGTAACATTGTAAGATTTAAGGCAAGACTTGTGGCTCAGGGTTTTACTCAAACATACGGTGTGAATTATCATGACACTTCCAGTCCAGTTGTTGAAAGGAAATCAGTTCGTCTGTTAGCCTATATTGCTGTGGAAAATAATTGGGAAATAGATCACCTAGACGTGGTGGGGGCTTATTTAAACAGCAAGCTGGATGAGACCATATATATGTCTGTTCCTGAAGGGGTGGGTGTAAACAGAGATTATTTTGTTTGTAGGTTGAAGAAGAGCCTTTATGAAGCCTCCGTAATAATTTTAAGAGCCTTTATGGTTTAAAACAGTCAGGGAGAAATTGGTATGAGTTTCTCAGTAAGATTTTGGTGGAGTTAGGGTTTGTGAAATGTATCAGTGACCCTTGTGTGTACTTAAGGAGCAATGTAATTGTGGGAACATATGTTGATGATTTCTTGATTATAGGTGAGAAGGAAGAAGTAGGTGTGTTCAAAAATGAAATTGCATCCTTAATTCAGGTGAAGGACTTGGGTATGGTGAACACATTTTTGTCCATCCAATTCACCAGACCAAACAGGGGAACTGTCATTTTGAGTCAGAAGAAGTATGTCATGTCTTTTCTCAGAGATTTTTATATGTTAGAAGGTAAAGGTGTTTCTTGTTCACTACAAGCAGGTGCAAATTTTGAGAGTAAAGGAGAAGGAGAAATCTTTTGCAAGGAGAAATACCAGAGTGCAATAGGCAGCTTGTTATACTTGAGTACCAATACTCGTCCAGATATTGCAAACGCAGTGTGCAAACTTAGTCAATGCTGTAGCAACCCCACTGTAACAAATTGGAATGGAGTTCAACATGTAATGAGATATTTAAAGAGTACATGTGATTATCAACTTGTTTTCAGGAAAGTTGAAGGTTTTGCATGCTATTGTGATTCAGATTGGGCAGGGGATAGAGATGATCGAAAGTCTGTCACTGGGTATGTTATCATGCTGGGAGGTGGAGCAATAATTTGGAAAAGTAGGAAGCAGAGAAGCATAGCCACCTCAAGCACGCATGCTGAGTATATTGCTATTTATGAATGTGTGTGTGAAATCCAGTGGATGAGGCTGTTTTTTGGTGAATTGAAGCAAAGCAGCCTCATTCCAAAGACCTGCACCATTTTTTGTGATAACCAAGATGCCATATACATTGCCAATAATGACATTGTAAATGAGAGGAGTAAACATTTCGTGGTAAAATACAACTATGTCCGAGAGGCTGTGAAGGAGGGAGAGATTTCATTGAAATATGTGAAATCTGATAGTAACATTGCAGACTGTTTGACAAAGAGTTTGTCTGGACCTAAGACATTATTGTTTGCCAAAGAAATGGGCATAATTAAGTTGGAGTAAGAAACTCGCAACTAAATTTACAAAGTTATGTATGATGTTTTTGTGTTCCTTTCCATCATCCTCGAACGAGGGGAGGTGTTGTAATGTGAAAATTAATATTTTGTAGGGTTTTGCATTTTTACGTTCAAGGTGATGATGAATGTTTGTTTTGTTATTTTTATTTACGTTGCCAATATCAAAGTGATTGTTGTACGGCCTTGGGATATAGAAGACGAATAAAATAGTTTTTTGTAACGAAGACGTAAAGAAGACTTTTTTTCGTTTTTGACAAGGCTACCATCTGTCCATTTTCTATGTATCCAATGATTCCCATGGTCTCTGGGTTGCCCTTTTACCGCATAACATAAGTGTTACCCATCCAATAACATACCCTCGGCTATGCGTTCATGGTGATGTTGCAGTATAAATAGCAAATTCAAGCTAGATTTCTTTGCTTTGTACTCTCAGGAAACAGCTGTTCTGCGGCGTAAAGTTGAAGAGCTTGAGAAAGAAGGTGAAACTACCAAAAAAAAGATGAAGGAATTACAAGATAAGTTGGCTGAGAAGAAACCAATTCCAACCAAAACTGCTATCTCCACTGACTTAGGTTCTGGGAAAGGAAGTGCAATATCTGAGCAAAAAATAAAGGTAGGTACAAGTTTTTGAGAGCATATACTGAATCAATGTTAATAGATAATATTCACTATTTCCCTACTTGATGTCCACCCCACAGTATGTAAGTGTATGTGTCAATGAAGTCAGGGCTGTAACATTTTTTGTGAAAACTAAATTTAAATCAGATTGATTTAAATTGATAATATCTCTTTTGTAAGTTGTAATCCACTGTCTTCAAAATTACTCTTGAAAAGCATTTATAGATATTTTGTTTCAATGGTGTTGGCATGAATGGCATGCATGATTATGAAGTATTTAAGGCTCCCCTGGCTATTTGGTTGCAGGAAGAGTTTTTAGGTTTCTCTTTGGAATTCAGTCGGGAGAAGCTCTTCAAATGTTATAAGTTTTACTGCCACTACTTTACTTTATAAATTTTTCCCAATTGGGTGCCTGCACCCTACAGTGGGAGTGTCAGTAAATGAGATATTTGATCCCAATGCAAATGCATATCCTTTTTCCAAAGAATGGAATAATGTTCTTACGTCAGAGGTGTCTGTGAACAGAGGTTTCAGAGAGGAGGAACGGAGGAACAGAGGAGAAACATTTTGATTTTATACTATGCCCTTGTTTAAGTTCCTCAAATATGTAAATGAAGTTTTTACTATCTAATCCATAAATCTAATCAATTTAAGTATGGGGGAAGTTTTTGGTGTATATATTGTAGTGGTCCCGATCCACCCCCTCCCTCTCTTTGGTTCGCGCCAATTTGCCTTCCCAACAGGATTTAACCGGGGATGGTGAGTCGGGGTCCTACTAGATTAAGGTAATGCTGCTTGGCCATGACGGACAATGGCACCGTACGGTCGAAGAGCGATTGATGCCCCTCCACAACCAGACTTTTGTCGCGTCAATGAAATAAGGGCACAGTTTTGGTTCCCCGTAGTTACTCCGAGAAGCGATCGGATGAGGGATGTTTCGATGACTTTGGCAAGATAAACGAAATACGTCCTTTTTACAACACTTTTAATAAAAAAAATAAAATGACAGAACAAAATAACCCTCCAAAATACACACGGCGTCACCTTCCAAGACATTAAAAAAAAATGATTAACCCTCCAGAACACACACGGCGTCACCTTCAAATGCACGAAAAAAATGATTAACCCTCCAGAACACACGCCGTCACCTTTAAATAGATAGAATAATGAACCCTTCGAAATACACACGGCGTCACCTTCAAATACACAGAAAAATGATAGGAAGACCAGATTGTGGGCAGGGCGCATGACATCATCCCAAATGAATGACCGTGATTAACACAATTTCTGAAATGGATAATTTCTTTTAAAGTTCATTGTCTTTGTCTTCTCTTTCTGAGGATTTTACTAACAAAGGGAGAGCAAAACACTGAGGCAAATTATGAGGGTTTGCAATTCGAAGGAATATGCAGGGAGTCAATGGAAAATGAAGCAGCGGGAACTTTCGGAACATGTTGCGACGAGAATTCTTACGACGTTTTTGTTGAGCGAGGAATGGATCCTGCAGGAACCTTGGGCGTTGGATGGCGGGTCAATGAGACGGCGATTTCCGCACTAAAAATTTGCCTGGCACACCACTGTTGTGCAGGTTCAACTCGCTGCTTCCTTGGGTCGCGTTCTCGTGCCTTTTCCTCTCTCGGCTCCACACCGATGGCAGACTCCCTGCTGCGACTGCTTCGACCTCGACTCAGGTTGCTCTCTCCTTCTCAAAACCTTCACTTTCTTATCCTCAATCATCTATCTCTCTTTTTCTATCCTCTGGGAAAGCATTATATAGGTCGCATTGCCTCCCATAATGCACCACACACTCGGTTGTCTGCACTTTCGATACTCATATTTTTTTTTTCAGCAGGTATTTCGAATGCAGACGACCAACATCACTGCACTGATTTTGCACTTCATAACACAAAACAAAAATAAACCCAGTGATTTTTACATGTAACAAATAATGTACAATTTTTGACAAAGATCAGAAAAAAAATAAACCCCTCTTGCCAAAATCATGAACATCTCCCACGATCGGCTCTCAAGAGTACATATCAAAAATTAAAAAGACTGTGATGTCGTCGGACCATCACAATATAATCTTTGAAAAATATCTTCATTGGATATCTTATTATAAATTTTATGTTATGTGGGGCTGGGGATTATTTTTAGTAGGTACTGTACTGTTTCGATACCTCAACTGCAAAAACGCTCAACAATCGCCCACCGAATCAAATCCGCTCATCTAATAGCCATAGTAGTACTAGATGAGTGGATTTCATTCGGTGGGCGATTGTTGAGCATTTGTGCAGTGGAGATATCGGTTTGCTGTGGATCTTTAGTTTATCTTATTATTATATCCCATTTAGGTCCTTGAAGAAGAAGCCAATGAACTGAGAAGGAAGTTAATTGAAAAAGAAAGGGATTATGAGAGACTCAATGCTGAGCTGACCCTGACCCAGAAAAGATCAAAGGGAGTCCTACAGAGGAGCAGGTATGGCAATTACTGATGTAATTACATATCCAAATTTTGCATTTCTCTCTCCTGCAGATATTTCATAAAGGAAGAAAATTTCTCAGTTTAATTTAGAGATCTCAGATCCAGCATTGGGCAGATCCACATACATATGTGCAGCCAAATCTGCCTAAACCCTCAGCTCCATTCAGCGTTGCATTTTAATAGCCAGGGATGCTAAAAATAGAGGGGGATGGAGGAGAGTGGTAAATGTACAAAGCACACCTTTGTATGTGGGTGGGGCGGGGCTCATGGGGTTATGTTTGAGGAATTTCAAAAATACAAGTTACGTGAGAAATTACTGACATTATCAGTAAAAATGTGTGGAGAGTGACTCCCACTACAATTTGTAGCCTAGGGAAATATGCATAGAAAGTTTTTGCAATTGAGGTGAGGATGAATTATATGTTTTTAAAGGGATGAGCCAACAAGCCAGGGTGGGTTGGCAGCCTCCTTAATTGCAGTTTTTTTCCTGATCAAGGCTTATTTATTTCTCTTGTAGAAAGTGTAAATTTCCGCTTCTTTTAGCAGCCGTTTTCATGCCAGAAGTGGCTAGCAAATACAGAGTATGATTTACTTCAAACATCCTCGGAAATACTTAATCATAAATTTTATTGAATATTTAGATTGTCTTCTTGTTGAAGCTTTCAGGTGTGCTTGTCACAGCAATAAATAATTTAGGGCTATGTCATTGCACCAATTTTGGGTTGATTCCATCATTTCCCGACCAATGATAGTCACTTTGTGAGCATTGATGTGGTGACATAGCCCATAAATCTATTATATCATACAGATTGGGTTTATAATAGGGATATACGGATGAATGATTTTTTTATCCATATACGGATCAGATCCTTGATTTCAGCTGTCGAACCTTTGGATATTATTGAATACAAGTGTATTTTTTATTGCATGCTAAAATATGAAGCTATTGAAGTTATAAAGTACCTTTCATACTATATTCATCTCATGTATGAATTAAAATTGTAAATATATTATCGAATAATATACTTGTTAGCTCATCAGAATAGCTTCTCACTCAAGAGTGGGCATAGGGCAGAGTAGGACCATAGCTGCATGCAAAGAGAGAATTGGATCTCATTTCTTCCTTTTACTGGATGCTTCTTCCAATGCCGGCCTCGGTGGCGGCGGGGTAACGTTCTCGCCTGCCAAGCAAGAGGTCGCGGGTTCGAGTCCCGCCTGGGTAGATTTCCCCGATCCAGGGCATGGTCGTTTGTGTACGTTTAATTGTTACATTTGTTGAACACCCCGGTGTAAAATGGCCAATACGAGCTGTAACCCGGTGGTTTGAGAATAAAATAAAAATAAGATTTTAACGTAAAATGCCAGTGATTTCTTCAGTGAATTTGGATTTGATCTCATTATTCGGTGAGATGTAATACCTGTGGTTATTTGGATACATCATATCTTATCCAACAATTGAAAATACATACATTAGTTATTTTCACTTCTCCTGCACTTTCGCTTTCATTCATATTGACATCTTTTGATAATTGCTGTACTGTGCCATATCATTCTATGGTATATGGTAATAATTTACGAATAAGTGCTGTGCATTTAGCCTCGAGGTGATGTAATTATCTCTTCTCAAACTTTTAGATCTTTAGATAGTGGTGGGGGTGGTCCAATCGATCAAGCAACGTTGGACCTTAAGCGGCAGCTACAAGTTGTTGAACAGGAGGCCAACATCCTGCGCTCCAAAACACAGGAACTGGAGGCTGAATGTGAGCGTGTGACTGCAGAGAACAAGAAGCTTTCACTTTCCAAGGCTGCAGCAGGGAAACGAACGGCTGAAATAAAGACTTTGCGAGAACGAGTGAAGGAGTTGGAAGCTCAACTGGGAAATACTGAGGGAACCAAAGTAAGTATTGAAAATTTTATGCCCAAATTTTTAAAAAAAAGTTTCAAACACTCATTAAGAATTTTTAAAAGATTTCAAACAAATAATAAAAATAGAGCACCGATAAAAACCATTTTAGTGTGTACTGCTTCATGGAATGATCTTTAAATTCTCAATGCTTCATTCCTCCTGCCAGTATTGGCATCAGGAAACTGAATGAAATGTACCTGTTTTTATCTGGATGTACCATTGGAATCCCAACCATTGTTATCTTTGATTTGAAAAGTAAATAAAACCCGATGTATAAAATTTGTTTATACAAAAAGGAATAAAATCTGTCAAGGATATATTGACTCACCAAGGTGGTCTAAAAATAATGAAAGTCCTCAATTTTGCATAGCAACCCCTAATTCCAGGATAAATGGCCAGAAAAATATTTTTGCAAAATTTCAATACAACTACTAGATGCCTGAACCATCCACTATATTGTTTTGCCGTGAGCTGAGTTCAGGATTGAAAGCGAGTTCACTTAATTCTATAGGGTTGGTAATGTGGATTGGTAGAATTTTTTTCCCTTTCTGCAAATACTCAAGGTGTGATCTAGGACTGGGTTTCATGCATATCAAGTTACACCTCTGCATTGACTTTCATTAAAATAATAAACTTCAATAATTCAAGTAAGGCTGAGAACTTCATAATATTTGCCATTTTTGAACCATTATAGTATCAGATTTGATCAATTTTTTAAAATTACACTCTTTCAAAATTCATTCTTTTCTGTGAATTTTAGACGACTGAAGAAGAATCAAAGGGAAAAACATCTGAGTCCGGTAAAAAAGACTCTGAGAGTTCATCAGATGTTGAAGCATTGAAGATTAAGCTTGAGAAGGCAGAGGCTGAAGTGGAGCAGCTAACAACTGAACTGAAGAAAGCAAAGGATCCAAAGAGTGCCCTCTTACGTAAGAGGACTGCCAAGAGACCAACTGACTTAACTCCAAGGTTGCAGCTGAAGAAGATGGTTGAAGAACTGGAAATTGAAATCGGTGATTAGCTAGAGGAGCATTTGCTCTATCTCATATCTATCTACTGAGGGAATTGTCAATATTGATTCTGGGTTCCCTTAACACGTTGCGTACGGATGGCGAGAATTCTCATCATTGTTTTCCCGAATGTTACGGACGGATGACGAAGATTCTCGTCATTTAGGCACGTCAACCTAAACAATTTTAAAGCGTACAATACGTATTCGTTAGTACATTTTCTGTTGTTGTTCGTTATTCATAATGAATTGATACATCATGATGTTTGATTGGGTAAAGTTATATTCTAAACATTAGCTTTTTAACCACGTTTAAACCAAAGGCATTACGCCCTAATAGGCACATATTTCCAAATCGGCGTTCCTAGGAATTTAAATACCCCGGTACGCAACGTGTTAATAAATAGACATTTCACTCCTATTTTTACATTGCCATTTTATTATTGATTCAAGATGTACCAATTAAGGCATTTTTAAATAATTTTAATTTGTAACATCTTATAACTAGCGATTAGAGGGGGTAAATTTACTGCTATAATCTTGTGAAAAATCTTATCTTATGGCTCAACCAGTATTTTGGTACTGCTGATAGCAATTTGTTGTTTTGTTACATCATTCAATAACTAAAATTCTATGATTTGATATTTTCATTACAGCTGAGTTGCTTGTTGTTCTGAAGAATGCTGACGCCGAAAAGGAAAAATTATCAGAAGAGCTGAAGAAATCACCTGGTGTAGACAAAGAGGCTTCTGCTAAGGAGAAAGAAGAACTGGAAAAGGAGAAGGCTGAAAAAGATAAATTGGCCAAAGAACTTGAAGCCACAAAGACTAAGTTATCTACTGTTGAGAAAGAGATGAAGAAAGTACAAGGGGAAAAGGTTAGATTATTCTCTTCAGAGCAAAACCCATAAATTTGATTGAAAATTCTGGTGGTGTAGGGTTGGTTGATACATCGAATTTAGGGAGTGGATGGAAATTTTTTATACTGTGGAAGTTGCTCTCCAATTAATCATAAGAGTTAGCCGAGTTAAAAAGATATATTCTTGAGATTCCAAATTTTTTATTGTTGACACTTTTTACATGGAGATTTTTACATGATATTGTAATAGATCACGGGTCTATTATAATAATATCGTGGAAGTTCTGCGGCGCGCGTTCGCGATAAAGGTATCTAAATACTGGGGATGGATTGACCTTAGTGCAGAGCACAGCACAAGATAGAAACGACCTCTTACAGAATGATCGGGTTTACACATTTATTTTCAGAATTGACTATACAAACACAAAAATCAAAGAAATACCCTTTCTTAGTTCTAATGAGGGATGAATGATTTGACTTTTATGGTGATACATAAATGAATCAAAAAGACGAAGAACACTACCCCACCAAAATTACCTAATTCTAATACAAAACAAATCAATAGGATGAATGGATGAATGATGAATTTACAAATGCCAAAGAATGTACAGGGTCCTCGTCCAGTTGTGCGAAATGTCCAGCACAATCGCTTTGAATATGCAAACCTCGTGGACGGGAGATTAGTGATACAACTTTTCTTATTGAATGTTGAAAAAACTTGGCAAAGGGTTGCATGATATTGTTCCACAAATCACTAATTTCGAGTGAACAGCACTCGGGGTCTCTTCTTGAGGAATTATGTTGGGTCGAGCAGGGAGAGTGGATAATGCACTATCCAGGGAGAGGAGCTGTTGAGTATATTACTGCGTCAATGGTGTGGTTCTCTGTCGAATCACCGCTTCGGCCGTTGAGCCCAACAGGCTTCTCTCTGCCTGCGGCTTCGAAGAACAGCGGGTGATTCCCACGATGAGTCGCGTACTCCGACTGAATCCTTATCTCCCGTTGACTCTCGCTCACCGTGCGCTGGCCTTATCTCGGCTCGGAAGGTCTCTCTGCTTCCGCGCACTTCCAAACACAAATTATCCTCCGTTCTCCTCGTGAACACCCGTTATATAGCGGCGTTCACGTGACATACCAAAAAAAATGACACTCGAAAAACCCTTGAACTTGATGGGGACGCCGCTCTAACAGTGCTGTGCCGCTTAATTTAAATGAGCGATGGCTCAAACCAAGGACCGACCGCGATGATAACATTGAAAAAACGACGGTGCAAGTCGTACCGTCACAATATAGAACTCTAAAATGTGATATGCTTTGGGAATTCAGTCATGTCTTCCACTTAAAATTTACGTGACACTAGCTGCAACAAATGTGAATGAGGATGTTGCCTGATGTTGCAAAACATGATTATTATGAGGCTGAAGTCTTTTTAAATCTCAAAAAAATCATTCCTTTCATGATTATTCATTTTCTTTTAGGCGGGTGCTGAAGAAGAGGCAAAGAAAAAGAAGGATGAAGAAATCCGCAAGCTCAAAGAGAGTAAAGCTAAGGTAGAGGCAGATCTCAAGAAGACAGAGAAGGAAAGAACAGACCTTCAGAGTGAGCTTCAGAAATTGAAGACAGATAAAGGTAAATATTTAAATTACATACAGTGAGTCCTCGTTCTACGTCACCCCGTTTAACGTCATTTCGCAGTAACGTCACGAAAATTTTACGACCGTGATTCGTTTATCGTCCCTTCGCTTCGCGATAACGTCACGTATTTTAAATTTCGCGCGAGAAAAAAGGCGAAGAGGCAGGCGTTACAGGTTGTTTGTTTCGTGGGCGGTAATACGGTCAGTCTATTCAAAGTGTAAAACGGTGTGTATATTGTTGATTGCGATTACGGTTTTGGCAAATTTTAGCATCAGAGACATTTCTACGAAAATGTCCAAGAGAACAATGTTCACAATAATTTTGGTTCCTGTTACTGCGACGATGTTTCAGCGATGATGATGCCCAGGCGACGCCCGCCCGCCTAAATTCGCAATTAAAACCATCTCTTCGATTTCATAATCCCAGTTTGCCCGCCCTCGCTCATTTCCGCCATTTTGATTTCGCTCCTGACCGGTCCGAAAAGAAATTCTCGTAGCGAGGGTAGGGCCTATGGACCGGAGCACCGGATCCCTGGTCTGTAGCGTCTGGTAGCATTCATTGGACTGCACTATAGCAAAGCCGAAAAGCAAATGCGGGAAGATACAAAAATGGAGAAGGATTTACGTCACTGCTGCTATTGTCGTCGATGAAGACAGGAACTCGTATTTATGCCATAGTTTGACATTCCCATCGTAAAAAATGTCCCAGATATGATACGCTAAAATTTTTTCGCATAGGAATTGTGAGGTCTAGGAACCGATATTCAATTTTTACATTGTTTTTATGGGATATTATGCTTCGATTAACGTCATTTCGTCATCGTCACATTTTTCAGGAACGGTAGGTGACGTTAAACAAGGACTCACTGCATATATGTACTAGGAAATTTAATAATGCATATCCCTTTGTTTCAAGGGATACAGCCACTTCCTAAGGGTAGTATCCCATTTTGTATTTCCATTCATCAATTCTATGTGCAAAAGACATCAGAATCATTGAAGTTTTTAGAAATACAAGAAACAAAATTTCCATGAGTCTTAGTACGTCTATCTTTGATTTCTAAGTACATTAAATTAGGGTGATTTTCTGGGTGAGTTGCTAGCAATAAGGCTAATCGTTTGTACATAAGTAAGAAAATTTTTTAAAGTCATTATTAGATTATTTTCAGCTAACAGCCATTATGTATTCTGGGACCCCTGAGAATTATTGGTAGGTCATTCAGTTCTTTTAAATTAATAAATCGGTAATAATTAATTTAGTCGAATAACTATTGACTCAAATTTTTGGATTTGGTTCTCTAATTGTAGTGTCTTTTCATCTTCGCATAGGCTTAAACGAAAATGTCATAAAAGTTTCCGTGTCTTCTTCTCAAACCCATTGCTGAGGATACTTCTCTTACATTTATAATGCATGTAGTGGTTATAAATTAAGTCTGGCTATCACTGGTTTCTGGTTAACCTTCAGCAGTGGGGAAAATACATTTGCTTGCAACTTTGGAAGAAATGTACGTGTACTTGGTGGGAAAAATGTATCCCAACAAATTTGTTCCGCCACTACTACTCAGCAGAAAAATTGGCTTCTTCTGCAGAGGGTTATTATTTTTTATAGACGAGGGAAATTCAAACAAATCAAACCATATCCATTTTTTCGTCATCCAAATAGCAGATAAACAGGCTGTATAGGAGCTTGTCTTGGGACAGCCCCAACTCTGTGAAAAGATTGTGCAAGACTTGTGATTTACTGAGCAGCTGAAGATATCAGACACACTAAACAACGGAGTAAGGATCACGAATGCAAATATGCAACCAGCAATGCACATTGGCGTTGAAGTTAGCTTGTCTGTAAGGATGCATAAAAATTATAATTTGTTATTTTACTATTTATTCCAAATGTGTTGACTGATGAATGATTTTGGGTAGCCGCATTATTATATAATTCATTTTATGCATTTCCATAAAAAGGTATCTATTCTCTCTGGTACTAAGTAAATTAAATCAGATTTGAATTTTTTTTAATTAGTCAGCAAAAAAGATAGCTATGGATATACATATGTATTTAGAAGCGTTGAAGTTCTGGAAGATTTTACATTCTGAAAGGTAAAATTAGTTTCAACCTTCAAACAAAACTACTAATACATTTTCTTTTTGCAGATTTTTAAAATCGCTTACCGACATAAATTTATTAAATCTTAATTCTAGTAAGTGAATTGAGACTGTGAATTTTTAAGGTGAATTTATACTTTTAAAATAGATAGAAAATTTTGTTGCTGCATCAAATAAATCGCCAGAGTGTTAGTGGAAATCCTAGCCTTTATCATTAGTAAAATTACACAAAAGAAAAAGGAAGGGAACATTATAGGGGAAGTTATTAAAGTTTTCATATATCTGAATCGATGTACCTACTCATTGTTTTCTGATCCTTTGGCAAATAAAGGATTCTATTCTATTCTATTCCACCTGACACAACACAATTTGTTTTTCTTTGACTGATTTCAGGTACTTATCACTATTAATAAGAGGTTAAAATCTTCAATTTTTGAAAATTATCTGTGTTTTGCCCTGTGGATAACTACTGACTTTTTTTACCTTCCACACCAATGAAAAGTTCCACCCAGTCAGCCTGTCGATGATTAATTTAATCAAGGTAAATGAACCGTGCATGGTGAAGAATCAAAAAATCATAAAATTATTTTCTTAGATTCAGCATCTTCAAAGTGGGAAGATGAGCTGAAAGAAATGACTGAAAGGATGGATCAGCTGCGGAAAGAAGTTGAAACTGAGAGGACCTCAAGTGAAGAAGCCAACACCAAGTTGAATGCAATGAAGGCTACAGCTGAACAGGAGAAGAGCAAGATTGAAAAAGAGGTTGGTTTCACACAAAAATTCAACTGTAGGAGTTATTGCTAAGCCACAGTTTAAAACTCTACATGAATGTAATTCTTCGTAAAAACTTTCGCGGGTGCTCGTCATTATGATTAAAAACTTTTGGGCTATGTCGCCGCATCAAATCTTGGATGGTCCCAACGTTTCCCGACCGATGCTGGTCGCTTTTTCAAGGTATTATGAAGAGATGGGAATTTAAGATCTTTTATATAGTTATCTGCATCAGGTGGTGGGGGGAGGGGAGCCGGAGGTTGGGGGAGTGGGTAGCTGCTTGTTTTTTCTTATTACGGGTTGCCAAGTACGGCTAATTTTAATGCCGGTGTCTATACTGAAATTATTCTTATCTTCTTTGGATATTTCAGAGAAGCCATTGTAATATCCAAATAAGATAAGAATAATTTCAACAGAGACACTGGCATTAAAATTAGCCGTACTTGGCAACCCGTAATAAGAAAAAACAAGCAGCAACCCACTCCCCCAACCTCCGGCTCCCCTCCCCCCACCACCTGACGCAGATAACTGTATTAAAGATCCTTAATTCCCATCTCTTCATAATCCCTTGAAAAAGCGACCAGCATCGGTCGGGAAACGTTGGGATCACCCAAGATTTGACGCGGCGACATAGCCCAAAAGTTTTTAATCTACATGAATGGTTTGATTGGGGATGTCTTGGAATTTTGGACACACTAGTTTTGCCCAAGTTTTAATGGTGTTTTGGACATCATGTGCTGCTGTTGCTTATTTTGGTTGATATCTTTGGGTGAGGCCAAGATGAATGTAAGTTAAGTTCAAGAAGTGCTAAATGGGAACACCCCATGGTATTGTTTAGAGTAAATGCAAAATTAAAATAAATTAAAGAAGTAAAATGTTACTAGTAGCTGTAAAGCAAATGATAAGCTATCACTAAGTGTTTGGTGGTTGACAGTTCCAATGCTAGAAATATTTCCTCTCTTCAGGGAGGGGGGTTGTGTGCAGGCCCTCTCAGCTCCCCCCTTTGATGTTATTTGTATCAAAGCATGATTTTTTTGTTAATTCCCTGTGCTTAGATTAGTATTAGCAAGTTTCTAAGTTCAATTGAAGGGATGCAAAAAGGAAATTTTCTGAGGAATAAATTGAATATATGTAGAGAATCGCCCCAGTAATAAATAGGCTGAGCATGTGATGGCAAATTCTTGGTGCAGTGATGAAAATAAGCATTTGGCCTTATTTTCTGTCATTAAAAGTTTTGCTGCAATCCACTTTACTCTTTCAACGTGTAAATTGAGGGCCATAATCATTTTCTTTTCAAATTGTTTGTTTCATCAGGTTGCTGATAAAATAAAGAAACTTTCAGAGAGTGAGAAGAAGACCAAAGAAATTGAAGAGAAACTCAAGAAGGCTGAAAGGATTGGGGCCACCAGGAAGGAGAAACTTTCAAAACTTGAAAAGGAGGTATGAAGAACACATTCTAAGAATATTTCCTTACATGTGTAGTATTTTTTGTCAAATGTCAGTTGATGTTAATGTCATATATAATTTTAGATGATAATAGTCCCCTATTCTTCTTGTACTCTACGTAAGTTACTTTTTTGTAGATCATTATGCATCACTTAAACCAAGCTTCCAAGATTAATACCTACTGCTTATTGTTCTTCTTTCTCAAAGCCACACACTTAGAACCTTTTCATGTTTTAAAAATGATACTAGAATGACAGGAATGTTTCGACAAAAATCTGCTGACTTCAAGGTGATCAAAATGTTTGTGCATTCCTGAAATTCTGCCACTGGCAGAAAATAAATTTTTTATATTCAGTACCTATCACCTCATTCATAAAGTGGATAGTCCCTTCAGTACAGTACTGTATTTATATCACTGCATACAATATCAAAGTAGTTTTTGCTGTGTTCTTTGATATTTTCTCTCTTTATCGAACTATTTTGGAAATTACTGCCTTCCCAATGGTTAGCCTCAATGGTCAGTTTTGTATTGATTAAGATTTGTTTTGGACGTGTTGCAAATATGCAGTAGTGATATTTTAAATCGGCAGTCATTTTATTTACTTCATGGAATAATTACCCCTAACATACAAAAATCATGAAATCCCCAGTACGACACTGATTCATGTTTATTGAATTTTTAGCATCAAATTTAAAAAATATATTTCTTTAAGTTGTAGAAAATCAATAATTTTGATGTTGATAATTAGTGGGATTTCTAAAGATTGTGGAAACTTATTGATAAATACTTATAAGCTAGCATTGATTTGAATACAATAAAAAGTTAAATAAAAATAAATTTTATATAAGGAGCAAGTTACATTTTATACATGTATATTACATACACATCAAGTGTCATAATCATTGACATGTGAAAAAATAGCTCAGAACTATAAGATAGTTGCAGTAATATAAAAAAATCTTGCTTTTTTTGGATGATATTTCAAGAAAAAAGGTGTGTGGTTTACAGTAGTACTTTGTGTCAATATTTTATGTATTTTCATCATTTCTGTCTTTTCTACATTCTTGCCTTATTTGCTATGTTCTTTTGAAATGCTCTTACTTCAGAATACGTTACTCTTTTAAATCATTTTCTCTTATCATTTGTTTTTTTATAAGTTTATATAACCTTTTCTATCTGTTGAATGTGTATAAAAAGTGATTACGTATATACATCAAGCTTTGAGTCATATACTCATATGTATGATAAACCTTGGATGCTGCTGCAATCTTTTTGTCTCTTAATTATTCTGTTAGAGTCATTATTGTGATACATCATGCACTGCATGGTTTAGCTAACATTAATGCATGGCTGACTCATCTTGTGATGCATGATGAAGGTCCAAGAAGAGCGAGAAAAAGTTAAGCAGTTGGAAGGACGGCAGAAGGAAGTTTCTGCTGGATGGCTTAAGGAAAGGGAAGAACTCAAGAAGGTCTCAGAAGAAGCACAGATCAAAGTGGCTGAACTGGAAGCACAAATTACTGTACTGGTGAGGATACTAGTCTTTTTTAAGAGAGCTGTAGAATATATCTTCAGATTGCCTAATGCTTAGTGTGTACTTATTTACTCCCAGTGCCGTCACTATAGTCAAAAATATGTTTTTGATAATATGTCAATATATTGACATATTATCAAAAATGTTTTTAACATGATAATATTTTAGCATAGTAAGGAAATAGTATGGCAACTTTACCCATAAGTAGTTTTTTAACTAAAAATATTCAATACTATTACTATTTTTACATTAAATTTATTTTTTACGAGTTGTTGTTGATCCAATTCTTTACAAATAGTGGATATTTAATATTTTAATTGAGTAAACTTCAAAGTCATTGATATTTAATCTTCATACCAATGCAATTTCTATTAAACAAATAAATACATAATATGTAAGTCTTGATGTTATTAGTGCCCAATTGCATGAAATGGAATACATATGGAAATAAAAGTGAAATAACTGATATCAAATTTGTCAAATGAAAAAAATCAGACATTGGGTATTATTTTCAGTGTTGGATGTTTAGGATTGGCTTTGGCTGACAATATGCTGTCTTCAGTCTAGTAGACATATACAGATGTGGTCTATGTTACTGAAGATCCTAGCTTGGATTTTGCAACCCAGAAGGAATATTACTTCAATGGCTATATGATAATCCATTTGTGGTGTTAATTTGCCGGTAAACTTTCAGGAAGAATCTGTGAAAGATGAACAGAAGAAGACCCAGGATTTGCAGAAACAGGTTGGAACGTCCCAAGGTGAAAGTGAGGTTGTCAAGACTCTTCAGGATGAATTGACTGATCTGAAGAAGAAATTGGAGGAAGCTAATGAAAATTTTGACAAGGTATGTATTACTTTCATAAGATTGAATCAGTTTCTTAGCATTTCACTAAAGTTGCTTAGAATCTGAGTATGGGTTCCTTGAATCATTTTCTTATTTGCAACAGGTAAAAAGAAAATTATTTCAATAAAGAAATCCAAATGTAAATGTACGCTCTCTTTCATGAAATATTATTGTTTATCTGAAAAATTAGGAAAATCGTAAAAAAAATCTCTTATATTGCTTGAGAATCCCCAGTGACGTCAACCTTGTCAAAACATGTCCTGCTGCCATCTGAAACTGAGCTATCAACACAAATTGGGATGGGTAATTTAATCATGCTTATTCAGTCTGCTAGCCCAGCTAGCACATTATAAGTCATCGAGATAAGGTGAAAGGAAGAAATTAGGAAGGTGCTTATCAAGTAAGCTTGTTATGGGTTTTTTATGGCTGGGCCGACAAAGATCCAGAGTAATGGCAAAATGGATGCCATACTTTCCTCACTTTCGTAGGTGTTGTTTAGATTCCATCGTTTTTGAGCATTCATTAAGGGATTTATGTATAAGAATAATTTTTCCATTCTTGGCACTTCTATAATATGAGTAGAAATAACATCATACTGCCATAACTTTAAAATCATTCACTTGTATGAACTGATGGCGAAACGACGGTCGTAATAAAAACACATAATTTCACCATAATAGCGACGTAGAATAATATAAAAATGGCGGAAGGAATCTCTAATATACATATAGTAGTCATCGGGTTATCAAGCCATAAATTAAATTTCATAAATGTTAAATTGTGTGGATCTTGAATAATTTCAGTTTTCATGCACATACCCGACAAGTTTTTCAACATAATTGGATTTTAAGGTGGTAACTATACCATTCTCCATTATCAGCTGCCGTGGTGTAGTGGTCAGGGTACAGAGCATCGGATACGAAGGTCGTGCGTTTGGTTCTCCCTGTTGTTATTTTTTTTTCTGCCGCAAGGATAAAGTACTTGTATTATGCTTTATTTCTTCACTAGCCGGTCGCTTGTAGTTATTAATTTTTTTCTATTTACGAGAAAATCTGTTATCAGTTGTTAAGCCCTTATAAAGGCTTGCTTAATTTCACCGGTAGCCTTTAAATTCATTTCGGGATGAGCTGCGTAGCATGTGTAGTACGCTGTTCAGCCGCCTTTGGCGCTCCAACAGAAGCGACTTACGTTGCCTGAGGATATTTCACAGCATTCCTTACCTATTCTTTCCTAACATCTTACCCTTGCCTTATATAAGCCCCTTAGCTTGTGATAAGCTGCTTATCAATTTTTTCCATAATAAAACCATAAGAAAGGGTTAACTCTCTTACTTTGTGCTATCTGGGAGGGAGCTAAAATTTTGTGTCACATATGTGATTATGTGATGATATGCAATGGATAGGAAAGAATTGCAATATAATTTTGACACTCCTTGATATTTAATAATTCTTGCTTGTACGTAGCTATATCAATGCCTGACTAATAGATTTAGCTTGTAGTTCGCATTAACAAAATCTCAAATGACTCTGGATTTCAGCATCCTTTAGAAATCTCATTAGCTGATTAACTGTGTTTTGTCAAGCTTTTATAATGCAAATAGATTGCTTTGGACGCAATTGTCTTTTTTCTTTTACTTTTCTTCCTTAATCAATGAATTTACACTCATATTTTATTGGAAATGTTTTTAATTTATCCTGTAGAGCGAAAAACAAAGGAAAGCAGGTGAGGAAAAGTTAAAGAAAGCTGAAGCAGATCTGAAGAAAGATAAGGGAAAAGCGAGAGAAGATCATTTGAAAGAAATTGAGAGTAAGCACTTTTAATTTCATTCCAATTGGTTGCACATTCTGTTAATTTCACCCTCTATTAACTTTTATATTAATTTTGTATTAAGTGTGATTGAAATTTTTCTTGTGAATTTAACTTTTCTTCACAGACATACTTATCAAATTATAAATATCACAGTGTTTCTGCAACATCATTGCACTGAGATTGCCAAGGAAAATTTTCACTTTGACCAATACATCAACTGAGCAATCATAACCTTAATTTATTGAAATCAATTTCCATAAAGCCTGTGATAGCTGAATGGTCTAATGCTGAGGTTGTTGCTCATTCAATTTGACTAGAAAACATTCAAGTAATTGTGTTAAAAATCTGCATAGGGATTATTCAACCAATTAGATTCCGGTGTCATTTCAAATGTAAATTGTTGAGAAGAGCACTGGAAAGGATCCATAGTTTTTCATATTACGCGCTATGAGCATCAAGTGCTTTATTTTATAAAAATGTAAATATGTACTGGTATTTCTGGAATTTGCATGCCTTTTTAACATTTTCAAAATATTATACTGACTGTGATTATAGTGATTTTTTAATGCTTAAATTTTTATTATTAGTTCTATCTTTTTGTTTTATGAGTAGCCAATTGTGCTGATCAATTTTGTAAGATTATTGGTATTTACCCTTTTAATGCAAACTTTCTACTTGAGATATTTGTGAGAAATGCGTAGGATTAGTAAAATGTAACACTTTGGGTAAAAAAAGTAATATGAATTTTTTTTATCTTATGATAAAATTTTAAATCTAATTTTTACTGATACTTTGATTGCAATTAAGTTTAGCAATTCTATTAATGGTGTGCAAAAGTGTGAATATATAAGCCTGCCACACTTTTTGCCCTATATGTATACAAAAGCTATGCTGCACTGAGAAGATTAATTTCATGAAAAAATTTTTTCATTAGCAAATCTTCGAAAGATGAATTTTATGTTATATACATATGTGATGGGTAAATTATTTTTCTCTGCTACTATTATGAGTACACATACATATCCTCTTTGCCATTTTTCTTTGCTTATGGTGAGTAACTAAACATATTTAAGTTACATCATTAATAGGAAATAAAATTCTTATAATTTTTAAGCATTTATATTTTAACTAATTCTTCTAGTGTGTTATCTCAAAGTTGCTGATTAACTGATTTTATTTTTAGAATTGGAACAACAGCTTGCTCATGAAAAGCAGGAGTATGAAGACCTAACATCCAAGTATGAAATGTTGGAGGAGGACTATGTGGTGACTAAAGCTCAACTAGTGTCGGAAAAAGAAGCTGCTGAAAGGTAGTTGACTGTTCAGGATGTTATTCTAATTAAAAAACAATGACAATTAAGGAATATGGAATTGAGATGAAAATTATATTTTTGCTTCAAGGCAATCAAAGATTCATTAAACACTTTAATATATTATTTTATTATTGTATCTTCCAATCACTCAGATTAGTTATTACTAATCCATATACTTCCTATCACTCTGATCATAGTTACCACTAAAATAATTTAATCCAAAAGCTGTTCTCTGCATTTAATGGAAAACTTCATCATAATATGCATAACACATATATTCAGGGAAGTATGGTAGAGTATAGTGAGGTGACCTGTTAACTGTGTTATTTTTGAGTAATATTAAAGCTTCTAATCATTTTTGTGTCCTCCCTCCCAACCAGCCAACTGTTAGTGGCCAAGCATGAAATGGACAACCTTGATGAAGAACTGGAAACATTGCGCGATTCCTTCAATTCTAAGCAGGAGATGTGGATTAAGGAGAAGATTGATATGCAGGTAATGAATGAGTCAAGTTTTACGTAATTGATTGTTTGATGAAGATTAAAATTTTCTTTTAAATCACGATAATTATAATTAATGGGCAAAGTGAGTAATAATTTTATCATTTTGATTTTCATCCACTTGATTCTTACATTTAATCTATGATATCCTCTTTATTACATTGATAACTTCAGAACTAATATAGTTCTATAATTTTGGAAGTCATAAAAATATTTGGACTTTTATAAAACATCCTTTTTTCAATACCTGTGAAAGGAGTCATGAAATATATCTTGATTTAATGGCTTCTTTGTACGTTAATATATTTAGCATGTGTAAGTATGCATAGATGTATTATCTTGATGCAAGAATGGCAAAAGGATGACGAGGGAGGTGACGAAATGATACCATCCCTCTTGTTGTCATTGAGCACTTTCACTGTTGTCATTTAATTCTTATCTATAGCAATCCAGCGTCAATTATGAATCCTTTTATATTATAAGTGTTAGCTAAAATTCCAAGTCATGCGCTCATTGGATTGCAGATTACCCGACAAGATTGTTTTATAGCCCCATTACCTCTCCTTGGGCTAGGCTTTTTGATGTCCCATGGCTTGTCTGTATTTTGAACACATGTATTTCTTTGTTACTTTTATTTCAATGGTAAATGCATATGTTGTACCTATTCTGATTTTCTTATTTGTACAATTTCATCTAGGAGCGCTTGAAGGAGGCAGAAGAGAAGGCTAGCCGTGCAGCTAGCAATAATGACAGTTGGACGTTGGAGAGGAATAGGCTGCGTGACTCCTTGGAAGAGAAGAACAATGAAACTGAGAAACTTCGTAGAGAAGCTGAAGTTATCTCTGATCAAATGGATCACCTTAGAAGAGAGGTAATGATGATTAATGCATATATTTCACTCAATACAATAAAGGAGACTTTCGACGCAGTTGATTTTTACTATACATGATTCAGTCAAATTATGATGAATTTGATATTTACATAGTCACCATAAAAATCATTGCCTGTAATCAGTCTTGTGATTATATCATCCATTAAGGTGTGGGCATGATGTGCAGTTTGGCTAAAATATTTTTTTAAAGTTAATGTTTGAAATACTCAAATTTTTGATTCTTGAAATACTTACAGAATGAAGAATTGAAGAGCAAATTGGAAGATTTTGACAAGGTTGTTAAAGTTCAAAGGAACATGGCAGCAGACACTAGTGCTCTTGAAAAACAAGTGAGAGAGGTTAAAAACAAGTAAGTCTTATTTAAGAAATATCTTGTTTAAATGTCATGGTTATTCCTTCAAAGATATATGTAGCTAGTTCTTAGCATACCTTTAAATTCTGACTTTTCTATATTTTCTGAAATTGCTAACTAATCAAATATTTCTTTTATGGTTCTAAACCATTTTAAGTTGGAACTTACTTTGTTTAATTAATGCATTCAATCTATATCAATTTTTACGAGTTAAATAATACAAGGCCATGATTAGAAATGTGTTTTGTTGAGGATCATATGGGATGGAGATTCGTGAAAAGTTAACTCCCTGAAAATTTTAGAGGGGGGCTGAACACCTTGAGCCTCCTCCCCCAATGTTAGGTGTGGTCTTAGTCAAATGTATGAAAATCATATACAGTGTACAGCATGATCATGCTGTATGCCATAGTGCTGTTGACATAGGGAAACTTCTTAATATCAATTAAATGAGGCATTGCACAATTTTCACTTAATTTAGCGGTGCGCCATGCATTTTTATGTCGACTGAAACACTATTTGGGTTGCAGTATACAGCAAAATGCATCTTGTGCTAATAAATCAATTGGAAAATTGTACAAGGTTTCATTTAACTAATAATGTAGAAAGTAGGGATGAGTCGATTCCAAATGTCGATTCTCGATTCCATCGATTCTCGGGCACGGAATCGGAATCGAGAATCGATCGCCTAAAGTCGATTCCGATTCCATCGATTCCAGGAAGATAAATGTTTTGAGCATAGACTATAAGTTTGGGGCACAAAGGCTGCCACACTTCTAAGCGGTCGCGGTGTCAGCCTTGCCCGCGCGGAGGATACGCCCGGCACGCGGGTGCTGCGACTAGCATACCTAAGCGGCCTCGGAAACATGAAAATGTCGGCAAGAGCGACAAACCGACGAACCCTGAAAGGGCGCGTGATCATGAGCAACTCTAAGAGAAAAAAAAAATTGGAAACCTCGGGATCGGGAAGCAATGCATGCGTTTTCCGTTCTTTTATTAGCCGCTGGTCACGGCAAATCAAAGTATTGCGATTACGAATCACATTCGAAGAATTCATCTCGACCACCAATTTTAAAGTATAATAGATCGAAATATATTTTTTATTATTTTCAAATGATATTTGAAGTCTGATGATAATAAAAACGTGCAGAGAGCGAGTTTTCCTGTGAAAAAAGTTTCTTATAAATACGCGCTGAGAGCGGGTTTTTTTATATACGTAACTTTTTTAGACTAACACGCGTCTGCGTCAATAATAAAAAAATTAGACACATTCGCGTTTGTATAGCCCAGTTTCATCAATGCAACTCTTGAGGAAGTTGATACTTGCTTGGCATAAGCCGCCGCGGCCTCCGGGCGGACTCGACAGAACAGACATAAGCCGCCACCGCGCACCCGCCAGGCTGCTCTAGTGTGTATGGATGCAATGAACGCTACATTCTTGTTTAGCCACCGCGGCCAAACGAGAATGTAGCCACCGCGGCTATTGTTATTTTTAGGGATGGTCGGATCGGATACCTCGGATCCAAATATACGCGGATATTGCCCTTCATCGGATCCAAAGTCGTGGAAGACATCGGATCTGGATCCGAAATTTTAAATAATAGATTCAGTGAATGCAATGTCAGAGTGGAAAGAGTTCCGATTCTCTCTTCGAATGCGTCGTCGCATGCGATTCTTGTCCTACTCATCAACCGTTTTGTTTGAAAGCTCTGGCAGAGGTTGCGAGTAGAATTTCAGCCGTGGCCAGGATTTTCAGCCAGAAAATAAAAAAGGCAAAATACGACTGGCACATAGTGTGACTCTTCCCAAGAGATTGAACAATCATCGGAGGAATTTCAGCGCCGTAGGATAATAACCACGTCAAAAGTAACTACGTCGCAGATTTCAGAAAACCACCCTCGGCCGTCCACCAGCCCGTGCCTCTGTTGTTTTTTTTGTATCCGAAATCACACGGACCAAAAATCATTGTCTTCTAAGGAAAATATCAAATCACATGAAAACAATTGAAGCGTGTTTCATCCCTAACTCGCCTCACCAACTGACCTTTTTTGGGCTACCTGCTTCAATTCTCTGTTTCTAGACGAAAAATGCTAGGAGAGTGACTTTTTGGGGCCGAAGATATCTTGATAACTTCGACAATTAGATGATATGCACGGGATTTAAAAAAGAATTAGACCAAACGAGACGCATTCCTGACGATATTTCTGTTTATTTTTCAGCTCTTATTAATTGCCACTCAGTTTTCTATCTACATTTCTACAATTACACTTTACTGATTGTCCAAACAGCATAATTTTCAAAGAAACAAGCGCAGCATTAACCCCTAAAACAATTAGAGACGGATTGGAAACGCCAACTACGTACATATATCACGTAGCGCGCCCGGCTTCGCTTTGAAGGCAACGACGTCACTGAAGCAAGATCTGATTTCTTCGTCCGACTCCCTCATTTGTAGCCTTGTTGTTTGAAATACGGAGGGAGCGCACTCCTTCCTCTCCACCTCTCCTTCACGTGCTCCTTCCCAGTGGCGTAGCCATGGGGATGGTCCGGACCTCACCCCCCCGAAATATAAAAACACAGTTATTGTCCTTCACAAAAGAAAACAAAATATTGAAAAATCAGGAATTTACAAAATTTTTCTTTAACAAATTAAGTTTTTCGATTATAAAAAGTGTTAAATTAGTTTAAAACCCATTATTTAGTGCCCAGTTTTTTTTTAAATTTCCCCCCTGGTTTTGAATCCCCCCCGAACGAAATTCCTGGCTACGCCACCTCCTTTACGTGCTTCTGCTGCCCACTTCTTCCTCATGCTAAGTGGTTGAGCACCTCGTCACACATGACGTTAATGCCGTTTTAAATACTGTTAATTGTTTTGCTAATTGCACAGTTGCAATTCAATTTAATGATACGCCGATAAAAATGTCTTGCGTGTAAACATTTCCACTGAGATAAGGAGAACCAATGAATGCCATGTGCGTGCACTGTGGCGTAAGTTATCCCGAGGATGTGCTAAATCCACCTCATCATACTGAAGCATTTTCGGATGAAACACAAATCCGTAAGTGATGAGAAAGTAAAATTCGGGGGAAACGTGCATGAGGAAAATTGGAATTAAGTCGATGGCAGGGGGGTACCAAGGAATTTTGTTAAGGGGGGATCAAAAACCAGGGGGAAAATTTTTAAACAACAGGGTACAAAGGAGAGAGTTTCAAACTAATTTTAACGCCCTTCATAATAGAAAAACTTCATTTTTCAAAGATTCATTTTTTTTCATTTTTGTAAATTCATGATTTTTAAATATTTCGTTTCCTTTTATGAAGGAAAGTAATTGTGTTTTTTATATTTATATTCCTCTCGCTACGCCACTGGTCAGTGGTTCATCCTAAGATTTTTCCTATTTTCATTTCCAAACCCAAGCGTAACAGTTTAGGCCCTGAGTATGTGAAGATGTTTTTAAAAAACAACTTTAAAGCCCATAAAATAATTTTTAATTTATAAAAATATTAGAATGTGAATGAAAATCTAAGAAGCATTCCATTGATTGTATGTACCCACAATAAACTTGAATAATGACTTTGTTTAATGGCAGGAATTTGAAAATGCATTTGGATTCGAAAATATCCGATTCGAAAGATCTCGCTCCAAAAATCCTGGATCCGTCCATCCCTAGTTATTTTATTCCATTCAATTCTTAAATTTTAATGACGGCGATGCTACAGATAAATCAAAATCCCACCAGTTAGAATGAACAAGAATCGATGGAATCGGAATCGAGAATCGGGAATCGATTTGAAGGAATCGAAATTGGAATCGGAATCGAAAAAAAGTGGAATCGACTCATCCCTAGTAGAAAGGTTAGTGTTAATTGATAAATGTAGTTCACTCAATTTCTATTTCTCTATCTGTGCATGGATATCCCGTTTCTACTTTTTAAAGAATATTCTGTCTTGATGGAAATATTTTCTATTTATAAATTTTTCCCTAGTTGAATATCAAATTTAAATGTTGTTATTTGAAAATTTTTTCACAACTGTGCCACGGTAGATGCTTAAAGATGTTTGTCTCTAGGTGTTTGTGTCTACCAGTTATTTTAATGAAATTTCTGTAAATTTTAATGTGCAAAAATATGATTTTTAGTAACAGTTTTGTACTTTTCCTGAAATATTGAATACATCCTCTGCAGAGGGTGGAAATGCTCATTATTTTTACAAATAATTTATGTGAAATCCACTGCATGAAACATTAAACTTTTTTAGCCTGAGTTTGGAAGAGAAAAACCACAAGGCTGAAATTTCTGCCATGAAAATGCGATATGAGAACAGGATCAGTCTTCTCTCTGAAGAGTTAGAATCTTCGCAGAACACGGCGGCCAGATTTAGGAGGGAAAGGGATGCTCAACGTCACCTGTTGGAAGCTGCCCAGAAAAGCATGGCAGAACTACGTAAGAGTGCTGCAAGTAGAACTAAAGGAACAGAGTCACCATCTGATGAAATGGTAAGTAATTGCATTCTTTACTAAAGGTAACACGGAGCAAATATCATTTGGCCGCTGTTATATTTTATAATGTCCTTCGTATAGGTGTGTCATTGGAAAATTTTTAACCAAGATAGGAAGCTGAATTTGACTTTTAGAGGAAATTTCAATTCAGCTCTAGAAGTCTGTTGCTGACCCTTATTAATTTATTTTGCAACCACAATATTTTCTTTTATATCGAAAACTTTCACTCCCTTGTAAATTTTAAATGCTTTACCTATATTTTATTTTATTCAAGTCATCTCTTTTGAAAAAATATGTGGATAATTCAATGTGCATTCACAATAAATGAGGTATCATTTGGTTTTAACGTAATTTTTCTGCCATTTTATATGAATTAACGTAAAACTGATGGCTTGCTTAGTGAGAAAGATAATGAAGCATCTATGATGTGTATCATGCTAACCCAAACTGAATGACCATGCATTTTTTGAAGGGTGAAGATGTAGCTGGCAGAATTGCTACATTAGAGCAAGAAGTAGCTTGCCTGGAAGACGAATTATCAGAGGCTCGGTTGGATAAATCTCGCCTCAAAACTGAGCTGGTCAATGAACGTTCAGCCTGGGAAGTTAAAATTGCTGAAATGCAGTCAAGAGTTAATGAGGTAACATTTTTACGAATGATTTAATGGATGATATTATTCATTGTTTTACTTTACTTGTGCTTTGTTCTGTACTATGTGAGTATACTTTCTATGTTTCTAGCTTGAAGAAGATAGGATTCTGTCAAGTGGCCGTACAAGAGTGGCTGGTGTTAGGACAAGGATGGAGTTGGCATGGCACAAGGAAAGAGAAGAACAGCATCGCTTGCTTCAAGAGACTTCCACTCTTGCTCGAGACTTGCGCCAAACTCTCTTTGAGGTAAATCCTCATCAATATACATGGGATCATGTTGTTCAAAGATTGTTCGAAAACAAAGTGACTTAACACATTCAGTGCCAAGCGCGTCAATTGACGTGGTCCTGTCCAAGCCGAGATACAGAGCACGTCAATTGATGTGCTCTGCCAGTTGGGCTGGGTGCCCTTTCTCCACCTCCGTACGTGACTAATATCCACTTCCGAGTCTTCTGATCATGTGCATGGCCTTCAGCAAACTTCCCTCTTTTGACCTGTGTGTGCCGTTCGTAAATAGCAGTATTCGAATGGAAATTATGGCACGAAAACCTCTCTATAATTTTCTTTCTTATTTTATCGGCCGATTCTGACGACTTCCATGAAAATCGGGCCTGCATTGAATGTGATAAGGCATTACACTCATGGTTTTTTTTGTGCTGTAGCATAATTTTAAAAATTATTTTATGAAAAGATAATGATTTAAGTCATAAGCTTTTGTGTATGCAATAATGGTTACATATTTGTTTTTATGGGATTCATTTTGCATTTTTTTAATAAATGTTTTGCTGGATCGATCCAGCCTCTTCGAGTTATTTGAACTGAGCTTCCATACTCTCTGTTCATTCTCAATTATTGGGGTCTTTTCGTTATTTTTTTGCTCCCAGCTTAGTATTGGGAAATAGTGTATTTCCCTCAAAATTAATCTCGTCAATGGTAACCTTTTTTAATCCATATGCGCAAAATTTAGGAGCTTTTCATTGTCTGTATCAGGTGGAAAGGGAGAGAGATAAGGAAAGACTTGAAGCGAAGAAGAAATCAGAGCAGTTGAAGAGGTCTATGGAAGAAGAACAGGAAGAAAATAAGAAAAAGCTGGTTGAGGTAAGGCTTAATGTCATATTAAGACTGTGCTAAGAGTAAAACAATGTGTAGATTATTTTTACTACCATTCTTTTTTCAGTTTTTGAGTTTGAAAGCAGGAAAATAATTTATTAAAAAAGCAGAGGGTTAATTCAAAGTAAAAATGTAAAGCTGATTAAATTGTTTAGCCAGCTGGTCCCTTGTTAAAATCAGATAACTTTTAATGTATAAAACCATCTCTTATGTTAATACCCCTAATGTGTCATTATTTGCAGTAAGTTGTTATGTGATTGAAATAACTTACCCAAAATAATTTGCTAGAGGAAAGTTTGGTGGTAGTGTTTGTTCTTATGATAGATATGCATCCTTGTTATTTCTGAATTGTTGCATTGCCATTCAAAAAAATGCCCATGATTGAATGAAAATTTACATTCTTCTACGTGGAATACACAGCTTCAAAATGATCTCTTGGAACTGAGGGATGCCCATGCAAAATTACGCACTACCAATGAAAAGTTAAGAAGAGACAGGGAGAAACTTCAGGAGCGTATTGAGAGAGAAAGAGAAGAGACGAGGATTGGACTAGCTGCCAAGAAGAAGAGTAAGACAGAGGAGGAAAAGAAAGTTATTGCACTTCTTGACCAGGTGGATGCACTCATGAAATTAGCTCCTGAGCTATTCCCTCAGGTGTCATCGTCAGCTCTGCAGACCACTGGTGCTCCAACAACACCACTTATACCCAAGCGCACAAAGGTAATTGGAAATAATAGTTTTAAGTCATTAATTAGTCAGCAAGGGCTATGGAATGGGTGAATCACTATTTGAGGCTCTCAATTTTCGAGAACTCTGATTACTGGTTAGTTCACGTTGAATTGCTTCTTTCCATCGTAAAAAAATGGGTTAGAATTTTTTTAACAAAGTCTGCTGGCATAAAGTTTGTATTATAGTTTAAGAAATAAAAATTCTTGTACTGATCTGAAAGTGATATCCCAGTTCAGAAATATCTAGTGCCTCTAATTATTATCCTCTAAGTAATGAATTTATCTCCCCTGAATTGGACGTAGTTTTATTGGCATTAAGTGGAGTGAAAGTATACGTACCATGAACTTTAATTGTGGAGGTAGTGATTGGCAATTCCCAGCTTGACTTTATATTGTCTATTTGTCTTTTTCTATTCACCTGAGGGTTTTATCATTTGATTTTTCTTGTTCAAACTGGTGTACCAATGCATTAAAGATATTTTTTTGAATTCTTTGCTAAAACCCTTTTTGTTATATGCTGCAAAGTGGATTTTAATATTTGAAATTTGTTGATTTTTATATTTTTTACAGCATCACTTTACCATTTTACAAATTGTTATTTCATTTACAGGGACCAAGGTCAAGGGAAAGTTCTCCTACTATGGAGAGGAAGGAACTCAGGAGAGGTGAGTGTTAGCAATTTTATTTTAACTTTGTTCATTGATGAAAATGTTCATGTGCCATATTTAATTACTATAATCATTAAAAAATAAACATCTAATTCAGGTAATTAAGTCATCATTTGAATCAGTGAATGGTAAACTATTTACATGTTGACTTATTTCTCAGTGTAAGAGGGAATACTTGAAATGCTAATTTGTTTATCATTCATCTTGAAGACTTAATTCTTACTCCCTTCTTTATCTCTATCAGAGGGGTCTGTAACTTCCCTCAATGCAGATGAAGAAAAGCGAGGTCATCAGCTGCAATGGGCACTGCAACGATTGACAGAGGCCACAGAGGAGTTGCGAAGAAGCCACCGTCCAGGGTACGATGATGACAGGGAAGGAAGTGTCAGTAGCAGTAGAAGGGGGCTGGGCATGAGGAGGTATGCATACCTTATCTAGTGAGCTATCATTTTTATTTAGAATTTTATGAAATATATATCAGGTCCAAGTTTTCCAGTATAGGTGAGCACTTCGAAAAAAACGAAACACTGGGAATGTTTTAAACATTAGAAAAAAATATTTTTCATTCATTTGACATTCAAGCTCTTTCAAAGAATGAATGCCAAAGATTCACTACCGGCACTGAGATTTGATTTTTGATTTTTCTGATGTCATTTCCTTGGTGAATGCAATTATTTCACTACATATTTCAATATGTATTTCCTTTTGAAAACTTATTATCAGAAAAGGTAATGAGTCAGAATTTTTTGCTCGGGTAGAATTAAGGCATAAATAATTAGATACCATGCCTTTCCAGTTAAAAATAAATGGAATAAAAGAAAAAAAACAAGAAAAATTTTTTTATATGAAAGTAACATTTTTTTAGTCAATGTTTTAAAACTTCCATTTGTGAAAAACATTTTTTTCTCCTCACTAATTTCAAGTCATTCCTGATGAAGAGCGATGCGTATTTATTTATGTATTTATACGTATGTTATTAGCATTCATAGGCGGATATAGGGGCAGGCTTGGGGGGGACGTGCTCCCCCCAGACCTTTAAAAATATGCAAGATTTTTAATATGGTCCCATTATCATTGCCTACGTTTTGTATTACGAGGTATTATGAGGTACCCCCCCCCCCCCCCCCCAGAACAAAATCCTGGATACGGCCTTGCTTGTGTCACCCCCCCCCCCACCCCCCCCAGAAAGAAATAATCCTGGGTCCGCCCCTGTTAGCATTATATAAGAATGTAAAAAAGTAAGTTTGGGGAATAAAACACCAGATAATGACAACTCTTGAAATTGTAAATAAATGCCATTCAAGGGTGTTTTTTTGTCTGCTATTCATTGCATATTTAAACATTCAGCAGTTTGATAATTCAAGATAATTGCAATAGAGCGGCAATTATCTGTTGTTTCAAGAAACAGTACATTTGATTATCTCTATCAATAGAACCACCAGATCCCTAAAACAATCCTCTAGGTACTCCTCTATTCCTACCCTGCCCTATTTTCTTTTACCTGCCTCTATCATTCTCATAGCAAAAATGTAGTTTTTCCTTGGAATGGGCTCCTAAAATCCATGGAAATCACTGCACAAAATTGAAAGTATATTTTTTAAAAAGATCATTGATGGATTGCCTGGGTGTTTCGATTACCCACTCGGGCTTCCATATCTTTTAGGATGGACTGTCAATGCTCCTCTGTATGACCTCTTTGAACCCTAAAGTATGAGATAGTCAGAATATTTTGTCTTATGTATTCATTGGTTAATTTACTAAGCATTAGAAATATTCAGTGAACATTTCTTGACTTAAAAGGCACCTGAATATATAAAGAAAGAGATAAGAGAAAGACTATATCTACATTTCACTATTTTTTACATATGGCATTGGCTAATTTTACTTTTTCTGCAATACCCTTAGATATATACATGCTCATTAACAATATTTGATAATCAATATGCTTTATTGTGAATGGATAATGCAAGTCAATATTTTCAGATATACTTTCTTTATTTCAGTTTAAGCAGCTGTATCAGGAGTGAAAGTCCTTAGAATTCATTTAATTTACTAGTAAAATCTCCATTTGACTCAAAAATAGTGTTGAGTAATTTTTAAATTGTTTTGATTCTTGAATTTAGAATCCTTGTAGCTTATATTTGTGTTGGTCTTTTTTTACGGGGACCTGTAGTATTTTTTTGTATGATTCTGTTGAAATACCCCCTTTTTTGTAGAGCGGCATCCACCGAATCAGAACCTGATGAATCTACTCGCAAGAAGTCGTCCACGTTGTCTCGTTTAGGGGCTCCAGGAAGTGGGACAAAGAAGAAGGGTAGTCTGATTCGCAAATCCATTTCTTTAGAGCAAACCAGCGGACATGCTGTTAGTTCTGCTTCTGAGCAGGTATTTTCCTAGTTATAACTTTGAAGGATATTATTTTTATTATTGAACGACTGAATGATTTTCTCATTTTTTTAATGTGAAAATTTTTACTTTTCAAGTCTATTTGGAAGACTGATGCTGACGGAAGTACTGGCAGTTTACAGTCCATTGAAGCTGCTTCTGATATTATGGATGATAGGTATCCTAGTCTTGACAGGTGGGTGGTGTGAAAAAGTAGGTATTCAATTGCCTAAATGTTGTTGAATCCATCGTTCAAGGCAAAACCTGAAATATTTCTCATCTACATACTTTTTCCGTTCATAATTATTGTATTTTTGTATAATTTTTACTTAATTTACCTATGCACAAAGGTTAAGAAAAGACTTCGCTGTTTCACAAAATAAAATATATTTGTGACCGGTTTCGATACAGCGTATCATCATCTGGCATCATCATCAGCCAGATGATGATACGCTGTATCGAAACCGGTCGCAAATATATTTTATTTTGTGAAACAGCGAAGTCTTTTCTTAACCTTTGTGCATGATGAAGGAGTTTCACCATGTTACACCAACCACCATCGCACTAATTTACCTATTTAAACACTTTAATTTCTGTTTTAGGCTTTCAGCTGGGTCAACTCAGAGTGAGATTGGCACCACAAAAAAGAAAAAGACTGGAATTTTTGGAAAGTTGAAGAAGCTCACAAAATCGAAAAGTATAGATGAAAGCAATTTGAGAGATTATGATGGATCCACTCAGGTAATTAATGAAAGGGTAAAATTTATCTTTTTAAAAAAAACTTAGCTTTTGGGTCAGAACTTAATTTTTTCAGTCAAGGCTGCCATGAAATTTTAATGCATTCTCGCAAAATTTTCAGCTGCCAAGACAGCAAAAATAATCAATATCTGAGGAATTAAAAATAAATATTAATTTCGTTTGTTGAATATTATTTATTTTGAGTCTATTTGATGATTTTTCACTTGAATTTATTGGCTGAAATTTATATAATTTATGGAGGAATCTATTGTTTGATGGAATGCTGTGAGTTTTCCTTTTCCTCTGGAAATCTCTCATTTTATAGCTATGACCTTTTTCTTAAAATGCGTGAGTGAATTGTTGAGATAATGCCTCGTGTGCCTAATGAGTAGTTCCATGCCCAGTTCAACTGTTTATTGGTGTGTCCCTTGTTTCATAATGTGCACAGGTTGACGTTCCCTGTCTTGAGGGTATTTAAAAAATCAAGTTTTTCCTTATGGAGTCACACTTTTCTCCTCAGGGTGGTTCAGTTATTGGATCTGGATCTGATATCAGTGTGGGAGCAGAAGAATACGAGGAGAGAGGGAGAGGAAAAGACTTGAAAGGGAAAATCAGTGGACTATTTAAGAAGAGTGGATCAAGAAGCTCAAGGTGAGCTTATAAGATGTACAAATCCTTAAATCCTTAATGTTGTGGCAATACCTTAGAAACAAAACATCAATAAATATGTTCAAAGTTTAGAGGTATGTCAAAATTATATATATATATTTTTTTTTCTTTAAATGATATTGCATAAAAAAACCTGATTGTACCTTTTTTATGTATAAATATTGTGTATCGTTTTATTCTCTGTATTTTATATTGTTCACATTTTTTCTTACATAGCCCTGAAGATGATTTAAAAAATTAATCGAAACGTTGGCTGAAAATTATTTTATAAATGACCTAAACTCCAAGAAATACTATATTACAAATCCTTTTGCCACTAGTGCATTATTAGCGCTTTATTTTTGCTGGATTTAATTTTAAAATAAGATTCAAAAGTGCGTAACTGTATTGGATATTATCCTAGCAGCATTTTATGTCATTTTTCTAAGATATCAATTTTACATTTCCAACACCACTTTTATGTCTTCATCTCTTAGGTGAAATAAAAGTGATATCATTTTATAATCACTTAGGATTTTGAAATTTTAATGACATATCAGATGACGAAAAAGTGGTTACAAAATGTAGACCTATGTATTAAAATTTGATATCACCCCTGTTGATGGCACATTAATACCAAGGAAATATTCCCTGGAAAAGAAAAAGTAACTGACAAAACTTGGCCGGTTAATATTTTTAAAGAAGCAGTCCAAAAAGTAGTTTTCAGACATTTATGACACAATAATTTCTTCTTTTTATCATTTTAGTGATTTCAAAATTTTAATCTAAAATAATTATCTCTTGGTAATCATTTTTTTCACTTGTTAATACCTATTTTCAATTAAAATGTTAATACTGGTGCATAAATATCACTTTGGTGACAAAGAAGTTATAATTTCGGATGTGTACAAGATATTACCAATTATATATTTTTAATGTAAAATGATATCGAAATGATAAAACTATGCTGCTTGTCTAGCTTCCTAATTCTGAAATTATTTCCAGCTTGGAGCGTGGTTCTTCAGATAAAGTGGGTCCAATGTCATCAGCCGCATCTGACCATGGAGCTTCATCAGCGCAGCGACCCTCATCAAAATCTGCATTGTCGAGGCCTTCTCCAGCGGTAAGTCTGTGAATAATCCATTATTGCTGTTCTAAATTATAGCAGGGTGAATGGCTGGTCTACAACATAAGCTATAGGATTGAAGCTGTAAAGGAACCAAAATCCCCTTACACAATGGACATAAGCCATAAGAAAGATTTTCAAGTTCATCCTTATGGCTTCCATGAAGCCGATTAGAGGGCATATTAAGCATGATGTCAAAACTAAGTTCTATATAAATTGACCATAGCTTAAGAACTGAAAAATATTCTTATGGCTTCCATGAAACCAATTAGAGTGCATATTAAGTATGATTGGTGTCAAAACTAAGTTCTAGATAAATTGACCACAGCTCAAGAACTGAAAAATATGTACAAAGCTTGGCATTTCTTTGGATTAATATTTCATCGTCCTCATGGCAATGGAGAAGTCCAGCCCTGAGGACGATTGAAAAGAATTCCATCAAAATATTGGCAGAAATGTGGAGCCTATCTCATTTGAAAGCGCGAGGAAAATTCATTGCAGTATTTAAATTTGAGTGATATTTATTGAAGCAATCACTGAGATTACTTGTTGCATTAATTTAGGTAGTTTTCCTCACATTCCTACAAAAATTAGTGATAGAATTTGAAAATTAATCGGTGATAATGAGGATGGATAATAACTAAAACCAGGAAGCAAGAACATGCTAGAACTGAACTGGAATCAAAACTGAGAAAAAAAATTTATTAAATTTCATCCATAGCTACCTATAGTTTCAGTTCCTATTCCAGCAGGGCATTGTAACTTTTGATTATTTTTACCATGCTTGCGTCCTTCTTACTTAGTGTATAATCTGTTTGTATTTCTTCATTTATCTTTCAGAGGAGTGATTCTAGCCACACGTCAAGTACGTCAAGGCCTCTGACTGCTTCTGCGACACCCAGAGCAGTAATTAGCAGGAAATGAAATTACATCGGTTGAATGTTTTACAACTGATAAATTCCCTTTGATAAAACAAATGTTAAGATTATTTATAAAGTCTGTGATTCCATTTTCATTGTTAAGTTGTCACAACATGGTTTTAATTGTTCAAGTTATTGCCACAGGATGTGAAATGAATCAGAATGGTTCTTTGTTGCACATACGATCCATAGTGTGTATTTGTAAAATAAAAACTAAAATAATAAAATTTGAACATAAAGGAATGCTCAAATTTATACAAAAATTGAAAACCATTCATCAAATGAAATAAATTGAATGTGTTCAAGGCACTATAGCATTATCAGTGCTTTCACCCTGTAGTACTTGCATATGGGTTGAGTACACCCAAGCACTTTTCAAATAACCATAATAAATACTCTTTTGTTACCAATTACTTCACAGCTTCTCTGCAACTGTGTGCAGAAGTGATTTTGACCTCTCCTATGTTTTCTGAGCTCTGATAATAATGTTTCTCAGAAATTGTCCACATTTTTACCTTCTGGGTATGTTTGACCCATAGCAAGTGCTGTTGTTACATATTCTGGATTTCCTTTTCCATCTGATCTCATCCTTAGCCTCATTTTAGATCTCATGGCAGCTCTTTGTCTTTAGTAGTTATTTGGCTTGGAGTGTACAAACTTCATATAGGTGTGTCATTAATGGTTATTTTCCTAATAACCAGTCTTTTTTTTCAAAATATAGCCATAAATAGATAATCTATAAAACATTTTTTTTGTCATGTGTGTATGTTGCCTTGGCTCTCTCGTCCTCGTCATCTGAAGGAGTATGGGGAAAGTCATGCAAAAAAAGAAAGAATTCACATGTCACAACAACCACGCTATATTGTTAATTCATTCGCATACCCAAGCCGACTGCCCCAAGGAGCCGTCGTCCCTGTCGTCAGTGCTTCTGTTATTGGATCGGGTGTATGGCAAGATCACGTTCATAGCTTGTTTTACCCAATGTTTCAGCACTTCCTGTGGCCGAAGGGGTTGGGTGGTTGGAACGTGCGAAACGAAGGGATGGGGGAAGCGCTGACTTTGGATGGGAAAGGAAGTGAGGCAAGGAATACGACAGCCGCCTCTCACATGTTCATGTTTGTCAGGGGTGCCGGCTGGGAAGCAGGGAAGGTTGTTGAGACACAGAGAGCCGATGAAATTTTTGAGGGCTCGAAAAACCTTGCTTGAGGAGACATGTAAATGGAAGTAACATATCAAATCAATAGAAATATCGGATTTAAGTACAATGGGACTTGCCACGGTGAGAACTTTGTGGAGTCACCCACAATGTCGTTGAATGGAGGAAAAGTGACTTCTGCCACAAATAATAGGCATAAGAAATGAAAAATAAACGACCTTGGTAAATTCTCACTGGAAATTTTTATTGGTACGACACGTTTCAATGCTGAGGCATCATTTTCAAGTGCTGTCGGAATTCAGCCTCAGCGTTGAAACGCGTCGTACCAATAAAAATTTCCAGTGAAAAGTTACCAAGGTTGTTTATTTCTCATTTCAATATGGATTTTCACAAAGTTAAAGCCGATTTGATTCATTTCTATAGTCATGAGAATTTTGAGTGGGAGAGAGCGAGTCATCTATTTTTATGGAGATTAAATTACCAGGTTTTCGGGGTGGGGGTGAGCCAAGGTACCAGGAGGTGAAGCACCTCTGTGTTTGTGAATACAAGGAGCAACAGTCCTGAAACTACTGTCTAAATGCCAAGGTCAAAGCTAGTGAAAGGGAGGATGGGAATAAGGTATTTTGACCCTCTAAATTATTGGGGAATGGTCTTAAATGAACCCTGGCTCAATGTCTCCCTACTCCCTACGACCTGAAATGAATTATGGGTGATGGTGTATTTTAATCACCTTGGTAGTACATACACCAGTGGAGAAGAGGATACTATGGAAGAATTAGGGGCACTCAAAATGCTAGGAAGCAAAATTCTTGAGGAGTAGAGGGATTCATAGGGTTTATGTTTTGTTTAACTTGCTTTCTATAATCATACTCCATATTTCCTTGTGATATTGTATTCAAAGGCTTAGAAAGATATTCAATGGAATGATGGAAGAAGTTGAGGAACGTGCATCCTATTAAATGAAGTATAAACTTAAGTATAACTTTTTAATAGAGACATAAATATAACTGCAGAGACCTGCATCAACAGCAAGCAACAGGATTTTGGACCCACGTTATTGGACTCCCACATCCACTGATTCTCAATCACGTATGGCACAATTGGTTTTTCCTAGAAGAAATATATTGGTGATGTTCTCTTGAAATGCACTTAACATTATCATATTTGTTCATACATATCAGAGGAAAGATATGCATTGCCGTAATTTCTTCCTATCTCTTATTTCGATTTTTATCTGAAGTGAAATAATGGTGAGTGTGGGAGTTTCACTCACTCTTGGCTGGTCATTTTTGAGACATCATTTGTTTGAATTTACACTTTTGTCAGTAAAATTTCCAGGATATATAGAGTGAATGAGGAAATTATGGATAGTTCCTTCAGGGTAGAGCGCTGAAATTTAATCAAAAGGTCTCGGGTTGAACTCCCAAAGGAAGCCTTCAGGCACCCTTGAGCAAATACTTGAGCATTGCATAGAGGAAGGAACTATCCCCTCTATACTGAATATGTGAACTTCACACACCTATGTCTTTGACCTCCTATGTTTTTGACCTGAGTGAGCTCCACCACCACCTGTTCATATTAACCTACTGGTTGAATGACTGTGTGATTGAGTGAGTGGACCCTTGTCAACATGTACCTGATTATCAAACATGAAAAGTTAATCTTAGTATTTTCTTGCAGGTAATATTTTTGTTTTTGGCATACCAACGAATTTTGATAAATTCTAGTCTTAACACGCAGAAAACTTCAAAATGATGGTGTGGGATTAGTTATGCCTTCATCATGATTAAAGGTGATTTAATGGGTTGAGCAGTAGGTGTTGTCTAAATCTTCAATAGGAGCGATAACATTAGGTCTAAACCTTTCCCGTCTTTTGCTTTCAGTGAGCTCCACCACCGGCTTTCCCGGCTTTTGACAGCAGCGGATCCAGTATAGGGAACAGGGGGGCTTGCGGGCTCTCCTCTATATATTCGACATCTGAGCAAAATTACCATTTATCTAGTGTAAATTGGATACCCAAAAGGGGGGCTACCCCCTCCCCCATCTTCAGAAAATTGTAGGATGTTTCTTCTTCATAGAGATATCTTTCCTCTCTGAACAACCATTAAACTATTGTTTCGCTAGTAGTGGCCCACGTCGCCCTAATGACGGCGTTGGTATTTCCCTATCCTTTCTCTTCCATCCCTATCCTTATCCCGCAGGCGTCGGTCAGGTAACCAGGCGACTTGGTCCCGGCCCCGGTGGTTGTACCCTTGACAGGGCCCTCCCTGGGTCCTCATCTGCAACACACCCTACCCCAGCCCCCTCTGGATCCACTACAGACATTTGAAATTCCTTCCTGCACCCCTACTCTACGGTGCCTTTCGTGATCTCGCTTGCAGTTACAATAGGATCGGCCTTGAGCAAGCAAGCATAGCGGCGAAAACCTGGAGAGTCAAAAACGCCTCGTTTGCTGCGGTATTCAAGTCCAATGAGGATCACCTCTCTCAGTGGCGCAGCGAGGGGGGGGGTTTTAGGGGATAAACCCCCCCTCCAGAGCTCACAGAAATGTTTAAGTTAAATCTATTTTACTTAATTGGATTAATATTGATTATAGAATAGTGTGAGGATTAATAAAATATCCCTCAGAAGGCCGTAAAAATCACCATTATGAACTATTTATCTTAATTTTTTCCGGCGGAAGGCCTCCGCACTTCCCGCTTACCCTGGCGGGTATGCAATACCCCCAAGCCCCCCAGTATTAGTTGCGTCTGAAACCCCCCCTAGCCTTAATTCCTGGCTGCGCCCCTGACCTCTGGTGCAGGGGCTGTTCTTCTATCCTCTCTCCACGGAATCCTCACTCCTACGTTGCTCCTCAGTCCCAACCACTACGGCGGTTCATAGTGAATACCTAGCGGAATTGTACTGAACGAGCTCCTATCGTTCCTCACTAAACACGTTGCATGTGATAAAGGTTCTTCTGTTGATACTAGTGAAAGATGCAGTGCTCCGATTAGATTAAGTTTTATCTCACACATCACATCGGACCATCCTTAAATACCAGAAAGGAGATCAAAGCTGTGATTCGGAAGTAGGTCAGCGATGGAGGTAATCATTAAAGAGGACACATCACTTCCGCACGTCTTGTGTTTTGCCTTGACGTACTCATGTTGCTCATTTAAAACTAATGTTATAATCTCGGAAATTTCAAGGTGTAAAGAGAGAACCCGTATCACCATTTGCCCGTATTTCAAAAGGTAAGGTGTGCCTCAGCATTTCCTCAGAAGTAATTTATTTTTTATATTTTAGATCTAGGCAGCGGTTAACAGTGGTACATTCTTCCTGATTCGTATTTTTCATTACAACGTAAGTTTTTAACGAGTATTAAGTCACGGAAAAAAGGAAAAATAATACGACCGGTCGAAGAGCGTCGTTTTGAAGCCAGAGGAATAACTATTGGGTTGTATTGATGTGATGAACTGAATAGAGTGTAGTTGTTCCCATTCCTGAGAAAACGGATGGACTTTTCGTAAGGAGGGAGACCGAGAGGAAGAAAACGAAGGGAATGCAGTAGGAGGCAGGATCCTCGTGGCTAGAGCTCGAGACAAAGGTGAGTCATAAGTGTTAGCTTTTTTTTTGGTGAAGAGAAGAGGGGGAAAATGGCTGGAATCGTTTTTGTGTTACTTGGCGGAATCCATGTTTGTGTGGGAAATCCCGGGGATGAGGGCAAGGAGGCCAGTTATTTCTTTACACCGCGTTCCCAAGACTAAAAATATATTTGGGGTGTCTATGCACAATTCTTCTTCATATCCCCTTGATCGGTGCTCTAGCTGATATTGGATCGTCATGAGCTCTGTAGTGCAACCGAAGAGTAACCAACTGTCCAGGTAGTGGTTCAGCGACGGGGGGGGGGGGGGGGTTTAGGAGATTAAAAACCCCCCAGAGCTCAGAGAAATTTTTAAATTTAATCCATTTTACTTAATTGGATTGATATTGCAAATAGAATAGTGTAAGGTTTAATAAATTATCCCTCAGAAAGCCGTTAAACTCACAATTTTAAACCATTTATCTTAAAATTCCGATATTTATTATTCTCGCACCTACCGCTTATCCTGGTGGGTATTCCGTACCCCTACACACCCCGGAATTAGTTGCACCTAAACCCCCCCAGCCTTAATTCCTAGCTGCGCCCCTGTGTCCAGGTGCGTATAAGCCAGGTAAATTTCGGAAGGAGGAGGCGAGACTCAGGATAGACACACCACCTCCCGATTTCCAGAATATTTTCCTTTGTGGCGACTGCCCGCGGTACATGTGCTGAGTAGAGGCTTTAGAAGCTTATGGCACACAACTTTTCGATGTAGTTACATTTCACAATGACAAGAAATTACCAAAAATGAGCTTGATTTTCAGCAATATGCAATAGGAATATAAAGCTGATTTATTAACTGGAGTGTACAGTTCCCACGCGTGTGAATTAGCTACAAAATATAATTATAGGCAAAGAGCATATCACCATAGCTCCCTCCCTAAGCAAATTTGTGGGTACGTGTCTGCCTCTGATAAAACAAATGAATAACCTCGTACAAAGACACTGAGAATCGTGACTTTCAGCGTCGGCCGTTGGTCCTATTTTGACGTGAACTCAAGGCCATAGCATGGTAGGAGGAGACAGTGGCGCAGCGAGGGGGAGGTTTTGGGGGATAAAACCACCCCCCAGAGCTCAGAGAAATTTTAAAAGTTTGATCCATTTTACTTATTTGGATCAGTATTACTTATAGAATAGTGTTAGGATTAATCAAATATCCCTCAGGCAGCCGTAAACCTCGCCATTTTGAACCATTATTCTTAAAATTTTTCTGGAGGAGGGCCCCCGCAACTCCCACTTACCCTGGCGTGTATGCAATACCCCCACACCCGTTTAGTTGCGCCTAAAACCCCCCCTAGCCTTAATTCCTGGCTGCGCCCCTGGGAGGAGAGTCCCAGCCACCCCCGAAACGCCTGGAAGTTAGTCTTACGCATACTCCTCTCTAACTGAGCTACCTCCCGCTGTTCCTCCCCTGTAATACTGTAACCTCTCCCTAGATGAATTTTTTTCCGGCCAAGGTCTTGCAAATACGAGACTTGAATCAGGCTCTCCCAATTATACTGCCACTTACACCAACATTTAATCCATTTTTCACTTTCGTCGTTTCAAATCTTTCCAATGCTTATTATCTTTATTATTTCTTATGTCTTCTATTATGTCTTATTATCTCTCCGACGATTTCGGCCAGACGCAAGAACGTAGGTGAGGCTTGGTACACTTCGCTCCCAAGTTTGCTGTTCAGCTTTTCTAAAGAATTTCAAGTGGTATAAGAAAATGAGGCCAAATGGAATACCAACTCATTTCAGAAAAATGAATTATGCTCCGAATAATTATAACTAATAGCTGAACGGTTGCGTCAGAATAGTTTAATGACGAAGTATTGAGGTTAACCAGTGGCGAAAATAGACAGCAGTATTTCCGATGCATATAATTCCTCGTTTATGACCATTTAGCTGCAATACGACGTTAATTTTTCATAGCGATCGTAACTTTTGGTGGTGGTATGGTTAGATTTGATATACTTTAGGACAATTTGTGTAACACACGGGCCAGAGATATCGGAAACCTGCGGCTAGTGAGTTAGAGGTCCGTAAAATAGCTTTTCATTTAATAATCAAGATAGTGAACGCGTACATTGCATAATCAGGGAGAGAATTAAATATTCTATTTATCTTTGCATGATGCTTTAGGTGAATTCTGGGAAGATCAAGGGAGGGATATCAAAGGTCAATGTTTTGGAGGGGTGAGTATGCATTACCTCTCACTCGGCGATTATGCGTCTGAGGTATGATATGAGAAGAAAAGTAGCCTTTAAATATCCATCCATTATTTTAAGAAGTGTTCGACAAACTGGTGAAATAAAAACTTACTTGGATAGCCACCGTAAAAATCGATATATTTTCAATTTTTCCATAAATTACCGAGAAGAGGGCGGCCACCTTCCCCTAAATCCACATTCTGGGGGAAATAATCGCTTTCGAACAGATTTCTCCCCATTTCGTCGCATAACACTGGACGGCATGAAAATCGGCCCTGACATGATTCCTGCTGATTCTCATGTAAAATGACCTCCTAAATCCGAATCTGAACTCCGTTTTTCTCCATCACCCACCATTTTCGGGGGAGCTTCCCCCCTCCAATTTTTGCCACTTTTCGGTCATTTGGAGGAATTAAAAGGATTATTTTAGCATTTAAATTTTTCTAGGGTTTTTTAGGGGTGCAAAATCCTAAAACAATATTCATGCTGAAGATGTAGATTTGGGGGGAATTAGTCTCCGTAAATTGTGTAAAAATGCATTAAAAATGACCAATTTTGCGATTTTTTCGCAAATTTTCACGTATTTTAAAAAGTTTCCAGCTTCCATTTCACATCATCCTCCCCGAATGATAAAAATATACAACAACAAGAAACAGCAGTAATAATTAAAATGTTTTTCTGCATAGCATAGCAACAATAATTAAAATATGTAGCAATAGCTAGAAAGATTCACTTTACTACGCTGGCCCTCGCAGTGCCTCTCTCGCTCAGGCTTGGACGGCAATTATCTTGATTTCGCAGCCAAAAAAAGGAGAGGTAATACTTTATCATTACACGAAAAATATAAGATTGAGATTTTATATTCTTATTGGAGTTAAAAGGTATTCTTTCTCCTTAATCATGGAGTTCCACGAAGTATCAGCCTCTCAAATCAACTACGTTTATTGAAGTTGTCATCTTTCCTCTAGCAATCGCAGAGTCAACTCTTTCGGTGCTCTGGACAAGGATCATTTTTATCCAAATAGTTTAAATTGTGCAAAACAGTAAAAGTTGTTTTACTCCGGCTTTTTCCAAATGAATTCCAGTATGTGGGCTTGAGTAGTGACTATTACCGTGATTTAATGTGTAATTATGTTACGCGTGTATAAAAATCATCCTCATCACTTCTACTATGTTTGCGGTAAATTGACTTAAACATCGCCTCTTTCTTTAATTGTTGAAACTGCTTATAAATTTTACTCTGGCTGCAAAATTGGCGGTCAGGGCTAGGATTAAGCTCCAAGTGGTTGTTGCACCACTGTTTACAGTAATTTGACCAAATACTTGGTCAAACTATAACTATAACATATGGCACGAAGTTACGCCTAAATGCTTGCCAATCTCTTAGAAAAGGGCATAAAAATCTTTTCCTCTAGGGCAAGACAGTCAACACTGAAATTAATTTTTACGTAAGATGAAGGCTTCTTTATTACTACTGTAATTAAATGCATTGTTGATAGAAATGATGATGCCTCGTGGCCCAGAAAAATGGAGACTGTTTATGGATTTGTCAAAGACAAGCTTCAAAGTGGTCCTGTAGGCCAATGGGAATGAGTTACCTTCAATCCTATCTACATACTCTGCTGATATGAAGGATACGTACGGAAATATCAGCCGAATTCTTGAAAATACTAATTATCGTGACTATAATTGGTAAGTTTGCGCTGATCTGAAAGTTGTCGCTCTACTCACGGGACTGCGATCAGGCTTCACGAAATACTGCTGCTTCCTTTGTGAATACAACAGCCGCGCCCGAGAAAAACATTACATCTTACGGGTGTAACATATCACTAAAAATGTATTTTCTTCATTCACATCTGGACCTTTTCATAGAATATTTTGGAGCAGTTTCAGATTAACATTGGGAACGGTTCCATGAAGATATCACAAAATTTGAGTGGAGGTTTTCAGGGAGTTGAATGCGGGCATGTTGGAATGTATATTATACATACTGCTGGTTTTTCTGTGAGAAACTTCTACCTCAGTGAATAAAGGGAAATCAAATGCCAAATGACGTATGTTATTCATCATTCTTCACATTTGTTATATTTCCCTGTGTTGAGGGCGCCAGCGTGGTAGCGTACCTTCTGAACTGTTGGCACACATTTTCTTTATTTTTTCTATGCCGTGTTCTTAAATATTTTTATTAAAGCTGATATAAGCTGATGATATATTTTTCAATCAACCTGGGATATTTCGGTTGTGTAAGATGAAATGGGAGCTGAAATATGAAGAAAAAATTGCGAAAAAAGTAAAGGTTGATAATTTTAATGTGATTTTTTAATCATTAACGGAAACTAATCCCCCCAAATCTACATCCTTACCATTGATTATCATGTTTTAGAACTTTAAACCTCTCAAAAACCAAAGAAGAAGTAAAAATGCTAATATAACCCATTCATTCCTCCAAATTATTGCAAAAGTGATGAAAATTAGAGGGGGGCTTCCCCTCAAAAATGGTGGGTGATGGAGAAAAATGGATGTCACATTCGGATTCAGGAGGTCATTTTACATAAGAATCAGCAGGAATGATATCAGGGCTCGAGAAAAAATTATTTTTTGCCGTCCAGTGTAATTTTTATTTTGAGTATGTTACTTAAATGAATGCTACATTTGAAAAAAATTGTATAGGAAAAGAAAAGTTACCTTTTACATTTCATGTCTCATGGTTTCGAAAGTCATTATGAAGAGCCAACAATCTGAAGTTTGGTGTGACGTAGCTCTCAACTCAATTCTACTGTCAGTCAATCTTTTCACATTTACATAATTCTTATGTTTGACATTTTTTATAACATTTTCCTTTTTAGGATGTTATTTGAGACCTTTTAATCGCCATTCTCTCCTTCCAACTGTCCTTCGCATACATTGTTTTCATCGCACCATCTTGTCTTATGACGTGAGTTATGCGTCTTCTTCTCATAGCTTGCAAAATAATTTTCCCTCCTACTGTTCACAAGACTTCCGCATTACTCACGCGATCTATCCATTTCATCTTTATTTATTTTCTTCCGCACCACATTTCGAACGCAGTTAACCTTGACATCTCTTCTGCTGTCATCGCCCATGGCTCCCTTCCATCAAGAAATATGCCCCACATTTAAATCCAAACGCATTGCTCCCCTACTACAGCGCATATACAGGTACTCCCTACAGGTGCTATGAGAAGATACCTCTTTTTGAAAAAGCCCTCATCGCTTGGGCTGTTCTAATTATCTTTAAGAGCGACACAGAGAACACAATATTAGAGCCACACTATATTTCCAGGTCCAATAGAAGCGATAGATTAAGAGAGATGTTTTGCCGAACGGATATATATGGGAATTCGTTTTTCCCCCGAACCATAAAGGACTTTAATAAACGCTAGTTCATTTTTTTTAAAGCTGTAAACGGCTGGTGTCCTAACACCCCCTGCCACACGCCTTTTAGGCGGCTTGCGTGGTATTATATAGATGTAGATGTAGAATACTACTACTGTCTATTCTTTTTCTTCGTCCTTCGCAAGTTACTCGGCTACCTAGGTAGTAGAACTCTTTCCCCCTCTCCGAAAATTCATATTCCACCATCAAAAGTAATCATCAAGTTACAAAATCGGGTGTCAAAATCCGTTAATACTCTAACTAAGAGAAAGAGAGGAGTGGCGGATGGGTGACACAAATGTACGAGCAGGGGCGGATTAAGGTCGTTGTTTAGTGGGGTCGGTTCATCACTTTCCGCAGCCTTGATAGTACGAAATGCCTCTCAGTTATAATGTGTTGTATAGTTAATAATAATGCGTTAATAGACGAGTGACTTTTAAATATTCATTAATTATTTTCAAACATTGCCATTTGAGCTTGTTAAATAGAAAATTTTAAAAAATTGGAGCACCAGCTTTTCAATTTTTACGCTATTTACCCGTACCCTCCCTCCTTTTATCTGCCGCTGGATATGAGAGGCCAGTGAGGAGAAGATGTGAGGTATTTAGTAAGAGTATTTTAGAATATGAACTTCCAATTGTATAACTTTATCATTTATTTCCAATTACCAAGAGAGCAGCGCAAAACGTCCTTAACATAGGTGTTCCTACAGTTAACAATTTATGATCACAAAAACCCATGCAATAGGGCTTTCGATTTCTGCTCACACGCCATTCTCAAGTACATAAATACCATATTGCGCCATATAAATAGGATATTTATGTGCTTGATAATGGCGCGGCAGCCAAAACCGGTAGTAATTTTTAAAGTAAATTTTAGAAGTCACGAAGTGTTTTCATTGATAATATGGAGCCATTCCACCACGTCCAAGCTTCAAGTTTCGATTTAATCCACGCAATAGGTAGAGAGTCTTCCCAGGGGGGATCCAGGCCCGCGGCCTTTGATTTGGCAGGTGATAACTTAACCCCACCGACAGTATGCTTGGGATAATGACATTTATTTCCAAAACGATGGCTGGAAAAAATTGTGTGTGGAATTTCAAAAAAGGCATTACTTTTCCTATTCAGCAATTCCAAAAAGTGGAGCAGTAAACTGTTTATTTATTTTTAATTAATTTATATCCTTTTATCGGTCAAAATTCATAATTCATCATAATTCCATTTCCTCAAATCAGTGGCGTAACTAGGAATTTTTCTTTTGGGGGGGGGGATGGTATGACCTTGGGTGACGACCCTCCCCCCAGGCAACTATAGAAACTCGCCCCAGAAAATTTTTGAAAGATGACTAGCCTGGAAATATGTTTCACGTCATTTTGGCACTAAATATTTAACTTCAAGCAAATGCTGTTATTATTTTTCAAAACTCGACTAGGTATAGTTTTCAATAAATTTTTATTTCTCTGAGGCTTTGGGGGGATCTATCTCCTCATCCCCCATAGTTACGCCACTTCCTCAAATAATACTCCCGGACGACGCTAATATCGAGTTTTTAATCGCAATACACATACCTATTACCATCCCATAACGATCGGGGGATCCGGCAAGTTCAAATCAAACCCCCAGAAATGTATCGGAGAGTATTCCTTCTTCCCAGGATTTTTTTTTCTGACTACGCCTTTGACTCGATGGTATACGTAATATTTTCTAAAGTACCTTCCGTCAAGACCTCATGCGAGCGAGTCGCTGTGACGGCGCGCGGCTGTCGGTGTTTTGAAGGTTGAACGTGCGGTCGCTTCTTACTCATCCTTCCTCCCATTGTATTCCGGTTGGACGCTTCCCTGGGATAGGTGTTTGCTGTTCTTGTCCTCCGATACTTCCATGATTACTCCTTTTATCGCGATATCTTCTCAATATTTCTTCTTTCTTTGTACTATCGGGATATTAGTCTTTTCATGGCGTAAAAAGTGGAGTAGCTTTGGACGAAGTTCTAACATCTTGAATGCAATCTTTTTTATTTTCATTTTATGCATCACCTCATGTACCAACTAGTGCTCTGCTTTTCTATGAGTGAATATCTCTTGGCATCGGTTCGAATATTCTACAGTTGTGCGTATTAGCGTTGAAAAATACGTAAAGGGCGGGCTGATAGTTATACTTATTTATGGTCAACTTAGTTCATTTTAGTTGTACGTTATCATTTATTAGGTGTATAGTTGGCGGTAGCGTTCCTATTCATGAAAATATGCTCAGACTATCGCTATTTATATAAGAAATTGTAAAATTGGGCACTACGTGTGTAGTTTTATTGTGAATGTGAAAAAAAAATCGCAAAAATTGAAATAGGAATCGTAGAGTGCACTGATAATGCTGCCCGTGGGTGCTAATGGCACACCGCTGACCTACGCGAAAGCGGAAGTCGGTGGGTACACTTAGAGGAAGTCGCAAGTGTAGAGGATATAGTGATACGCGTTATCGTACGTTTACTTCAGGTAATAGAGAGAAAAACAGCCGAGCATGGAAAACTCTTGCCGCAAGTGAAGGATTACAGATCAGTGTGAGGTTGGTCATGGACTGGAAATTGCTTTGGATAATGACGATGCTGTGCTTATCCTCGGTCGTCGGGGAATTTTCCGGATCGCCAACCGGTAAGTGGTACCTAATTTTGGAATTTTACAATAGCGATTATTAGGTTTGGTACTTCTAGTGTTAAAGGTCGAAGATGAAAGAAAATATCCTCTCCCGGAGTGCTTATGGGAGACAGTATTGTAAATAAAATTGAAGGGCAATTAGAACCTCTTGATCGGGAAAGTACTCATTAAATCTCGAATGCTTTTAAAAGCCAATCTCTCGGATATTATTCAGTGTTGGATGAATCATTTTTCTGAGGATTTATGATTTTAGGAAGAGGTTATGAATGTCGGTACTAATGGAAGGGATGAGAATTTTTCATCTTTACAGAGTAAATGTTTTACCTGTACAATGAGCACGGATGTAGTGTTGAGTCAATGGTGAGGAGGGCTTAAAAATAATTCTGTCTTCGTTAAAATATTTTCTTGATATCCTAAAACGCACTTTTGCATGGTTTTTCGTATGGTGATTTGGAGCTCATATTGAATTCCATGAGAAACTAATCCCTATTTTGTCCAATACGGAGGTAATGATTGATTGAAATTTATAACCGGATGAATGACATGATTGATAGTGATGTCCTTTAATCACGCTTAGGTTCAAGAAAAATACGACTCGCTTTTTTGAATAAAAAACAGATTTTCGATTATGCTGGCAGAGCACATAGAACGATATATCCGCTAATTTAAAGAAAATGCTAAATTCTCACCAACAGTTCGCGCGCTGTGTGCATAGCTGTGACTCTATGGTCACTTATGCCCCCACCCCTCATAGTCATCTACAAAAAAAAGGAGACAGAGAAATAAATAAATTACATTATACGTTATATATTCTTCGTTGAGAATTTCGGGATTCACAGTTATAATTAGATTGACCTTACGTTTCGCGACCACTGCTGGTCGCTTCTTCAGAGGCAATGGCTGGTATTTATCGTTGGGATGGGTTTGGTAGGGGAAGGGGAGGGGTTAAGTTTGATAGCTTATTCACCATAGGCATCCTCGTGTGATTTATTTGGAGGACGCCATATCTATTGAAATTGGCTTTCTCCTGTTTAATCTCGATTGCCTCTCGATATAGCCGCGATTTGAATTTATTTATTAATCCTGGCGTTAAGGTTTTTTGCAGTTGATTCAATTTCCAAGGGTCATGCGCTCTACCACCGCTGATTTTAACGGTTTTCCGAGTCGAGTGGCCCGCTGTCGATCTTCTAGCCTCGTTTTAATGTTCTTTTTCGCTTCCCTAATGTACTATCGATTTCAATAGTATGTAGACACCCACGAGTCCCACTTAAATGATGGGGCCGGGTCGGTGAAAACTTGAAAGGTAGGCATATGAAGTAACCCGCATCCTTTGCCTTCACGGCACCAAGAGCCGACGAGGACGGACGCGACTGAGTTACCGAAGCTGGAGTCAAACTCAAGGAGCAAAAACCCCACTCGGTTAAAATTAGTGGATGGAATTCACTGAGAAAACTCACGTCCACGCACACGTTGGGCCTTGTGTTAGTGTGACATAAACGATTGGTGGAAATTTGAATCTAAAGATAGGAAAAACCTCGCCACGGAGCATGAAAGAAAACCCTCCGAAGGCCCAACGTGTGCGTGGACGAGAGCTTCCTTCAGTGAATTTCATCCGCTAATCATAATTCTGATTGGGGTTTTTGCCCCTAGAGTTTGCCTCCAGCTTCGGTAGCGCAGTCGCGTCCGCCTCCGTCCTCGTCGGCTCAAGGTGCCATGAAGGCAAAGGATTCAGTTTACTTCATGAGCCAACCATCCAAATTTTCACCGACCCGGTCCCGTCAGTTAAGTGGGACTCGTAAGTGTCTATACACACTATTGAAAACGATAGTACGTTTTTCTGCACGTTGCGCATGAAATCTCGTCGACTCCTTCCATTTGTGGAGGGTTCTATATTTAGCGTTTCTTAAAAGCGATTTAACTTGTAGGTGCGGCTTGAAGATGGTCTTTGTGTTGAATTTTTTTACTGCTACTTATCTTGTCAATCGTGCCTTCTATGCATGGAAAAATGGCTTTCTTCGTGGCAGTGACGTTGTCAGGTCGCGAGGACACAGTTTCTTTCCCGGTAATACAATATTTTAATTAATTTAATTAATGCATATGAACTGAATACCTTCATTGCGGTTACAATTACTTTAATTTATTATTACTTCTGCAGAATTAAATTCATATTTTAGTAAAAAAATCGGAAATTGCTATTCACCGAAGGTGTCCCAAAATGTTTCCGTGATACCTCAAATTAACTTAATTTTGCGGCGAAAGGCTTGTCGTATAAACCTTGTTCTCCATAATCACAAAATATTTGCATGAGCGCCCATTTTAAATACAAACCTAGCACCTTAATCCCACTTAGTCTCAGTCATATTCTTTTGTCATCTATTTCCTCTATTCCTCAACGCGTTTCTATTTAATCCTCTGAAGAATGATCCGTTGCATTCTTCAATAACAGTTTCCGTTGGATCATCCGCGGCCCAAATCACTTTCCTCAATCTTGGTTATTCAAATAATTGAAAGTTATTCTTCAAAACATTTTCCTCATTTTTTTCCAGAACAGGTTATACTTTTCCTGGAGTATTTTAAAAGATTTTCGTTAATCGGGCATTCCAATGTGCCCTTGACATCATCTGTTAGTTCTCTTAATATTTATTAGGAAAAGCTTGAAAATAACTTCTCCGAAAAAACGCTTACAGCAGGAATAATTCGTTAAGAAAATATTTGATGATATTCATATTACTGAATCGCATGCGGGATTCCTAACTAGGATGTACGAATCTTTAGATAATAATCATACATAATACTACATTGAGAAATATTACAAATGGTGCAATATATATCTGTTATCTTCGAGCAAACGAATGAAAGGGCCAATTGGTAAGCACAGAAAATGGATACGATTGGGTGTAAAACGCTGGGCAGAAAGGCGCTGGGTGTAAATCTTTTTCTCGGGTAAGTCGTTGTACGAACAGAGATGGGCAAAATAAACGTCAAATGTATTTTAGATACAAAATACAAATTACTTTTAAAATCTGTATTTCAAATACAAAATACAAATTACTTCTAAAAATTGTATTTTCGATACTAAATACAAATGTAATTTCAAAATACATTCTTAAAATACAAAATACATACCTTCACCGAAGTTCTTATCTAATAAAAAATTAAAATAAATTAAAATATGAACTATTTTTATAATTAGAAGCTCAAACATTCTTACAATGTATTTATAAGTAACTGGCAATCAGACCATTATCCAGGGCAAAATCTTTTAAATAATATGGGGAATATATGGTAATAATTTGTTTATTTCACTAGTATCACTTACTCCTCCTTAATGCTCCTTTCCCTTCAAAAGCAATAATGTTTCAAACATAGAGACTGCTAAATTACTTCTTTTGCAATTGTGAATAAATCCAGCAAAAGAAAATAACCTTTCCACAGGAGCACTGGATGTGAGGCCAGAGTTATAACGTACAAACAACTTTTTTACAGCCGGATATGCACTTGCACATATCGATTTGTCACCTAGAAATAGCAATACTTCAATTTCATTCCTATTTAAAACATTGAATGAGGAATGTCCCGGGTCATTTGAAAAGGTTTTTACAGAAGTAAATTAAGGGGCAATTTATTGTCCCATAGATGGCAGGCTAATACCGATTCGGTATCCCTGCCATATCGTCGCGCGCTCTTACAAATTACACACAAAAAATTATATGTATTTTGATTTTGAATGTATTTTAAAAATACAAATTACTCTTTAGATGTATTTTCATTACAAAATACAAAATACTCTCAGAAAATGTATTTCCGATACAAATTACAAACTACAAATGTATCGAAAATACGTATTTCAAATACAAGTATTTTCGATACTGCCCATCTCTGTGTACGAATAGTTTGAATGAACTTAGAACACATAGTTTGCTTACTGGGTAATAAGTTAAGCATAGATATATCTGAATTTTTTTTGTGAAATAGAAATAATAATCTCCAATTCTAAGTACATGTACAATTCCATCTTTCTAACTTGTATTTTCTCTTCCTCGAGGCAGTAATTGGTCTCCGTTGCGGTTCCATCACTTGTCAGCCGGGACAGCGGTGCTTGCATCAATCAAGCAAATGTTTCGACTCCCTAACACCTTGCATGACGAAACATTACTGTGAACCTGTGAAAGTTTGGGAACACCTTAATATCTAATAATGAGGTAATTATTGGTTATCGACTCGAAAGCAATATTCTTGGTCACTGTTCAAGTTAAGAGAATAGGAGAAAGTAGCTGAAAAATAAATTTCTCTGTTCGATGTCGAGCCCAAAAAACCAATTAAGCGGAGTAAGTTTTTTCAAATTAGCGCATATTTCTTTAGAAATATTAAAGCGCGCGTTTGAATTGTTGAATCAACCCCAAAATAGTCGATTTATTCCTAGTACACCAGTGACGTTATGGCAAAATTAGCAGTGCCGGATCGCACTTTCCTAAACTTAATTTAGAAGTGAAATATTACTCTGTGTTTTTTTATTACAAGTCATTGCTCACATTTTATTACTTGTTTTTTTGGTTACGAATTTATAAATTAGAAATTTTGAGGCAAAAAAATTGATAAAAGTGTCATTTTACTGTTGATTTTTTGGTAAAATGGCGTCATTGTTGTACACACTTTTTGGGAAAAGTGTCCTTAACCGCCTTCGAGAATATGAATCCAGCTGCATTGTTGCCATTTCATGTGAGATACTAATTTATATTTTGATATCGCTTCCAAATTGGCATAGGCACGATCATTCCAATCATGATTTGCTGTAGAGCGTAACCGAAATTATCATACATCCACATAATCAGGGTACAAATTAAAAAAAAAGGTAAATATGATGTGCTAACCATCAGCTAATATTTATATTATATTGATGAATATATGATATATCCCTGCTAATCACCACACTCGAGTTTCGCCTCTCAGAGTTAACACTTGTTGATATTGCAGTGATTTGCTGCCAAACTTTACTTTATGCCAAAATAATTTCATATTATATTTTCGGGTGCTCCAAATATTATGAAAACATTGACCGTGCGCGTGATTTTTGTGGCGTTGCCCTGAAACTTTAACGTTCCTGAGGGCTGCTTTTTTTTATAAAACTGGTTGTTTTAAAGTTGAACCGTTCCATCATGAATGAAAGATCACTTGCAGATTCCTCTTAAAAATTCATTGAAGACACGACACTGCCTCGTGTACATTGCAACACATTGGTGGACACAGTTTACAACGTATCGACGCGATTAATAGCCATACGGGGATCGTAAAAGTCAGGTGGAAGGTGAAATTTGCGTTTAAAAGGAAGCAAAAATAACTCAATAATTTACACGTAATCGAGCTTTTTTTATATTTTAATACTTCTTATATTTCTCGTGTGCAGAATTAAAAGAAAAGGCTGAGGGTCGAAAGTTTACCCGAATTCAAATTTTTTTGACGCGTCCAACGGCACCCATCAGATCGCTGAAATGAGGTGGAAGTCAAATGCGAGTTTTAAAAGGAAAAATAGACAAGGAAATAATTTTTTGAGAAATCTGTTCGCCTTAAAAACAGCTGATACGAATGTTACACTGAGCCTGCGGGTAATGCTAAACTTCAGATAATAATCGAAGACTTGAAATTTTACAGCTTTTCAGTGAAAGTGTCTCTTAGTATAGAGCCCGTTGAGATCTATTAACAATTAAATAATCTTATTAAAGCTATCGCGCATAACACTGAAGCTTCTCTTAGCCATATTTAGAAATTTCCAAGTAAGGGCTGACGGGTATCATGATTAAATCTAGTTATGATTCTAATGCTGGATAGAATTCCAATCTTCGAAAAAACAGGTTATTGAAACGGCTATGCAACGTCAAAACTCTTTATGTCTTCAATAAAGTGTTCAAGTGGAATCTCGAAGTATTATGATTCCCCTTTAGCTACTTTTCGGTAAATATAGTCCACGGGTTTTTGTTTTCAGTGAGGCTGGGAGTTCAGGAACGAAGTTTATTTTGCAATGTTTACTCCGTTGTCATTGAAAATTTGGACAACGGAGGCATTCGTGCCTCACCACGTTTTCACACCGCCGACGACTTGCGCAGATCGGCTCGAAGACTCTTTTGAAGGTCTCCAACAGCCGCTTTCTTCCTCTTAACTTAATGAATACTACCGGTTTTCCCTTCGCAGCCCGCAGCGGTTTGCCGGTGAGATTTTTTCCTGCACGGATTTGCCGAAAGATGTCTTGTTGATGCTGGGTTTTCCTAGAGAGTATAAATCACTTATTTTTGGTTTCAATCACGGAAAAATGGTTTACCGCCATGTCTCTCAGCAGTGCAGACCACAGTGAAGAGAAAAACGATAGACAAAAGAATGCTACTAGAATCAATTACTTGTCTCTATGGTAGCTGGAGACTTATGATGATACTCTTCGATATTACCTGACGAGTTATACTTTGACTTTTTGTCATATCTAAACGTAATAATGGCTTTATTCGTCAATAACTGGTGTTGTTTTTGAGAACGTAAAAGCCCATGTCTTCATTTAATTAACATCTTATTTTATGGTAAACACGCCCTCTAAAACTATTTGTAAATTCTAACCCTCCCAATTCAGTCCTAACACCAATTAAAACCCATCATTGATTCGCTGAGTTCATTATAGACCTCGGTGCCTCCCCTGTGACTGCAATGCGTCTTTCAATAAACATGGCGCTAACCTCTGATAGCAGTTCTCGCAGAGGAGAAATAAAAGGTTACAAGTACTCATTCCTTGCACCCCCAGCAGTTTTTTTTCTTGAACGTAATTAGCACATTTGTTTGGTTAAAATTCAATTTTTCCTTTGTTTTCTGTTTTATTTTTCTTACAATTATTCAGCAGCACTAAGAGAAGCTTTGTCCTTTCAATAACCTATGATAACAAATATTGAAATCGTAGCCAGCACGCTCGATTGAATAATGATATTAGGTTGCTTGGAAATTTCTAAATTTGGCTAAAAGAAGCTTCAGTGTTATGCGCAGTGGCTTTAATAAGATTATTTTAATTTTCGATAGATCTCACGGGCTCCATACTATGAGACACACTGAAAAGGTGTAAACTTTCAAGTCTTCGATTATTATCTGAAGTTGAGCATTACCTGCGGGTTCAGAGTAAGATTCACATGAACTGTTTTTAAGGCGAACAGATATTACTAAAAAAAATTCTTTCCTTGTCTCTTTTTCCTTTTAAAACTCGCATTTGAACTTCCACCTCATTTCAGCGATCTGATGAGTGCTGTTGGACGCGTCAAAAAAATTTGAATTCGGGTAAACTTTCGACCCTCGACCTTTTCTTTTAATTCTGCAGACGATAAATATAAGAAGCATTAAAATATAAAAGAAAGCTCGATTACGTGGAAACTATTGACTTATTTCGACTTCCTTTAAAACGCAAATTTGACCTTCCACCTGACTTTTACGATCTCCTGATGGTCGTTAGCCGCGTCGCATAAATTTGAATTTGGTTAAATTTTTTTTGACACGCAACCTTTTTTCTTGAACCCCAAAGAAAAATGATAAAGGATATTCAAAACACGAAAGAAAACTCGCCTTCGGAAAATTTGAGTCTTCTTTTAAAACGCAAATTTTCCTCTGCGTCTCACTCTTGCGATTGACGTGTGCCGTTTTACAGCTATGTGAAGATGAGGCAAAATTAGAAGGCAACATTTGCATTCAGGAAAATTTTTTGCGCCTTATTCATTTTTCAAGAAACTCCGAAGACGGGAGATAATCCGCTTCTCATTTCGTCAGCGAAAAAGTGACGAAAGCGTCTGCCCCGGTCGCACCTCGAGTGAATTCGAAGAGGCCCGCGCGCCCTGGAGAAAGTTTGAGGGCCTCAGTCAGCCTCAGTCCTTTTGGGGTGCGGCCAGCGCCTCACGCGTACAAGCGAAAGCTCCGAACGGACGAGCACATGGAAATCGGATCGGACGGACATCGTCGGACCGCTTCGACCGCACTGTGACTATTTACTCGCTGAGGAACAATGAGACGGAGGAATGTGCTGCTGGCGACCCTGTTCCTCGTGCGATTAGGTCACGCTTACATTCACTTCCCCACAGACGAACCGCCCACGAACGCGAACGGTGAGCTATTCCGCTGGTTAAATAACATCTCCGCATACCATCTTTCGTTTTTCCCTTTGTGTTATTGTGTCCTCCTCAGAGTGAATATGAGCTAGAGCGACTTTCGGCTTCTGCGCCGACGGCCAATACGGATAGAAATAACAATAGAGTATGCCCCTAATTTTCACAAACAGGATTCTCCTTGCAGCATAAGGAACTAGTACTTACTACAGCACTTAGCTAAATTTTATCATCGGAATCAGAGTTTGGCTGCATTGAATATATGAAATCGAGTGGCATTACGGGATTGGTCTCTTTATTCTCGGTCGTTTAACATAGTGCTTAAAAATTCATTAAAATTATATTCTTGTGTGCATGTTATTTGAATAGCTTTCCATCTCGCGTTCAGTCATCCACGGGAACGCGTAAGAGCTAATACGATTTTCTTTTTTACGGTACAATTATTGCGTGATTTAGTACGCAAATACTTTTTCAAGTAAATTTCCCTGTAAAATTTCCGTAAAATTGTTTGTCATCTTCCCTCAATCAATTGCGTTGCGTAATAAATTTTAGTCAATAACCAATTTACTTCGTAATATTTGCATCTGTTTCTGTAAAGTGCATGTTTGATTTTTTTTAAACTTCGATCTTGATCACTTCTTATCCAACCTACTTTCTTCTCTGGAAAAATGCAAATTTGATCCCTTTATTTACTTTAGTGAACTTATCGTTTTCCATTTGATTTTGTCAAGGTAATTCAAATAATGACGAATTAACTTTTAATGTCTCTGATAATTCTCCAACACTCTACGGAATATTTCGTAGATTATGGCTGCACCACTATCTACCTGTATGCTCCGCATACTTAAGAATAACCTTTGATATTTTACTTAAATTGATAAGTTTCTATCCTTATATTTTCTAAAAAACCTTATGAGTTAAATATTAAACAATAGTTCGAAAGAAAAATATTTTTTATTTCCGCTACAGCGTTCAAGATACACATCATTGAGAGTAGTATTTCGTTAATTAATCATAATTATGCATGGGAAGAAAATTTTAAGTTTTTTTTCCACATCTATTTGTCATTTATATGTAAATCTTGAATGACTTATTGCGGAAAAATAATGGTAGCTTATATGAAAATAATTGCATCGTGATTTCAGGTTCCGACGCAGACTGTGATGGAGTTAAATGCAATCCTAACCAGAGGTGCGTCGAGGCTCCAGTCTACTGTTTGACACAACCTTGCCCGCCCTCATATGAATGTCAAAATTCGCAAGGATAATACTGGAATAATTGTGCCCATCGAATCCTTGAGTAGAGCTTAGAGGAAATAATAAGACTTTGTATCGGTAAAATGTGCTATGTTTGGTGATATCTTGTGAGATTTGAAGCAATTATAATAGAGCACAGTGAAAACGTTTATCGCACGTGTATTAAAATGGTGCCAAGTTATTCGACATAATTTACGTTTTGAAATTAATGGAATTTAAGGAAGGTAACTTCTGAATAAATTGCTTTCAAGATGTTTGCAACGCGTTTCTCGATAATCAGTGAGCTACATTTGAAACAGTCTAAGTAATTAAATTCGGATTGAGAGATATTTTCGTTTTCTTTGTCCCAAAGAAGTTGATGTTGCATGTATCAAATCATGTTATTGTAAATGAAATATCTATAATAAACGGTTATTTTAATGTTGCTGGAGTAATAACATCATTTAAAAATTAAACTGTACTCAGTCTTGCGTGATATCGGTGATGATTAAAAATTGCCTAGATTTACCAGGGCTTGAGAATATTTACTATTATTATCATGTTATACAAGCTACAAGTTGGTTATTTGCGAGGTAGTAACGGTTAATGTGCAATGAAAATGGAATAAATGAAATTTCATCACCAAAATGAAACTAGATCAGTAAAATTGAAAATCTAAAATAAGCAATGAAATTAGTTTTCCAAAATATTTTTTTTTTCACCTCTTCTTGAAAATCTTTATACTGCTAGGATGGGTCTGAAACAGTTCTGCAGCGATTCTATTCCAATTATTAATCGTCCTTTTGAGATATAAGAACTTTTTTACGTTAGTCCTTTGCGGCCGGTATTTCATCTTGCATTAGTGATCTTTCCTACCAATGTAGCTGGGGTTTTCAATCTTATCTCGTAGTTCCCCCTTGCCTATTCCCCCGTAAGTGTGCGGAAGAGTGCGCAAATTAGTGATGAGTATTCTAAAATCGGTCTGGTTAAAGTCTTATACGCCATTTTCTTTGTAGTGCGACCGCTTTCCTTTATGTCTCATCGCCCAGTGTAACATTTTAAACGCCTTTTTTGTTAACTGCTCCACCTTTGCCTCCCACCCTACAAATTTCATTAAATACACCCCAGAGAATTTACACCGGTCACTTTTTGAATTTACAATGCCTGAATATGAGTAATCATTATGAGTAGTTCTGACATCTTTCAGAGGTCATTCTCTGATTTTAAAATTTATATCTTCCAGGGCGATGAGCATAACCAAATTTTGATGGTAGAATACTTGAATCGGCCCAGTATATATTTTGAGATACTGTATCAAAAAAGTCCGCTAATATTGTAATTGAAAGTTAGATTTAGATTTATCCAAAGAATATATGCTATAATAACTGAAAGATATCCATGAGATCAAGTAGTCTTATCCTGCTCCAACGTATGAGGCGAAAATAGAAAAGGATTTAAATCAAGCATTACTTGCTTTTTATTCATGTCTTATGTATAATTTTTTATTTTGGTTTTTAATTAGTTCTATAACTATCACATAGAGCCTCTCAGGGGGAACTGGCGCATTCTTGAATCATACCTATGTATTTTTACCAGGGCTACCAATCCTACCAATAATTAAGGCGCATTTCTCAAGTTGTGATGTAGGGAATTTTTTTTTCAAATATTGTCACCCTTAAATTATTCTCAATAGCACAACTTGTGGAATAAATGTCTCTGTGTTTGGCCCTGATGGTGATGCCGCCTGTCGAAGTGATGCTGTTTGTTCGATGACTGCTGCATGAAGATACGTGGCATAAAGATAATTCGTATGCTCTCTTAATAGTCTACAGAGAGTGTTGTTACGAAGAATTGTGTGTATTAAATGCCGTACGATTACTGAGATTCCATCCAGAAAAATACTTAATTCTTTGTTCTAGGCCGAGGAAACTCAATCTGAAATCGTTTTCATTTTCCTTTTCAAGCGTGCATGAATTACTTCAGACACATTAACGATGCAATTTCTACCCTCTCCTTTCTCAAACAAGCCTTGCAGTATGCGATTGATTTTTTTGCTGCAACTCACGTGTGACTTTCTTGGACTGCTACTCCATCACAGTTTATCCGTTCTGATGTTGTCTTGGTCCGGAAAATTTGGCGTGCAGAAAAGCTGACATTGCGAAATATGGATGAAAATAGAGCTCACTAGAATTCGAGATGTGGGTATAGATTAAAATAATGGAGGAGAAATGGGTGGAGAGGGCCACGAAATATGTAGTTAGTGGTAGAGATGGTGGCTGAACGAATACATATTTTGGGAGTGAAAAGACATAGTATTGATCGACCTGGGAAGGTATTTGGGGGCCATAATATTGCATATGTAGTCTACCGTATCATAGTAGATCCTCTCATTGGCATCAGAGCCTTTTTTCCACTAAATTTCTCTTTTTACCTAAGTTGAATTTAGTATCACGTTTGCTATGATTCGGACCCACGGAAATGTTTGAAAGATAAAATCATAATTATACCCCATCCAATTGAACTCCCCGAAGTCTACCCGCTCTCCGAGTAGAACGTCCCCCTATCTGAAAAGTTTTTTTCTGACCACAGCCTCGACTACTACTATAGTGAATATGTTTACTCTGTTACCATGAAGAGACTGTCTCTGCCGGAAAATTTATGTTAGTAGAGTTTGCTTTTAACGCTCTCAGTATAATGAATAACTTTGTAACAGTTGGACAAATGTTATTTGAAATGGCGATGGTCACGAACGCTTTTGATGAAAAAAGTCCATTTTATAACGATTTTATCATAAAATACACATTATTACACACGTGAAGAGTCGTATTTGCGGTTGAGACCAACAGTTAGCTACATTTAACCAGGCTTATTAATGGATGAGAAATGGTGATGATGATCATGGAAGGATACTTGGGATGGCAAGCGAAACGAAACGGAAGTCAAAACCAGTAAAATTTCAATGGTTTCGTTCCCGAGAGCGAAATGTGGAAACAAAACGAAAAATAACTAGACCCAGGGAGCTAAACTCGGCGTCAAAAACAAATTGGAGTCAAAAGTACTTCGGGTCGAAACTAAAGTAAAACTCTGGGAGGAATCGAAACGCAGATAATGATTCGAACCGGAGGGACCACGTGCTTCACCTTCGAACAGCGTAGTTTCGACCCGCATACCGAGTACGAAGTATGGTTGAATGAAGAAGAGGTTCGGCCTACCGCAATTACGGCCGTTTTACACGAGGCACGGAATTGCGCAGGTTAGAGCTGCATTAATTTCTAAAATGGCGTGGAATTGTGCGAATGCACGAACGAAATTAGAACAGGGGCTATTTTGCCGCCTCGCATCCACGCATTCTCGCATGTGTTCTAGCAATTCACCGCTTTACACGACGCAATTTTGATTGCGTCTTCGTACGTACGTCAGATTGCGCAGTTACGTGTACCGTGTAAAACGGACTTTAGATGCATGGGGCAATCATATTTTTACCACTAACAGGAGAGCGGTGAACGCAAACTGGCAATTCGATTTTTAAGCTCAATTATTTAACCTCTCTACAAGCATGTCGAACGTAATGGGTCGAAATTATTCCCTCTTATCCCCTTCCACTCAACTTCTAGGATCGAAACTTAACTATAAGCAGCGGAGTTTAGTTTCATTTAGTTTCCTTCCCGGGAGTAAAGTTTCATCCCGGGTCGAAACTAAACTCCTTGGTGTTTTTAATTTCGTGGGGAAACGAAAATAATCCCAGGCATCGTATTTTCGTCCAATTGTATTAGGCTCGACTATGTGGAAGGTAATACTCGAAAATGAAAAGGAGGCTTCGTTGATTTCCACTAATTTATTTTGTCCGTACGACATGTTTCGAACCATAGAGGTCATTATCAAGTACAAAAATTGAATGGTAAGCAAACATATGTACTCTTTGAAGGGTTTATATATACATATAATATATATGTTTGCTTACCATTCAATTTTTGTACTTGATAATGACCTCTATGGTTCGAAACATGACGTACGGACAAAATAAATTAGTGGAAATCAACGAAGTCTCCTTTTCTTTATCGTATTTTCGTTTCGCTCCGGGTCGAAACGAAGCATTTTCGTTTCATTTCACTTGCCATCCCTGAAGGATACCCACTCCTTCTTACCCATATCGCAACTCTGCGCATAAATTTTTAATTTTGACGATCCTTGGCCGTCTCCTGGAATTTAAGTCTTCGATCGCAACACTTACTTCATGCACTTTGCTTGGAATTGAATTCGAATTTGCGCTGAGGCATTGCAATCGTTAGCGAGACTTCGAAATGTGTACTCTACTAACTTTCGCGCTTCTTTCCTTTTCACCTGCCCTGAATGCAAGGGCGTGGGTACAATGGTGATTTCGTGACCCGCTCAACATCCTTAATGCGGTGGTTCCCCATAAAGCCTCCAGGAGAGATGCAGCCGATAATCATTCCTGGGAAGTCGTCTTGACAGTTCGTAGGAAGGAAGCGATCGCGAACGGGCAAGGTTAATTGAAATGGCAACCAGAGGAAACACGAGAAAATTCCACGCTGGTATATAAGAGTTGACGATTGCTAGTGCACTGGTATCATACATCGTCCTGCCTCCAGAAGAAAATGAACTTCAGAGCTATTTTCTACTTCCTCCTCCTCTTATTCGCAACAGTCGCCGCCGGATCACGTATGTATTAGACTTTCTAACTCCTAGAATGTTGAATTCAATTTGGAAGATCATGGTTTGTTGCTTGACGGCTGGTGTTTTGTTAACGATATCATATTTTTATGAATTGTATGACGCTTCCTGAAGCATGGCTGTTGATGCAGGAGAATCTTTTGAATTGCATGGGAGGGATTTTTCCTACGAATTTTGCTTATTGCACGCAAAAATAGTTATTAAAATGTAGTCTTTTTTACAGTTTACTTATCGAGTTCTAAAGATTCTAAAATATTTCTTTGCAATATGTACTTTGGTTATTGTATACCATCGCTGAAAAGTATGTTCCATATAGAATATAAATGTAGTTTTACATCGTATTGTAGTCGTCAAGTACCTATTTTAGATTGTGGATGAATGGGCATCTAGGGAAGGCATCGAAAACTTCTCCTTTCGATTTTACTCGGAATTTGATGATATGATTGGGGCCGAATCAAAGAAAATAAGCAAGAAAATTGGGGAAATAACCTCGAATACTACCTCGAAATAATGATCGCGCAATTAAATCTACTCTCCATTGAGCAATATAAAGCTTGATTTAATTATTATTGTAATAGCAAATTAGGTGTGTTAGCTGTTCATTATTGCATTTTAAAAGCATATATTTAAAATTAGACGATTTTCGATCACTGCTGCGGCTTTTTTTCCAGAAAAGATCAGTCCAAATCAATATTTTCTGTAGGTACAACATTTGAGACGGTTTGAAGAGGTTGATTTTATCTACTTAAATTATGAGTCTATAAATGGAATAAACGGGGATACACAGAATTACAGAATTCTATGTAGCCCCAGGTATATTTGAAAATCGTTCTTTCGAGCTTAAAAATGACACAGTTTTCATTTCCAGAAACGGTAGTATGAGATTACACAGTTATAAATGATTAGAAAAATGACTAATGACGGTAAGAAGAAAAGTTCATAGCTTCCTGGCGAGATATATCAAGAACTAATAGATATTTCATATTATTCCGTTCAGTATTTCTTCGATTAACTCCAAAAGTAAGAAGTTTATCACACAGTATTATTCATGAAGAATATTGTATTATTTCATTTCAAGGATCAAAACAATAATCCCATTGCTTTGTTGGAAAACAGGCCATACTAAAGGAATAACGGTGGTTCCAAAAGCTATTGATTTTACAAGCAACATTCCTCCTTTAATCAATGAATTTATTTACAGGGGGCGGGAGGCGCTGTGGGGGGCAGCAATGTGGGCCGACAGAGCAATGCGTCAAAAGATTCCCTCCTGGGTGCTTCAGGGGTCCGTGCCCCCCGACGCTCACCTGCGAGCCTGCTCGCTACCAATAACCTGTGAGTCTTTCATTCATCCCGATCGAACAACTCTGTTCAGCATAAAATAAACTTCACAACAACCGTATCGGAGTCTCCTCCTTTCAATTGACAATCATCGATGTTGACAGCATTTTTTCTGAAGGTGATCCATTATGCAATTCACCGATGAGAATCGTATCGGTATACCTATTCAAGATTTTTCTCGACGCTACTCGTCCACCTGAACGTCATGAGTGAAGCCTAATAAAGGACTTTTTTGGAATAACATAGGATTTTATTGGCATGTCTCTGTATTGCGCTGGGCCACAGAAAATTTGACGTGATACAGTAAAAAAAGAAGATGAAAATATGTCCTCATGCCTTCTGTTTTCATGGATGAAAGTATAATGAATTTAAAAAAATCATGGCCCATTTCCTTCGCGAAAATTCAAGTGGCCAGATAAGCGCTATGGATGATTGATGGAATCACATTATGAATTATAAATACCGTCGCAAACGTGTACCCCAATTGTGCGTCCAAATTTCGTTCTCAATTAAATCGCGCGTAGGGACTTCACTATGAGGTAGGGTTTCGGTGTACCGCCATTCTATAGCATCCATTCAATTGTCAAAAGATAGGAATTGTGGAGTTTATGATCACCAACAACCTTTTAATCTAATGTGAATCTGATACTTAGGTCAATGTAGGAGAGGCTAGAGGTTTGAGAAATTTTGAAATATGTTGTTTTCATAGTTTTAAAGTATAGTTATCGCATTAGACACTTCAAATCCTTATATTAGAAAACCATGAATTCTACTTTGGATGGGCTGATGGAATCGGTGTCTTTGTGTGCTATGGTTCTTCACTTGTTCAGGAACTTCTTTTTAATCACGTACGTTTTATTATTGGTCAGGTGTTGATTCGAATGGATATTTAGTTCGTCGATATGCCGATATTAAGGAAATAACGTAGTAGAAAGCCATTCGCATGTATAAGAGTCATTTTCGCATATATAAGAGAGATTATCCTTTATCTTCATCACTAGCATGTGGAAGTCAGAAGCCAATCTACCAGAGGCAGCTACAGGACCATTAGTAGTAATAAACTTCTTTCGGTAATATGTTGACGAATTTAATCTCAACTTAACTTTTCAGTGTTTACGATTGCAATATAAAGTTGTAAATACCATTTTGGCGCAATGATGTAAACCCTAATATTCGCATTTGATGCCAACATAAATGATAGTTAATGACTGATTGCAATTTTTGCAAGATACTACAATTGTTCCACTTGACTCGTCATGGCAACGCGGCGGTGACACCTTAGTCATTATTTTCCACATCCCTCGGATGTTTACTTAGTGGTTACTGAAAATGCATCAACATTAAATTTTTTAACTCTTATCAGGTACGTTTTTCAGAAAAGAATTTGAGGTTGCAAAAAAAAGGAGGTGGTCGCAAGTTGAAACGGGTGGAACATCCCAAAAGTTTGGGAGGCAAATTAGAGGTCAGCGGACAAAGCATAAAAAGGCAAAATGGATAGAGAGAAAAATCAAACAAGAATGAAAAAATGGTAGACATAGCGGATGAGGTAGGTTTTAAAGGATATTCAGAGGACACAAAACGTTTGTATGGAGCGTGTAATTAGTCGGAAGAAAATACTGTAAACTGTGCTAGAGAAAGAAGTGTTAAGTCTGCATCGGTGAAGAGGTTGGAAGAGAAAAGAGTCATTAGATGGTAGAGAAAGGAATATGTCTCATTATGAACACACTGAGGAAGCTGAATTTGGGAGGAGGACATCCCAGGGTGATGAAGGAAAGGCCGCATGTAAACCTTCATTAAAAGGTCGAATACTTCAATAAAATCAGTTGAACTTTTATTGCTCCAAATTATTCTCTCACGGAGTCTTCGCTTGCGTGACAAAACATGTTTCATGGAACTCAGTGGATTTGAAAAGAGATACAGTTGAAGGTTATTTTTAAAATAGATAAGCATATCGTTAAAATAGTTCCCACAACGCAAAGTTTTTGTACACCACTAATTAAACTTGTAAGTTAACTACTCGTTACTAACACAGTAGTCACGTACTCTGCGGTATGGAGGAAAACCATAAAACCACTAGATAAAACAGGACAGCATTGCACTTGAAATAGCATCATGAGCTCTCAAGTTTCCGGTGAGCAGATCCAAAAAACAGGATGTTCGGCTGGAAAGGTGTCTCGTAGAAAGACTCTGGGAGCGTTAAAAGGTTGATCATCGCTTGGACTAAGAAAGCATTTCAGAAGAACGTTTGAACCTTGCAGTAAGCCCTCTGCAGTCAGTCACAGTGTCCAAATGAGCTGGAAGGCATTTCTTATAATCTACTTGCTGCTGGTGGTAGCGTGCGACGCAAGACGCGGTAAGAGAGAAAAATCGGCTATGAATTAATTCCTTGTTTATATTTCTTAATTGGAAAAATAGGTATTTTATTTGATGATAACATTGAAGTGGATATTGTATAAATAAATGTGATAAACTGTAACTTACGGTGGAACTTAAATTTTCCCTTTAAAGACAAACAAAAAAATCTATTTTTCACTCACGAATTTCAAGCGCGTAACAGTATTTAAGTTGAAATTTCTATTAAAGTCTTCGGTTGTAATAAAAATGTTTCCAAATTTTGTAGAAACAACATTTTTTTACTTACCGAATGAATAGTGTAAGTGATAAAAATTATGAGCTAAAAAATAGGATCTCTGGATTTACTTCTGCGCACAAGTAAAATTTGATGCGTGAGAAAACTAGAGTATCAGCAGAAACTTTGTGTAAAAGAGTGATAGCTAGAATTATCCACGAAAAATACTCAAATTTCTATCCAATTTGGTAAAATTAACTTAGGTTTTGGCAAATATTTTTTTCTAATCTTGACAATGGAAATTATTACAAATAATAATTTGCATTTCATTCAATCAATGGATCTCCTTGTGCCCGAAAGTAAAGGTGTTTTTCTGACATGACACAACGTTAGACTCGTGTTCTAAACTAGAAAAGTATTCTTTGTCTACTAATTAACCTGTAATACTCGTGAATAACTTACGATGCTTTGTGTTATCTATCTTTTTTGCATTTCTAATTATCTGTACGCATTATGATGATAAAATATATAAATTTCCTGCGGTAGCTCCCTCTCCTATACCGCACTATGAACAAATGAGGAAGTGGAGGTTTTCACACTGAAATGAGTTTTTGAAGGTCACGGAAAGTTCATTAGGGAAGAATGCTTGGACGCCGATAAGAAATTTTACAAATTCTGGACGATTTAAAGACCAAAATCAATGGGTATATTTAAGTAACTTTTCAATACTTTCAGTGCAAACGTAGAAATTTATTTAGCAATGATATTTTTCAACTGATACTTTACAGTAGTTTATATATTTTTCGAAATGATTAAATTGTAATTCTTCGAAATTTTTCCATCAGGGAATTATAGTTGAGCATGTCAACAAAATGTGGAACAAAACCATGGCCATAACCAGACAAAAATCTCGGGGGTTTCAAAGTGGGAATGCATTTCGTAAAATGTTCAGTTGGAGGGGTTACGTATACGACTGTACCTCCCAAATATTTCTGGTAGGTTTTAATCCCTTGACCGTTCGCTACGTCTTGGATAATACATGGATCACAGTTGTGAAGATTTGTTTAAAAGCATTTGAGTGCGTTGCAGTAGTTAAAATATTTTCAACTTTCCAACGTAACAAAGAGTCTAGTTTTTTGCTATGCCTATTAAATTTAAAATTTGAATATCCCTTACTTCCTCCTATATCATATTTTATGTTCCTCATAACCATTTCCCTGCTCACGAATACCGCACAGTTCTTTCAATCTCCCTCTTCAGTGTCTATGTGCCTGTGCATTGTGGATCTCCACTACACACCTATATCTCTTTCTTCCCTCATTGCGTAGGGCCTCGTTTTAAATTTTAGTGCTTCGTTTCTCATAAATATGTTCGGCAAGTATGCGTATGTTTTCGTGTACATGCGTTTTCTTAAATGCCAAGTATGCGCATGTTTGATGTGTTCTCTCCGCTTTGATTGTGGCTTATAGATCGTAAAAGACATAGGTCTCCGGTGTCTGATCGCCGCTGGGGAGGAGTGCCGTGCGGAAGGCGTTGGTGCCAGCCGGGGCTGCGCTGCGTGAATGTAAGGAGCTGCATCATACCTCCCTGCCGACGACAACTCGGTTGCTTTTGATCTAATTGAGTCGTTTACCAATTTGGAAAGGGTGAGTACTCGTTGGGCATCCAATTTAGGACCAGGGCAATTTAGAAGCCTGCCGTAAGGTCTCGTGTACATGAAAGTATGGAACCACAAGGATGCCTCGTGTTGCCACTTTTGGCATTAACATTGCTGCGAAGTTCTTCATTTTTATTGCAATTAGATTGCCATGACAAAAATTAATTCTTTTGGTCGCATGCTGTCATGCTTATTAGCGAGGCACATTTCTTTAGAATATAAACGCAGCATCTAATTATTACATGCATAAAAACGACATCCGAATAGTAAAGAGTGGAAAAGCTTTGGAATTGCATTGATCGTTGCTAAATTTTTATCTCCTCTTTTTGAGCATGTTAAAAACTATACTTCAAAACCCATATTTTTCGCTAGTTTCGGTCTATCTGGAATCGTTTGGAGCTTTTCAATCCTCAACTCAATTATCCGTGGTCATTTGGATTGTAAAGCGTGTACACTGTTCAGTTTTAGCCAGGGGACATGTAGCTTTCAAAAACTATTCGTAGATTTTGATTAAAATAGATATTAATACTTACTATCTATTTTATATACATTTTGTATACTTACTGAGAAAAAAAGTCGTTGGCATGTAGATCCTTGCATTTGATTTATAATGGAATGTGTAAGCTGGTCATTAATTTCATAACCTCATTGCAAGTTGACCGAGGCTTGTTGAAGTTCCAGAAATCGTATTTAGAAATGGTGGAAGATGCGTCTATATTTTATGTATCTGTTGTAGGAATTATTCATTTGTGGCAAAATAATTTTCCAAACTTTTAAGAAAGCGAAAGATTTTTAAAATACTCGCCAAGAAAAAGTTGGAATTTAGAATATATCTCAGGCTAATCGTTTGCATAAAAATGTCTTTTTCAGTAAGAGAATTTTTTTGCGCTCACTGACATCGTAAAATAGATTAGATGATGCATTTCTATGTTTTTTCTGACGGCTCGCAGAGCGGATGCAATGAGAAATAACTGGAGCCCAAATAGAGACACGTCTCGCGCATTATCTCGGCGCTACGTATCACGCCAAGTGCATTCCGGCACGAATAATGAGTGTATATCAAGAGCATAAGAAACAGAGTTCCTCAGTACATAACTTTACACGAGAGAATACTGTGACTCTACCTATCTATTCTTACAATTGAAGAATCGCAATTGAAGATGAGAGGGAAAGGCATCATTCTTGTCGCACTGTTGTTGCTCTCAGTGTTGGCTTTGGAAGGGGAAGCGGGCTGCAAAAAGTTGATAAGTACGTTTCCCTTACATTTTACTAACTATTTATTTCCTTTTCTATATTCTGTTCATAGAGCCTGTCCATAAGTCAAATTACCATATCAAGCCAGACTATTTTCATTCCTGTATTTTTCTTATATTTCCATATTTATCTTATTCTCCATATTCTCCGTACAGGCAGCTAATGCTATTTTCCGGGAAAGGAACCTCTAGTCCTTCATCCCTTACCCACATGAACGTCACTGAATAGATAATATAGTTTTTTTATTTATTCTATAGCAACAGCTAAATGACGTTAAAAAAGTAATTATGATGGATCAAAATAGAGGTTTATGAAAAAAAAAGATTGCAATCTAACGTGGACAACGAACTACGTAAATTGTGTGGGTATTTCTTCACGGAAGAGTACTTATTTTCAATTTAATGTCAAATTATTTTAATTCCTTCTGATGCGTAAGTGAGCATGTCCACAATTATATACTTGTGTACCTTAAAATCTACGATAGCTTAGCTCTAGGATATTATTATGATTAAATTGTTACAAGTAGGCCATTGGCCTGGAGGTAACAGGAACATTCGATAACGATCTAGATTGCTGTCTGGCATGGTGTGATGGTGGTGGTACATGCGAATGGTTTTAAGCTCAAGAGTCGCTCCTTTGCTTAATTTAAGCCTATAGCATGTTTATTGCACGAGTAATAAGGGTATGGTGATGGGAATCCTTTGTATCCGAGCCAGACTATATTTAGGATTAGTCATCCACCAGCAACACTTTACGAATTGACGGATCGCAATTGCTCCGTTTTTCCAGAATCGAGTTGTGCACTCGAATAGGTTAAGCTTTCATCCGCGTACAATCGTATCGATTCTCGTGATGTACTAAAAGAGGAAGGATGAGTCAAGAGTTATGACTCGGTCACAAAGTGATGCATGAAAAATTGGCGTCAAGCAGATGCCAACGAAGAAGCATATATTTTTTATATGTTCAAAGAACAATATTTATCATTGTATTATATCAGGTTCTCATAATCGGAATTTTAACAATACTATACCAAAGGCTTGAAAAAATTTTGTTTCTCGAGCACAAAAAACTTCCTGCCGGATTTCACGGCCCGTATTCACCATGGAAACTGTAAATGCGTTAGATAGGTTAGAATTTTCAATGTATTAAGATCCTAACCTTTGTTTTCGCTCTATGAAGCGAAGTAAACTAGTTTAAAGTTTGATTTGAACAATTGACGGAAACATGGAGAGCATTAGGAATATCCTAAAACTCTTTTTAAGTTCTCTCGCGAGGGATTCCATGGCTGGTTCATATAGAAGGAAACGAATGCTATTCTGGTCTAACCATTTCCACTGTCACTGCAAAAAAATGACTAGTTTTCATATTCATCACTTTCATTTATGTGCGAGGAGAAAAAGGAATCTATTAAACTAACCGAAACAAGCATGCAAGGAGAAAAAAACATTATATAGTAGCCTATGATTGTCAGTTGAAATGTATGGGAATCGCCAAGCTGCGGATATAACCATAACAATGGACTGAATTTTGTTCCTCACGTATCGAACTACAGCATAGTGGTTCATAGGCCTTTAAATGTTAGCCTGACTTTTTTATTTGAATTATTTCTACACTAAAAATTGGTACTATCTCGTTACTAACTACTTAATTATTAAACCAAATATTAACTATGGTGTTTGCAATATTAATGGGAACCCCACATTCTGTGCTGGTTTGGTGGCCGTCAACTCCACAATTTTCCATTCTTCATATGTCTTATTGTCTTCCAGGTCCTGGATATAAAAAATGTGGTGACAATTTTTGCAGATGGAATGAAGAGTGCAAATATACTGGGGTTGTTTGCATCAGAGCACCTTGCAAGGAGTCCACTAAGTGCGTTCCACCGAACTCGTTTGCTGAACACGTGTGACCATCGTAAGTATTAATCAATTGTGAATGCGATTCAATTTACGGTCTCGGTTTAGTCGTCCGCACGAAATGAAAGACAATGGATGAAGTGAACGATATTATTCTCGCCCTCCTTTATATATAATTAAGGCTCTATAATTTTCACCCATATTATTCTAATGGACTTGATCCATAATTATTTTTTGAGGTCATGGTTTGGCAACTCGCGGTCTGCAAAGTAACTTCATCATAAACAAAGACGTTAATTTAAGATGGCAGTGGATTTTTTAAACATAATAAATTTATTGCGTGATTGAGCCATATCATATTGAAAATATGTCCTGGAGATGTAAGTCAGTTGCTGATTAGCTTAATGTTTCAAAATTTTATGATGTTTGCAAATTTGATAGCTTTAAAGCTATCAATTGCAATTGCCGTTTTATCGTAGTGACCATAGAATTATTTGGGCATCATTTCAGTATAATTTCAATTTATGCCTTATAAAATTATTATAAATCAATAATTTATTTTATAAATACGAACGAAAAGATTTTTAGGAGACTCATAGAATGGTTAGGAGACTCATAGATGTATGGTGCATTACCATGCAAAATATTTTTAGCAAACGTCAAATTCTGACTTATCAGGAATTACTGAAAATTATCCTCCTCTATACTGCACTAATGATCTTAAGAAGACGATCTGTAGTCACCCCAATAAAAAAATAGTACAAAAGAAAATGGATCATACAATTTGGATTAATAATTATTTGCTTAATGTGAAGTGCATGAGTGAATGTATACTATTCGTAACATTGTGTGTAGGTATTGCTTTCTATTTTAGGTGATTCGAATGGATGAAAAACATCCCTACATGCACCTCTTCAAGGAATGAATTTCCCATGGACAGCGCAACATCTGTAATTTGATCGTCACCGACAAAAATATGAAGACTAAGCCTTTGAACAGAAACATTTGGCGCCTTACGAAAGAACAGCATTCCAGATTTTATCCTGAACGCATGTAAAATGTAATTGCAATAAATTTTCACGCAATAGACTCAATATCTTTATTTTTTTAGTCCTTAGTTTACCCTATTTTACACATTATTCTGCGGTTTTTACTTTAAAAGACACCAATATTTGTTCCCTGAAGTTTTCTCAATGCAAAGTGAATTGAATAAAAATAGCAACATAGAAAATAAAAAAATCATAAATCCCATGCACATCCTAATACAGCATTCCAACCCGCGGGCGTGATTTCAAGTATTGCATCCTTATTTCAAGCGTTGCAACAACGCTGTTCTCTGGAGATCCTGAAAAAAAGATCGATAAAGATCGATTAAAATACAGGTAAAAAATCCGAGGATACGCAACACCTATAAGCAGTTTCAACTTTTCTCATTTAATGGAAGGATGAATTAGCAGTAAAAAATAAACTTTCCATCAACATTATTATAATTATTCCTACATTAATCAGAATTTCGAGAGATAATCGTATTCAATCAGTATGGAACTAATTTATATTATAATGTGTTTAGGCGTAAACCTGGCATAGTTCCTCCATCTCTGTTTTGACTGATAAATGACAAAAGGCAAATTTTCGTACCTGTTCTGTTATTGCTTGGTTATAAAAAAATTGATCTATAAGAATTCACTTTTAGGTGGATCAGGTAGTAGTTAAAGTGATTAGCGAAGTTTTTCGCGACGTTAGCTACGTTTCATTCGGATGTTAGGGATTGGACGAAGACCGTTTCGGTTCAAGACAAATTGGTAGTTATCATTCGGCCTCGAGGAAATCTTAAACACGTACATTTTTAAATTTTTTCGATCACATCTGCCGAGTTTTACCTCTTTGACCCCCACAAGATGGCGTTCTGAAGGAGAGGCGTGCGCCCTCAGAACCGAAAACTCGTTTACGCCGCGGCCTAGAGTGCTGAAAATGAGAACGTAAATCTATCATAAAATGCTCGGTACTCGGATGCATGCTCAGCGGATGAGGACCCAGAGTGGGCCCTTGGAGGGATACAACGTACGAGGGCCAGGAACCAGAACTTATACACCTTATCATCCTCGTGAGGGGTGTGGAGAGGAAGGAACAAAAGGGAAGAAGCGCCGATGCCTACCTATAGGGTGAGGATAGGGTTGGAAGGGAGGAAATGGGGAAATCCCACGCCGTCATTTGGGCGACCTAGGCCACTACTAGCGAAACCATGATTTTTAATTCTACTGAAGGGACAGATTTTTATTTCGAGAAGGAAAATCTTTCAATTCTTCCGTAGAAGGATGCATACTCAATATTTCATCTTATTTTTGCACTTCTTAGTCTTTGGAACTCAATTTGTTAATAATTAGGGACTAACTCATGGCGGAGATACCATCGGCGCGCTTTGCGCCCTAAAAAACAAAGTCTGGACTCTTGCATCATCTAAATTTTACTGCCGGCGATCCTGTCTACTCCTCAATGTATAGGTTGAATAAACGTTTATTTCTACGTGGACTATGACCGAATCTCACACGGTTACTATGAATTCTATGATCCACACAGAAAGAACGCAAAGGTATGCAAATATCAATCAAAACCCGCAATAGAAAGTTCTATGGAATGCTCCAATTTGAAAATTTTAACCAGAAAAATATTATTTCTGAAACCGTAAAATAACATATGCATGTGATGGAAGACCACTGAATACGTCCAATTTGCAAAGTATTATGAATCCTCAAGTGAAAAATTTAAGATAAGAAGAGTCTTTTTTCATTTATTAATTCAAATTTTTACTCCATAGCTCTTAAAATCGTACTTTAGGTGTTATTAATCATGTTTTTAGTGTGATTCCGTCATAGCGTCATTTTTTCTGTAAACGGAAAAAAGGTAACGACTTGTGACAGGTTATAAAATGGCATCAGCCTGCTTGCATTGGCATTCGCTACTATGGCATGTAATTAAAAATACTCACAACAGCATTAGGTCCTCTTGAGACATTTGGTGGCCACATAACATGGTGCCCTAATGCATTGGGCCCCGGTCCACTTACATATTTCATCCAGCTTGCATTGATTGTCTCCACATTGGTAAGTGGTACCTGTTGGAATTGAGAATCGAAATTAATATTTTGCGCAACATGTTAAAATTTCAAGTACTATTATGGAAAACGGACTTTGTTAGCCATTGCTGTCATTATTGCTGGGGCAGAGAAAAAGAAATTTATTATTCGTTGATATCGGCATAGAATATTGAAGATCAACGCGGAAGATATATAAAATAATTATCGAGTCTCTCTTCAGCTAGGTTGTGCTACAAAATAATGTGGTTGCCTCCCTTCCTTATATTTTCTCCTTTTTATTTGTAAACAATATGAGTTTTTTACAGTTCTGATTGTAGATAGGTACGCGTTCGAGATGGAGGTGGATTTTAGGAGTCATCTGTGACCCTGCTTAAAAAAATTCCAGAAAATTTGACTTATTGTGGATCTGTTACAGAATCTGTTGTTAATTATTCTTCATCTTCTGCTTTACATGCCGTCTCATTTTATTGTTGGAAGGTAGGCTTTCATGATGGGTTTCCTCTGTTTTGATAGGTCTGATGGGAACAGTTTGAAGTTCATGCAGCCGTACCACAGTATTTAATTGCCCAACTAGGACGTGAGTCTTCTTCCGCTCGTTCTCCAACCCAAAATCTTACCCCGTATAATACCTTGTGAAGTTATTTAAATTTTCCTCTCATAATATGTCTGAAGTATTGTAATTCTTTTCTTTTTTAGTGTATAACCATATTATTTTCCATTATTCTGAGGACTCCTCCATTTGTGGTCCTCAATTCCCAACTAATTCTATAGATTTTTATGCTTACTCGCATTTCTCACAAGGTATTTCACAATCTCAGAAAGAATGCGTTTAACTCATTAAAACAAAGTCCTTTATAGATAGGTGGGGCAACACAAATTTCAGGAGGGGAGGCATATCGCTTCCTGTGCCCAATGATTCTACTTTTCCGTGACGTAAGGGCCGAACTGGCTAGAACACAAAAAAATTCCAATGCTAACGGCCAGTCCTTTGGAGGAAAATGTACGCACATTTGCGGGAAGTAAATTCCACGCCAGAACAGTGGTGACGTCATTTGACGAGGTCACCGAATTTGAAGCTGAGGGGAAGGGCAATTAATGGGGTCAAATCCTCGCGATATTTTTGAAGATCCCGCTTCCACAGGGCATTTACACTCGTTTTTTTGAGAGGAGAGTATCAAGGTTACGAAATGAACGTCTTCGTTGTGTGCGTGGTTCTATTGATGTTTCTCTGAGGAGCCGAATAATTGAGATTGTATTCAGCTGCTGCTAATTTTCCGAAAAGTTCGAAGACTATCACAGGTAAGGAACACGTTGGATGAGTTAATAGAGGACATAGTATTGAACATTGATTCTTGTGTTGGCCATTTTTGCGCTGAAATACTATGGTTGGTCCGTGAATAACCTAAATCTGGAAATCTAAGGGTATTCTCTTTAAAAATTCTCTTGAATTATACTTTGAGGAAAAATAATATATTTTTGTGGGTTAAATTATGTCATCATAGTTCTTAAGGTTTCCACAATCATACTCGGGAAGATAAGCAAAAAATCTTGTCTTATAGTCAAAACATTTGAGCTAAGGTTTTTTTCACTTCTATCTTCATCTAATTCGTCGCTAGATAGCAACTTACCGAAGCATCCGACTTTGTTTTACTTTTCAAATATATACTACTGTGATTACCTACTACTATTTTATTTGACCTATATATTTCATACATTCAATTAGATTTCCTTTGTGATAAAACTTTAAAAAAAATATTAGATTCCTTGTATTACTTCTGACTACGCCAATAATCATATGAACATCCTAAAAATGAGATGAAATGGTAACACCCAAAGTTTTACTGTTAAAGGTTAAAAGATTTTAATAACCTACTGTTTCACACAATTACATGAGTTTACCATATTACTTAAATGTAACAAACATGATTGTATTACAACGTGTGGTGAGATTATGTTACTCTCATTCATCATTTGTTCATCGAAGTCATCATATATTGCATTTATCTTACTAACAATAAGTGTTAATTTCTTGTCTTCAGTGAGGTTAGGTGTAAAACCAGAATATAGCAATATGTTAACGTAGGGTTTAAAAGAGCCGCACGTCACGAAAAAATACAATTATCGACCGGCTGAAAGGGAGTGATGTACTCTCTTAAAATAAATTTTCCGGAAACTCAGCATTCTAAATGGGAATTGAGGTGGTACTGCATTATGTATTCTTTGAAGAATATTTTTAACTTACTCTTCCAAAATCGGTAGAAGCTAGGGACGAAAATAATATAAATGGAGATCTCTACGTGAAATCTCTTGAACGCATGTTTATATTCGAAAAATTATTTTGCGTAAAACGGCATATTAACTGAACGGTTGTGCAAATTCCCTCATGTCTGACCTGGAAATAGGAACTATTCAAAATGTATGCACGCACGGATACCATTTCGGAATAATGCATTGCCACTTAAACTCTCAGCGTGTAAAGCCGCCCGTGTATGGTCGGAATCGACTCTGAAAACATAAATCCAATGACTTTAGTCCTCTTTATCTTGTAGTGGACGAAGAAAGTCATTCCAGAGAAGATGATGTGTTCGTTATATAACGCCATAGAAACATGCGCCATGTCATTAACGACTTGGATAGGCAAGAAAATATCCTTAGGTGACCGCATTAAGGCTTTTCTGGCTCGTCAGATTCGAGGACGGGAATCACCCATCTCTTCACATTATCACGGCCCCTTTCCCCCCTTGGTCTGTAAGACACGCGGCTAAATACGGGCTAATAAAATTGAGGGATCTTTCCTGCTAAGCCGCCAAATAGGAACGATCACTACTCAAGGTCATGAGGGACGCGCAAACATGATCTCAATTTCCTTTAATTTATTCAAAGTATAAGTGTATTCAAAGATAACAGTAAAAAAATATGATGTTTTAGATGTTCATTACAATTTAGCAATAAATGGGGACATAATGCCGTAGCTAATTTGAACAAAAAGGCTACCAAAACCATTGGCGATTTGTCTTCGGTGATTCAATCGTGGAAAACATCTATAGAAATCAAGTGAAAGGGAAATTATTGATATTATTGAAATATAGAATAAAGATCGATTAAGACATTTTGCTGGACGATAATATCTTTCTTACTATTTGAGACATAGACGTGCTATTATAGTCATACAGTTAATGAGTGAAGGTTTTGCGATAACGGATAGGTAAATACTGTATGTATTAAGGATTATGAACTGTAAAAACACAACTATATAAAATTATTTCCGTAAGAATTAAGGCAGTGAATCATATGTATTTTTTAAGTAGTTACTCTTCAGAGAGAGTCACGCCAGGGCTGATACCAAATTATGCATATTATTCATCAACCTAGGGTGTACAGATCATACAGGTGCAGTGTATAACTTTATTATTTAATGGAAGATATCCATTCTCTTGGGTAAAACGAACGAATAATGAGGAAATTTCTCTTGGTATATTAATATAATAGAATTAAAGAATTTATTTACATGATAGATTTATTTTTTCCTTGTATTCTACAATTGCGGTAGGGTACCTTGTGAGAATGAAAAACTTTAAATAATTTTCTTATGAAGGAGAAAAAGACAAGTTTAAAGTTAAAAGCTTAAAAGTGATGCTAATGTTTTTTATATGAAGTTTTCAGAACAGAATAAGGCTTAAAATATTTGCTGCAACAATCTCGCCATGAAAGAACTCCATATCACAGAAAGAATATAAAAAATTTAAACAATGTTCTCATTTTATCGAGTGTCTCCTTGATGAATTGCTTCGGCGTCGAAACTTGATGGGGTTTCAGTCCGGTGAGCCTATGCATACGGCGAGTACTTATTATAGCAATTTTGAGTCGGTTGGCGTGGTGGAACATTAAAACACTACTTCTGTTCAACGGTGATCAGGTAGGCAGATGTACTTTTCACATTTAGTCACCTGGCTCTGTTTTCAAATAGAGAATATAAAGAATTATTTCGCTGGAAATTAGATTTTTTTCTTGTTAAAATTTGAAATAAAAGTGTAAAAAGAGTGAAATAGCTAATAATTTAGATGAACTGGGAGTAAAAACAAAGAAAAATAATGCGGAGTAAACTATTTTGAAGTTACCAATATATACCAGTATATTCTACTGACTGCAATTAATTATTTTCGTATGTTTTTTTTTCAAGCATGTTTTCAAATACTCATCAGTTCTATCGGATTTAAATATTACTTAATAACTTACAGACAATTGATTGTAATTTATCAGAGCAGGAATTTATAACTTATCTCTAATTCATTGATGGTTAGAAAATGTTAACGAAGTCCAGGAAATGTCATGACTAGAAGTAAAAATCCCAAGAAATGATTACACCCGTAGAGTTTATAATTCTTAATGTAATACGTATTTATTCACTGGCTTGGTGTAGATAAGCAACACTAAATATGTTTCATTGGGATTATCTCATAAAAATATTAACGTAGTTACATATTTAGGCATAATTTAATGATTTTGAGCTATAATAACTTGGAATGTACCAATTTAAGCGTTGGGACACATTGGAATGAAATACACCTGACTCCTCAAAATAAAATAATTTATTAAACTCGGATACGATTCAACTCATTATCACGTTACATATTGGGTCATTTATTTATATTTAAATGCGTAAGATTCTATGATTTCGCAGGAGTACATTTTATTTTTTTTCAAATACGCTTTACTTAAATTTAGTTAGGGGATTAATTTAACTAACTCCTATCTTCAAGTCATAAGGATCAGGCAGTATTTGATTCAGGTCAATAACTTTCGTGGGATGAAAGAGGAGTTTTTGCTGTACTGGAATGGCGATCCCAAGTAAGCTGACTGCGGACAACAACCAATTTCGCCCTCTTGAATTTATCAACCTCTTTATCATGGAACATTTGTTTCTAAAAATCATTTTCAATATGAATTTAATCAATTATAGTTGGTGATCCACATAATACCCTGCGAGCCACCTCTAGGGTGTTTGGCAGGGGGTGATAAATCACCAGCATGCAATAGGATTCCCACATGCACACCACAAAAACGTTACGCATGCAAACATTATTATTCAAAGGCAAAGATTGCCAACTACTCATTACGATTTTCTGTCAATATAGCTAGAACACACAAAATATGTTGTTAGGAATAATAAGAAAATGCATAAAGTTGCATTACGGTATACATAAGTTAGTAGGCTACAATAAAAGTCATGTTTTTTTTACAAGAAAGGCAATGCTATTTTTTATTTACTATCGATCGTTCAGTATCATTAATGAAAGAGAGTGAATATGATGGAGGAAATAATAAAGACGTTTTATCGCGCAAGGGAGAAAAAAAGCTATTTTTTACCTCAGATAAAAACTTTGAGGACCTTGGTAAATAGCTATGCTGGACATTCCTCAGTTTTTTGATCGGTTAAGTTACAGAATGATGACCATCTAATAGGTATTCGCGCGGAGGGAAATCGAAGAAAAATATTCAGCTTTTCCTTCCTATTTTAATCTCGTCTCGTATCGCCTGTAATAGAATTGGTAAAACTAGCCATGCCATGACGTCAACGGCTAGTCTGCTGAAAGTATGATCTCTTTAACTTTCAAGAATATACCTACGTTGCGTATTCAATATTATACGTTTGTTTGGCACCTCTAAAGTCCTGAAACTCAATTTTTTAATCGTTGGTGACCATTTCCTTCAATTGCACCGACGCCGTTACGTGTCGCACGCCACCAAAATATCCCCGAACGCCCGTGCCGCCGCTATCGAATTGTTACTGTCAGGGTATGTCTACTAGATGCGCATGCACTCACTATTTTCGTATTTTGTAGTTTCCTCGACAGATGAGTCTGTAGCATTGGTCCAAGGCTCCGTTGAGGTCGTCACACTAGAATTAATGGGAACCTCACTCGAGCTTGCGGCAGAGTTGGAGACTAATTCAAGCGTTGAAGTCTCCGAGACATGCAGTGACATAGGCGTTGAAGTCTCCGAGACATTCAGCGCCAAAGCCACGGTAGGTTTTGCCTCAGATCCTCCCTCAGTGGTTACAGGATACGGAATGGCTTCACTTGATGAAAGAAAAGGGATGATCAAGCCGATCATACTGCACAACTTAAACATCTTGGTACTCTCAAAGATACACTGGCAGCTGTCTCTAAAAGGTCGCACACGATAGCCCTCGTTTTCTCCCCAAATAAGTTTCCCCTCCGAATTCTATTGAGTAGGGTTTGCGACTGGTTAAATAGTTGCTCTTGATGGAGGGCCGCTGTCTTCCTCCTCCTCGCATATCATTCTCGTCTGCCCACGCATCGAGAGAACCTCCATACAGCGCAAAGCCTTGACCCCTGGCGATATGCCTCGCGAAAAGTCAATGTGCTCGGAAGTGCTCGCGACCGGTTTGTCCTGAGCTCACTCATATAATGTATTCTTTCATGCCACATTTTTGGGTATAAAAAATGACTTACATCCCAATGAAGCACTCTTAGAGCTCATTTTTGCCGCACTATGCTAAGGAATGGTCGAAATAAAGCGCTGATTTTTGGAAGAAGAGATAGGGAGAGATGAATACTCGTTATAACCAATGCATGAATAACCCTTTAATTGATTTTTTCCATTGATAAATGTTACATATTGCTTCTCTAGATAATTTAATTTATAATATTGCATTCTTGCATCACTTTTTGCGAGAATAATTAATTAGTTTTCAAAATTCTATCTTACTTAAGTTAGCCGAGAGAAAATATTAAGAAAATCAATATAGGTCTCTTAGGATTCCTTTTAAAACCATTGGAGCCATAGGTACAGTCAATTTTGCCTCATTGGGAAACCTGCAATCAATCTATTTTTATAGTCATTCCTACTTTTTTAATAACCAACGAGCAAACTTATTCTCACCGCCAATGGTTATCATTTAGCTCATGAACGTGATTTTTTTCTGTTTTAGTTGCTATACTTACTGAATCATGTGGCTTGTAAATTGTTTTCACAACTTAACACATTTTGTATCAATGTTGCATGGTTCGCGAAAGCATACAAATGTAGTCGTCACGCACCATTCCGAAAGTTTGCAGCGGATGTTTCCACACTGATACGTTGACTCGGCTGAAAAAAAGGAAGTAGAATTGTTCATGACCTTCTCCTTTGGAAAATTTTCCTCTGCTTATTGAATATGAAATATCATACTAAGGTATGAAATCCGGCGAGCATTGAAAACTTTGAATGTTTCATAAAATTTTAACTTAGTTTTAGGCTATTATTAGCTCCGTTTGCCGCCAGGTATTTACTGTAATATTGTTTTTCACTAACTCTCTGATAATGTTTTACGATTGACAGTACAGTATAAGTGAAAAAAGCACCACCAAGTATATCTGCCAAGTTAACGTCTGTTTCAAGTAATAAATGTGTTCTAGGAAGGAGGAAATGAAACAATAGGGTAGTTTCCTTCGTCAAAGAAAACGATAGGCATTGATTGCGATTCGTTACCCACCATTACTGTATCCATAATATACAAATTATTTCGTTTTAGAAATACCGGTTTAGACGAATGGCAATGGTCCATTTTTATCCTCATTTGAAAAGGGCCAGATTGGCGCCCATGCGATGCCACTCCACGTGACGTCACAGGGACCTAGTTTCTACACGAGAAGATAGGAGTTATACATCGTCTGAGATTACCAATGCATGCATGAGGCGCAGAGCTCAGGGAAACATGTCTTAATAATCACTTATTAAAACTGGCTAAGGTCGGAAAGTTTTCTTCGTTTGATAAGGTATTAATAATCCTTATTTAAGCCAAGCGCTACCAGCCAGCAGGGTACTAGGCTACCCGCTAGAAGCCTGCGTCGTATCAGCGCTAAGTCTCGCCTCAAGGTCACCTCAAAGGGCGGCAGCAGGAACCAGAAATACGTCACACGGAGAGATTTCCCGGCATTCATACTTACGCGTCGCGTTTTCGCGCGCTTGAAAATTTTCACTTTTCATTTAATCGCGAAAAATAGATATCGCCATTTAAAAATCTAAAAGCGTGAAATACTTACTCCAGGAGTAATAATCTTTCGATTTAGGCAATAAAAAATTATAGGAAACCACCCAATTGTGAAATATTTATTTTTTGTTGAATAAAATACGAATTTTTCGGACAAGCTTGTGTTTTTCTCCGGTGAAAATAGGTAATTCTTTTCAAATCAAACAGTTTGACAGTCAAAATATTTACAGAGGGTTTGTGAGTATACGTACGTTCATCGTCCTCTCCATAAGAAGCTGCAGTTAATAGCAAGGCAATGAAAAAAATTCCCTTCCAATGCATGGTCCTATTTTCTCCTGAAGGTATCGCTGTATTCTGCCATATAACTATTCTCCACTATGGTTCTGGGTAATATTTATACTCTCCACGATCCAGGTTTTTCTAGCGAGGAATGGTCACGTGCCTCGTCCCATTACAACTGATTCTCTTGCAGCCACATATCTTCGTCTTCCTGGGCATGCTTCTCGCCTAATTGCATTTTAGTCACCCGGTCTTATCTCTTCGTTATCAGACTGGGAGTTCAGGGATCATCACTAATCCGACTAATGACACCAAGGAGTCGTTAAGAAGAAGAAAAAATAGAGATCGAATATCCTGTAGACTTTTCTTTTGCTCTGACGTCAATTTGACTGTCATTTGCCCTCGAAGAAACTTACATTATCTACGTGAGAAACTGAAGACGAAACGAAATATCTGGCTATATTCAATACATATTGAGATTCAACGGTAAATCTTGCGAACGAGTATTCCATTAAAAGTTTCATCAATATATTTGGGCATATTTGGCATATTTCTCCAAAGAAAAGGTACTTGCATCACAGAAGAGGCAAAACAATACAGACGGCTTCAGCCACGGTAGAAATAGACATATAAAATCTTCAGATACATATCCGAAGAACGAAAAGAAATAAGATACGAACAGAATGAGAAAAATGTGCAATACATAGTAAATTTAATGGAGGCAAATTTGCCTTCAATAGGGATAAGGAGTTTTTGAGTTCATTGTTATTCTATTGCTATTTATGGTGTAAAACCGACATAAACATCAAAACTCGTGTAGAAAAGGCAAAATAGATGGTGCAGCAAAGGATGTGGATAATTAGTTTCTTAGTAGTAGAAAAGGCAAAGGAGAAAATAATGCATGGTCATCACCAGTGATGTCATGGTGCCGGAATGCCGTTCCGCCTCTGGTTAGCAAAAGACATTATAGTCAAGTAACACTTTTATCAATTTTGTCGCCCCAAAATTTCTAATGCATGCATTCATAACCAAAACAATTTTTTATAATAAAATGTAATTAACTTGTAATAAAAAAACAGACAGAGTAATATTTCACTAGTAAAAAAGTTAAGGAAAGTGCGTGGCGGCACTACTAATTTTGCCATGACGTCACTGGTTATCAACCAATACAGTTATAACATAATTCTTTACGAATTATTATCGGATAAAAATCTTATAATTTCCCTACATCTCTTCACAACTTATCCTCAAAATAGTGAATACTCGCGGGTCACAGGTTAGGAAAAAAATTGTTAAAAAGCGCAAATACAACAGCACTTAGTTGAATTTTTGGTGGCCCCACCTCCTTCTTCAGTTGTTGGATATCAAAATCTCTTTGCATGCATGGAAATATCTCTTTTCCTTATTGCAAATTTTACAAGAATTCTGCTAGATATTTTGACGACAATTGCTCGTATTGACACTGTTTGAGCAATAAAGGACGTGTATACTTCAGAGTTAAACTTAGGAAATCCATTTAGTCTCGGACTATATTAACAGAAGCAATCAATTACGAGGAATATTTTACGGAACTGATAGGAGTCGTAACTCCTTTTTTCCTTGAGCATAAAATTCTTTGATAAATGCTATTTGGAACTCAGGCAGCCAAAGCTCTCACAATGCGCACCTATAGTTTCCTGGTATTATCTTGCATGCTAACGGCTGACGTAGCAATACTTCCGCATCTCGCTTATATTGAGGCGGCTTGCTGAGTAGGGTGTAGCTATAGATGTACTTCCCAGATTGATATCGGGTCCACCGAAAATTCAACTTATCCATTCATTCAAATTCTTCAAGTGTTTTATCTCACTGTTTTTTTTACCGAAATTGGAACTTGCGCTTACAATCTATCAATCATTCCTTGACATATGTAGTCGGAAATAAAAGAAGTAAAGAAAAAAATTCCGAATATTCACATGTGCATATCTTGTTAGCGATCTTTTAAATACGGCACCACGCAGCAGTTCCTGCGGTCCCAGCTGCAGAGGTGGAATATCTCAAGTTCACGATGGACGAGACAACACATCCGGCAGTCAAGGATACAACCTCCAGCGCTGCGAATAAGTAAAACTTCTCGAACCGTGGGCGCGCGTGTGTGCGGAATCATTTCGCTCCTCTTTTGCCTAGTTTCATCAAGTCTGCGTTGTTTCTTTTTTCGAAATGTTTACAGTGATAGTTGTATTCGTTGTCGCACACTCTTGGCTGTTGGCACATCAGAGTGAAGCTTTTCCTTCTGTTGATCTTGCTGGTCGGGGAACTGAGGACGAAATAACCTTTCCCTCGTCAACTGTGATCGCAAATACAGACGGTAACAAGTTCGCAACTGGAGGAAATCCGAATGAGGTATCCACTCCTTCATCAGCCTTAGTTTTCCCGGAATCACAGGACGAGATCCACCTCAACGAAACCCAGCCTGTTGAGGAAACCACAGAATATGAATACAGTGAGTCCATTAGAAATATATATGAACGTCTTACGGGATGCGATTATATTTAAGTCAAATTAAGAGGTCTCATCACCTCCGCTTGTCTAGTCTTTCCCGTAGTTTATTACTCGTTTAAATCTCAGGTCTTTATCTTGAAATTTTCACTGACAATGAGTATAACTTATGCCTTTTTCAATACATGTCTTCATCTATAAATTTAACCCCACTATTTTTCTCGGACATGGTTTTAATATATTTGAGGTACTTGCAAATGTCGATAAAGGTGTACTCAATGACTTCCAAAAAGTTCAAGATGATAAGTTAAGTTTGAAAGGAGTGATCCGTAACCAAAAAAGCGAAAATTCGACCGATTGATACGGAGCGATTTGCCCTCTTAGGAACCCATTGTAACTTTCCACACAAATGTAATGACATGAGCCGACCAAGGTTGTGGCACCAAGTGCTTTGGCAACTTTATTATTACACGGGTTGCGGTAATTTACTGTTACTTTGATATGCATTTGAGGTGATCCATACTAACAGTGAATCTATAGTGCTAACAATCCCAATGAAATACTTCCCAATAGTCTCTTTGATGTACGTTCAATGCTTTTCTGAAATATGCTGAAACGCTGATTAAAAATTCATTGCTTTGAATCATAAATTTCAGTAATAATTTAAAAAGTATTCCAATTAAGTTATCTTTTAACATTGGGGGTAAAATCCAGTTTAAAAACTGAAGCAAAATAGTTGTATCAACAAATAGTGGCCACCGGGGTTCAGTTTTTATTTTTCTCTAAATGAATATAATAATTGAATTTGACAAGTTTCTAAAAGATTTTCAATTGTAGAGACTAATTTCGATGCACAACCTACCTCACAATTGCGGCCAGTTCAAGGTGTGAAATTTTTCCCAAATAGTCTAACAATTAATCTTAAGACGTACTTTTTTCCATCTTTACAATCTACTCTGTAAGAGGCTAAAATTTTTATTCTCATGTCGTAGTTAAACGAGAAAACAATCGATTTGCAATAATCGCTGATTAATATTACAAGGAGACACCCGTGTGGTGCCCTAATTTTAGCTACCGCCTAAGCTAATTAATCACCGTCACTTTTATTTAAGTTATGTAAAATGACATCTTTTCCTCTTTACGTATTTATGAAAACGGAATTAAGTAATTGAAGAGCTCCGGAGACACTTGCAAACGTTTTAAGCAACACCTCTATACACTCTTTTCATTGTACTACAATTTGGCCAAACTGAATTGTTTGGATTTCGTGATAACAATTCTTTGTATTTCGTTTGACATGATTACATGCACATAACGGAATAAATTTCTCAATTATTAATGATAATAAAATCCTGAGGAACTTACCCAAAAACATGAAGCGTCGAAAATTACTTCTACATATTTAAGTGCGTATGATTTGAAATTTTAGGTTTCTCTATTGGAGCGTTGAATACTTTTTATATAGAGTAGTCATTAAAAAAATATTAATTAGTGTTTTCACATTTCTTTTCATGGAAAAATATTTAATATGATTTTCTGGAAAATATTCAATATATTTTCTATCAATTGGTGTTTCATGCCTGTAATCTGAGTATTTTTATCTTTAACAGAGCCTGGTGATGCGTGCAAGGATAATCAATGTCCACCTGGCCATCTTTGTGCTGAAGTGATCGTCCAGTGCTTCGTTGCTCCATGCTACCCAGTGGGGATGTGTTATGACGAATCGGAACCAAATCCTTGGGCTCAAATAACAGTACCTCCACCAAGTGCTGCAGAAAAGAATTAGCTTATTTTTCCTAAGCACACCCGCCAGCTCTATTTTTCAGATAGGTAAGATTCCTGGGGAAAATCTTATCCAATTAGCCACGTAAACAAGAATAGGAACAACGGATCCAGCGCATCACAAAAATTGCTTGCCGCATTCTCAAATTATTTCTAGTTTAACTTCAATGGAAGCAGGTTTACTTTGAGAAACTTCGAAATCATGGTTAAATGAATATATTAGAACTTTTAAAGTTCCAAAAAGCTTTATTCGGCTAAACCTTGACTGGTTTTAACACTCCCATTTCATTATCCAGAAGAAATACTCGTTCACATAAGTACACTTACCAATAAAAGCGTTCCCTCTTAAGAATTAGAGAGGTGAGTTGAAATCGGTTCGAGGTTTCGTCTGATAAAACTTTATGGAATTGACAAAGTTTCAATACATTAATTAAGTCATATTTTTATTTCTAAAACAAGTGTTCCAAAAGGTACGATTTCCATTATTTCTTCTGTCAGTATTACTCTTTTAAAGCATTCTCTGTGGATATAAAAATGCCACTATGTATTTATGTTAAATAAAAGTTTTGTACTGTTATTGGTTTTAAACTGGAAGGATTTAACATAAGATCGTATCTCGGCAAAAATCCGGGGGTTTGAGAACCCTAGAATTCTATCTACCTCCCAATTTCCTTGAATACCATGTTGCAGCCAGTTGATGTTGGTCCTATAACATCGATGACTTTTGATTTAAAGGAAACAAAGGCTTCCAGCCCAGGAAATACGAGAAGGAATAGGTGGGGTGGGGGGGGGGGGGATATAGGAAGTGGGAAAGATGGGGGAAGTAGGGGAGGGAAGGACAAGTACCCAGAGGAAGTTTAAAAAAACAGGCTGTTTGTTCACTCCACGCTCGCTCGGTGTTTTCAATTTTTGGAGGAGCGATTCAGAAGAACTATTAGCGAAGTTGATCCTCTCAAGTGGGTTCCCCTGAAATGAAGAAGTAGGTATGTTCTCAACCTGCAACTACTCTGTTGACCTTCTCTTTGACATCTGTTATCCTACTTCTGGAGCAGTTGACCCTCACCATTTGTCATACGTTGGATTTTCTCATACCATGCAGCTTGATTTCAACTCTTCGCGCTGACCGACTCTTCGCGCTGTATTTTGTTGAAAGCGTCTCAATGCCTCAATTAAAACCGAAGATTCAGCTTTCCTGTTTGGTCCTTCTTACCCCGTGAACATTTTTTGTTTTAAACTTTATGATGTCATCTCGTAATTTTTACGGTGTAAATAATGGGATTTAGGCGATTAAAAAAATATTTTAATTACAAATTTTCAGAGAATTTCCTCAGATGCTAAAATTTTTAATTTGAGGCACAGGCAAATTTTGGAAAAGGTTTGCTTCATGTATATGAAAATTTCAAGATGTTTATTTAAGTTAAATTCGAGTAAATTGACGCGAATGAAAACAAAATACGACCAGTCTAAAGGGATAGATGCGTCAATCATGAGTATGAGCAACTACCCTTTCCCAACTTCGATTCCATCAGATAACCGACTATATTCAACCTAATTCTGCTTATTCATCTGTTCCACTTAACTGTCATAAGGGAGGAAACGGGTCAGTCGCAGGGACTGGTACGGTGTCATACGCGTATTTTAATATTTTCTGCGCGAATACTTTGAGCTCAACACTGCCTGAGTAGGTAGCAACTCTGACCGCAAGCCTCAATTTGAGGCCTTCTACAAATGTTGTCTACTGCGTAGGTATGTGTAATGATTTATTTCATTTCTTTAGCTGAGCGGGGCCTCAGGAAAAGTTTTCGGTGTTGATGAGCGAGGAAATCAGAATCGATCTTTTGCAACTCAGACATGCAGTATAGGTCCGTTATTTACACAGCCCAATTTTCAAGATGGTGAGTGCACTAATTAAATTATGGAGTTTAAATAGTCAAGATTTTTTCCTTTTTTATTAACCTTACTAATGTTGTTGTTATTCATTAAGTTTTTCGTACAGTTTGAAGATATGTATAATGTCCACACCTGTCCGCATTCCAGTCTAATTGTTGTTCCAGTCATCGCGGCGGCACCTCTTTCCTTTTTACCTTCCCGTCCAGCCCCTCCCCGGGTGATCGGGCGTATAAGCCACGGGTTTGGTTCCCGGCCCCGGTGCGTTGTATCCCTAAGAGGGTTCACCTAGAACCCTCATAGTCTCTGTTGTTCCAGTATCAACCGTTGTTTTTCAAGGAATTTGAGGGTTTGTGTAAATTTTGCTCGGAGCGTGGGTTATAATTGGAATGGTGTGCTATTTTTGGACTCTTATCAGTATAGTAAAACTTTTGTGGAAAGTTTAAGGACAATTTTATTTCACATTTTTTATCATTGTTCAAAGGTCTTGATAAAAATTTTCTGAGCCGACTGACGAGAAAACTTGGACCGCTTCTTAGCAATGGAGCCATGCAGTAGATTTGATGTATCCACTGGACCTATTTGAAAGAGTGTCAGACTTATGGTATTCTTCCGAATTGGTATTTTTAAATATTAATTTTTTACGTATACTTGGGTTGGTTTACTAATCTATAACTCAACGGTAATGGAGGGGAAATCCTGGAACAATTGGTGGCTGAGCATTAAGGACATAATAACGTTAAAGAAAGATATATTCTCCTTGGAAATCACGGTGGGTTTACCAGCTGTAACGAACTTGCCAAGAGGACTAGTATATCCCGCTCGATTGATTTTTGGTGATGGATTACTGGAATGAAACTTAAGCTTTCATCTTGAATATTTCAGGATTTGTAAAGTAGATGTTTTTTTTAAGTTTTCCCGTATTTATAATTCGGAAATGGTATCTTACTCCACTTATCCTGAAAATTTTAAGATAAAAGCATTCTTTTTACGCTATTAATCCTTCGCCGAACAAGATATGTTGAGAGGGAGGTGTCTCTCGCATGCTTAACTCTCAAATATGGTCTACGCAATGGTGAAGGAGATCTCAACATGACGCTTCTTTCTGGAGAAAATTCCCATGGTATGGGAATTGAACCACGATTCTTCAGCTTCCCAGGATACTCTGAAAATCACTACGCCTTCCAGGCTCTTGATTTCCCATGGCAACTGTACAGATGCTTATAGTAATAGATGTTAGGTCCATGAGCCTAAGAGCAAATGTCATATGGCTAATCAGGGAATGGGATATTTTGGTGCGGCCATCTTGTCGCAGGCCATCCTGGCGCGAAAGTGGGCGCGCTATCATTACGTATTCTTTTCATCAAAATGCGATGGCAGTTTGTAGGTTTGGCTACTCATTTTTTTTTGTTAATTATTACTTATAAACTAAAAAATTCTTTGAATATATACTTTCATCATGTGCTTGAGATAAACCTCCAAAATACTTTCGTATTTCACCGAAAAGAAAACATAGGTACCAACAGCGCGGGCACTTTCGCGCCACGGTGGCTCGACGACCGCGCCAATATAGACCTGGGACATAGTGCCCCTGGATAGAGTTATGGTCTTCGCATGGGTCCGGAAAGACAAAGGTCCGACGCTCTATTCCCTGTCCAGGAGAAATTTTACTCATGTCACTTCGTGCAAATTTCACCGTTGCCCATGCGTTATGTTAATATTATTCATCTACATCATGTTGGAATCTAATGGAACAATGAGATGATTTGCTTAAATGATAATATGAATAATAGAAAAGTTTTGAGTGAAATTTGGCCAAAGTCAGTAATTGGTTCATTTCAGGATTTTGGTTTGTGTTTCAGAATAATGCTGCTAACCTGGGTGTTAGACGTCCTTAGGCTATTGGCGTATTTGTTTGGTGAGGTCCATGGTGCATTGAAAACATCAATACGGAAAAGGGGCAGAATGGCGGGATATTTCAGCTGACTGTGGAAGTCGGGAATGTTTGTAGGTATTTCCTGACGTGATCAACATCTAAATTTGGTAAAATTATTGCTTCCTATTTAAAATAAATGTCATTTTCAGTTTGCTTTGGTTTTCCTATTTTCTTTAAGGATATAAGGACTTAAAATCTGAGTGTCTACGTATAAAATAAGCTATTTCGATAAAAGCTAAAAAATCCAATTTATTTCAACTTCGCCAGTAAAAAACACCAAGATTGGAATGAGGCAGTTTTTACTCAATACCTCTAACAGCCAATTATATGTTCGTTTGTACATATTTATTTTCCTCATCATCTTTTACTCTTAATCTCTGATATCTTTCCAGGCCTTCTTTACAGCCGTTCTTCTTCTACGCTCTCATTACGATGGTTGTCTAAATCATCCGTCTCATGATGCAGTTCATTAAGTTTTCTCACCCTCTTTAATAAGCTAAAAAAAATCACATTTTGGGAAATTAGTAAACGTAATTTCTTTCAACATCACTGATAGACGACCCCAAGATTGAAATGAAGCTGTTTTCTTTGAAAAGAAGATTTCTCTTTTCCCTTCCTCCACCTCCAGTAGATCTTCCTCAATTTTCACTTTCCAAATCCAATTACTTTATAGTCCAGGAAATGAAGCATTTTGGCTTGCAATTTTTTCAAACTGAATCGATTTTCTTGAAATTTTCACATTAAGTAGGGAATATACCAAGAATCAAAATCTATATCATGCCGACGGGCGCTTTTACCCTGGGGGTGGTTTCCACCCCATCTCGGGGGTGGAAAATTTTAATTATATTTTGACCACAGGAATCGACAGAAAAATAAATTCTAAGAATAAAATGTTCTTTCCATTTTTTGCGTAAAATTAATATTTTTCGAGTTATTTGCGATTGAAAGTAACAGTTTTTTGACGAAAAAATCAACGATTTTAATCGAATATAGGCAAATAACTTGAAAAGTATTCATTTTATTAGGAAATTATTAATTACGAAACTGTAGCTTGTAAAAAATTAAATAAAAATCTTATTTTATATTTCCTTTATGACCAATTCGGACCGAGCTACAACTTGTTGATGGTTATCTATTGTTTGTCATACGCTAAATTTGAAAGATTCAATACCAAATAGCGGGAAAAATATAATTTTCGGGGAAAAATTATGTAATCTGTTTAAAAGTGTTTTTAAAAAACTTTCTTATAATGAGAAAATATTTTTTTATCATGAAATTTGAGCGAGTTATGATTGAAAATAAGATCAGTCCCTACTTTTTTGTACGAAAAAGTCAGTGAAAACAACTCCTTACTACCACACTAGACAAAATTGATCAATGCCCTTCAGTATTTCTCTTTATTTAAGTATTGTTAATTGATCCTAGAAGATTGCTTAATTTACAATTCTAAATTTTGAAAAAATTGGAGGAAAAAGTGAAAAGTCATTTTATACAATTTCGTTAAAAATGCTCTTTTTTTCAAAATAACTAAAAAAAACTGGAGATATGAAAAAAATTCAAGAGTAATAAACTGTGGCTTCTTTATTTTCTAATATTTTGGTGTGTTTTAATTTTCTATACAATAAATATTTGGTGAGATATTGATAATTAAAACCTCTATTTCCAAGGGAGCTCCACCTTATTTAAACCCTTAAATCCCTCCCCTTTCAAAATTAATGACTCGAATAAAATTTAATTCACATGACCTTATAGTCAGTAAAAACCCTACAAAATACAATTTAAATGAACTTTCTATCATAAAAAATATAGGAGCTATGTTTGAAATACCAATCAAATTTATTTTTGAAAAATTCGAAATCCACAATTTAGAGCATAATATTCCTCATAATCAGCATATACTTAGTGTACATTACGTTAGAAGCTAACGATACACTCAAATTTGCTACAAAATAAACACACATACCCATAAGATGTATATATATATACACATATGTGAGTATGTGTGCTCTCGCTCACAGTGACCTGTGAGCATGCATGTGGTGGAAAGACTGGAAGCCATACAGTCTCCATTTGATTGTGTTTCATGTAATGTCTACATAAATGTACATTTATTTGTTTATGTTACCATGACGAAGTTTGTGCTGTTTATCCTATTGTTATATCTTTTCTGTGCTGTGATTTAAACCATGAGAGAAAAAAGTGAATACATAATAAAAGGAGTAAGAAAGTGATTGAGAAGATACAATGTGATAAATAATTTATATTTTAATGGTAAATATATTTTTTACATTACCCCCCAATAAGGGTTGATTATTATGGGTTGAAACGCCTTAAAATTATTATCCAAACAAAAAAAAAATAATTATACAAATAATTTAAACTAAATTTTACCCGTATTTAGCTTTAAAATATAATTTTTTAAGTTTTAGCTTTTAGGGGTAGTTTTCACCCCTAAAAAATAAAAGGCGCCCTTCGGCATAATATAGATTTTGAAGGTATGATTAGTCTAATCCCAAATATTTATGCAAATCGATTCGGTTTGAAAAAAATTTTTAAAGGAGGTATGATTAGTATAATCACAAATTTTCATGCAAATCGATTCAGTTTGAAAATTCTTTTTTACATTAACCCCCAATAAGGGTGGATTATTATGGGTTGAAACACCTTAAAATTATTGTCCAAACATAAAGAAATAATTATAAGCTTTAAAAAATAATTTTTTAAGTTTCAGCTTTTAGGGGTAGTTTTCACCCCTAAAAAATAAAAAGCGCCCTTCGGCATAATATAGATTTTGAAGTAGGGGGTATAATTAGTCTAATCCCACATTTTGGTGCAAATCGATTCAGTTTGAAAAAATTGCAAGGTTTTTCACTTTTGTGAGCTTTTTTCCTGGACTATTAATGATATAGCGTCGCTCTTCACAGAAAAATCAGGATACAAATAAATTTTCCGACCATCTCCAATTTAGAGGAGAACTTGACACATATACCGCTTGATTGTTACTTTACGCGCATGTCGAATCAATTATTTAATATTAGCCTGAAATAAAAGCCTTTTTGTTATTTGTTAAATTGCACTATTGCTAATTTTGGCTATATCTCATCATCAATTGAGATCTCTTGAGAGATCTCATCATCAATTTATTTTAAAATTTTTTTGTAACTCTTTTGGGTGGAGCAGGCTATTTCGGCAAGTTATTTCAGGTTGAATGGGGTTCCCATCTAATCCATTACTGCATTTCATTTCATAAAAAGTAAATTATTTCATAAAATACTCTTTATTTCATCATTTCTACAATAGGACACGATGGTCTATTGAAAAAAAAATCTTCGAAAAACAGGTGGAAAGAAAGAACAGCCTAGGAAGCTTCATTGAACTGGCGCAGAAGAATAATGCTTGTATTGAAAGACTTACTAGTAGGAGAATTGAGTGCAGAGGTGCGTAAAAGCACTCTTTGGATTGCTAACTCATGATGACGAAGAATGGGTATCAATCTTTCCCTGCTATTGATTTAAATTTAGGTAGTTAAAATAAAAATTCAAAATTATAAATTCACTATCTTGTGAGAAACATCTTTTGCCGTAGGCCTAATTTATTTCATACTTGCCAGACTGAGTCGTTCTCTCCTTTGTCTGTCCCTCCTAACCTAAGTGATCAGAGAAATAAATGAAATCCTTAGAATGACGTGCCAGCAAAAGTAGTTTCCTCTTAGCTACCCTTTAGTCAAAATTAAAATTCAGGAAAATCCAATAGTTATTGAAATTCAAATGAGTTATTTTTGAAATTGGATTACTATGTGTCACCAATGCGATAGACGAGATGTATGAATAAATACATATATTTGAAATATAAAATGTTACATAAATGAATTCAATATTTTATATTTCCTATTTTTTGCAAAGATGGAAAGTTTATGATAATGGTGAATAGATTATTCTCTTCTTGGCTGCGGGGAAAGTGACTAATTGGTAGTCTTGATTATCTCAACTGCAATAGTCATAAGACTGCTATTCGTCGACAAGGGTTTATTTGTCTCCGACCACCAAGAAAATTATTTTTTCTTACTTGTTTCTATATTTACAACCTAGTGGACGGACGCATTTCCAAAATTTAATCGTTTCATTGAATGCAATGTTTTCAACATTGATTTATGGAGCAACTTACGGCACTTGTACTTTATGCGAATTGGGGACATTTTGGATGCAAATTCATTTACTCTGAATCATATTCTTCTTTGTACTTCTAATATTGAATATTTTTTGCTCCAAACCGTAGCCGTTACGCCGGAATTATAATTTTAAGATAATTCAAAGCATTATATTCTAATAAAAGCTTTCATATGGTTAAAGGTTTTGATATCCAAAATATTTACTTCCATATAGCTGGTTGAATGGATAAATGGATTGACGTTGGTGTCGTGGATGTAGTTAACTTGCCCAATGATATTTATAATAATGGAAGATATTTGATGGTATAGGATTTAGCCTCGTGCTGTTTGCCAGTATTTCATAAAATTTTCTAAATTTATAGGATTTTTTCAGCAATTGTGATAAAAATGAAGAATGTTCTTCCCTTCCTCTCTTAGAAATGACGTCAGGGAGTTCAACGGCAGTTATTGGATGAAGATAAAATCCTCAAAGCAGGGATCATTCTTGGAGTATTTCAGCGTGTGGGACAAATCATCCTGGAAATATTTACCAATACTAGAAAAATTGTCTGAAGCGAATTGTTAAAGGGTTACCATTCACTGGCATCAAAATATCCTTTTTTGTAACCAAAATAGGACACTAAGTTAAAAGTTGGGATAGAGGGTGAGCTATACTCTATACGATAGTTAATGTATTTTGGTTCAGGAAATAAAATTTTTACAAGCATAAGTTATTAGTTCATGTCATCAAGAACATGAATTTGGGTGAAAAGGCTTAATTTTCAATCATTTATTCATGAAATTCGGATCACTCTAACCGTCAGCGATGCAAGTGGCGACTTTTGTGAGCCCATTTAAATGCACGGTGGGTGACAAGTGCATCTGGAGGCTGACTGGAAAGTCCTTTATCAATATCCTAATATTTGTGCTATGGTCCGTGTCTCTTATTGAGTGCGGTTGCACTGTGGTGTATGTCATGACTGAAGCATCCGTGGCCAATCATATTATTCCGTCGTATTACTGGAGCGACTCCTTGCCTCTTTCGTCTGTCGCTGACTATGCTTCCAATGGTTAGTGTACCATGATGCTTGGTATGGGCGTACCCAGCGGGGAGTATCAGGGGGCAGCTGCCCCCCCATAAGCACGAATAAATTTAGTTCAAAACTAAAGTTTTTTACAAAGTTTCTCTAAATCTAAGAAAAGTGATATTGGTATAAAAAATGAAAAGTAGTTCTTCAATAAATAATTTTAAAAACTAATAAACCGCTGTTATAATGAAATTTTGGTTTCTTTAACCATTTCTGTGTTACAACTTGAATGACTACGGCTTGCCCTCCTCCAGTTTTGATCCTGGGTTACCCCTTGATGCATTGTGCATTATTGTATGCACAACGCATTTCGTGGTCTTTGTAATTCATCATAGCTGAAGATTTGATGTACCCCTAATCGCAATAAATATTCTGGCATTTTCAAATGATGTATCCAACAATGACGTGAAAGCTCGATTAGGACGCAGTTGCGCCCAAAAGCCACTGTTGACAACACCACACGCTGGGAATGCCTAATAATTTAAGATTCATAACATTTAAATACTTCAAGGCAGCATGGGCTGACCCAGAATCAAAACAAGGGGGGGGGACACAACTAGCTGTGGTCGTTCAAGTTGTAACTTTTTTGCACAGAAAAGGCTAATGAAACCAAAATTTTAAGGAAATTATGACAGCAATTTATTAGTTTTTATAATTATTTGCTGGAAAAAATAATGATTTTCAATTTAGTTCCATGTCTTACACTAATATCACTTCTCTTCAAAAGGAAAATTTGTGCATAACTTTGTTTTGAACTATATTTATTGAACAGCTGAGTCATCAACCCTCCCCTGAACGATGGCTAGTCGTAATGCACCCCCTCCGCTCATCCTCTTTTCACTGAGTACCACGTCAGTCAATTCTAAACAAAGCATTGGGAAGATTTCAGATCCAAATATCCGCGGATATTGCCCTTCATCACATACTTTGGATCCAAATTTGCTGAAGGCATGGAATCTGGATCCGAAATTTTAAATTTATGCTTCAGTGAATGCAGCATCCCATACAAGGGAGTGCTAAGAGTCCTAATCCTACCTTTGCATATGCCGTTGCATGCGATGCTTGTCCTACTCATGAACCATTTTGTATAATAGCTCTCGTAGAGGTTGTGCAACGGAATTTCAGCAGCGGAAAATTTTATGGCAAAATATGAAAGGCACATAGTGTGACTCTTACAAAGAGATTGAACAACCATCGGGAGAATCTCAACGCCATAAGATAACAACCACTACAAAAATGACTATGCCGCAGGTTAAAAAAACACTCTCGGCCCACCATCACCCCATGCCTCTGATATTTTTTTTTCGCTTCAGAGACCACACAGTCCATAAATCATCATCTTCAAAGGAAAATATCAAGTTACAAGAGAAAAATCGACGCATGTTTCATCCCTAGCCCATCTCACCTACTGACCTCTTTTATCTTACCTGCTTCAATTCTCTGTTTCTGGAGAACAAATGCTAGGTGAGTGACCTACTAGACCCGAAGATGTCTCGATAGTTTTCAGCAATTGGATGACGTGCACGAGATTCAACAAAGAATGAGACCAATTGTGTCGCATTGCTAACATATTTAGGTTTTTTTTAAGCTCAAATTGATGGAAACAAAGTTTGTTAGTTATAACAAGACAATACCAATATTCAACACTGTCCAAACAGCACAATTTTCAAAGGAACAGGCGTGGCATCAGTACTGTCAAACAAGAAGATATGGCCCATAAACGCCAATTGTATACTTGAAATAGGTCGCCCGGCTTCGCTTTGAAGGCAATGATGTAACAAAATAGTAGGATCCAGCATTGTCATCCTTAAAACCCTCATCGTAGTGCCGTTGCTTGAAAGATGGAGGGATCACGCTCCTTCCCCTCCATCTCTCCATCACTTGCTTCTACTACCTACCCCTTCCTCTCGTTGAGCAGTCGTCTTGTTCTGTTCCCGCAACTCGTCAAACGTGACGCTGATGCTGTTCAAAACATTATTGTGTTGCAGATTGCGCAGTTGCAATTCCATTTAATAATATACGGATAAAAATGTCTTTCGTTGTGTAGAAAAATTTTTATTGACATAAAGAGAACCATGCATGTGCACTGTGGTGTGAAACTATTGCAGGGAAGTGCAAAATCCACCACACCACAACAGAAGCATTTGTGGGTGAAACACAAGTCAGTATGCGAGAAGAAAGAGAAAAAATTCTGGGGAAACTTACGTGAGGAATATCGAAATTCATTCAATGCTTTATCCGATGATTGAAACCTATTTTCATTATCAAACTCAAGCGTAGCAGTTTACATCCTGAGCGTGTAAATATTTTATCTTTGTTTAAAAATAAGTTGAAAGCTTATAAAAATGATTTTTAATTAAAAAAAATACTAAAACGTGAATGTAAATCTCATTGGAATTCCTTTGATTGCATGTACCCAGAAGAAACTGGAATAATAACTTCATTTTATAGCAGAAAATTGAAAATGTATTTGAATCCGATAATATCTGAAGATCCGGCTCCGAAAATAAAGGATCCGAACTGGATCCAAAAAAAATCCTGGATCCGTCCATCCCTAATTTTAACAATCATGATCACTCGTCAACAATCATGAGATCAGTTTGATGCAGCTCTCCACTCAATTCTCCCCTCAGCTAATCTTCTCACACTTACAATTTTTTCTCTTTCACATCCTACTTTAATTGTTCAATATGTTTCATTCAAATGTTTGTAGCTATTTTATCAATAGTTAAACATAATTCATACTTTTTCCGGTATTTGATAATTTGGGCATCCCATCATTAATATTTGCCAATGCCATAATCTTCTGACAAAAAGAGGTCCACTAAGCAGAGAAGGCTGGGTTTAAAAACAAGGATCGTCTTCATGTAAAAAATTCACTCTTTCTGATGAGTGTTTATAAAAGATGAAAGGTAACTTATCAACAAAACAGAATAAGAAGAGGCAGAAGAATTTTCAACCAAGCTGTATTTGGAATAAATTTTTTACCAAATTTTTTCTTCAGGAAAAATTAGTTTATGTCCATTTGTAATCTCCTCTTCACATAGATAGCAATTTTCAAAATGGTTTTAGAACTCAAAATTATGCTAACATCAATAAAGATTAAAATTTCACTGAATAACAAGGTATTCAATGTATTACAAGTGGTTCAAATGTGATTTTATTTACAATAACATCCCACTTAGAGCAAAATATACCTGAAGTGCTGTCAATTAAAGTGGTAAAATTATTCACATCATCAAAGAAAAAATTTCTCAATTTTTTAATAATATTTCATTCACTGCCATAAAGAAACAATTCCTAAACAACAGTTTACAAAAAATTGACAATGTACAATAATTTAAGTGAATAGTGCACTTATTCTCACACACAAACAATATTGTCAATGAAATCATTTAAAATGAAAATGCCATCAGAGACAAAGTTTCTTCTTTGAGACATATCCGTCGTGAACAATTCCACAGTCATAGTCTCCAGTTAAGCATTCTAATCACAAATGCTGACAAATTTCAATCAATTTTTATGTCCATTTCACGGCCACATTTCTAATCACAATTGAAGTCAACAAAAAAGAACAAATAGAAGTCTCATTACACATTCAAAACAGTCACCAACTCACAGAGCACTCACTACGAATGAAAGCTCAATGTTTGTGCTTATGCTTGTGTTTCCGTGACGAGGGTTGATGAGGGGGCGGAGAGCGGGATGGCGACCTACCTTTTCTGGCACTGCTCCCACCATAGGGGGAACGGGATCTTGACCTTCGAGAGGACTTACGAGATACTGGACTACGACTACGAGACCTGGAACACAAACCAATGAAAGAAACACATCTTTTAAACATGGGAGAAGATGGGAGTTTTGCATTAAATATAATGGGGAGAGGAGGGCAACGGTCATTGTGACCCATAAATCTCTCTCGTATAATGTCCATCTCTATCATTGAGATGCCCAATTTTTTAAATTTCCTTTAAGTAACGCAAAGTAATGTATACCATGATGGAATGAAAACACATAACTAAATTAAATCCCACTAAAAAGTGCTATTTATGTTGAACTCAAGGAAATGAGAAAATTATCGTGATGTAGGCAACACAAAAAACCTCACATAATGCATATAACTTTGCAGATAATTATGACACAGAGAGCAAACATTTAGCATTTTTTTCAGATGACATAACAGAATACAGTGTGTCCTCGTTTAACGTCGTCCCGTTTAACGTTGTTTCACGATAACGTTGTCCAAACATTGAAACCCTTGATCATTTAACGTCGTTATTGCTTCGCGATAACGTTGTTCAAATTATGCGCGGCGAAAAAAAATGAATGGCAAATAGGACGCAAGCGCATCATAGTAAATACTACTATATTAATGCGATTGGTAATTTTCGTTCGACAGAAAAGGTTGGCGTGGGTAGCGTATGTTAAATATGCATATGAGCGAATAATTATCGCCTCATTTACCCATTATCCGTATATTTTTCTGATGCCAACCGAAAAAAATGTCTACGAAGAAGAGTGGCTATCCTGGTGGTTCTTCAGACGTGAAGAAAAAACGGCGATATTAGAACAAAAACTTGGTATTATTAAAAGAATTGAAGAAGGTGCAACTGCTGGAGAGATCGGTCGAGTTTTAGGTTTACAGGTCGAGTTTTTACAATTAAAATTTCTTCTGTTACTGAAAATATCGATGTTTCGCCATTAAAATACTTTCTTTTTAGTTTTTATATTTCATTTAATAATGCCTTCTTCCCAACCTTTTCGTTATGAAAATTCGTTTCGTTTCGAATGAATCGTTATCATGCTGAAGTGAATAATCGGTAATGAATGTTTCTCGCGATTTCCGCCGGGTTAAAGAATTCATATCATCACGAAAATTGACTCGCCATTCATCCTCGTGCTTCCGAGTGTCAGATTCAGATTTTTTCATTTTGGCCCGATTCTGGTGTCTCCCGATTGGTCACGAAGTCTGCTTAAAGTTACGGCTCCGATAATTGGCCTCCTTGGATTCTCGCCTGGGAAATTCTGGATTCTTCACGAAGAAATGGATTGTTAGGAACATGGCTAGGAACCAATTTAAATTTTTTACATTGTTTCTTATGGGAAACACTGCATCGTTTAACGTTGTTTCGCTTAACGTCGACTTTTTCTGGAACGAATCAACAACGTTAAACGAGGACTCACTGTACCTGAAAAAAAAGACAGCTTATTCCAGGACCCAAAATACGAGGGTTGTACCAAAAGTAAGGTTCCCATATTTTTTACAAATAGAAAAATTTGTTTATTGATATTAATTTTCACATCGTTGAAAAGCTTGCACTTTTGCCTATTTTTCAACATAATCTCCATTTTTTACACACTTTTGAAGATGGTGCTCCAGAGAAGACGGTGCTTTTGTATCCCTAAGTTGAAGAAGTCTCCAGCCAACCTGATGAGGAAGCGTGTAACCTCTGCTCAGACTTCATCGCAGCTCTTGAAGCGTTTGCCACTAAAGTGTTTTGTTTTGCGGGTGTAATGGAAAACACACTTGGTGGGGATCAACCCTTTCGGTGTTGACGGTTGCTAAGCCAATAATGAGCGACACAATGAATCATGCATTGGTGGACTATAGAGTAGGGGAACCACTGTGCATGGCACAGTTGTGGTATTTAGCCAAGCACATTCCCCCAACATTGTAGCTCAATGGGAACCTTACTTTTGGTACAACACTCGTAGTTGAATAATATTAAAAGGTTTCTGCAAATAATCACTTAATTCATTGTTGATAACACGTAGGTTGATCAACTATTTTAAGCCTAGCTAAAATAGTACAATAATTTACACACTGCAGGTATAAATATTGATGCCCACGGATGAAGGAAACATTTTATTCCACTACTAGATTTTCATGAACGGTGAAGAAATTTAAATGCACTTAAATGTATGTAACTTGAGTGATCTAGACTTAAGTGATAAATAAATGTAATCTGATTTTTGGTAGCTTATTAGGCTAAATGCTGATTTCTAAACAAAACAGAGAATTTATAACAATTATGCAGGAAATTAGCAGGTTAAAATTAGCCATTCATTAAGTACACAGCTATTGGTATTTATTTTTAATGAACCCCAGACAGGATGTAAATAAGTCTTCCAAAAGAGTCAAATATGATTCAAGTTGTGAGCTGAAAGGGGAAGTGAGTATTCATTTTAAGCCATAACTCATAGTGAGCCATTTGCAACTTATGCTCCACATCAGAAGTGGACAGTGAGGAACCTTTCCACAGGAGTAAAATAATAATTAGGTACTCAAACTTCAGATTTAGCCCTGATGCACTCACATAAGAACCAGCTGAAAAACTATTCAGGAATAAATCCATAGCAATCGTGCATTAGAGTATTAAAAATAAAGGACATTATATATAATGAAACACTATGAATGCATAATTATTATCAGTTTCCAAGTAGGCTTCCGCGGAGATTATGATGATATCTGGTGATTTTTCCGGGTATTCTTCTGGGTTTATCCATTTTGTAGGACAATATTTCGCCAACGTTCCCGTTGGCTTCCTCAGGTCCACTGAAGTGTTGATGCAGAAAGTTGTTCATCTTATATACACCCCGTTTGCCGCCTTTTTTGTGGAGGTGTGCCCTGATTGGTCAGGATCTTGGAAGACCCTTTTCCACGCGCTGGCGAGATTGTAGCCGTCTTCACGGTTGAAGTTCTTTGTCGTTTTGGCGATTTCAATTGCCTCCCTGATTATTCTCGGGTAGTAGCGGCCTTCTTTGTTCAGGAGAGAGGCGTTGTCAAAGTCAATATTGTGTGTCGGTCCACTCCATTGGTGTTCCGCCATCGCTGACTGGGTGAAATGTCTATTTTTTACTGCCCTTCTGTGCTCTTGGACTCGGCATTTCAGTGCTCGTGATGTTTGGCCGATTTAGGACTCACCGCAGCTGCATTTAATTTGATATACTCCTCCACAGATGTCTTTAGGGTGGTGGTCTTTCGTGCTGACGAGGATATTCGACATCTTGGTGACGCATTTGAATCTGGTCATGATGCTGTGTTTCTGGAGGGCTCTCGTGATCTTTTCCGTGATACCGGCGACGTAAGGTAGGATAGCGTGTGCTCTCGCCTTTTCTGTAGTAGGGCTCTCTTCATTGGTCCTTTTCGGGGCCATCCGCGACTGCTTACGTTCCATTTTGTGGAAAATCTTCAAGATGTTTTCTTGCCGGCAGCCATTCATCTGGAAAGTTTCCATTAAATGTCGTTTTTCTTTTCCGATGGAGGCAGCGTCTGAGAGGGAGCATGCTCGGTGGAATAATGTTTTAATTACTCCGAATTTCTGTTGTGGATGGTGATGGGAGTCTGCATGGAGATATCGGTCCGTGTGGGTCTTTTTACAAAAAACGGAGTGTCCCAAAGTCCCATCTCCTTTCTTCTCGACCAGTACGTCTAGAAAAGGTAGGCGGTTGTCCGTTTCCATCTCCATGGTAAATGTTATGGCAGCATTTTGTACGTTCAGGTGGTGCAAGAACTTCTGGAGTTCATCTTTTCCGTGGGGCCATATCACAAATGTGTCATCCACATACCTCACAAAGAGTTCTGGCTTTTTGTTGAAGGACTGCAAGGCGGAAGAATACCCGGAAAAATCACCAGATATCATTATTATCAGTTGTTTACAAGGCAAGGAATACTATAGCCGACTGCAATGATCTTCTTGAGTGTATTGATAAGTTGAGACCAAGACATTAGATTAGAATCACAATATGAAGAGAAAAAAAATCATACCGGTGGGACCTCTTGGGAGTGGGACTTCCTGAGGAGCTCCTCGATCTTTTGGACTTCGACCTAGAACTTCTAAACAAGAAAGAAAATAATATTGAGTGCCATGCTAAATCCATAATGGTAACATCAATGAAAATAATCATGTAGTAAACAGGAGCGTTTAGGAGGATTGAAACAGAGAAAGTAATCTCACTAAAAATAAAAATACATCAATTACACTAAAGATTGAGGCCAAAAATTTGTATACTCTCACCAAAAATGATGTACTTGCAACAAAACATCTTAGCACCAATTTACATAAATATCAGTGAAAGTCATACTGGGTTTCAATATACTCCCACATTATGCAGGAAGCTTTCAAGCACCTTTCTGACAGCTTTGAGCAGCATACAGTTAAATACTACTTGAGCCCTTCTCATTGGCTAAAACAATTCTATGATATTTTAAAAGTTTAATAACAACAATATCAGTGCAAAAATTGAAAAATTGCAGTAATCGAAGGAAAATCAATCAATGTTTAATTTAAATGCATATAAAATCCTGATTTTAATAAATATTCTCCACAACAAAATAAGATCAGTGGAATAGGTATTCCCTTCCAATGATAGAACACAGCATTCCAGTTAGTGTATCCACACTTAAATAACAATATTGTCAACAGCAATAATTCTCACAGAGAACTCTTTTCCTGGTACCATAACATTTATGTTAACAAGGATTGGCTTGAAAAGTTTATGCTCCATATCTATAGGGAAGAATAAGAAGTCTTAAAGGAAGGTTTTATATATTTCTTCAGAATGCAGGTCTGATTAACTATGTACATAAGGCTGAGCAATTAGTTAGGGATGAGCAACTCAAATAGTTGAATACTCCAACATTACAAATAATAAATACACCAACGGATGAAGTTCGCCATGAAAAAATATTCGACTTAGCCGGAATTCGAACCTGGATCTCCCGATTGCTGTTCAAATGTGTTAACAAGTTCCACCACCCAGCCACTTTCTTAGCTAGCAAACTTCAGGATGGGTCAGAGAGAGATTCGGGTTTGAATCCCGGCTATGTCAAATATTTTTTCATGGCGAACCTTTGGTGTATTTAACTTTGCAACTGTGCACATGACTGCGTACAGTCACTTGTTCCTGCAGTGCTATATCACCAATAATGAAGTATTTACAACATTTGATGATCGAGAAAATTAAAATGTTGCCTTTAATAAATGACAGATAAATATAAGTGGTCATTGGCTTCAGGTGAAATGCCAAACTCTGTATTCCACTTAAGATGATAATTTTTATTTTTTTCACTACAATTTACTCATACGACGTAACAAGTTTTAATTGTTCAAAATAATCATAGTGTGGAAGCTCATTGAACATATAAGTTCACTGAAAATTCTGAAGCACTTTCCAGTTTCAATTACAGTTGTACAGACAATTGAGTAGACATACCCCACCACCTTCTACACCAATCGGTTTAAGTAGATGGATGCATGGACTGAAATAATTCAATATTTAGAAAAATGGCAAAAATATTTTTATCATGAATTTTGAGATGCTATGACACATTAAATTATTTGATATTTGATACTGAAATCTGAGTTTGAATTTGCATTTGCCTCAATGGTGTGCATCACAGAGGCACAATAAAGAGTCCATGCCACTGACTCGGCAAAAAATAAGAATTTTATCTTCCCGAATATACTCTGTACTAGAAAAATTATTCAATATTTAATCTCAGCTTTGCACTTCATTACTCTTGGAACTCAATTTTTAATCATAAGTGACTGATTCACACTGTAGAGAACATCAGTGAAAGGTGAAGAAATGAAGTGAAACGAAGAAATAATTAAGCCTGGATGCCACTGCCATTGATTTTTTACTGCCAGTGTCTATTGTCTAATTCCAAGTCAATATTCAAATTTGGAAAAACAAAGGTATTCAAACCATCTCCACAAAATAATACTCTGAAAATGATAGCGACTAACCTGTAGGAGTCATAACCGCTGTATGAATCATCTGGGGACGAACTTCTGCGACTCGACCGCTCAGACCTCTCCGAGCGATCCCTTCTTCGTGATGACCTTTCAGAGCGCTCGCTCCCTCCTCCGCTGCCTACTCCCCCCCCACCACTGCCCCCTCCCATCCCACTGCCACCGCCTCCGCCCCCACCCCCTCCTCCGCCCCCACTGCCCCCGGTCCCTCCACCTTCTCCCCCAATGCCGTCCTTGGAGTCCCTATCCATGTCTGCCCCTCCCCTCTCCCACTCCCTCTCGCTCCTCTCCGCCTGTGAACACAGAAAATACACTCGGGAATGAAACTGCAATTTCAGGGCGGCCATTTACCCCTAAAATGCCAGAGGATGTCACTTTTGACTCCCTTCACATAAATTGTTTAGCTTAGCTGCCCTTGAAACTGCACCAAAGACAAAATGAATGATGATTAATGATGATGAATGATTAATATCGAGTTATTCATAAAATATTCAGGGCCTGCATTGATGTACAGTTTGGTTGTGAGGTCCCAGGCTTTCAACGATCCACCTGGCCAGATATGAGACATTTTCGAATCGGAAGAAGTTGAGGGCATTTGATGTGAGAGTATCAAGTGTTAACCTTAAGTCCTCGCGTTACATTCGCTAAATAATTTTTACGAAAATCCTTCCTCTATAGGGAAGTGCACTAATCTTTCATGGCCTTTTTTTTTCAATGAAGAGTCTAACAAGATCACTAAGTGATTGACGTGCCTGCAACTTTACTTTCATCTTCAAAAATCATATTAACCTCCATTGCCGGAGACTGTCATTTTGACACCCAGTGAGTATAAGAATTACGCACTTACTTCGTTTTTAATTTTCACTAGGCAGCATTTTGATAAATTATGGTCAAACAAGTGTTATAACATTATGCATCAAGATTTCGGTAGCCAAATTATATTTTCCATATTTTTGCAGTCCAGAAATGTGATAAATATAATTAATTATTTCTTTCAGGACTGAATAACAGTCTTGAAAGAATAGTATTGTCAGAGGAAAATATGGGCTGGTATTTATTTGCACAATTCAACCCATTTTACACCGATTTTACAAATAATACATCAGGAATAAACGAATACCGAATTTGCCACATTTATAATTACAGCCTTAAATAATTACATTCAGAAAGCACCTCTGTTACTAAACAAATACATGGGTGTCAAAATGACACCCTAAGAAATTCTAGGGACTAATACTAACCACAAGACAAATTAAGCAAATGCAAAATATATGAAGACTTACGATGCACCACCTGAGCAACTGGACACTCAATAACGACTAATACTGGAGAGGACAAAAAATCACCCCTTGACTCTCACACCTAATACCATATTCCTATATATTTTTAATTTTCCCTGAAATTCCATGATTTTTCAGATACAGTAAAATTCCATCCCTTTCTACGTTTTCCAGAAAAGTGACCCAACCATAATTTAATACGTTAATCCCAGAACACCATTTTCTTTGGATGCCTTGGTGAAGGCTGCTTGGCAAAAATAATTAACATGCTGATCATCATGGTGTTTTGATTCATATTTTCTGTAGTATTAGTACTTTTTACCAGTTACATATTTTTAGGTTCACAACAAAAAAATGTAATGCAAATGAATCTACAATGAATTTCAATGTTTGGAAGTATTGTAGTCATAACGACCACTTTGACCACAATCCATGCCAAAACAATTGGTCCCAGTCAACCATGGAAAAATTAAGAGCTTTTCAGTAAGTTAAAACAAAGGATACAGATTACAGCCTGGCATTATATATCATTCATGCACTTTAATAGGAGAGTGAATAATCGTCATATGTTGCATACGATTGTAAATATTTCTTGTACAGTGAATTCACTGACAAAAAAGGTTGAAATTCCACCAGAATAATAAATTTTAATCTATTACCTTTCGTAGTAATTTTCTGCGATAATGTTCGACCTGCTGCTGTACAGTCCAGCCACCTTTTAAACTCCTCTGAGAACTTTCCAACTCATCTTGATACTGCATCACTTTCAACTCAATTTCACGAAGTTTAGCACGCCTCTCTTCATTCATTTCCCTGGAAAAAAATAATAAATTTTAAGATTTAAAATTATTAAGAGCAGCAAACGTCTACCTTGAAATAGAAAAAATTCACAATGCTGGATGAATATCCAATTTACTTTTCTATATATACAGTAAAATCCCCATCTGGGATAAAAATTATGGCTACCATACACTTTATCCCAAATAGTTTTCAAGAGTTGAGGTAAAAAATAGCCAAAAATAACTTAGCAAGTAATTAATCATGAGATTATCAAGTACTGATGTTTCATTCATCCAACTTAACCAAATACTTGGCACAACTATCGAAAAGAATGGCTCAATTTTTCGATCCTAAGTCAAATGATCTCAGTGAAATTTTAGATTCTTTAAAAGAAAAAATTATTGAACAAATCATTAAAAAAATATCAATGCTATAGGGAGCATATTTGGTATGCCAGATAAAAGCATGTAGTGTTTCACTCTGGTAAACTGTGTACACGGGATGTTATTCAGGGGTTAATGTATCACTCCGTCCGTGAAATAATGAGAATGACTCACCTATTCTCATAGGACTGATACTCCACACCTTCAGCCCCCTGTGAGTCTTCCTCACCCATTGGGACTCCATCATTACTATCGTCTCCTTTGTTCCCGCTTCCGTCGTCTGCGGCATCTGCACCCGAGACTGCCATTACTGACGGCGTGGAGCCCTTTACATCGCCATCGTCCTCTCTACTCCCGTTTTCGTCCCCTCCCCCACCCCCCTCCCCTGCATCCTCCATGTCCTGGTCGAGAAGATCCCACTTGGACGTTGTCATGGCCTGGGCCTCCACTTGGCGTGGATCCACTGTTTCCCAGCGTGAGGGCACAAATCCTGCCGGCATGCCCATTCCCCGCTCCCCATCAGCCTCCTCTGCATCCTCCATCGGTTTGCCATCCAAGTCATCGTCCACTGTAAAAAGATTTGTTGACAGTTAACCTCATATAAGAAGATGTAAACACTGAAGATACAAGATTCTGGAAAAGAATTTCCTGGCAAAAATATTTATTCTCCCTTATGTTTTCCATCAGCAGCTTGAGTTCATTTGTGAAAACCAAACACAATTAAAAGCCAATTTTGTGAAAAAATCACATCAAACATTGAGAAATTCTTTTCACTTTAATAATAAAATTTATTAATTTTATACATTTTTTTTAACTTAATACATTGAAGAATGTGAAAATTGAGGAAACAGACCAATTCCACTAAAAGATATTAACTTTGTGAACAAATTTATAAAAAGAAGACATTATGAACAAAAACATGCATTACTTTTCCCATCACAGAAATGCTGTAAACAATATAACACAAGGGTGAAAATGTAGTTGGGGTCATCTGCTGGCCAATTCGTTAGCCTTCTCACCATCCTCTCACAATTTTCTCCCACTGTTCTCTCATTTTCCTGACTTGCAAGATCTTTTTAAAAGGATTACAAGGCTTAAAGATGTGAATCTGAGGGTATTTTAGAATAAGACAGCATAAAATTCCTTTTGAAATTCAATTAACCAAATGTACCATAACAAGGTGGCTACTCTAACTTCAATACAAATTTTCCTGACTTTCTAGATGAATTTCACAATTTCCCAGGCAAAAAATACACCCAACCAAATATTCATCATTACAGGTGATAAAAATGTAAAGGCTGCTTTACACGGTGAAAGATCATTCGAAAGATCTTTCGAAATATCATTCGAATGATCATTCGCAAGAAATTCATTCGCCGGTACCGCTATACATGGTGAAAGATTTCCGTGAATGATTTCGGTGAAAGTACTGCGCAGAAACGATGCGCACTGGTGCGACTATCGATAGTGTATTTCGATTCTAACGATATTTCCGACCGTTTCTCAAGATTTGTTTTAGAGCTCGCAGACGATGGAACGCTTTGTTTACATGCGCGCTTCAGTATACTTTGGTATTGCTTTGACTTTCGGTGGGGTATGGCGCACTAAGTAATGAGGCGAATTAGAACGGTACGTATTAACAGCGGAAAACCACTTTAATAAAGCGTGCGTTTTGTAATCCTGTAACGAAGTACATAATTGGTTATTAACAGCGGAAAACCACTTTAATAAAGCGTGCGTTTTGTAATCCTGTAACGAAGTACATAATTGGTTGTTTTCGCTGCAGAGCAAAGATGATTATGCTTCAAGATAAAAAAGTGCTCTGTAACATGATCATAAGGGAAATTAATCTTCAAATGGCTGCCCGAGGTCTTTTCTCTTCCGATTCATTAAATTTTAAAGTAAATGAAAAGATTATTTGGGGAAAATCTGCACATGGTTACTCGTTCAGAAAAATCTTATCTTATGGAGTCCAGTCCCGTATTGACGCCGCGGCGTCCAGGTCCATAATAAAAGAACATAATAAGCATAAAGCAAAAGCTCCTCAAGGTTGAAGGCCGGTCAACCATGAGTTTTTATGTTTGGGGTCCCTTCGGATACACAGCCTTCACAATGCAGTCGAGCAAAGATCACTTCTGTGCGAGAGAAGAAAGGTAACGGGAAGAGAAAAAAGGAAGCGACCTGTTCTATTTTCGAAAGAGTGCGCTTCAGCATCCTCATACTTTCTACAATGAAGTTGCCTCAGTGTCATCTCATTGCTTGCTATCGAAGCAAGCAAAGAAAGTGGACTGTGATATTCCATGGGCTAACTTATAGGGTTTGCCCCTTGAATTATAGGCGACCCCGTAAGATTGTGACTTCCTACTGTCTGTAAAAAAAAGCAAGATACTCGAGTTTGAGGAGCTCTAGCGTCTAAATGAAGCAATCGATTTCAATGAAATAAAAAGCATACGAAAGAGAATTTAGTTCTACGTTATATCATGTACTTTAAAAATTCTTCGGCTCAATAGTATTTCCTGTACTTAATTTTTTCTCGAAAAAGTACCCGTTTTTTGCGCGTAAAATCAAGGTGGCCAACTTTGAGCACTTGGCATTCCCGTAGTTTTCGTTCCTATAACTTGCAATTTTGATATAAAGAAGCCACATCTATTACTAGTAGTTTGCCGAAAACAAATTGTTTATACTACAAAAATTAACGGAGTTGTTGTAAACAACGCAAACCTCTGCTAACTTCGAAACCAGTGAGTCAATTGAAAATTGATTGGTACTGTTGTCTTTCGTAGAATGTTAGTAATGCAAGCACATATGAAATGTTTATTAAATATCAATAATAACGTCAATATCACTTATTATTTATCTAGATGTTTCTATGCGCGTACCGGCAGCTCCGTCGTGGGAGGGGGAGGCGAAAAGAGGCGCGTGGTTGCCACCGACTCAGCAGAGGGCGCGCTTCTTTTAAATGACCAACTCGCACGATGAAAGTATCGTTGTTGCACCCTTCAGGTAAACTTAAGGTCATGTTGGGCTGAGCTTCCATCAAAATGCTTTTCTACGACGTAAATTCTAAGCCATAATAGCGTAAATTTTATCGGATGGTAAAAACTTTTTGTACCTAAATCCCATGTCTAACAGAATGGATCTTAACTTTGGGAGAGAGAAACGTGGGCAATCGGGAACATTCTCTAGCAGGTAATCCATCATTCTGCGTAACGTAGGAAATATATTCCTCAAATAAAAACCGTGCACTGTCCACCTTATTACTCCAATCGTGAAGTCGTCGATGAAGATCTTCGGCCTTCCCAAAAGACGAACCCTATTCTGTGCCGTAGGAAGGTCACCACTTGTGTTCTCCTTTTCACAATCCTTCTGTTTAGCCGCGACTCTTCTCACTGATATCAAGCTGATGCCAAGACAATCAGACACAGTTTGATACACAGGATATCTTTTGTCCATACTTTTTTCTGCTTCGCATCGAAAAAAGCAAATTGCACTCAATACCATTTGGACTTCCGTCTCCGAAAAACCCGTTCTTGGACGATTGATTCACCGAGGGAATCTGCACTAACAATAGTCGAATCATCCCTAAAGGTAAAGTTTTAAAGCAACCAGTGAATGATTCATTAACTGCTAGGGTACTGTGAGTCACGATGTGCTATGTGGCAACTGCGCACGACCTCGAGAGACTTTCTCTTTTCTGTTGCTTTGTTTAGGCCATTCCCGTCAGGCAGGGAGAAGGCGACAACAAGAGCTAAAAAAATAAATAAATATAAAAAGATATTGAATATACTGCTGACCATTAACGTGTATGATCTACGTATATACTGTAACATATAAATTTAAGTTGTTTGTTGTGGATTTTGGTGTGACGTGAACCGGGGAAGGTAATAATAAGCAGCAGAGGTGGAGGGAGGTGATTGTTGTGATTGTGGACGGCGCGGGAGGAGGTGTATGGAAGGAGGAGTTGCATTGTAAGAGTGATGGCCGACGGGTGTCTCTCCCGAGATTGATTTATTTAAAGTGTATTTGAAAGTGGAGTAAACCAAAGAAAAATAAAAAACGTTACATTTTGGCGCCCAACGTGAGAGGCCTGACTACTCGAAAGGTGAGACCACGAGAACCGGAGAGAAAGAGGACCATCCCGAAGAAGTGAAGAAAGAAAATGGCGGGCAAAACGAAGAAATTTCCGGAGCTGAAGTCGGCAGAGATACGGCAAGTATTGCGAGAGAGGAACTTGTTAGTAGGGGGAACCAAGCCAGAATTGCAGCAGCGATTATTACACTCGCTAGAAGAAGAGGGAATAGATATAAGTACGTATGAGTTTAGCGTCGATAGTGAGGAACCGGTGGAAACTGAGATGCAAGCGCTATTTAGGAAATTTAGGGATGAGCAAGCTAGAAGAGATGCAGAAATGTGGGGGCAATTTAGGGAAGAGCAAGAGAGAAGAGATAGGGAGAGAGAAGAAAAAGAAGGGAGAAAGGAAAAAGAAGCAGAGGAAAGAAACAGAAAGCTTTTGGAAGAAATAGTAGGAGAGCTGAGACGGACGCAGGAACGTTTTGCAACATTTGAGCATGGCTATGATGAAAGGCTTGCCAAAATAGAAGGGGCGTTAGTAGAGATATGCGAAGGTGTCGCGAATAAAATTAACGGAGTAGGAGCGAGGCTGGAGGTGAGCGAGGTCAAGGTCCAAAAGTTAGAAGCGAGTTACGTAAATTTGCATGAGAACGTGGAGGAAAGACTCAAGAAGATAGAGGACGAGCTAGGACAACAATCCACCACAAAAACAGCTGGGCTGGATGAGGAAGCGGTCCAACGCATCGTTCGTGAGAGGGGCACGGGACCCGGCGTCGCAGTGGCATCCGCGGTGCAGTTGAGGGTTCCGACGTTCGATGGGGGGCATACATCGGGACCCCGTGAGGAGCGTGCGTGGAGGACGTCGGGAGGCGCGTTCCAGCACAACCAGCAGCACGGATGGGACTCGAAGAAATCACAGCAACGGGAGTGGCAAGCGTCGAGCCAGCAGAGAGAGGGACGACGGGACAATAACTTTCTCGGCGATGGATACGTTCACCGGCCGGGCGAGAGATCAGCTGATCAGCGGCCTGCACTAAACAATGTAGCGGAGGCGCGCCAACCGGAGCGACAGCACCTTGTCAATTCCATGATGGCGGAAGGAAACAATCACATAACCGAGTTCACGACAATGGAGGCTCATTTCGGGAAGAAATCGGAGCGATTAAGGGACAAATGGCTTAGATCAGTAGGAGAAAGTGACTCTGAGAAGATCGCGAATGATATATTTAGGATACGCGAAAATAACATAAGAAAGGACGAAAATCGGGTGGAGAGAAGAAGGAAGAGAGACAAGAGGAAGAGAGTAAAATTTAAAATAGGAGATAAGTGGATTTGCTTACAATGTAGGTCTCATTCTATTATTTTTTCAGTTGTGTGTATATTCAATGTCATGTTGCCTGTATTTGATTCGTGTTTGTTTATGTGTGAATGGGCTGGTGACGTAAATTGAGCCGGAAGGAGGGGGATTACATAGCATGAAGGAACTTTAAGTGTTGTGGAGTGAAAATGTGTATGGCCTGTTGATTCTCCAGTGATTTAAAGGGTTCAAAGTGAGAATGGATGTTGAGAAGAGGACGGAGCGTTTCGTTATTTGCATTTTATATTCACGTTCAATGTATCACTTAATAACATCGTTTTATATAATGTGTTCTTGTTTTTAAAATACTTGAATAAGATTTTCATTGGTTATGTGTTAATTTGCCTATCTAAACAAGGGAGAAATGGGAGAGACTCTTTTATGTGGTGTATCACTTATCATGAGTGAATGGAGGAGATGCTATATTTATGTATGTTGGTTAATATTGATGAATTCATGTTTAATTTCTGCTGTAACGCCATATATACTCTTGTATAGAATTTATTTAGAGGAAGGCTAAAGTTTGAAGGCGTTGGGGCCGCGACAGTACTCATTTTGAAGGCTTTAAAATAATTCCTTCCATGTAATTCCAACTCATTATTTTAATGGGGCAAATGTAACATATAAATTTAAGTTGTTTGTTGTGGATTTTGGTGTGACGTGAACCGGGGAAGGTAATAATAAGCAGCAGAGGTGGAGGGAGGTGATTGTTGTGATTGTGGACGGCGCGGGAGGAGGTGTATGGAAGGAGGAGTTGCATTGTAAGAGTGATGGCCGACGGGTGTCTCTCCCGAGATTGATTTATTTAAAGTGTATTTGAAAGTGGAGTAAACCAAAGAAAAATAAAAAACGTTACAATACATTACTAACATTCTACGGAAGACAACAGTACCAATCAATTTTCAATTGACTCACTGGTTTCGAAGTTAGCAGAGGTTTGCGTTGTTTACAACAACTCCGTTAATTTTTGTAGTATAAACAATTTGTTTTCGGCAAACTACTAGTAATAGATGTAGCTTCTTTATATCAAAATTGCAAGTTATAGGAACGAAAACTACGGGAATGCCAAGCGCTCAAAGTTGGCCACCTTGATTTTACGCGCAAAAAACGGGTACTTTTTCGAGAAAAAATTAAGTACAGGAAATACTATTGAGCCGAAGAATTTTTAAAGTACATGATATAACGTAGAACTAAATTCTCTTTCGTATGCTTTTTATTGCATTGAAATCGATTGCTTCGTTTAGACGCTAGAGCTCCTCAAACTCGAGTATCTTGCTTTTTTTTACAGACAGTAGGTGGGCCAATGTGATGTCACGGCTCGTTTTGGCTGGAATGTGTTCACCGAATAAACAGATATTTAGTCATTAATTGGGAGTCTCACCCCAAACTTTAGCGTTCAAATCATTAAATACAGTTTGATAATTGTAAATCAAACAAAATATAGACGCAATCGAGGAGAAAAACGACGATTTTGAACTTTAAAATCCGGAATGTTTTTTCCAAAATACTCTATTTTGAGGAATGATGTTTGTGAATTTACTTTCTTTCAAAGTAAATATTAATGATTTAAGCTATCGCATGAGTTAATATGCTTCCAAAGTTTATATATATGATCTTAAAATTCCGAGGTGGTGCTAGTGGCAAGATGGACGCCATGCGCTCATATCATTCACGGAATCATTCAAGCAAATTAGGACATGTTCGAAATTTCTTTCGGGTGAGTTCCTTGAATGATTAGAGATAGGCAATATTGTGATCCGAAAGGTGAGCCAAGATAACGTAGCGGCTCGTTTTGGCTGGAATGTGTTCACCGAATAAACAGATATTGTGTGATTAATTGGGACTCTGACCCGAAACTTTAGCGCTCAAATCATGAACTATAGTTTAATAATTGTAAATTAAACAAAATATAGACGCAATCGAGGAGAAAAACGACGTTTTTATTCATTAACTATCCGAAATGTTATTTCCAAATTACTGACTTTAGATAGTTGATGTTTGTGAATTTATGTCCTCTCAAAGTACATATTAATTATTTGAGCTATTTCGTGGGTTACTATGCTTCCAAAGTTTTAATATAAAATATTAAAATTCCGAGGTGGATGCCAATGGCAAGATGGACGCCGTGCGCTCATATCATTCACGGAAATCATTCAAGCATATTAGAACAGGCCTGAAATTTCATTCGAATGATCATTCACGCTGGAAATTTCCAGGAAATTTCCGTTATACACGGTGAATGATGGATCATTCGAATGATCTTTCGAAAGATCTTTCGAATGATCTTTCACCGAGTAAAGCGGCCTTAAGTTACAGCAATGAAATATTAACTTCAAAATGATTTGGTAAACTTATGATGATAAAATGCACTTTAACACTAACAAAGCAATTCCTAACATGTAGAAAATGAGATGCTCAAACATTGCTTTGGCATTTGGCAATTTTAAGTATAGTTTATTTCAACACTATTCATACCCATACTTTTAATTAAATGCACAAACTAAGCCTAATGAGTATGATCATCATTTCCACAAAGTCTGCACCAAAACCACATACAGTAGACCGTCATTAATACAATCAGCGTTATTACAAAGTTCTCATTTTTATGAAGCAAATCGTAGGTTCAGACAAAAAGGCTAATCCAATCTATAGTAAAAGAAATATTATTACAAAATTTTCATTATTGCAAAATTAAAAACCTAAGCTCCGGTCCTGTGTGTTATAAAGTGATTTATCACAAAGTTCCACGGATAAGTAATGGCATTTATACTCTAAAAAACTGTTGTTTATAACACACTAACGGCATTTTTAACGGTGGATATACACTACGCTACGCCATTATCATTGCCCTATGTTTAATTTCTCCTCGCACACCTGTGCCCAAGAGCGTCAATCATAGGATTTCATTCAGTAGGATATACTTCAGTATCCACGTTACATCATATAATAAGCTTCGTCCCTGTGAAATCATGGTGACCTACTCATTACTGGTATGCTATGCTAGCATTACTAATATCTTGTATAATGTTGGGCACGATATGGTGGAAGTTTTTAATATTATTAAACTAAGACATTGCAATATTTCCACTCAGTTTTATTATGACACTACTCATTTCGTTGTTACAAACAACATTATCAAGTGAAAAGTTTGGCCTGGTGTGCTATGCTAGCATTACGAATATCTTGCATGATGTTGGGCACGATATGGTGGAAGTCACCGGGTGAGGAACTCCATAACTGCAGACGTTTCGATGTCCGACTCGGTCATCAAAACGTCGGCAGTTATGGAGTTCCTCACCCGGTGGCAATCCTGAGAACTCTTCACTAAGTCTATTCGCCGGGAAAGCACGAAATCTTTCTTTGATATGGTGAAAGTTCTTAATACAGTTGGATCCGGATTTAACGTTTTCGCATTTGATGTTTTTCCGCATTTAGCATTTATTTTTTGGGGTCCTGATTCATTCCCTATTAGGACAATGTTTTATTTTAATAATATTAAGAACTTCCACCATATCGTGCCCAACATCATACAAGATACGTGTATATTATACTCTGAAGCTATTCCATGGCACAATTATTAGCACAGGAGAATCAAGAGACACGGAATTTTGGCATGTTTTTTTTTGCAAAGATTCCAGAAAGAAACGCTCCTACGGAGCTCATTATTACGTACCTCAGGCTTTTCAGTCCTGTGAACTTTGTAATATCGAGAGTTTACTGCCAACACAAATATCGTTTGACTATACTCCGAGATTTTGCTATTTGCAAACCTCTCAGTACCTCTAAATATTGGGTACGTACCAATGCATAAGAGGAAGAGAAAAAATTCGCAGTTGAATTTCACTGCCAAATGACTTTCCCACATTAATTTTCCCATTTTCCCTGGAATTCCAAAATTCCAGGATTTCAAGAGGAATTTCTACACTTTTAAAGTAAAATGTTTTCCTAAAGGTACTTAACTTTCATGCACAGAACAAACCCTTACTAGAAAAATACAGAATAAAACACTAACTTGGTATGCCATCCAAGTCATCAACCATGTGCTTCCCCATATCATCATCGTCATGGTTGCCACGTGCTGGCCTGGGCTGACGTCGCTTCTTCTTGGTCATCAAGGCAGCAGCTCCCTTGAGAAGAGCCGCACCATCCAAAGGGATTCCATCGAGGTCCTCGTCCATGCCAGCACCCTCTGCCCCGTCCAGTGGGACGCCATCTAGCTCATCGTCCTCCTCCTCCTCCTCGTCGGGCTGGCCATCCTCATCGCCAGGCCTCGATCCACCCTCGCCGCCCTTCTCGCCCTCTCCCCCACCTTCTTCCTCCCCCTCCTCCCCGTACTTGTCATTTACACACTGGAAAAAAGGTTTATTTATTGCACTCAGAAGTTAACAAAGACGAAAAACATTTAAGGATATGTTGGTTTGGTTCTCAGTTCTACTGGTTCTTGAGCTTAGGGCTTTTTCAAAAGTGCCAATAATCACGGATACAGTGGAACTTGGTAAGCAAGTTCCTCCTCCGCACGTTTTCCTCCTTAGCACGGCAATTTCTCCAGGTCCCGGTACCATCCGAATGAAATACAGGTAAAACTATTTGGTTAGTACGCTTTACACAGTGGCCCTTTCCTTGGTAGTTCGCTTAATTATTTGCTATGAAGCAACCCGAAAGTAGTTTCCTAGTATCTTACGAGTGTGTAAACCTCCGAATTAATTAGTTACTTAATTATTAATAGCTATTGACCTTCTTACATTCATCTCAAATCTCTCATTGTACGACCTTGAAGCATCCAAATGCATTTCTCAATGCGAGGAGTATGCGTGTCATTACTTGACAAGAGTTGTAGGAGAAGACGATGCTTTGGATCTCCATGCGAAACTTAATGCAAAAATACTTGATCTTGGTACAAGAAATAGAAAGCAGACTACATTGAACAAATTTCTTTAAGAGAATTTCAACTGTAGGAAATAAAAATCTGCTTATAATAATCTTTAAATGTCTTATTAATTGTCATATCAATATCGATATATTCATCGATATGGGTTCATTCTGAGAACGAATGTGTACGGCTGTTGCCAGGATTTATGGTGAAGAAAATGCTGCACATTTTTATGATTTTTTAAAACAACCAATTGATATACTCAGGGTTACCGTCATTTTCTACGAGTAATCCCTGAGAAAGAAGAAATGACCTAGCCAAACTTGTCCTCTGAAAACGTATATGACAAATCGCGGAAGAATGACGACAAATTTTATGTAATTGTCTCCGGGAAATCTATGAAAACATTGTGATTTTCGTTCAAATGGTATTTTTTGGCAGTTTAGCACTAATTTTCTTGATTTTAAATGTGAACAGATTTCAGGAAGGCGATCCTACAAGAACTGCGGACAGTTATTGTAATTACAATGACTTTTCCATGGATTGCAACTACCCCAATTTCTATTGTTTACATCCCTGGTTAGCACTTTCATTTTTTGTGGTCCCTTTAAAAGCGTACTGAAGAAGTTCTACTGCACATGTTTTCTAGTCCACTTGATGATGGAAGACAACGATCTTGAATGATTATTTACAAACTACTGCCAATGGAGGAGAGAGATCTCAGACATCTCCTTTTAAAGGACTGCACATTTAGCCATACGAGATTGCTGTCCCTCGCCATCACATGAAATTGATTTTGCTACTACTCCTGTGGCCATTCGAAACCTAGAGGGTCTTTGGCCTCACGCCTTAAATGATAACAACAGCATCAGTGTTTGAATGAGTTAGAATAAAGTCGATTGCTGCCAGGATTTAAATTGATCCATTTCTGTATTTGGAAGGAGAATCATCTTGTCACTCCCTAAGCGGAAGATGTCAGTGTCCTTCAGAGTGAAATTTAGTATAGAGGGAAATCAAGGCAAAGCAAGTGGATATCAAACTAAGACAAGATTTAGGAAATTAAACTTATTACAAAGGAAAACTCCTTGCATGAAAAATGACAAACTTCACAGGTATTTTCTAAATAATCAAGTTTGTACAATTAAGCCATATTTCTTGTTAAATAAACTATCCAAACAAAAAAAGTCAGACAAAATTCAAACCTCATTAAAACAGGAAGTTACGTTAGGGTAATTACAATTACAAATGGTAAATCAAAACTTCAAACCCAATACTTACAGGATTGACGAGTCCAAGGAATGCATTTTGCAAGCGTATAAGGTAGTCTTTGGGATATATTGCCCATTCCTCCCAAGCACGAAATAGTTGAGCAACTCTCATCCTAAACCCTTCAGCCTTTAATCGCGAATCTAAAGCTTTATGTGCTTCATGAGCATTTCTAAATATAATAGGAAGCTTGGATTCAAATCTGTGGAAGAAAAAAATCACACATTCAAATTTAAATAATAAAAACATGGCATGGTTAGAACTCATTCATTGTGAAATTCATATTAATTACTACATTATTAAACAGAAACTTGATTCTGAATGTTAATGATTTTAAATTCATTTATTGCACTCCAGAATTAAATAAGCCTTCACATAAAATCATTACATATGTTCAACTGCTAGATAAATAATTTAATGATTACAACTCAAAATTAGGTTATATAACTCTCCACATCACAATCACTTACCCTCTTCTATAATAAGAAGCATTGGTTATTTTCACTCCACAGTTATGTAATATATCTGATATGAGATACAGTCTTGCAATCTGTAAATATTAAATTATTATTAAAATAAAACTGAATGATATGAAAATAATACTTTATAAGTTCCATTAAATAGAAAAACTACTCCAATACCTTGCACAAGACAACATATAAAACCTCACATATAATTTACATTTCATCTTGGAATTAGAATTCCAAATTGAAGAAAAGTGAGCTGTACCAATGAAATGATATGAACAAAACCATCAGACCACAGAAAACCACAAACCAAATTCAGAACGTGGCTGAAGGTGAAACAGGTAGTTAACATTTGAAGTAATGATGCCCAAGAAATGAAAGCTAATATACGAATGTCAATATTTATTTTAAAAAGAATGATATTTTATGCTCAGATATTCACTAACTCAAAGAGACAAATTATGGATAAAATCACCAAAAAAATAAGTAGTCACCTTTTTGTGAATTGGAGTAGTGACAATTGAAAGGGCTTCTGTGATGCACTCGCAGATTTCTTCTGCAGCCTCACTGTGCTCCATGCAGAAAACCATTGCCTCACCTATTTTATTTCGCTCAGGTGATATGTTACGCAATAAATCTTCCAGCCTGTCCCTTTGTCTGTGAAAAGAAAAAAATGACCATCGTCATCCTCAAAAGTTCATATAATTGGAAAAAACAAATTCCCAAAATGCTAAAGTTTACACCACAGTAGCCAAATGAATACTAAGAATACATACATCACACATGGATTTAAAATGGCATGACTCAATAAGAAAAGATAAATGTGATACTGAGTTAAGATTAACACAAAGGTACTAAAATGTAAAGAGAGAAAATTTCTGAGATTAAACATCAATCAGATTACACATGACCAATGAGTTCTGAACGTCCACACATAACAATAGAAGCAGCACAGTTCTCCCACGGCTATATTTGGCAATGCCCTAGGCATTTACTATTTTATAGTCTCACAGAACTCTCTTGGTTAGAGCATTTACAATGTTTCCTGAACCATATCTTTCACATCTTTCACTAGCGATTGACACCTTGGCAATAATTCCCCTCTGAAGGGAACATGAACAAATTTTATAGGAATAAAAAAATATGAACACTCTAAAACATAAAATATCAAGATAAGTACCATAAATGGATAAAGGAAAGCACTGTATCTTTCTTATGCAACAAAATTCTATTTGAATATAACAGTCATTCGTATGCCTAAAAAATCTCTTACTATTTTTACCTGAAAGATGCTATAACAGAGTCCATGAACGTTAGAATAAATATTGTAATCAGGTAATTTGAATCCTTTAGACTTCCGTAAGTCCCTATTTCTGGCAGTTATTTCTTAAACTCAGTGCATCTCATTTATCATCTTGCATTTATTTTTATTATGCTTCCCTAATTATATACATCATAATGCAACTCCTCTCATGTGTGCATCATATCCCTTTTCTACATTAGCCATGCAATTTTACTTCTTGCCAATGGTGAAATTACATTACCATGATTATTGCTTAAGACTATTTCTGATAAACCACATACGCATTAGAAAGTGATCCCTTCTTGGGCTCCTTCTCCTCCCCTTCAATCAGTTCCTCTGGCATTCCCTGAGTGTACGGATTCATAGGTGGAGGCTTCCATATAGAACCCCCTGCAAGCAGAAAATTTTACATCATTCGAATGAATCTCGCATAAAAAATTTCTAATATTTATTTTTTCTAAGAGACAAAAAGAAAACAGAAGTTAAAAATTTTAACATGTACACCTATATTTCTTCGCAGCGAACAAGTTCACTTTATTTTTGTTCACATAATTTACAGCTCAAGTTTAAAGCTTAAAGAGCATATTTATTTCAAGTGAATTATGAATACCACGAACTTCCACAAAGTGAAGCCTATTGTGATTAAACATGTACAGAGAGGAGATTAAGGTAAATACAATCTTATAGTCAATATCCTCTCTGCAAAAATAATAATACCGAAGTCTCATATTTACTAGAAGCCACAGTGAGCATTCATTTTATCTTACAATTTCAAAGACAATCGAATTTAGGCTCATAATATACCTAAAAAATGTACAAACCACACCAATTCTCACTCTTCTGCACAAATAATCATCATCATGAGCACACCAAAACTAGGCCATGACTTAATGATGGAGTACAATTTAACAACCACATGGTGTTGCTTCCAGGTAACTCATCTGAGATGGATGTTGAAATCCAAATATTACTGGTGCAATGCCTAGTCTTAGAAACTGGTTATACTTAGACATAATATTTATTATTATAATTTTCATTCTTCCAGGGATTTGTTGTAACAAATACAGGACAAGCCAAGAGAGGTAAAAATAGTTCAAATAAAATTGTCATACAAAAAGACCACGCACAGTCCACAGAGTAAAACGAATTTTTCAAAGAAACTGACGAAGCTTGCATTTGAAGAGGGACATATCGATGGCCAAGTTCTGACAACACGTATCTCAAATTCGGCCGGTTTGAGATAGGTATCTTAAAAAAAGTGTAATAACATTAAAAAGTAAAATACAAGCAAAAACCAACTCTTTGTTTGCAATTGAATGCTTCTTTTTCAGTTTCATGAACTTTAGGTTATTAATTTCAGTGTACAAGTAAAATAATCATTTTTTAGCTCTCCTGAAAAGTTGCTATTTTTGAGATACGTGTTATTAGAACTTAGCCATTGATAAGTAGTCTTTTTCCAGTAAACTTCAGGTGAAAGATTATTAAATGACAAGTGCCCATACAACAACAATGTGCCAAGGGATATTACCAGAGTTTACAGCTCTTATATATGTTTGGCAGAAGCTGGTAGCAGCCCTTATATAATAACAATGATGATTATCATAAGTTGCTTGTTTATAAATATATTATTTCTAGCACAAAGACCTATATAAATCATACATTTACACTTAGGGGAGAGGTAAAATGCTTCATTTCAGAAAAAAGACTGGGCATAAACATATATATATTTGAATTTCTTCATCTCACCACCAATGGGCTACCAATCTGTCACCAACTTCCCATATCTATGAAAGGAATATGTAGATATAAAAGGAAGAAAAACACGGCTGATCCAGTGTCAGAATATTATCTTTTGCAATCAGTTTCGCATGAATCACCTTAGCCTTCAGGAGGTAAGCACTTAAGTAAATGAAAAATATGCACTTGACACAAAACCAGCAAAAAATTTTGGGAAAACAAAAAATTCTACGGTCACAGCCAAGGGGAGATACAAGGAGTGGCAGCATTGATATAATGTTACACTTGGGCTAACAACAGAACCTGATACATACATAATATTAGCAGTGCAAGTTCTTTCTCCAAAATAATGAATCGACTCCTTAAGAGCCAGGCTAGGGCAATTGTATACACATTTTGACAGGTTGAATGCTTCTGAGGGAGAAAGGATAGAAGTTTAAAGGTAATTACGGAGTACTTGGAATGAGGAGTATCACGCAGTATGGGGTTGATAAAGGGTACAGAGACCTGAGGCGGTGGGAACCATCAATTACACAAGCAGCCGTTGGCCCATTACTTTGAAAATTTAGATTTGCAAGATGATAGTCATAAAAGAAGCAACAAGATAGACTGGAAAGGAAGATTAGAGCCAGCAGAGAAGTCACATAATGCAATAACCTACTGTAAACTTTTTAAGAATAGGCATCCTAACTAAAAGAGGCGAGTATAAAGCCAAAAGTTTGATTAACTCTTCAGGGATTACCTTTGAACATTCTAAACTCTTCTGTTCTCCATCGAATCTGGAGGTCACCTTGCAGGATGGAGTATAATTTCCATCTGTAATACACGTGTGCTGGGCTCTGATTTTCAAAGAGGAACCTGAAATTCAGAGATAATCAAAAATACTTTCTCAAGAAAGTTATATTTTAATTGATAAAATGAAAGAATTTCAATAAAATAAACTAAATAAATACTTAACATACACATTTTAATACAAGAAAATATTTAATCTCAAGATAGAATTTAGAATGAATTTCTTACCTGAACATGGGATTGTTCAATTCCCGATTCATAATCATAGCCTCAAACAATGGCCCTTCCCGGACAACAAATTCTATCATCCGATGGATGAGACATAGCAGGTTCCTGAAATGTACAAATTGGAGCCACATATGCCCAACTGCCCCTAAACCCTGTTTCCCTCTAAATAAAACCAACTTTCTCTCATAAGCTTACTTTAAATGGATAATTCTAACTGGTATCACATACACATGAGTTGAAAATTATTCATGTATCCACTAGTGCGTTGGTAGACATGTTAATATTAATACTCATACTACCTTGACACACAAAAAATGAGTCCTAGAAAGTAGCTAAAAAAACTTCAACAGAATGGACACAGTAATAAATTCTAGAAAGCCTAGTTAAGATTGCCATATTCATAAAAAATACCCTATTAGCTCCTATAAGTGTATCTGTGTTCTATGGGTTCTTGAAATGAACAAGCAGTGACACAAAACTGTCGAGTATTAAGTTTTAGGCAAGGGTGCAGTGAAATCTCCAAAACTATAGTTCCAATCTAAACACGATCTACACTAAACTATAAGTAATGAATTTTAAGGAATCTCAAAGAGAGAAGGTTGGTTAATTGCCATAAAAATTACATCCTAATTAAAAACAAGCTGATCCCAAGAAAACAAGGACAATACCATCAAGTATTCCTTAGGCAAACAGATTTAGTACAGTAATACAAGTACATAATTTACACTTCATTAGTATCAACCCTACACTAAAGCCTATTACATATATATTATTACACCATTCTTAACAGAATATGTATAAAATAAACTGATGGCTATTAAAATGGAGAACAGTATGCACTAACATATCCCAATATATAAAGTACATATATTGAAATATGAGATGCACGTATATGTAACTGAGCACAATTTCCCGTCCATTAAGAGACATGCATGTGTGTACAGTCCCTAACTTGAGATATTTATGCCACTGCAAAATCCCCACTTGCATTAGATACCAAATTTTTAAGAGGGAAATTATCCGTGGAGTTAAGTTTTAATATTCAAAGAATAAGTAGCAGCCCTAAAGAAAAGCCCTGAGCTGGAGCTTAAATGCCTGTAAAAATAGAGTTTATACCCCAGAGGGAATCCTGAGAGAAATTTACCCGCAATATTCTAATTAATTGTGCTAGTTGGGATATGGATCTAATAAAAAGAGCATTTCATCCCATTGATAATATTCTAAACTATTGCGCAAAAATATTTAAGGCTGAAAAGTATGTACGTATTCATGAGTGCATTTATAAGCATGTGGGTAGCATTATAAATAGAACTGTTTGGAAAAACAGTGATTATATACACATGCTCACAGAAGTTTCATAAGTTAGAATTCCCTGTGACCAAATTTTGACCTCAAGGGTTGACTAAGCAGGGGAGGAAAAGTATACTTATTACAATCAAATTCATGAAAAAATACAACTTATTCTTGCTTTCCAAAAAAAATTTAAAGAAAAGTTTTTAAATTAAACAATTTGTCAAGCTAAGAGCAATAAAAATTTACATACAAATTGGAACAAAAACTATAGAGAAAGACCACCAATTTCTTCAGAAAAGATAGGTGTTTAATCAATTGTAAAGCAATTTTTAAGTAATTATAAAAGTTATTCATTTTAACTCATTTTATTTATTTAATAATAATATCTTGCCAGAATCTGATTAATTTTCTCCCAATAAATTCACTTTCACTCTGTCTAATAGAAGTATAATTTAATAAAAATATTTTTATTTAAAAACATAAAATATTGATTGAAGGATTTTGAGCTCTCATGTCCACCGTAGAGAAAAATTACAGTAACGACAATTATTAATTGATGTAATGTATTTCTGGACAAATTTAGGCCATTAAGTTAAGCTAGGTGAAAAACAAAAACTTAGGTTTCAACTGGGCTATTGTTAATAAACCTGAAAATATACATCCCCCACGTTAAAGGGAATCTACTTTTTTCCATATGCCATATTGATTTAAACAAAATTACAGTATAAAAGAATTGCATAAAAATCAGCAAAAAAAGAAATAAAAACAGGATAACAAACATTGCTTCTACGAGGTGTTGATGATTCTAATACTTTAAGAACCCTAGTTAAGCATATGTATATTCAATAAGTTTCAGTTCATGTAGAAACAATCCCCAAATAGTAAAAGGATTTAATTTAGTGGGAAAAGTATGAAATGAAAGAGTAAAAATTTGAAAATATGTCAAATGATTTCACATAACATCCAAAACAAACCTACAGCTTTAGCTTACTGGGGACTTCCAACTCAACTTCCTCAAGGATGAAACCTACATACATATTGTGTTTATCACTTCATACATTGCAGTGTTGTCCACGTGCAATTGATGAATTGAGATGAAGGTGGACTGAAGCACCAACATAGAAAATGAGCCTAGTATGCACGTTACTGACTTTTAATTTGCATTTGTAGTCAACAGACACAAACACAAAGTCCTTCGGTGTTCCTTCAATGATATCATACTTCTACACTGCATATTCTCTTGTTTTGAACATCATGTAAACAAGAGGATGGAGGTCTGTTCTCCACCAAAATTATGCAACAACAAGGCATTTACATTTGTAACATCTTATCTGTAAAATAGGAATACTATGCCTTCATTTTTACTGATGCTTTTGCATGAGTACGTTAAAATGACAAACATTGCCCTACTCACTCATTTTATAGATTCAAGAAGAAATATATGATAGATGTTCATAGACTAAATGACACTAGCAATCAGAAAGAATCATTTGAAAAGATATTTGAATAATAGTGTTAGGTCCTAAATAACAGTTTCAGAGAATTTACATTTAAATGAAAGACATTTGATCTGACGCTGACCAAATTTCAATGGAGATGAAGTGAGAAAGTAAGTATTATTCCAAAAATCTATAAATACAATGAAATTTAAGAGTAAATGAAAATGAGGTGTAGCATTTCAATATCATAATCACCAGTCAACAATCTTAAGATTGGTTTGACAAAGCTCTCAAATCAATTCACATATCAGCTAATCTGTGCTTACAAATGTATTTCTTCTCCTTTGCATAAATGTTCTAATTTGATGAACAAAGAGGCATTTAGGATAAAAATTAAAATAATTTTGAATTCAATAAGTTTTAATTTGACCCATTCTAACACTTTAGTCTCTCTCAGGAGCTTGGATACACTGTAACAGCTGACACTAGGGCACGACTGATTTAACCCAAAAAAAAATTGATTGTTTGAGGCGTAACTTGGTAAAAGCGATCCATAATTAAATTGAAAAGAAGAACTTTGTGCTTTCACATTAATATTTATTCACGACCATGGTTTCAACGTTAGACGTCATCATCAGGTGAACTCTACAGAGGTCCATCACATCCTTTTATACCAGGCTAGGAGGGGTAGGGAGGAAGGTAATTAGGTTGAACGGATTGGTCAACAGAGAAGAGGGAGGGGGAAAAACTTGGTCATATGGCATGAAAGAAGTTACCATATGACCAAGTTTTTCCCCCTCCCTCTTCTCTGTTGACCAATCCGTTCAACCTAGTTACCTTCCTCCCCACCCCTCCCAGCCTGGTATAAAAGGATGTGATGGACCTCTGTAGAGTTCACCTGATGATGACGTCTAACGTTGAAACCATGGTCGTGAATAAATATTAATGTGAAAGCACAAAGTTCTTCTTTTTAATTTAACCCAAAAAAAATGTTTTTACTCAAACATAATTATGTATTAATTCTAACGAAGCAGCATGCTCTAATATTGAAAGAAATGTATCATCCATATGTTATTAAACCTATAAATTGAACTTCTAATTGCCCATCATACTATCTATGCATCTCTTGATCCCAATCCATGGAAAATCTAGTTTTATGGATGTTGTATAGGTTAGGAAAGAATACATGATCATACGAAAGGGAGAGTAGGGGAGTGAGATGGGTGAGACTGGCCAGTAAAGTGATTGGTGGATAATCCAACAAGGATTTAATCAAGTAATGCATAGTCAAGGCCTTGCTTATTAATTAACCCTTCTACTCGAAGCAGGCTGATAAATTGACACACGTTGGATGTATGAAGACTGCCACATCCCAAGAATTTATCAGTCCCACTTTTAACAATAACAAAACAGAATCATAATTTTTTCCATAAAGAAAAAAATGATCTTCAAGACCATGACTTCTCCATGGTTTTAAATCCAGATCAAATTTTCAGAATTGGAAAGATATCTAGATGCATTAAAAAAAGTACTATAACATAATCGAGAATCTGAAATCCTTCAAACTTACTAAAAAGAGACTTGGCAGTCTTGGCACAACCCAATCAGAATTCGCCAACAGTAAAGGGGTTAATATAGATTTCCGGTCCTACCTAATGCCTAAAACTACCTTCATTTACGCCTAAGACTTCATTTACTCAACAGTGCTGTGTTTCTCCAGCTTAACTGGACAGCAGACAAAAATCTTCATCCAAAAGACACATTGTCCTGTTTAATTAGGTCACTTGGAATCACCAAACCTTCCACAAAACCTTGTAGCCTCAGCCATCATAATGTCTTTTTACCCATTTCTGGGATTCCCAATGAAACTGATGATGAAGACAGTTTTTTTCTGTCCCGAAGTAGTGCACGCAGAATATCTTTGGTGATAAGTTCCTCTGCGCTCCAATTACACCATAACTCAGCATTACAATGGAAAAAAGAATTTATCGCTACCTTACCACAGGAACTCTTTCAAGGTTTCATTCTTAGAGCCTCTCTTTCCCTTACCTTTCAGTAGGAATAACCACTTTCACTACAGCCATGGATAAAATCTGCCACAAGGGAAGGAAGGCAGCACACCCGCCAATCAAAAAAAAGGACATGGTCATATTTCCAGTCATTTAGACAATTTACAGACAATTTAATTTCTGTTTGACAATTTTTCATGACAAAAACACATGCCCTATTAGGGTGCTCTTGCTAAGCAAACATTCTATCATCAGGAAAACAAAAAAAGGGTATGAAAAGCCTAACTTATAAAACTAAGAATTTTAAAGGGAAAAAAAAACATTCTGCTGTGACTGACAAATTTTTATGGCATTTTTACACAATAAAGCATGCAAACAAATTGAAAAGTAAAAAATATCATTTTGGGAGAAAATTTGAAAACTGATATGTCTACGAGGAAAATGAAGTGATACAGAAAGTTAACTTCGAGGAAGTTTACAAAGTTTTATTCCGGATTCTGCATGGGAGCAAGGGAAATAATATTTGCATAAAGGGTATTTTTAAGGCATGCAATCTTGTCCATTCATGTCACTGGCCTATTAATTCACATTCATTTCATTGATATAGAAATGGTGTCAACAACTCCTGTCATAAATATGTGAAAATGGAAGTGAGTTGAGCATATGGAAAAGAAAAACAACTGGCAAAAAGCCATGAATTCCATGAGAATGAGAAGTTCCAAAATATCAAACACATTACTGAGTCTAGAACGAATGCAGAGAATAAATTGATTCATTGCACCCTACCCATTTAAGTCATTAATATAAAGCCACAAATGTGACCAATAAAACATCAAGATGGAAAAAGAGATTAAGGGCCGTTACACCATAAGAGAAATCATCGATAAAAATGACCCCAAAAATCACCCCAATCCCAGTAATGCCTCTCACTTTTTACCTAGAGAGAAGACAAAGAGAGAGAAATTTACCTTATCAAATTCTTCTTTTTCCTCAGGCTCTGATGGATAAGGGGCTCCAGGAAGAGGTACCTGAATTTCATGCAAAAGCACATTTTAATAACCAATACATATCATAGCCATCTAGGTCCGGCCATTAAGTCACTTGGCATTGATGCAAAAATGCACCCTAATTCTATTTTTAACCAACGAGTAACAATAAACAAAAACTTGATAAAAGGAATGTAAAGAATTTTACTCTTCAGGAGATAGTTCCAAGCTTCATATGAACAGCGATAATATATTCTCAGCTACTTGAAAACTAGGTGGTGATCAATCCAGCAAGTTATTAGTACTTATCTCTCAAAAGAAAAATTTATCATACATATTGGTGCATGTATTATATACAAGCTACGAAACACCATGTTCACTTGCATCACGTCAAAAAGGCTCCTATTTATGCACATAGGGGATGACGAAAAATCATCATTTGAATTTTAGAGTGAAAATGATTTTTCCATGTTTATTTTTGAATTTCCCGTACAACTACGGCGACTGTTGTAGAATAGTTGTACAAATTATTCTTCTAGTTCTAACTTGATAGCCTTACTAATGACTCACGGGAACTAGTTTATTAATAGATAATATCATATGACAAGTATAACTGAGCAAATCCTAGAAGATAAATTGTTCAAAAATATGGTTTTCCAAGAGGAAATATACACTAATTTCAACAGTATTATTTTTTCTATTTAGAGAAAATTAGTTTCAAGTAGTAGAGGTGGTCTTACCCAAACTTGTAGATATTTTTCAGCTTTAAAAGGTTGAAAATGAGAAGAATGTTTGAGCAATGACTAACAACTAACATACCTCATCAACATCACTAATAATTACACTCCCAGTCTTTCCTTAGAGAGAGGTGTCCTTGTAGAGGTAAAAAGCAAGTGACACAACAAGCAATTCCATTTGATCTCACAATCTGAGCCTACCTGCCCATTCTTCATTGACACAGGCAGCCAGGGCAAACAAAATTTTCAACTGTCTATTCTCTCCCATATTTTAGCCACACTTTTCATTTTGTTTTTTTTTCCTGATTCACTCTCGGCCATTCCTTTACAAAATCTTTACAAGCAGTAAAAGAGTTTTCACTACAGTCAATTAAAATATAAAGAGCGCAGGAGTGGTACCCGTTGTCTGATTTCTAGGGGCTAAATCAATCGGATATTTATAGGGAAAATACAAAGTATCCATACATGGAACAAATTCAGAATGAATTTGATCCTTATATTTTAACTCATTATGGTTCAGCAATGATCCCTCAAGCATAGCTCTCACCAAAGGCTAGTTTTCCAGATTTAAAGGTGTCAGGAGCAACAACATGGACTGAATTTACACATGTATAATGGTTTGAGGACTTTTTTAAAAAAAAAAGAGAACATCAAGAAATAACCACGTAACTACAGAAGTATTTAACATTTATGATACTGGAATGGATGCAGTAAACTTCACACTGTTAAAAATGAATGTCACTTACTTTATGGCGATCCCTTCGATCAGCTTGAGCGTTGAATGGCAATCCTGAGGGTGGTGGAGGAAGGGTGAGTTCTAGCATTGCCGGAGGAATGTAGATTGGATGCGGAGGAATAGGGACAGCCTTTCCCCAGCCCAACTTCATTTCATAAGCCATAACTTCTTTACCTGAAAAATTTAGAGCACAATTATAAAGGTCTCTTCAATTATGAATACAAAAAACTATTCATAACATGAAATCATAGGGACCAAAAATTGGCACCGCTCAATATCGAACCACATAATTTCAATAGGAATTTTTAATTTTTAATAAGAATAAAATCTCACAAAACAATTACTTTGGTTTACCTAAACTCATGTGTCTTTCTGCAGACGTTTTTAACTTTATTGAATGTTATTTGTGAGAGTATTCAATAACTGCTTTTGCAGTAGATTTAAAGGGCTAAAGTATAATACAATATGTATTCCACCTTGTATTAAATAGTCTTTGACAAAGTCAGAATTGCTGCATAATATCAAAAAGTAAACAAAACATACATAGACCTATCTAAGTAAGATAGAATTTCATTAAAACGTATAATCCATGATATTGATAAGGTTTGATAATTGAGAATCGAGACAAGCAATACACCAACTTCGGCCGAAATCGGAAGTACATACAGCTCGGAGGATACCAAGCGCCTTAGGAAACCACATTGAGAAATCATTGGCGTTATTGGGTATTTTCTGATTTATCTTGTTATTTAATCTATCATAACGTTGTAAGTAATATATTTCATGCATTCATATTTTTGTGCAATACCTTTTAGTTGCCATTCATTGCAACAATTAATCATTTACTGTGACAGTGGTTTGTAGGTTTAAGGAGTTTTAAGGTAACCAACGTTTTACAGCTTTTCTTTGCTGCTGTGCAAACATAAGCATTTTTTTTATTACAGTCACACATAAGAAACCCTTCATGGTCATTAGAAACCCTTTGAGTAATTCACCATGAGCTAATAGAAGATATTTCACCTATAATTAATTGCTTCCTGGTTCTTTATTCCTATTTATCATTGCCCCTACACGTCAAAATACCCCCTCAAAACCAAGATTTATCTTTCTTGACATTTCCTACTTTATTATAAACTGAGCTAACCTCTATTATCCGCAAGTCTTGCTCTAAATTTTGTGTAGGTACTGACGAAATACCATATCACTTAATACGCCTGTCTTATGATTACAGTAAAACTTCGATTTTACGCACTTCGATTTTACATCAAGTCTCGTTTTTACGCAGCGGCACTCAAGTCCGGCCGGAAAGCATAGGGAATTGCAATGGTGAAACTTCGATTTTACATCTTTTCTTGATTTTACGCAGTTTTTCGATTTTGCGCAGCATAACCCCAGCCCCTAAGAGGTCGCTAATCTTGATTTTACGCAGTTGTCTTTCGGCTTGTTTTGAAAATCCGACTAGAGCAATATGCAGTTAGGTTATTATTTCGTCTCAATGAGTTGCAAAAATGAATACAGGAACGGTTGAAATGACATCGCGCTGTTGAACGTGAAACTAAATACATCGCGAATCTAATTATTGCTTCCCCGTGAGCCCTCTCAGTAATATTTCAGGCTCCATTACGAACGCGAATGTCGCTCTTAGTTCAAATTCGCCGTAGAAGGATATCGAAACCTAAAACACACGGCAATCGCCGTGTATGCGTAACTACTTTTGATTAAGACATTATCGCTGGAGATATTAACATTATCACCTTTCGTTTATTATTCGACTTATTGATCGACGCTGTTTATATCCAGAATTATGAGCTACGGAATATGTATCCCCAACGCAAGGCTTTCTAGAATTTTGCCAACGCTATGTTTTCCGTCGCCCCAGCGAAATATAACGGCGAAATGAGTCGTTAAAAATACTCCCGTGCCAAAATTTTGGCTTCCAAGGTGATCTAAAAAAGATAGTCGTACTTCTAGTATTGACGTAAGTCGATGGTGATTCAACACGATGGTAAAAGCAGCATGCATTGTCTCATTCCCGGGCTAACCCCACATCTGCGGGACAAATGGAGGCGAGGGAAAATTGCTTGCGCTGCACGCTTATCAGAACCGACTCAACTTGTATCTCATTGTCAGACGGTTTAAGTTTAACATGGTTGGAACTTGAATAGCTATTAGCTTAACTCCGCTAGGTGGCAAGCGTTTTAACGGAACGGGAGTTAATGCCCTCGGAGAATAACTCGCGTCGTCAATCGTCATGTAATCATTGAAGTCAAATTCAAGACGTGAGTGATAAGGCAGTCCCTTTAAACTCAGGAATGGCTTAGTACCATACAATCGAAATACAAAAAGTGTCCAGTGTTGTTATCAGATATGGGGAAGCAAAATATTACGTGAAGCTGAGTCACACGGCTTGTGAGTCGAAGGTCCCGGCGCTGAATTTGCGGAAGAATGCCGACAGAGAAGCTATTCCCGGAAGAGTCAATCTACTAATGCTAAAATTTCATGGGGAAATGCTTTTTTAATGCGTATTAATTATAGAGAAGGAAAAATTTTCAGGACTATTAGTCATTTTTTATTCATCACGGGCGGCATGACGGCAGTTGCGCGGTCATTTAAATAGCTCACTTCAAAAAAAGTGATCTTAGCACCGGAAAAATCTGAATTTCCGAATATCCCGGGTCCTGTGTGCTCCGTATTATCTATGGTATGCTATTTGGAGGTAACCAACTACTGGGGTCATTAGCGCCGTGAAGTAAGGGCTGGGGGGATAGGAACCCTATGTTGGCATTAGCCAGGTTGTAATGATAAGCTCAAAAGGGACCAGGACTTAACTTCCCATCTGATGGACATAGTGGTGCACTGGAAGTGCCCTCCACATTAGACTCAAGTAGGGATAAGGCCATCTCTGATAAGTCTTTGCTACTGCCAGGACTTGAACCCAGGCCCACAGGGTGTAAAGCCTTTGTGATGTATTAGCAAAATTTTGCTCCCTGTTAATGGGGTTAATTTGGATGACTATCCTCAGGTATCTCATTTCTTCAATCTCCAATCTTTGTTTGTCTGCTGGTGGTTAAACGGATATCCTGAAAACTGCTTTTAATGAGAATATTTTCGAAAATTAGCTTCTCTGTGACCATTTAGTATCACCATTCCGAAATTTCTCCTGGGTAACAGAAGTAATCTTAGTGCCAGAAATGCTGGCATTTCAACCATTTTGTTCAACCATGGGAAACACTGTTCAGGAATGCAAAGATATTTCTCTTAGGGTAACACGTCATCTGTGGTGTTGCTTTTGAGTAAATAAGATTATTAGGCTTCATTTTCCGAGCAATAATGAGCTAGTGTTATCCTGAAAACTATACTCCTCCTCAATACCAGCTCTTGATTTTACACACTTTGATTTTACACAGTGCCCATATTTCGGTCCCTCCAACTGCGTAAAATCAAAGTTTTACTGTATATTAAATCACCTCTTCTTTTCCTTGTTAATGCCTCATTACAACAAGGAGCATTTCCTGATTCTCTAAAGGAGTCTAAAGTAATACCACTCTATAAGAAGAAGGGCTCTATCCATGATTTCAGCTCCTATCGACCCATTTCACTTATAAATCAGTTTGGCAAGGTTTTTGAATTAACTTTTTATAGAAGACTGACCTCTTATTTAGGGCCGGTTTTATAATGTCTGGTTAAACCTCACGTTAAGTTGACGTGGAGATTACGGTAACGTGGAGTTTAACGAGAGGTTGTGTTTTATAAAGCAAATCCTACCGCCGGTTGGCTGATGGGAACTTTAACGAGAGGAAAGCGCAGCTACTGTAATTCTCATACCAACAATTGATCGCGAAAAGTGAAACAGACGAAAGTCAAAATTGAAAAAAATCGAGTTGGAGAGTGGTGAAAGAATTGTTTACGTTTGTTTTGAAGTGATGGTTAGCTTTGAAAACGAAGATGACGCCAATATTTTCGGTTTTAATCGTTGACGATCTTATGGTCAATCATCAGTGTGTCGTTAAAATAAAAATACTCGCCTCGATCTGTGAATATTTGGCATGTACAAGTGTTAATTGTGTAAACCATAAATTACACGGAGATAATGAATTACTATTTGTTAATGGATTGAATCAAGGTGGAGTCCCTTTGCAAGAAATAGTGGTAGATTAACCTTGTTTGTGCTTATTATTCGAGAACGAAGATTCTCATTTTATTGTGAAACCAATTGAAATGGTTTTCTATTGAGTACGCCACCAGAGCGATTTTAGGAACATTTTGAGGCTACAATTTAATCATAATGACGATAAATTTTAGTCATACTTTTGCAGTAAGATATATCTTCTTAGCGTTAGTATGGCCGTTACGCTAATTTATTATCATCTCTGCGTTCCCTACGGAATTAGGAACAGCCTGCAAGTTGTGAATAATCAAAGCCTTTCCCGTTTTCAAAGTACTCACCATGGCCATAATTTAAATAACAGAATTTATAACCAACCACCGTCTAATAGAAAAATTCATCAGTGTTCATTAAAACGATAACGAGGCTTCTGTCACAATGATGTCATTGTTATGATCAATTCATGGTAATTCCTTTGATGATTTTTGTGTTTTTATAGAGCATTTTCAGTTTTATTAAAAATTTCACAATGAGGAGGTATATTCAGCCATGTGCCACTCGTGTTACAGACACGAAAAGAATTGAGCCATATAATTGTCAGCTAGCAGCAGATATTTCATAACTTTAAATTATCTCATCTTTTTTATGATTATATATATACATATACTGTTAAGAAGCAATATGTTTCATGAAATCCATAATCTCTGGCAAATAAATTTTCAATAAGGGACAGAACTAAGTTTAAATTTCTTCATTAGAGATACCAAAATCTATTGCATGACACCAAGTAGCCCTTACCATTGAAGTATAAAGTGAAACATATTTTGATACTGGCTGTCAATAGTGTAGTTGATATTGTAATAGGGATGACTGTGAGTCTTTATGGTAATGCCATTGAGAATGTATTCATTGCCATTTTAAATTGAATGGATGTTCAGAAATCACTGATTATGAACATAGCTTCACAGTCAAAAATTATAATTAGAGAAGAATGAATAAAGTTTGAATAAATTATGCATAACCCTACCACAGTTACTTCAAGGGCTCCTGCTATCCAATTATTAAATAAATGTACAGTTTGCAGCAAACCTTTCATACTTTACAAGTAGGCTGCATGTTGTTATAAAAATATGCATCTGTAACAAATATTGCAACTCTTTTTGGCTCATAGCTTGGGATGGGGGATCTATTCTTTATGTTAATACTATTTTTGCAAACCTTGTGTAAGAATAAGTTTTAAGTGCTAACATAACTAACTTCATATCTAATCAACAGCAAAGGCTTGTGTTGTATTTAAGATTCAAGGGAAAGAGATGGGGTGCAAAGATATTAAAGTTTCTGGGTTCAATTTATAAAAAATCTGTCAAAAAACATATCTAATCAGAATGAAAGCATTAATTTTCAACTCTCAGTGGTGTTTATGAATACTATACTATATATGTGATAGATATTTTCTTTTATTCTCAGCCCACAAAATATGAAGCTTTCATTGAACATGTTTTAAATATTTAGCAGATTACTAAATTATACAAAGACAGTAGTGGATCCAGGATAGGGACAAGGGGGTGGGCTAGGTGAGGTTAAAATTCCAGCTGTAGTGGGAGTCGGAAATAAACCACCATTCTATCTAGTGTAAAGTGGATACCCAAGGGGAGTAAATGGGATACCCTCCTTAGCCCCCCCCCTCCATGGATCCGTCACGGTACAAAGATACAGTTATTTATACAGCATTTAAAGAATTTATTTGTATCAAATGCAAAGCATAAGGACTCCATCATGATAACTCCTTCATTGCAACTGTCTTTTGGGATATGAGTTTTCAATAGAATTATGTTGTTACATGTAGTCACAGTAAGTAATTTTTTTTACTACCTACTTCTGGGGTAATCCTTTTGATTGCTGTACCAAGTCATCTCTGAATGCACCACACTGACATCACTCACTTATAATTAATGTATGTGCTTCCACTATCATAAATGCAATAGTATGACTTCCTCACAGAATTTTACCGTACCATGTTCTATTTATGAAGTGATCATAGAAGCAATTTCCCTTACATCCACTCCACTTCCATAAATCTATTAAGAAAATTTGCCTATGTGACATGAACATAGACTGTTTCTCATTACATACGTTGCAGCTATGCATGTTAAAATATATCTTTAGTGATGCAGATCGCAGCGAGACAGATGAGACAGAGATAATCCTTGGAATAAATAAAAAGAGGAGAATTAATGGGAAAATCACAGGACCAAAGTGCAAATAGAAGTCTGGTTAAGATATATGGAGTAAGGTTTGCTATGGAACTGGTATTTTTGACCCAGAAGGAGGATAAGAATGTATAGATACAGGAATGTATAGATAAGATTGACAGAGGAAAAGGAAGTAGGAAGTGCTAGACGAGATAAATGAGGCAAGGGAATTAATGCAGGAGATGAATGTGAAGTGTTCATCAAGCTTGAAATGCCGACAACAGGGATTAAGGTAAGGATTTTGAGTAACAAGCAAGGGCAGGGAGACAATGGTTCTGGAATAAATGGAATAACCATGTATGTTACTAAGAAATATGTCAACCTTAATGAGTAAATCACTTATAACAGTAAGGAATGGAATGAGATATCAAGTCATGCATGATTATAAGTGTTGATGATGTTATACCTAATCGATTTTTTGAACGTATGTACTCATTAGTGACAGTTCAATGGATGGAGCATGAAAAAATTAATAAAAGCTACGTATGGGATTGAAATCCCAAGAAACTAACGAGTGTACCAGATATGTGATGTAAATTGGCTGTTATAGGAATATGTCTTCACTTATCCTTTGAAGACTTATTAAACATATTAGTTAATTAAACGTCGACAAGTAGTAGTAAAGTAGTAAGGAAGAAACCATACCAAGGATCCCACTTAAGACTTTGACAGAGTCATTAGTAAAATTAGACATTGCAATACTTCCACTGATTTTATTATAATAAAAATCAGTGGAAATACTGCAATGTTTTATTTTACTAATATGAAGAACTTCCACCATATCTTGCTCAATATCATACAAGGTACTTTGAAAGAGCTTATCGATGAAAAAATTTCAGTGGTCACTGATAAGCATAGAAAATAATGAATGGAATGGTGGTGAATGCAGTCATTTCCTGTAAATTCATCCTCATGAGCAAATACATATGTACACAGACAACAGCTTTCCCCAATAGCAAGCAAGAGTAGCCCAGCTGGCTCAATATTGTAAGAAATACAACTGACTCTGATTGTTTCAAACATTCCCTTAGCAGACAATGCTTGAGAACCTCAATAAATATATTCCCTTAGCAGACAATGCTTAAGAACCTTAAAATAATATTTATTTGATTGATCTGGCTTTGATATCATATATTCCATATTTTCCATGAGTCTTCAGGTACAAGGGTCCAAATTCTCTTGAATTAAGGCTCAAATGTATGGAATAAAATTAAACTTTTTCAGGATAAGTATCGAATTGTTTATTTTCACCATATTAAAACATTCAAGCCTGAAATAAGATAAGTATTGGTAACCAAATTGGCACTCTTATATTTTAACATGAGATATCTAGATGGGCAACACTGATTCTATGGCTCTGAAGCTACTTTTGATGGCAGATGCACCACTGATTCTATAGCTCTGCAGCTACTTTCGATGGTAGATAATTTGCTAGGAGGTTTTAATAGTACATAACCTGTGTTTGGCTACGAACAGCACTTAGGCAATAAAGTCGCAATTTTTTCCGTTGAAGGCTACACATTAGAACGCTCAGAGAAGAGAAGACTTTTCTTGCAGAAGGTGCCTTTCCAAATCTTTTTCTATCAAAAGGATAAGAGGTCATTACTTTAGTCACAAAAAGTACAATAATTAGTAAACTCCACACTCTAAAGGCTCATTTGCCTAACAAATTCATTAATATGTCATACCATCTTATGAGCAAATCAGTCATTCTTACTTTTTTACCCACACGAGCAGTATTATTTGCATCAATTTGCCTTTCTCCGCTTCCAAAGAAAACTCAAACAGTATCTTGTATACATTACGTACGAAACGTGCAAAATCCTTTCTTTTACACGCAATATTTCACTTGCCTCACTTATTCCTATATATTTATCTCCAAGAAATACCAAGCCGTACACCAAATATTGTTAATGGACTTACCTACAATTTTTATAGTAGTACTTTGACAAACATCCTTTGGAAAAGGAAATACGAAAATACTTTCACCTCATAACATATATCCTCAGAAGTAATTATGAATTCTATAGTGACATCACATGCTAGTAAATCAGAATGCAATCAGTAGATACGATCTTTTTCTCTCTTTCGATTGCCAAATACGAAACTTGGCTGTTCTTCTAATTCAAACTGTCTTTGTAAACACCGACACATTTTGAAATCGTTGATGAAGTCAGCAAAACCAGGTAATAACAGATTTCTATACCTACACTCCTGTTACACCTCCTTCCTTCCCTCCGATATGTAATTCTAGTATTTTTCATCAACTCACTTGGCTGGCACAAATCATAACAAACTCCTACGCCGGCACAAATATTGCATAACTTCAACATTTTCAGGGGTTTAGCACACGATCTCCGACTGCAGTCCATAGAATAGACAATATTATTTATTGGATGGTGATTATTATCAAACTTGAGATGTTTGTAAGGATTTCGTAGCGAATACCGTAGAATAGTGGTCCGTTCCGGATATATCACCGGTCTTATGGAAATATTTCACTTATTACATTGCTATTGTGGTGCTAAAAATATTGGAAATTGATTGCTGATATCGTAGATACGGATAAAAACGGAGGATGCTGCGCTTGGTCGATTATTTCTTCCGTATATTATCGTAGGGTTCTTCAGCATTTCAAAACATCCGCCATTTTCAACAATTTAAACTTCACGTTAACTTTTTACCCGAGGGAAATCCATGGTTTAGCTTGACTACCACTTTAACGCTCAGATTTGGCTTAACCATCGATTATAAAACAGAATTCTGGGACTTAACCGACGCTTAGCTTAAACTCCAGTTTAACCAGACATTATAAAACCGGCCCTTAGAGTCAAACAACTTCCTATCACCTTTTCAATATGGCTTCCGTAAGTACAGATCTACCAGTCATGCTATTGCCCAGGTAGTCGACAAAATTTTAACAGCACTAGACCGCAAAACGGAAGTACTTGGCATATTTTATGACTTCTCCAAGGCTTTCGACAGTGTCAACCACCGTATCTTGCTGAATAAGTTACCCTCTTTTGGCATAAGAGGTATTCCCTTTCACTGGGTAGAATCATACCTCTCCAATAGATCTCAAATTGTCTCAGTGATGTCGAATGGTCATAAGTTCAATTCTCTTCCGAAATTTCTGACCCAAGGTGTTCCTCAAGGATCTATTCTTGGCCCAATTCTATTTTTATTATACATAAATGACCTCACCAACTTTGTATCCTCTGAAACTGGTATTCATCCAGTATTATATGCTGATGATGCCAATTTTATTATAACGTCCTCAACTGTCAAAGGGTTACATACAGCAGCCACCTTTGTCTCCGATCAGGTTCTTACTTGGTGTAAATTGAATTGTCTTAATCTCAATGTCACAAAATCCCAACTTATTTACTTCTCTAATTTCAACAAAACCCCTAGTTTGCTTAATGTTGACCTAAATGGAACATGTATTCCACAGGTTGACGACACCATGTTTCTGGGAATGAATATCGATGCGCATCTTTCCTGGGAAAAACTTGTCTCTAATCTAGCTGGTCATCTTAGTTCTAAGTGTTTCCTAATCAGATCAATTAGATCCACTGTATCCATTGATGTTCTTCTAATTATTTACTATGGGGAATTCTACCCCCATTTACTATACACCATTCTACACTGGGGCTCTTCACCCCATGCAGTGACCATTTTTAAAATCCAAAAAAGAGCTATACGTTTGATTGCAAACAAACCATGTAGAACCCCATGTCGCCCTTTGTTTAAATGTCTCCGCGTGCTACCCATTCCCTGTGTCTACATACTTTCTGTTTTATTATATGCCAAGTCAAACTTTAAGGACTTTGCGCTAAACTCGGATATTCATAACCAGGGTACTAGGCAGCAGGGAGACTTGCATATCCCATTTGTACGTACTAAGAAAGCTATCTGTGGCTTTAAAACAATGACTCTAAGGCTTTATAACAAGCTTCCGAAGAACCTAAAAGCTCCCATGAGTTTGTCGACCTTCAAAACTAAGTGTAAAAACTTTTTATTATCCAATTGTTTCTACTCAGTTGATGAATATTTATCTTTGTAACTGCCTTTGTATTTAAACTGCCATTTTGTATATAACTTGATTTTGTATTCATGACGTGCCATATACAATGTATGTACAATACTTGTCGTCTGGCAAATTAATAAATTATTATTATTATTATTTTTAACAGTTGCTCGACAATTCATCCGACTACATCAACATATCATCGCAACACTATCCTCGATGTGTTTGCCACATTGGAAAATAACGTCAGTGCCTTCAGCACTGCCATCGGTGACTTGAGGCTTGAATAACTCCACTACATGCATTGTGTCAATCTGATAAATTGGGAAATTCTTCATTCATCATGCACTAGTTTCAACACAACACAGCTATAAAATACACTTGAGATCATTATGTACTTTGAAGGAGCTTGTTACTTTGCTAACTTAGCAATAAGTCAATTCCATAAAAAATATTACCAAAAACATGCCAAACTTAATTACCATTAAGACACTTGAGAGCACGTTCCCCATCCTTGCGATTCATGAATGCAACAAAACCACAATTCCGGCCTCTAGCTTTCTCTTCATCTGAGCGAGGCCACATTATCTTGATACTTGCGAGAGGTCCATACTTCCCAAAAACTTCCATTAGCTGCTGTTCCGTAATCTATGAGACAAATCACCAAAACATATAGTTGAAAAAATATAAAGTTAGGACACACAATCAGCTGTTAAATCATAAATGGTTACATAATAGGTATGTACATAGAAACATCATTCCTCAAACACAGCAGCAAACCTACCACACCAATAACTCCTCAAGAAAATCAAAATATTATTACAATGTTTCTACCAGTATTTAAGGGGATTATTTAGTACCACCAATCATTAGCTTGTCACAAATAGCACCCGCTACATTGTAACACCAATTTAAAACGGTGAACCCATCTTTAGCTTGTCAAAATAAATACTCACTACAAAGTAACAAAAATTTGAAATGGTGATGAGGAGGAAGGCTTAAAGGGATAGTGAAAAAAGTAAATTCACTTATTATAAGTCAGGACAATAGAGCTTAGGTTTTCAGCAACTACTACCACTATGATTTGCTATTGCCACACACTGAAAAGCTGCTCAGTTATGCACTAAAACCTACTTGTTTCCATTCTATCTTCGATAACAATAGCTTTAGTGATATACTTTTCCTTGTATTTTTTTATAATTCATTTCAAAACTGAAAACGATGGCTTTTTTTTCAACCTCCGAGCACTCAGCATACACCAGAGGCAGGCGAGAACTGCACTCAGGGAAACTTTATGTCCTCCATACCACATGTTCTATCATTTGCGAGCATAAGCTACCAATTATCAGTCAGTGGCAGTTTCAATAACAAGGATGCCTAAATTGATTTTCCCACCAAGTGTACACTGAGGAGCAACAACAAAAAAAAATTTCCACATGGCTTCAGTATTGACATGTCCTGACCTTCATGCACATAAAAAAGAAATTTTTCAAAAATTAACTGTGGACAGAGACTAAACAGATCCAAAATGACACACATGAAACCAAGCAACAATCACACAACATCATAAAATACAGCACACTCCCGATTATCCTGCTGTGGTTTATCCGTGTTGCGGCTTATTCGTGCATGACTTTTACACTTCTTTGACACTTTCCGCGATCTTTATAAAAAAATTAATTGGACGCAAAAGCACCAGGATATTTGCATTTTAATGCAAGGCTACACAAGCCTTATTATTTACATTAAAATCCTCTTTGTACAACGGAATTATTTTATTTACTTTTTGACAAGGAGAGAATCAAGTTTATTAGGACGTCTGCTCTGGCATGCAGACAACGTCAGTGACAGGAAAAAAAACATCTTGATTAATTCTAGAAGGTACTTCAATGGTTAACCAATCGAAAATTAAGAGAAATGTTATCTACGATCTATATTTGTGTATTTCATACCGCAAATGCACAATTATTGCTGTGGACTCGCATGCGGTAGAATACAGGCCAAAGGAACAAGAGATTTCGTCACACTCGGACATATTTACTCCTTGACTAGTCAAGGTCAATCTGGAGAGGAAGGAAATAGTAGAAGTAAAGGCAACGAGGGAAGTGGAAGTAGAGATAGCAGGAGTCATAGCCAGGCACTCGCCAGCGTAGTCAAATTGCGATTAAGTCCTGGTTTCCTACAACCACTGCGGCGCGATGGGATGATTATGTATATAAACATCACGGTGCTCAATCCTGTACAGGGATTTTGGAACAGCAGGCAGCATCAGTTGCATACCGGGCAACTTGAACGAGGCACGACTACGCCTGATGGTGTAGTTTCTGATGTCACCCAGCAGTTTATAGCATTCATGCAAACATATTTTCTGAATCTGTGTAGGCTACATTTAAGTTTTTACATTGATTTTGTGCGACATGGCAGAAAATCTTTCATATTTTACTATTGTAACTGCACATTGACCAACATGCTACGAAAAAAACAAGAACTAAAGTGCCAACATGAAGAATAATGGCGATATTGAAGTTACAATATAATAAAATTTATTGCATTCAACTTTTATCCCAGCACTAAACAAGAAAAAGGTTTTCTTTTCTTCCTTGTACGAGTTGCTTACTGCTTTGTAACACCCAGTAAAATGCACCATATTCTTTCATTCCTCTATTCTCAAAATCAAAATAGCAACGCATTGACCTACTAGGGAATGCTGTTATGCATGTCATCTTTTAACTTACACTTTACTGAATATTTTTCTTTCGTAAATACATTTATTGCATTTTTAAAATTTCATTTGTCGCCTAAATAACGACATAGTGTTTGAGCTCGAATGCAACAAATATCAAATGGACAAAATAAAAATAAATTATACTAAATTAACATAATTTGAGATAACTGAGTTACCCTGCACAGTCACGGAAGGGTTAATATACAATCAATCACTTACGCTTCTTTTCTTGACCCATCGGAGGTTGAAAAAAATGCTTCCCTTGTATTTTACAACCAATGTGTACATTTAATTCAGATGTAATTTTTTCACTTCTTCAAGAAAGAGTTTGCTTGTCATAAGGTAGAAGTTTATTTTTTTTTATTTTGGTCAAACATTATTCCACAACAGCTATTTTATAAAAATCAATTTATACTCATTACAAAGTAAAAATATGAACGATTACAAGTTATAAAGCGAAGGTAAAGAGGGGAATGGGGTAAACTGTGCCTCCAAATATGTATTTCCTTTCTTTAGTGGTACATATAAGGAAGAGGGATACCCATGATTACAAAGAAAATAATTACCTTAGGGTTGAGATTTCCAAGGTACAGATTGGTGGTAGATGGATCTCCAGTATCATAAGACCCATACTTAGAATCTGAAATTGAGTGTGATTTAAAACTGGAAAGTGAAACTAGGTTATTAAATAACAATAAGTCACTGTTAAAAGCTTTGCTTTAGAAATGTCTTTCCTAGAATTTATAAATAGATTTTAAAGCTTAATTGAGTACAAAAGTGAATATTAATGACTGACAAACACTTTTAATGGAAAATTGACCTAAGGAGAATACACGAAAGACCTTCACGAAGACCGGTCGTCTACAGAATAATTTTATACATTAATCAAAACTCAAGAGATCCCTTTGTCAATACTTAGTGAGATCAAATAATTGGGGGAAGGAAAATAAAACTTCATAGGATTCTCCATAAAAAACTATCAATAACCCAGAGTAACCCGTCTGAGAGTCACTGTTGCATGGTGAGCCCAATTCAAATTCTGTGACTTGGATTTCCTGCTAAGTTTATTAACCCTTTCGCTGCTACAAGCGGGAATACCCGCAAAAAACATTATGGTTATTGCTTGCGACATGCGGGGATATTCCACGACTTTCAAAAAACTTTTCCTTTCAACACGACATGCGGGTAAATATCTACGTTTTTGAAAAACCCTCCCTTCGGTCGTAGGTGCTGTCATCTGCTCAAAATTCTAGCGGAACTACGTCCATTTGTGCGGCGACATTCAGCGACATCAAATGAATGATTCAATTCATTTTTTTCTGGATAATAGGCAAAATAATGGAACCGATGAAAAATCTATTGAAGCAGCAAAAGGGTTAATTAATTTAGCTCATCAAAAAAATCTTTTTTGTCTTAAACTGTCCATATCTCACCCTCACTTCAAGATATGTCGTCACCAATTTCCCAACCTGATTTCAATGGTCTCACTGAAGTCACCCCACCCCATAGAACAGAATCCTCCATCCAGCTGGCAGTCACCATTTACGACTATTATAAATATCCATTCATCTCTAGTTTTTCCTAACCACCCATGTCATTTTGCTAGTTAAGAGCTACCAGTGTTAATTTATATATAAGGCTTTGCAGAATCCCTCCAAGTTGTATTTTTCTCAGAGCTTACACAGGTAAACACAAAATTAAATCTCATAACTCTCTGTGAAGAAACATATACACACATGATAAAATTGAAGGCAAATGCATAAGCAAATGGGACTAACACAAATTCAGGTTCACCAGCTCACATCCCTTCCCATTTAAAAAAGCTCAACACATATATGTACCATAATTTTCTATTCACGGTAAATATTTTTCCCAGAAAATTTGCCACAAGAGAAGGGTGTATCTTACATATGGTTATAAACACATCTTTTTTTGCCATGATCACACATGATTTTATTCATAGATATAATCATGTTTTCAGATATTTTGCATTTGACTGTAGTTCAATGCAGGTAGGCACAAAGGCCATTCACATCCCCCTTTACACAAAGCAATGGGAGTGGACACAATGAGTGCATTGTAAAATGATATCCTTTCAAAACAAGATGTCTATTACTAGAGATGGGTCGAATAGCAGATTTCTCGAACTTGAATATTAAATCATGGCTCGAATATTCGAATATCTCAAATTTTGAGTACCTCAAATACTAGAATTGCACTAAGCGTAGTAAATGTTATTCTTCTATTTCACTTGATGATTGTATAAATAAAAAGAAATATATCAATTACATTTTAAAAACCAGCTTTTTTATTCTGAAAAAATTCCCCACATGGATTGTTGTTGCTCTACATCAGCTATTTTTGGTTGCACTTTTTGGAAGGTATCTGTTTTTGTTAGGTGAAATTGCTTAGACAGATTTGTCGTCCCTAAAGCCAATTAATTTTTTATCATCTCAACTTAATTTGAATCTTGAAATACACAGATTTTGAATAGTGGATCAAGAATTGTGGCAAATGTGAATAATTGACCTTTTCCAGAAATTCATACTGGCATATAATAAAAAACAACAAATCATTGAGGAAACCTTGTAGATGGCTATGAGAAAACTTCTTAGTTTTTAGGAAATTAATAATGCTATTTACAAGAGGGAAAACTTATGAAAATGTGACTGCACTTCCACTTGCAAGAAATTTTGCTCCTTGAAAAACATCCAGAACATTAATCAATAGCTTGTTAGTATACCACTGCGGTGGAGTTATGTCTACACTAAAACTCAGGTTAGAGGCAGCTAATGTTATTTCTTGCTTCTGTTCCAGAAGTCGCCTCATCATTTTCAAAAGTGAGTTCCGTCTTGTAGGTTCAAAAGTGGTGAGCATAATTTTTTAAATGTTGGTGTATTGATGGTATGCGTTCCGCCAGGGGCCCGCAGTATGGTCGTTGAAGTCAACAACAAGATCCACCAGTTTTTACTATTCTTTTAACAAAAATTTTGATCCTTTTTTCAACTTTGATGTGTAACTGCGGAGACGTTGTTCGGCATAGAGAAACAAAACTGACGTCAGGGGAAGCCCGCATCCTTAAAGTATTCAAATCCATGTTTATCTTCCCGATGAATGGAATAGTTTGGGAGCAATAGCTGAATGCATGGCGTAAGGTACCCCAAAAGTTGATTTTTTTTCCGTCACTTTCAATTTTTTTGAGGGGTTTCGAGGGGGAAATTGGGGGTTTTCAGAGTATTCCCCCAATTATTTTCGGTCCCCCACATTGAACGATATCTATCTATTCACCACTCTAAGCCCGTTTCACATGGATGCAAACGGTCCACACTACATGCCTGGATAAGGTTCCACTGACATTAATGGGAGCCTGCACATGAGTGCAGACCGTCTGCATGCAGAGGAGCGTGGGCATCCACGCGCGGCCCCTCCGCCCCACGGATATCATCCACACACGTGTGGGTCACAGACAGGTTTGAGCTGACGGCTGATGTGGACCAAGTAGTATTGTCAGTAGAATTAGAGTAAGCTTGGAGATAACATGGAGTCTTTTCGCTATGGATAGTCTAATTGACACTGAGAGAATAATTGAAAAAATTATATTCATCAGCGCGTAGTTCAGTAAATATGGTCACTAAAGCGGGTTTTAATGCTCTTCGTGCGACAATAGGGTGCACCCAAAACCTCCTTTGATGGGCATTTTTATTTCGTTTTTTCTAACCTGGTATACAGCAATAGCTTAAATTGCACATGGATGAGTGACATTCTTCTTCCTTGGCAAGCTACACAAAGCTGACATTGTGCCTATATGAACAATGTCCACGTCTGATCGTCCGCACCTATGTGAACAATGGCGACCGCTCTCCGCCCCCCACGCGCTAAGTGCGGACAGATCGCATCCATATGAAACAGGCCTTATCCGCGAATTTGATGTAGTTCGTCAACTTGCCTAAAACGGTGCAGCATACACTAAACAACTAGAGTCCTCTATGCTATTTCTAGTCAACTACGAAGGACGTATGCTTGCGACAGTGTATGGCACGAAATTCAAACTATTCAAGGCATTCGAGATCATATTTTAAGCATAATTATTTGAGATCTTGAATATCGAATACTTTATAATATTCAAGGTATTCGAGTATTCACGGATACTATTTGCACATCTCAATTACACAAGGGAATATTAAAATTCTCCCATTGTGCACATAAAAACTTTAGTGCAACTTACACTGGGTTTGTATAATATTGCATAAAATTATGGCAGTTATAAAATCATCATGGGTGTTTGGGAATAATGAGTTTTTAAGTGATTTTAATTCACTTCCTTAATTCTACCACATACGCACACACATACAAACAAATTATGCATGGAGAAAGAAAATAATAATAAAATCAAGAGCATTAAAAAGTTAAGATATGATGATCACAATAAATGAATTAAGCCAATTGCATTCTCCATAAGTGAAAGATACAACAAATAATATGCATGGCATAGTAATGAAAAAGTCACTCTAAGAACACAATTGATGTATAGAAAATAAAAAAGGCACTCAATATTCTGGGCCCAATTATGTCACATATTTGATAGTTCAACTTCGATTTACTTGTTATTAAACAATATTCTTATAGGTATAGGCAGAGAAGAGAACTCTAAAGACTGTACTCCCACAAGATTGGAGGAGTTCTGCATTTGAAACACTAGACATCCTACCCACACTACAGCAAGCTTGCAAGCAACCACTAATTCCCCAAAAAAATATCTTCATACATCCACAGGAAATGCCACACTATAAGGTAAACATATGCCAATAATTTCAACTTTTGTGGTATAGCTAATTAAATTTATATGCATAGTTACGTCAATAAATATAAATCTGTAAGTACCAAATCATACACTTCAATCATATCATAAAATTTACATCCTATCCGCTAAGATAAACTTAAAAATGCTGTCTCACCTGGATCTAGCTTTCCTTCCTCTCTCCTCTTTGAAGTCCAATTGTCTCCTCTTGAGTCTGATTGTTAAATCACCATTTGTTAAAATTTTATCAATTTAAAACCCAGATGTTTAGTACTACTAGCAAAGACCACTGTCCAATTTATAAATTTATATCAAATCACAAGTGTATTAAAAACTATCAAAGTAAATACTCAAAAGTTTCATCCTAATATTTGTAATTTAGATGTATACAAATGCCACCCAATTTATAATTTCTAAAATAAAAAAATTCATGATTAAAAAAGCATTGTATACCCAACATCTGACTTTTAAAGAAACTGCAGGAACAAACCACAGTTTTCTAAAATTCAAGGTTCACTACATCATACAGTTAGACTTTGTACGAATTTTGAGGGTCATAAGGACATGGAAATTCCAAAAGATATTAGATAGGATGTTACAAGGCAACTTTAGGGTGATAAGCACAACAACAAAAATTACGTGTCCACCTTTTTGAGGTGGTGCATCCTCATAATGTGTCCTCACGGCACCCTTATAACGATGCCTCTCTTCTCGCTCTTCCTGGATTCTGTCAAAGAAGAAGCAATTATATCAGAAAAGAAATTTTTTACAACATCAGCATAAAAGCTAAATAACATGTACTGGGTTAACGCATTTTATATCATATTCTATTATTTTAGAAAATTTAAAAGAATAGCACAGCCTAAATTCCAAAATAATTAACAGGGACAAGGAATTGAACCGCAGACATATGAATTTTAAGAATGATTTATACTTTCCAGCTCAGAACTAGCAAAATTCAGACTGATGTGATATTTCTCTACGTTCATGGACTGCACATAGAAATATGTTAGTAAAAATTTTGCAATTTACACAATAAATATTGTTAGGAAAACAAAATAATCACAAACATGACCAGCTATATATGTATCTTAATCAGTCATGGAATTACCTATCATTATTACGGGAAAATTTAAATCCATGTACAGAGGTAGTTCAGTTTAATGAGTGTTCATAATCTACAGAAAAATCACTTGCAATATTGAAAGCTTACCATGCCTGAATGTGAAGGAGCATCTAACTCAAGCAAACTTGGTAAAACTCTGCCCTTCACCTACACAGTCGCCCTCCCATCTCTTAATTAGCTTGCTACCTTACCACCTTCTGCTCTGTGCATTCAGATTAAAGAAAAATAACTACATAACACTGGGATTTCATGAAAAATATAGGTACTAGGGAGGGCAATATATATTGGGCGATTGAATCAACTGTACATCTTAATGTATTTTTTTAAGATGACACCCCAGTAGCACCATGGATTTATACTGCACACATTAGTGATCAAAGACCTGGAATTTCACAAGTTTATGATTCTAAGACGAAGCTCGCACTATTCATAATGCAGACATGGCACATCTTGCATTCTAGCTGGTAGTTGATTAACAATACTGCCAGAAAACACATTAGTTTATTGTCACATCACTGCCCAGCTCTGGTGAATAATCAATCAGCCTGGCGTGGCACCAATCAGTCCAGCGAGTGGCTCTCCACATCACCCCCAATCAACCACAGGCACCCTCACAAAATGAGTCTCCGCTCCACAAAGTAATGCTGGCCTTGTCAACTTGACCTAGCCTAGAGTGGTCAAGAAGTGCCGTGGCAGGTACTTTCATGCTACAATCATTAAAACGAGCTTCCACTATAATCTGTATAATATGCTGTGATTCCACCACTGGACTCAGGAGACTCAAATTTCCTTCTAGGCAAAATTTATTTTTACATAACATTATGCAAGATAAGAATATCCAATCAAACTAGAGGGCTAATTATCTACGCTTCTGAAAATGGTAATAAAACAATGGAAGTATTGAATTGACATAATTAACAAACACACAAGATTTAGAAGTTACAGGTCGTTGACATTGGGTAACAAATACTGTTCTACACTAAACAGGGTTCCCACTCTACCTACATCATGAAATTCACGGTTTTTTCCAGGTTTTCAAGGTTTTTTCCCAAGTTTTCACGGTTTTTTCAGGTTTTCACGGTCTCAATGTCAAATTCATGGTCCGTTTATAAGTCAACAATAGGACAATTACCGGCAGTATATTAACTAAAAATTAACGTATGCGACATACACCGTGAATGTAAATACAGCAATGAAAAGTGATAACTGTTATGACGTCAACGTTTGGAAAATTCAGGGCCAACTAAAGGCCCAACCCAACCGCGCTCTTGCCCGGACGCCAAATACCATGGCCTCCTTTAATATGCGAATGCCCTTAGGACCTTCTTCTGTCTCAACACCGGAAGTCCTTTTTTAATTCCTCGCCGAGAGATTGTTATTTCCGCACAGTAACCAAATTTCCCTTACCCAATCTTTCTGAGATCGCGGAAAATATTTATTAAAAATGTTTATAGAATGTAATAAATCAATTTCATATAATTACAGAGGAACCTCGATCTATCGTTTTTCCGGGGGATGGGCGGAAAAAAAACGATGAATGCGGGAAAACGATCGATGCGGGAATGTTTGGATAGGTTGCCTATGTCCCAGGAAATGCAGGATTTTGGCGGAAAACTATGATATTTGTAAAAGGATTCAAAGAAGATTTTTGCCAATTACAGGAATACTAGTACTTTATCGAGACACTTAGGCCATATTGTTGATTCGAATAATATCTCTTTCAAATATCCTGAAGGAACACGCCACCTCACTAAAAATGTTTGCTCACCACTCGGCATTTACCCTGCTATTATGGATTTCTCTCTGATGTAACAATCCATGAAACGCCATTTCCAGAAAACGTATTCACGAGAGCAACATGAATGTTATGCATAAAACAACCGCTTTCGCCGGCGCAGTGATCGGTTGTGAGATGGATCATAGAGGCCAAAAAAAGTCAATTATTTGTAATGTTCCTGTCTGATAAATATATTTTTCATGTAATTTCGGCGAAGTGTAAAGCGTGAACAACGTTGCGTTAATCGTCAGCGGCACAACCGCCTGAGCCTCGGCTTTATCCCACTTCTTGTTTTCACTGGTAGCTCGCTCTACCCCCTACCGTCATGTGCTAGCGGACAGCCCGAGGCATTCTCCAATATTCACGCGCTTCTCTCCCGGATGCTTTCCTTCATATTCAATTATTTTAAGTCCATCTTTTAAAGTACTCACTTTTTTTCAGAAGGGCGATGGTCCGAAGACGGATGAAAATAACACTAAAAAAATGAAACCTTACTTTATTAAACCCTCATTGAAAACACTCGCTAGTTTGAAGTGAACCCACATTGGAAAGCACAGAACCACTCGTGCGAGGTGAAGTTCGGAACTGATGCTATCGCGTACGTGTTACGCAGAACATACTGCAGAGGGTGAAGCATTAACATACGACTGCGCCATGAAATTTTTTGTTCTAAAGAGAAGGCAACTTACACATTTTTTTCTAATTATGGTAGCGCCAGATGAGTAGATGAATTCGGATTGTTAGTAGGGAGAAACAAAATATCTTGAGAAGATATCCCTTCCTCAGTAACTCTTACAACTGAGACTTATAGTGTAACTCGTAAATTGATACCTGATGATAATCATATATCCTGTTTTCGGAAAAATGCCACATTAACTGCCGAGAAGTTCAGCTACGAGGATATCGAGTTTTGCCAGAAATCATCATTGTATTTTTCCAACTATTTTCTTGTTTTAAATGCTTAAATAACGTTAGAAATACCTCGTGTTTGGTCTCATTCGTTTTTGAATTACATGAATTTTACAAATATTTCAATCTAATAAAAGTATAATGCCAATTGCCGAAATTCATTGTTAGACACCTTTTGGGCTAATAAGTGATTCATGCAGCAGTTGACCTCCAGAAACTGGGAACTTTGAAGCAGTTAGGCCGAAAAAGATCAGTGGGTGAGAAAAGGGGGGGGAGGGGGGGGGGGGGGGCGTGAAACATGCTTCTTTTGTTCTCGTGTAACTTGATATTTTTTTCGAAGCTAAGGTCTTCGTAATACGATCCCTGCACGAGCTGAGACCTTTTTTTTATTTCGAAGAAGAGGAAAGCTTCAGAGGGGGGAGGTGAGTTCTGAGTGGAGGAGGATAGCGGATCTTGGGAAATGCGCTAATGTAACTATCCCACGGCACTTAGCTTCTCCCTATTGTAATTCAATCTCCTGGGGGTGTCAGTCGTTATAAGCCACAAACAACACGTTGTAAACACTTCCTCTCATTTTCGTCAAACGATGGATGCGGGAAAATTATTCGACGGGACCTCGATCTTCAAACGATCAATGAGGGAAAACGATACTTCGTAGAACGATGGATGCGGAAAAAAATTACATTGCCTTTACGGAACTTTATTTGGGACCAGGAACGGCTAACCATGAATGCGGGAACGATAGATCGGGGTTCCACTGTATAATGCACTTGGTTTTAAATACTTAAAGACAAAATAAATACCTGCTGAAACATGTTATTTTCACTTTTACTTCATTATTCACATAGATTTAAACGAGGTGAGCGTAGCCAATTGAGAGCTATTGCCATAAATTGAAAGCCTATTTGCCGTAGAAATGTTTCCTTAAGTTAAATTCCAATGGCAAACTCATATTTCGAAGCATATAGCATGTGCTCTAATTTGGAATTAAATGTGGGAACCGAACTTCGAGTTACAAATCAGATAATTTTCGTAAATGGTTCATTCTGGGTCCATTAGAAATGCAAGTCATTTCATTCGTCCTTTTTCGAATACAAGTCCATCCCAAGCTATCACTGAAATTGAAAAGCTTAGACAAAATAGCAGACTTCCGTCATTAAAATGGAAAATATCGGTCAATGTGTCGTCATATATTACGGACCAATTACTACACTTCGAACATTCGTGTGCAGAGAAACCCGTAGACTAAGAGTCTGCGCGTACCTGACCATGAAACATGATTAACATATCGAAATTGATTGGTCAATCATAGTATTATTATCAAGATTGAGATATTTTTAAGGTTCATGGCGAAATTCACGGGTTTTTCCAAGTTTTTTCACGGTAGACGAAATTCACGGCTAATTCACGGTTTTAAGGTTTTCACGGTTGAGTGGGAACCCTGCTAAAGCTAATACAATGATGTAAATGTATCAAATCAATAGTAGAATGAATTCACATATCTGAAAAACTGATTTTTCCTGTTCAGGCACATTTTACTTAAATATTTAATTTTCAATGCACAACAGTAAAATGATGGTCATTTGTGGCCTACATTAGGAATAAAGTTAAAACTCACAATTTAAGCTCCTCTTTGAAAAGCTCCAAATTACTCTTCTTCCGCTCCTTCTCCTTCTTTTTCCCAGGCCTATCTGGCTTATCTCCCTTCCCACTGCTGCTCCCACTCCTGTCAGTCATAACCTTGGCATACTCCATCGCTCTCTCTGGAGTACTCAGCTTGTCGGCCAACTCAGCCAATCTAGATGTAGGCTTGTACAATTTCCCCTTCTCTTTTGTATCTTCATCTGAAAATAGACAAATACTTTCAAAAGTAGCTGAAAAATATTTTTTTTAAATCTTGGTATGGTATTCGGAGGAGACAACCAACAGCTTAGGTCATTTGTGCCACGAGGGAAGGAAAGGAAGGGTGGAGAGAATCATGACATTGGCATTATCCTGCTCTAAATGAAAAGTACTCATAAGTTCACAGGTTAACATCCCATTCTCCGGGACAGAGTGCTATACTTGAGTGCCCTTCACAAAGCACTCGAGCAGGAAGCCTCTGAAACATCCCCCCACCACCAGGATTTGAATCACGACCCACAGGGTTGGAAGCCAACACTCAAGTCACCACACTAACCTGATTCCTCTTTTTTTACCTTTTAGCACACAAAGTAATTACGTACACACATCTACACATGGTATGTGAGGGAAAGGATAAAACTATATCCCATATAATTACGACTGTTTTGCCATCAGAAGGACTAAGAATAGGTTACTTGGCTCCTAATTCTTAGAACATATGGAGACTATGGATATACCTATAGACCCTGAATCAGAAATTTGAGTGATGGCACAACTATGTCTCAGAATTAAAACGAGAGTAGCAGACTGCTAGAGAGCAGCAAAGATAACATAATTGAATCCATACGAAAAATCCACCGAGAAATAATCGTCATCATTGTCCAGGATTCGAATCCGGATCCCCTGACCTCAGGGGATCTGGGTTCGAATCCTGGTCAGGGCAAATGATTTTTTTCTCCGTGAATTTTTCGTGCAATTTGTGCATTGCGGGTGATTCCCATAAACGTTATCACCGTGGATAGTCCCGGTAAACTTAAAATTGAGTCTATACGTACATATTATCACTATCCCCACAGTGGCAGAATTATATTGTCTCAGCATTAATTGCAGCAGAAACATAAAATACAATCTGCTACATTGCCCACCGGGGATATGTTGGACAGACAACAGGCTTTATGGGTGATCACTTATATGAAGGTTAGCACATTAGCCCCTTAGGGCTAAATGTCTCCACAGTTACTACTTGAAGTAATTTACCTATCCTTACAAATGCTCAGAGAGACTTGTTGAAGACTAATAAATGGATGATGCAATGAATGGTTAAACAAATGACTGAAAACTGGCACAAATGTAATTTCCATGAATATCACATCACCAGCATGCTTTTCCAACATACATCAAAGACTTCTTGCATCATCTACCAGTTTAAACAAGTAGTTACACCAAGACCAACAACTCTTCAACTTCAGTTAACTTTCTCATCAAGAACTTTCAAAAACATAAACATACTTCCAGATGCAAAATTAGGACCAGTTTCATGTTAATAAATGAAATAGCAAAGCATACACTCGTGAACTAAATGCTGCTGACTGGGTAAAATAGCATGAACCCTTTCGATCATGAATTATCAGCAAAGAGAAAGTGAATACGAGCTTTGAACATGACATGAATGACAAGTGATGAATAAGGTTTGGTTAAAAGATGAGAAAGATGTGCAACATGCAAGATGATGGGAGGAAGAGTGTAATCTATATTGACTTCTTTGATTTAATTGTTCTCCATCATTGGAGGAAAAAATGGGTGATATTATTTTCAAGTTATTTTATGGCTAGAGAACTTTAAAAAAATAACACTCACGTCTTCTGCCTGCATCGTAAGTACCAGCCTTCACCCAAACTTTCCCTGATTTTGTTGGGTTTTCTTGGAAAGTGGCCACAAATTCCTCGAATGCCTGCAACAGATAATTTGATAATTTTTTTTTTACCTTAAATGAGAAAAAATTCCAAAAAATACATATAGAGGTAAATATGGGATTCCACTTAATTATCCAGCAATAAAAAAAAGTGACTACTTAGAGAGTATTTTGCTCTCCATCTGAATCTCAGATATCAACCGAGAGGAGACCCCTAATTAAATACATTATTAGGTACATAGAAAACGCCTCTGTTGGGTTGGTCTCCATGAGTATTTATCGTAGTCAGCTCCTTCACAGGCTTCCGACAATAAATCGCTTTAATATTTACAAGCTGCACAGTTAAGGTACACAAAATAAATCTTTCCGAAACAAATGATCCGTAAAAAAGTGTAACGTGACGCTATACCACAAAAATGAGACACTAAGAAATATTGCTACATTACTACCTAACTAGAAACACAAAGGAATACGAATACATAAACGATAAAGTATTGCTTGAGAGTAAACACAAACGTAGAAAAATATATACATAGAGCTCGGTGAAGCGGCGATAGCAAGTAAGATATTTAAAGTAAATAAAAACTTAGAATAGTTGATTGTTTACTCCCTCTGCAGCTAAATGCCAGATAATTTAAGCATATGCGTTGTAAACCAAGGAAATAGAGTGTTTCATACCTGAGCAGCTGCCTCTTCTTCCTCTCGTTTCCTCTGTTCTTCCATCTCCTTCTTGGATAACTGTCGCTTACCCATTGTGCCGATAGAGAAAGCTTTAAGCTTGTTTTCTGCAATTTGCTGAATAAGGAAATTTTCAACAATGTTACTTCCATGATAGGAATGGCGTCTAACGCCAGTATTACTGTACCATAAGTAAATCCATTAAAAATATCATTAAACTGATGTACAATCAGTAATGTTACCACCTCCTGAACATAACTACGGAATTTTGACTTTCACACACCTCATTACACACAGAAAATTGAATATGGATGTTTATAAAGATATGGAAAATCGGTTAATGAGCGAAATGAATATGTATTTTCAACTATGTACACAAAATTGCTTGCGTTACTCAACGATAACAATGACAAACGCGAGTAAGGGACCAACTTACAACGATAAGTCCTAGAATATATCGCAATAAGTTTACAAAATGAGGGAAGTGTATCCTGATTTTCAAAGTCAGAGGTAAACTAGAGTTCATCAAAAATTCTAAATCATTACAGTGGGTCGCCGCATTCATTCGTCAGAGTAACGCGTTCCTTCTATGAGTCAAAATGACTTCCACTTACAAATCTTTAGAGCTCTGAACGTATTAAACACTCGAAGTGGTACTGAAGGCTAACTACTTACTCTCATTAACGCTTTATCACCCATTTTCACGGTTTATACACAATCACACTTTACACTATTAAGACTCCGGCCACGACCGCCATAACACACTTGATTCTTGAACATGGATTGAAATGAACATCGCAGTGCGGGATCTTCGAACGCAGTCGCAGCAGCGCTACCGCGTAATTCGAAAATATAAATATTAACACAAATTATAAATTAAAGTTTCATCTAGATTTATAAGATGAATTCATCGATCATTCTTTTCACGATTAAAATTAAATAGATATTGATTCAATATGGATATCGAATGCCATTTGTGCTGAATAAATATTATACTAAATGTTTATATGTGAAAGGCATGGACAGATGTTTCCTCATATCTTCTATTTTTTAAATATTGGAAAACAACCAGAAAGGGTATGATTTATGTAGAATCATACTCTGGGTAATTAAGCGGTCAATGAAGTTAAGTTCATTAAGAGCATTTTGCAAATCACCCCAGCAGTGGTGCAGCGAGGGGGGGTTCTGGGGGATAACCCCCCCCCCCCCCCCAGAGCTGAGAAAAACTTTTAAGTTTAATCCATTTTACTTCATTTGATTAATTTACTTTTAGAATAATGTTAGGATTAATAAAATATCCCTCAGAAAGCCATAAAACTCAACAAATTTGAACCATTTATCGTAAAAAATTTTGGGGGAGGGCCCCCGCACCTCCAGCTTAACCTGGTGAGTATACCACTCACCTCAGGTCTAGTTGTGCCTAAAACTCCCCTTAGCCTTAATTCCTAACTGCGCCCTTGCACCCCAGTATGTTCCCCATCCCTTGAACTTTTCGATTATAACGTGCAGTCTAGGTATACACCGTCACAATTTAACCATTGGAGGAAGGCAGTTTGCAGTGAAATACAAAAATACTAGCAATATTGGTTTCCAAGATAATAAATACGCTTAATATAAATTAAAGGTTGTTGATAAAATCCATGCAATACTTGGATAACATATTAGGGTATTCGGTGAATCTACCAGTCATCTTCAAAGAGAAGAGGGAGAAGGGCTTAGGTCAGTGCCAGCCAGAGAAAGAAATACATCGAGGTGGTCTTGCTGTTGGCAACCACTGGATGGGAAGAGTCAGTCAGTGGAGGCGAGGGTGTTGAGAATCCATTTGCTTGTCATCAGCCAGTTGGCTGCATGGGCAATGGGGTGGCATTGAGAAACATCAGTCCTTTTCAACCACTGAAAAACAGGCTGCCAACTCTGAGTCTACCATAAATTACAAGTTCTGTCACTAGTCGCTTTGATTTAAAGTCCTGTGGATGAATAGGAGATACTGGGACCCTGAAACACAAAATCCTGTAAAGCTTTTAATAAGTGAAAAATTAAATGGGTAAGCTGGCTACGTCTGTTTCATGCCAACATTTTGGTACAAACTTCAATTCTCAATAAGATCTAATCCATTTCATTCTCTCTATTAATCCTATTGATTTCCTCCCCTACCCTTATTACATAACATTCATCCCCCTAACAATAAGGCTATTATAATATCTCGTCCTTGCTATTAGTTCTCTGTCCTTTCAGATCCGATATGTCTCCTCCCTCTCACCTGTAAAGCTGATGGGCATGCCCAGTGCAGTGTAACTCCCTACCTCTGGAGTTGCAGGTACAAGAGTGGGACCACCAGTTGGTGGGATGATTGATCACAGATTGGAAGCTCATGCCCAGTGAGAAATGGGTGGTGGAATCCACGTTGAGTGGTGGATATTTGGTGGTGGTGGATATTGAGTGGTTGGACCCAAGTGGAATCCACGTTGATTTCAAGTGGATTTGTGGCGATTATCATAAAATGTTAAACAGAATTTCTAATTTGTGGAACTTAACTCTCTGGTGACATTGCGTCATTTATCATCCTGAAACCACGCTAGTTATGTGAAAATGCATCTCACATTCTATTTTTATATAATTCGTGGAAAGGCAGCCATGAAAGCACATGAAAAATCGTAGACACATATACAGAAGGTTTAGATATAGAGTGGTTGAGGTTTTAATGGTTTTAGGACAGCACCAACTGCTGTTTTAATTTTTCCACCAAATTTCCACGTGGGTTCCACGTTGATTCCACGACCAAAAACACGTGGTATCCACGTTAATTCTCCACGTGGATTCCACCACCCATTTCTCACTGGGTGAGGATTGCTGGCAGAACTGGATTCAGCCATTGCTATGTGTTGTGACAGTGGATGATAGATTTTAGTGACTGGTGGAAGTGCACACCCATACCATTTGCTGGTGGGATGTAGGCTGGATGTGTTCAAGTAAACTGCACCAGCTATATTGGAGAGCTGGTGGAGAAAGGCAATCTCAAATTGCCTGCCTTGATGTATGGTGATTCCCTTGGGCATCTCAAGGAGTGGCAACTAATCCTGAAGGAAGGCACAAGCCACAGTTTCAGCACAAATATCCTCCACAGAAATGGCCTCAGGCCACCAAATAAAGTGGTCTACAATGGTGAGGCAGTAGGGGTTTCCAGGGCAGATGGGGAGGACACCAATGAGATCAATGTGGACATGGTCAATCTCCTCTCAGGCAGGGTGAAATTTGTCAGTGTGAGGAGATGTGCCTTGATATTTTAGAACAATGGAATGGGATGACGAAACTAGCCCACTGATGGCAACAGTTTTTAATTAATGGCCATACAATTCTAATTTGGTAGATGTTCTTGTTCTGGGGTGGTCAAGGTTGTGTATTAAGTGGAACACTTAGGGACAGAAGGTATGGTATACTTATATAGGTGGGGTATGGAATGAAGGTGAAGGGGTTAAGGGGTACTCCGGTAATTAACCTCACTTCAATAAAGTAAACGAAAGTTAATTCGACCACGTTTATTGTGATGGTAAGCGATGCACTTGCTCAAAGTCTCTCACGTGCGATAGTCCTTCTCCATTGCCGTTTCGTCAGCATCTCTCTCTCGCAGTGCCTTCCTGACGCTTGGTTCCACATACCCTGGTGGCTGCAGCAGGGACCTCAGGGTCCCAGGGCAACGACCTCGGCCAGGTGGCTGGCCTTGGTGACGGCGCTTGAAATTAAGAGCTCCGCCATAGAAGGTATTTGGAGGAGGCAACCGTCAGCTGAGGTCATTCGCACCATGGGGGATGGTTATGGGAAGAAGGGTGGAGAGAAATCCGGCATCAGCATTGGTGTGCTCTTATCGAAAGGTGCCAAGGGGACCATGGCTTAGCGTCCCAACCAACGGGAGTGAAATGCTCCCCACACTTCATTCTAGCAGGGATCATAGGCATAAATGAAAATTCTCTACTACTGCCAGGATTTGAAACCTATCCCACAGGGTGGGAAGCCAACGCACCAGCCACCACAGCAACACCATCCCCCCTTGGGAACAGCATGCCTGCAGGCCGTTGTTATGTATGGAGCGGTCTGGGTTGACTGGGGGCTCTTGAGTAGGGCTCATGATGGGGCCCTCCTTACCAGAGGATTTGGGGTCCTTCCCCAGTAAATATTTGGACACTGCATGCACGAAAATGGATTTCGACGCCTTTCTGGCTCCTAAAATAAAAGTTAAAAAATATAGCTCCCTGGTGGTTTCCAGGCTACAACAACTTCTTTGATTTTCTTTACATTTCAAGCATTTCCTCACCTTTAAAATTATCATACTTGGGCAATATTTTTAACATTTTCTTTCTGATCAAGCCAAATTAAAAATCAAAATGCCCAAATAATTTGAACACTTACATTTATTAAGTCTATCTACTGCATCACACTATCCAATCCATCCTGCTTCAAGCCCATCTGAATGATATCAGAGATCTCCTGCATCTTGAATATTCAAGGATATGAGATGGATTTGGAAGACTGCTGATCCATCTCAGCAGATTTGGGAAAATCTTTGAATTATTCCTGTAATGACCATCTGCTACCTTCATTATAGGGAGATTATTTTCCCTGATGAGCAGTTTGGCTTCTACGAAGGAACTACATAAATGGTTTAGTCCCTTAAGTAGCAGAGACAAATTCTGAAGGGTTCTGAAATTCTCATTGATTACTACGGCAAAAAAATCTCCTGGACCAGGAATAGAACCACCAGGCCACTGTTGAGAACAATATGGTATCCAGGTTCCTTGAATCCTATGGCAATTTAACTCAGGTACCTAAGTAGTGAAAGTTATTATATGAGCTAGCTTCACCACTATTCATGTGGCAGGTTCAAAATATATAACATTTAATTCACGCACAGTTTATGAGCTGATACAAAATTTCAACTGCTAGTAGCTTCTCTGAAGTCCCTTCTCCCTTGTGCTGCCATTCTCATGGACCAATACATCAAAATACCTGGTACAGACAGCACATACAAAAATAAAGCATATTGTTGACCCTCTAAAAGCAATTTCATGAGAATCTATATTTTCGGTTTCTGCCTCGCTCTCGCCTCAACTAACTGGTGCGGTCAGTTGAGGCAAAGGTGTCTGGATCCAAGTTGAAGATTTACTAAGGTAGTATTTCTTCTTCGACCTAGGTTCTTCAGCTGAAGAATCTGGCAGTAGTGCCAGTAAAACTGTTGTCTTCGCAAAAAAAACAGAGATTATATGAATTAAAAATGAAGAATTTCACTGCACACTGCAGAAAATCTCCATTCTCACATTTCCATGAAGTCTATAAGACGCTTTGTTTATGGTTTAACTTACCTATTCGCATTTCTTACTTTAATTTTGTTTTGTTTAATTTGGTGTGGTCATGGAATAAAACACTGATTTGATTAAAAAAAGATTTTTTTATTGACATAAAAAGGCATTAATAGGACAAAAATGCTTATCTGGGCATGAAAAGGCAATTTAAGAACCGAAGAAAAATTTTTGGTGCCAGGTTAAGAAGTGTTCAGGGCTGAGAAAAAATGTTTTCTGATGGACTAATTTTCTATTTCAGCTTTTTCGCTGTGTTTTTTAAATGCTTATATAAAACAGAATAGAACAATTTCTCGACATTTTTGGCTGTCTGTGCCACTACACATGTACTCTCCAGATTATTTAAAATTATTTATCCACTACAAACATTAGAAATTTCAAATTTAATTTTTTTACAAAACTGAATATTACATAGTACATATAATTTTAGAGAAAAATAACAAGTAAATAGTAACATTTTTTCAAATTTAGTTCATTATGTATAACAATTTTTCTTATGCTGTATCATATATGGATTAACGTCAGCATTAGTAATATGAGAGTTATTAGGAAATAAAAATGAGTTTGTGGGAGCTTTCCAGTCACAACTTCTATATAGTAACACCACATTCAATCCCACAGAGACGCGGCCAGGAGAGGCAAAATCCCTAAGCTGTGGTCCATGCTTTGGTGGATTGAGGGAGAGTATGGGGGCATCTTCCCGCAGCCAGGATGAAATATGTATAGACTAGAGTATTGAAAGGGCTTGTCATTCCACCTCTAATTGGTAACATGGCATAGCATAGTCTAGAAATTCTACTACTACTACTAAAAAGACCACTTCCCAATCCTTAGAATAGATGAGCCCAATCCCCTCCCATATCCACACTCCTTTATTCTGGATCTTCAATGGACCTGAGAGAGCCTGGGTTTATCGCATTCTTGAGGATTATTTGGCATCTGGAGGGCTCGTGTACCTACTAATACTTTACTTGTGGCATAATTCCACACGACAATAATACAATTAAAGACGAGATTAATCAATTTGAATATATTTCACAACCATTAAACAAACAAAAGATAGTTGCAGCGGGGACGTGCTGACCAACATTTATGGAATAGCAATGGAGGGGTTTGGAGTGTAGGTGCAGCATGCAGGCAAGATCGTCAGCAAAAGCGTGCAGGTGAAACATGCAGGTGAGGTAGACAGTGAAGTGATGAAGAGGGCCTACACTCAGCATAGGAGGTGTCCGCTGGATGTTTTGATTCACCTGAGGGAGATAGGTGCTCGCACCGACTTTCAATGTCTCTAAAATGAAGGAGGGGGAGAGAGGGGAAGAACATACAGATCCACCCCTGACAAAGCACAGAGCCAAGAAAAATAATACAGATATTACTTATGGCGCGGATGCTATACATTACATTCTTGTATCTCAAATTTTGAGTCTTCTTGATCTCACTCATCTCTAGAGTTATGTATTACGATAAGTAAAGTTTAAAAAAATCATTTTTTGCTTATTGATGGCTTTAAAATGAGACTCCAGAAAAAAATCCAATCCAATCCAAGAGAATTATACCCAATCATGATGAAAAACTTGATTGCATGAAGTAAGGGCCGAGACAGGAAATAACTGAAATCAGAGTGGATGTGCACATTGGAGCACAAAGCTGTGAACGAGTGGGGGAGGGCGGTAGAGGGTTTCATATACATGCAGATAATAAGATAATATTTGGGAGATGCAGTTATGGGGTACTCCCCCTTCAAATGAAGAAATCCTAAAACCCATTCCAAAAAGTTTTCTGGCTTTGGATTTGGATGGGCACTTCAAGACTCAAGAGGTGCGGCATATTTCTTATTAATATATGTACTCATTTTGGTAGAATTTTAAGATAATATCTTGTAATCATAACATATATATATAACCAGCCAGTGACACACACATTTGATGTTATGCATAGCAATTAATCAACTGTACTGGCACAGAAGAGTAAAAGTAAAGTATTAAGGCCTGTTTACACGATACATTAACAAGTATGAGTTAATGTATGTTTGCGTGAATGATTTTTGTGGACCGGAACAGAACATGTACGAATGCATGAACCAAATTAGAACAGGTTCCATTTTCTGTGCAATCATTCGCACAAGTTGGGTGGTTACACGGTGCATTTTGGCGTTCATTATCGCGTTTATACATTTAGACATTAACCCGTACGTGTTAATGTACCGTGTAAACAGGCCTTTAAACTCAATTTAGCTTAAAATTATATTGTAATTATGCATTGCCTTGAGATTTAACTCATGTGCATGATTTTTCATTTGAAAAAATTAATATTTTGCTATGCCATTCTTTACACCAGAAAAATAGTTCCCCTCGAATAATCGACTTGCTGCATAACATGTTAGGGATAACAAAAATTGATGTAATAAAAAAAACCTACTTTCTATGTTGTTTATGTAATATAGTTGGTTAATTTTTCCAGAGCAACTTCAGATAATAGAGCCACAAAACTAGCTACTAATCCAAGTGATAAAACTACAAACACACCCTCCATTTCACTCAGATTGATCTTTCTTTTTTCCCCTGATGTTACATATTTTGAATCTGCTACTTTAGAAAATCCCATCCTTGTTACATCATGCACCCATTTGTTTATGATACCACCAGATGTTAATCCTTGATCTATCTTTTTCAGCTGTGTCTGAAAAGCAGATCCCTTACGAAGGAAAATAACAGATGGAAGAGGAAGTGGGCATTCTTTTAACAGGACTTTGTTGCTCCTTACTTTGGATAACCGGTACAAAAGGTTACGTCTCATTCCAGCCACAGCCACTCCATTTATATCCAGTGCCTCAGTTCCCTCATCATGGAGCTCATAATTTTGCAAGACTGACCTCCAGCTCTTGCTTTCCATTTCCCTGGCAAGATACTTGATTGCCGTAGGGCCTCCGACTCGTACCTTGTATTCAGTTAATTCCTCGAGAGTAGCAGGTGCCCAAGAAGGAGTTGGAGCAGAGTGGAAGCTTGAGAGGTGTGCTTGGATGGCCGTAGTCGTTATCAGCCCTGCAAGACACACAGCAGGAAAAAGGGCTCTGGAAGATGAGGCTTTTGGAGGCCTTTCAATGGGAACACCAACAAATGCCACCACAGTATCTGTGATGACAAAGGTATAAGTGCGACAATGAAGTGAATATCGATTGGGTTGGAGTTTATGAACAACCCAGGCAGCAGTACAGGAAAGCACCATGGCAATAAGTAGTGCCAGCCATGCAGGTGGAGATGCGAGACCAATCAGTCTCCATGAGTTGCTTGGGTGGCTGATGGGCACGGCAAAGGTAGCACATGTCCATTGGTGGTGAAAGCCCTCCCCCAAAATATGGAGTCTCCTTGGTGTCAGCACAACTTCACAAAGCACCATGTCGGTTTGGTGTTCCAGCAAAGGAATGAAAATTGGCCAGAAAGGATTGCTCATGTTGCTGTAATTCTCAGGATAATACTGAACAATATTTGGTGTGAAGTTCATTCTCTTTGCCAATTCTGCCAAAAGATAACCTTGGATACCATCCAATTTCTCAACTTCATTCTCACTCAGCCCAATTCTCTGTAAGTAAATATAAGGAGAAAATTAAACCCTTTGCAGACAATAACTATCAAGATACCTTTCTCAGAAAGACACCTAATTTTATTTACAAATTCAATCGTGTCATGTGAAACATGATGGAACTCCTTCATGATGTATCAGAAAGGAAAGATAACGGCAGTATTTAATAAACTGTGGAACCTGCCATAGTCTTTCCTTTCTGATACATTATTTACAAATCCTTGTCTCTCAAAAATAGATGGCATGAGATGTCATGTCCCAGGGATACCACAACTCAAGGACAGCTATGGACCTCTTGTCCACGAAAGGGTTGGAAACATTTGCTCGCATTGATGAAGTCAGTTTTTTGCAGATAGAAAAATGATTTGCAACCAAAATCAGCTGAAGTCCTGACTGCGACAGCCAACAATTTTAATTGTATTATCAATATGTAGTCATTTTTCCAATGTATATGTCCTGTTTTTTATAACCCCTTTCAAAAAATAATCACGGTCTCCTTGAAATGACACACAATCAGCCAAAATTCTACTTAATGTCTGGAAATATCTTATGCATAGTCAGGGAGAGAGTAGGGCTAAGCTTACTCAAAAATGAGGAAAATAAAGATAAAATTATGAATCTTAAGTTGTCTGAATTATGTAGTTTAATTATTGTGAGCCAGGATATTCTCGTGGCATGCCGTGGAGGTACTCCATCATAATGTATTATGGTTTATGTGAATTCAAATATGTGTAATGGTCATTACAGATGAGATCTGTGGTGAGTTGGCCACTGTGTTCTTCGATTTGAACCAATTTTTGAAGGCACACACAGGGATTATAAACATGGCCGTGCTTGATTTTCTCTTGAACCACTAAAAAAAATTGTTTTTAAATGCTCTCTGACTCCCACTCATTGAATCCATGCCATAAGTTTGGTTTAAATTGGAGAATGCAAGGGTTAACTCAATCCCCAGCAGCAGAGAAGGTTGTCTCAACGTTGTAGCAACGTTACAATGAGGAAATATACAAGTTGTCACAACGTTTCTTAAAATTGTCACAACGTTGCACAACGTTGTGTCAACGTTGTCTCAACGTTAAAGTACCCAGGAAACAACGTTGTGACAACATTGTCTCAACGTTGTCACAACGTTCTGACAATGTTGTCTTACCGTTGTCTCAACGTTGTCACAACGTTCTGACAATATTGTCTTACCGTTGTCACAACGTTCTGACAATGTTGTCACAACGTTGTTTCCTGGGAACTTCAACGTTGAGACAACGTTGAAACAACGTTGTGCAACGTTGTGACAACTTGTATGTTTCCTCATTGTAACGTTGCTACAACGTTGAGACAACCTTCTCTGCTGCTGGGGATGCTGATCTGCCATGGAATGACCCATAAAATAACATGGGCTATACCTACTGGCAAATATAAGACAGAGGTTCCAAGCCTCCCCCCACCCTGAAATGAGGCTCCATGTATGTGGTGAATATTATAACTCTGTTTACAGCAATAATAACATTGATTTATATATAGGTCTGCATCGAGGATGGACACTTTGAGTTGGGCTTCCAGATAATTAGGGTTTAATTGCACACCTAAATTGCAATTGGGGTATAAGGCAGCTGCCCCTCCCATGTCTGGTTATATACCCACGGATTACCTCAGGGATCCAATTCGGTCCACCTCTGCTAAATGCATGAAATGAAAGTTGTACTCCCAAATTTTTTATTTATTCCACAATACATTAATAAATTTAGTACTTTGTTAAGTGCCCCATGATGATTTCTTAGAATTTGTAGTTGTACCCACCAATAAAAATTCTCTGTAACAAAGCATGTCCGTCATTTTCATTAGTTAGAATGGAAACTGTTTAGTCATTAAAATATTCTAATAATTAACATAATTACACACTCTTACAACATTTATCCCTTGCTTAATTACTTATCAAACCATAAACCTGACAACTACCCCCCTCTCAAATACCTTTCCATGCATATTTTTACCAGCTTCTACATTTTTAGTGGGGACCAACACTGTCCGTATTTTACCTTTACCTTTATTAATTAATTTACTGTTTCTACTTTTGTAAGCATCCAAGCATAGTTTTGTCAGCTGTACTCCAAAACTTTCGATGGTGCATTGAGTGGGGTGAACCCCTCTCGCACCCTCCGAGAACTTGTCTACGTATATCAGAACTCAGATCTGAGAGTCGAGGCATTATATTGCAGAGGTGTGTTGCACACCACCAAGGCGTCGCGGAAGGTAAAGAACCCTACACCCCCAAAACAACGGCTTTAATCCGCACCACCACCAAGAACAAAATTTATTTTAACGCTTAATCACCTTAACTAATATCAGAGACGATATTTATTGGTATTTTTTTAATGCTAAAATGCTTTTCCCGTTTCCACAGCGCCCGTCCAAAAGACCTTTGGAAGAAGAATTTCAAGATTAAAGAGAGACATACGGGTGAATGCCGCGTGATATATCGGAAATTGCCCCGACGCGTCAGGGCAATTTCTTCAAGGGAATGGTGCTGGAGTTAATGGTTCTGCTGCTTTTTTATTTCAGGTGGGAGAGTTGAGCGAAGGGGGTGAGGAGTTAGGACTCTTATCGCAACAATAAATACATCGGGGAAACGGGATGAACAGTATAAAAACTCGTCTAGAAGAGCATAAGCAGGGCATTCGATTGGGTTACTCTACGAAGTCAGCCATAGCGGAGCACGAAGCCACGGGACACGCGATCGATTTTAAAAATCTAGAATCATCGCGAGGGTGACACATTTCAAAACCCAGCTCATCCGCGAAGCCTCAGAGATAAAGAAAAACAAATATACTAATAACAGATATCGAGATACCGGATTGAGAATAAGTAATACATGGAACCCAGTCATCCACAGCATTTCTTCATCTTCCCCCTCCAGTCCTCACTCCTCACCCCCTCCGCCCACCTGAAATAAAAAGGCAGCAGAACCAAACTCCAGCACCATTCCCTTGAAGAAGTAGCCAGCAGTCGGTCACGAAACGTCGGGGAAATTTTCGATACATCACGCGGCATACACCGTGGTCGGTATGCCTCTCTTTACTCACCATGAGCCGCGAAAGCTTTAATCAAGAAATAAGAATTTCAAGGTCGCTCATGGTAAATCTTCGGTGGAGTAACTAATGTTTGGTAACTAACTAGGTGGGCTAACTGATATTTGGGGGGCAATTTCGTGTTTCTCCTTCCATTCCTTGCGTTCAAGTTCATTGAGAATTCCCCCCACCCCACCAGTCATAGCGACCGGCAAGCGAAGGAAGCGGCCAATTTGACAAGGTTTTACGTGCAGAATTCATTCGTCATTTACCATATCGCCGGTCAGTGGCGCAGCGAGGGGGGGGGGGGGGGGGGTTTGGGGGATAAAACCCTCCCCAGAGCTCAGAGAAATTTTTAAGTTTAATCCATTTTACTTAATTAGATTTATATTACTAATATAATAGTGTAAGGATATATAAAATATCCCTCAGGAAGCCGTAAAACTCACCATTTTGAACAATTTACCTTAAAATTCCGCAAGTTATTAATCTCGCACCTACCGCTTATCCTGGTGGGTATTCCATACCCCCACACACACCGGTATTAGGTGCACCTAAACCCCCTCCCAGCCTTAATTACTAGCTGCGCCCCTGTCGCCAGTTGCATATAATGCAAGGGGGTCAAGGTCAAGGTGGCTGGAATCAAAGGGTGCTTTCCAACCACGTATCTGCGCTGATCTGTTTGAAACTGTTTAGCTCAGAGCGTGTTCCAATCGCACCTGTGACGTCATCTGCGCTAAACAGATGGGAACACATCCTGCACCGTTGTTCGTCTGCGCTAGCAGACAAAACTAATGATGGCGGGAAAATATATTGCTGACGGAAAATGAATTCCACCATCTCAAAGATAAGTATGATGATCATTTGAGAATAATAAACTATAATTTGATCTGTATATGTATTACATATAAGTTTAATTAAGCTCGTAATTTGGGAAATATAATATTATCTTCGTCAAACGTAATGATTGATATAACATGAGCAAAGGACGATAGCAAGAGGAGGCTAGTCGATTTTCTAGAGAAATTGTCCTTATCAAAAAAATTAGAAATGGAGAATGTAAGCTATTAAACTAAAATGTTATATTGCTTAGATTCTAAGCAGATTTATTTCATTAGCTTACATGGATAGCGGACGTATTATATACCAAATTTCCTTTAACGTTCATGTGGCGTTAATTCTATTCCATTAATTGTAATTCAGTACCGCAAAATAACTATGGAATCGGCAGATTTATAATGCAGTGTTAACATTTTTTTACGGCTTTACCTGCGTGATATGGATTATTAATTATTATTGTATGTGTATCTCAATCCAGAAATGCGAAATGAAGTATAACTGGTATAACTGCCGGCACAGTAGCGGTTCGGGAGAGATAATTATTAAGTAGCGATAGTTCCATAGTATTTTATTTCAATTAATACTTACTAGTGCTTATATAAATACAAAATGATATAGACGAACATTTATCATCCTTCTTGATTGATCATGTGGCGAAGGTCAGTTCAAAAGCTACAGGTCATTTGAACATTCAACTTTTGCCGCCGATCGGTCCACCATTTGTAAACACATCAGCGCAGATGCGTTCCAATCGTCTGTTTCTTTGTGCGCTAATGTGTTTCAATCTGTTGCGATGTGAGCTAATCTGCGCAAGGTGATTGGAAAGCACCCAAAATTAGACGGATGACGATGCTGATCACGCGTTTTGACGGACCACCATGGTTTCCCGCGAAAACTCCCCTCTTTTCCTGGAGCGGGTTCCTGTTTTTTCACAACGTTGACAGCTGGTGACGCATCAGGAAAAAGAGTGCAGCATAACAAAAACGCTTACGAGTCGCTCTTTAACTGACTGATGACAAATTGGCGAGGAGGTATTATTTACATCGAAGAGGAAAGAATTATTTCCTTTAAACATACTCTTTGAAGCTCTCCACTGATATTTTATGTAGGTATACTTTAATGGATTCATATTTTCCTGTTAATAAAAAATAAATTCAAATTGAATTTAAAATTGACGCAAGGGATGAGCAACCTATTTCGCAGAGTAGTGTTGGCCGTAAAATATTGTTAATTTTTATGCGATTATCACGAATTGAAGTATATTACTTCAAAATTATCAGTATTGACTTGCAAGCAAATGCCTTCAAAATGACAAAGTTTCCGTTGCATTTATCCTCACGTACAAATGACCATTCGATTATGTTCATTGAAAAAATATTTGACCTAGGAGTAATACCTTCATAGGGGCGGATTCAGTATCAAATTTAGGAAATGGGGGTCATGAAATGGGTATGGGAAGGGGAGTTCTGTTCTCCCCTGTAAAATTGAAAAAGATACCAATTTTTAAACGAATTTCGGAGACTAAAATTTAATTTATATTTTTAACATCAGATGAAATTAAACGATTTTCGACATTTAAGAGGATAAGCAATGGGGAAGAAATAAATAACCAACTTGAAGTCTAAAAAAGTATAAAATATTAATATTTTATGTAACGGAAAATGTGAAAATACATCGAAAGAGGTTTATAGTGGTGGTATGCGCATACATATAAAGATAAAGATAAATATAAGTTTACAACTACCTGTATAGTTAGGTGCTTACTGAAGAGTTTGATTTAGTGCTAATATTGCTGCACGGTATCATCAGTATCATGTGTCGATAGAATTATAACAAAAACCAAATCATGATTTCATCAATTTTTTCATCATCAAAATCATTTTTTTCAAATTATACGGATAAATCCAGAAAAATATTTATTTCTGTAACATATACTGATAAAACAATCCAATCCAATGAGCACATTTTAACTGAAAAGTTATCAGTATTTATTCAAGAAGTAGAAATCGTGTTAAGCTGTAATACAGTATCATAAATACCAATTATCATATTTTTAAGCTATTTAAAAGACATCTAATTAGAGCAGAAAAGTACGTATTAGCGATTGTATACAAACGCATGTACTATGTTAAAAAACAAATAATAATTTAAATTAGGCCTTGTTAACACAACTTAATTCTATAATACCAATATGGCCCCTTGCGCACACACCGATTTTGTACGGCCGGTAAAATGTCGGCCGTCCACCAGTAGCGGATACAGAAAAAAATCAAATCAAAGGGGGGCGCAAAAGATATCTATAAGCTACCTTTTATTTTATCGCAAAAAAATAATCAAGTCACATGCAAAGTATAAAAAAGGTTTATTTAAAATGATTATACACATATACAAGACAATACCATCTTATGATATAAGTAAAATATTAACTTAGGAATCATAAAACTAAGGAATAAAAAGATAATAAGAAAGAAGTAGAATAATAACTAAGGAAAATGTAAAATTATATACCTTTTAATGTTTGATACCACAGGCGATAAATATACAAATTCAGTTATACCACAATTACTACAGTAAATGCAAAATTAAGAAAATTAAAAATTCTATTGAATTTTTTATATCTTTAAAACGTTGAAATATGACCCCCACCGTTAATGTGTTCAAATTGGTGACAGTACTCCCTTCTAAATACAGGCATCCCCCGAGTTACGTATGTCTCGACTTACGTAAATCCGTACTTACGTAAGCGATAACCGTATTTCAAATGATTACGTTAATTTTCGAATGCGACCGCGAAGAAGCAGATATTCGCTCGTACAACCTATGGTAGAAAAAATATCGAATAGTTATCGAGTTTTTTACGTGTTAAAAATAACAAAGTGACCCAAACAACCCAAAAAACAAAGATTTTTGTCATTCTTCGAAGGAATTTTCATTAATTTCTGAAGAAAAATCGCTTATAAATCCCAAGTCAGCAATCAACGTAAAAATTTGCAGTTCTAGCGATGGAAGTGGTTGCGCTCATTCATGTACGATACAACTTGTTATACAGCATGCACACCCGAACTCCGACTTTCAACTATTTGAAAATTGTATCCTTAAGTTTGGACATTTCCATCTGTGGAATTAAAATAAAATGAAGTTCAAGCAGAAATATTTATTGCGGAAAATAATTGTTTATTACCCACGTAACGGCATTTAAATTTTGAGTGTTGGCAATGAACGCCGCGAAAAAGTTAAGAAAAAGTTGACACACGATATTAATTGCGTAATTGTTTACGTACATGTTTCTGGCGGAAAATTTTATTAAGCTGCATTTTCTCGTTCTCTCGTATTGTGTGCAACTGTAAATGAATATTGCGTCATTGAAAGCTTTTCCCCACTAACTTTGTTGCACGTTAATGACGGAGTTGGCTGAATAAAAGCTCACTTTTAATTATCTTCGTGCTTTGGAAATACTCTTCGATGTTTCCAGCGAAGTAAATATTCAAATGATGATATTTTCACGTTATTTTATTGAGATATGAGAGAATGAAAGTATGTTTCCGTGCGTGAAAGATTGAGTGTATGTGCGTGTGAATGTATCTAAGAATAAAGTAAGTTACTGGTATTTTTTGTGTGTTATTTGCTTGTAATCCTCGACACCCCTTCTACGTGTATTAACTGTGACAGTGAAACCACCAGATTCATCGATCAACGTAATATATAAAAGGCAGAAGATATAGTGATTATAGGTAAGTAGACGATGCATTCTTTGGGCCCTTAGATCGCAGTATAACATTATGAATCAATTTAAGTATTCAGTTTAGTAATGTAGCGTTGAGATACCGTACTTTCCCAAAATGCACGCGATCGGTCAACTCTGGGAATAATATTACGCATTTTGATTGACAATGCTCGAGATGCAACTCCCAGACTATATTAATGTTTATCGATTTTGTATCTAATAACGTAAGAATACGCGGTAGAGTTCATGAATATCGCAGTGAATTGAATGAAACTTCACCGAGAATTTACCGCGCATTTCTCCGCTGAGAATTTCACCGCGCCGATCGCAATCTCTGAAGCACTAACGCAAAGGTTCGACTTACGTAAATTTCGACTTACGCAGAGTCTCCCGGAACGCATCTCTTACGTAACTCGGGGGATGCCTGTATACCATTATTTTACAATTATCGGAGTCCCATAAAAATGAAAATAAATGCTATTGCTATTCTAAGAGAGCAAAGGAACATGTTGAAAAAGAAAGTCTAAGTTGAGGAGGAGACCGTGACGAAGTACGTCTTCAAAACAAACTCTTGTCTTCCCTTCTAGACAAACCTAAAACTGATCGATTGGAAAGCCTCTATGGACGTTCAGCATTACCAAAGTATTTATAGCATCAAAGGAAAAATCACTTTTCAGTTTTTATGATACAAGGCTAGCAAATTGGATTTTCTACAATAGGTGTCTTGGTGGCATAATGCATAAATTATGCCACCAAATTAGCTATAGCAGAAAAACGATGAGATTCCTAGGAGTTCTCAATAACCATAGCGCGCGTGTTTGATCGCGTAAAAAAATTACCGTTCACCGTTCAAAAATCACGTAGTCTTTCACTGTAGGTTCATAACTTAATGTGAAAATGTATTTCTACCCGTAAGCGGAATTTTCGAAAAAAGCCTAAAAGGATCGCAAACAAAAAAACGTTGGATTATAAGAAGACCCTTTTCGCGGCTACTGCTGGAGAGGAAAACACCCTAATAATAATATAATATAATAAGTAACTTCTGATAATTATTTTAAAATTTGTAATCTAACACTCAACTGAAGCTACTTTTCCTCAATAACCAATTTTTTGTTATCCTGAAAATAACCTCTGTGCTTCACCACCTAAAATAGCAATTTCTAATCCTCTGACAAAAATGTTTGTTTAACTTTTGATACGTGCTTTTACAACTTGAGGGGCGCTTAAACAATGAAGTATTACTGCGAAGGACATCTATCTCGGTGATCTCTATTTCTCGGTGATCTATTAAGGCATACAAAATGTTGGGGTTTATCAACCGAATTTGTAGGGACTTTAAAAATGTAAATTGCTTATTACTACTTTATACTACCCTAGTGAGATCTATTCTGGAATATGGCACTGTGATATGGAATCCATATTATGAGAAACATATTAATGCTCTGGAAGGGATTCAGAAGAAATTTCTCAAGTTACTTGAATATAATCTTAAGAAAAAGTCACATAATGACCCTGGAATTGAAATTACCAGGCATTTGAAATTGCAATCTCTCTCACTTCGTAGTAGACATATTGGTATGTTCTTCCTTAATAATATTCTGAATAATAAGATTAAATCCCCTGATTTATTGTCCTTAGTAACTTTCCGAATCTCAAACATCCATACGAGAAATTCATCTACTTTCTATATGTTCCTTTTCAACCATCCAATTATACAAAAAACTTGATTATTTTCAGAGCAATGTCAGAAATTAACTTATACTGTGATAACTTCGATCTATTCCATTTATCCTATACTTGTTTTAAGAAATATGTAATAAATAACGTAACAATGTGATACCGTTACATATATATATATATACTTTGTTTTTATATTTCATATATTTTTAAATAAAAAAGAGGATCTATGTATACTTATGCATTTTATGTATGTATCTTTTCATTTTTTTTCTTTCTTTGTAAAACTTTTTGTAAACTTAAAAAAGGGAGTAATCCCGTTGAATAAATATTTTTATTATTATCTCGCGCCTCTTTCGAGAGCGGTAGAACTAGTTGATCGACGTGTCAAGACGCTTATGGGCTATATTATAATTATGCTTAAGAAATATTTAACGCAAAGAATACGTGGAAACAGGGAACAGGTATCTACATCTATCTTATACATCTACGAGGTATCTCGCAGGCCACCTCCAGGGTAGGTGGCACGGTGTGATTCCACACCAGGAATGCAGCACTCACCTTCAGTGGCGCAGCGAGGGGGGGTTTTGGGGGTTAAAACCCCCCCAGAGCTCAGAGAAATGCTTAAGTTTAATCCATTTTACTTAATTTGATTGATATTACTAATAGAATAGTGTAAGTATTAATAAAAATATCCCTCAGAAAGCCGTAAAACTCACCATTTTGAACCATTTATCTTAAAATTCCGCAATTTATTGCTGTCGCACCTACCTCTTATCCTGGTGGGTATTCCACACCCCCACACACCCCGGTATTAGTTGCACCTAAACCCCCCCCCAACATTAATTCCTGGCTGCGCCCCTGCTCATCTTAGCCTTAACTCAAATCTAACAATATGTAATACTTCCGCGCTTTAAAGATAACTTTAGGTAGACATTTACAGGGAAATAAACCACAGTTTTAGGTGATGCCCCACAGGCAGAATTCCAGAGTAAGAAGATCTTCAAAATAACAAACGCGGGAGATTGATGCGTTGGCGAGTGCCAGCGATGGAAAGCGATGCAGTCATCTCTGCCAAGGCCGGGGAATCCCCCTTGCCGCAGAGAAAGGGGCCAGGCCAGCCTTGCAACCTCCGCCAGAGGCGCCCCGACCTTGTTCAGCTTCATGTTGAAGAGCGTGGAGGAAAATGGTAATGGGAGGCGGAACTCAAGGATGTTATAAGTACTTCCGACCCGCGAAACAACTTAAGGTTTCATTAACCTCCGAATACCATCCAAAAACCCGCGAGGAATGGTCGCAAAACAACTTTTCAGATTCAATTATTTCGTGGCCTCCGTGCAAGCAGAAATTCACGAAAGGCTTTAGTGTTTACATTTACAACTTTTAGGCATCTTGCTTTTCAATGTTTCATAGCATTATCATTAGTAATCGATTATGTAATGTGTGGACTATGTACTTCGGATTTTATTCGAGTGTATAACATTTGGGGATCTAACACCGGTCGAACAGCATCTCAAGTGATGTAAATACCTACGCTCTAATCGGGAATAATGATTAATCTTTTTCACCAAACTTAGCAACTGAAAAATTGTAAGTTACGGTTTTCCTTTCATCAGTATCTTAGAAACATCGAAAACTAAAGAATCCACGTCTCTGGACTATTTGTATTCCGATTTAATTAAATTTATCAACTTTTTGGCGAAAATAATTTTGGAGGACTCGAGAGAGACTTTTGATAGAAATATATTTTAAATATCTGGAACTTTTTAGGTGGCTTAGTTGGAAAATTACGGACCTTTCTCCACGCTCTAATTACGAGCTAATGAAAATTTGAGTTAAGAAGTATATTTGATTTTACTGATGGGTTTCAATGGGCAGAAATGCCCATGGGAAAGGGCATAAAGTGAAAGATGAACCACTGAAAGTTTTGGAGTTGGGGTGGTAAAGCTATGTTTGGAGTGTTACAAAGTAAAAGTAATACAATAAATGAATGAAAAAAGTGGGTAAAACGAAGAATGTGCGGTCCTTACTGGAATTAATGTAGCTGGGAGAAATATGTACGAGAAAGAATTTGGGAGCGGGGTGGGGGGGAGTGTAGAGTATTTGGGGGGGGGGGGGTGGGGAAGAGTATGTGAAATGGTTTGGAGTAGCATAGTGGTTAAGCTATGGGAATGGCACCACCGTTTAGAAATGAAAATAACCCTCGTATTTTGATCCAGAGAATTTTTTGGGAATAAGTACTACCACTACTACTTCATCAATTATTTTTCAGCATTTTTCATCAAGCTGGTGAATAAAAACTTAAAATGGAGAGATTTTGTGAAAATTCCACAGAGAAAAATAATTCGCCTTGACCGAAATACGAACCCGGATACCCCGATTTCCGGTCGAGTGATATAGCCTGTTGAGCTACCAGAGGAAATTTGCGGATTTCACTGGACGAGATGGTGTGGACAACTGTGGTGCATAATATGCCACTACACTGGCAGTCCAAGTCGTGCCCACTGCGCCGCAGCCAGAGAGCAAAGCCCGAACTTTGAAAACCCGCAATGCACAAATTGTGCGAAAATTCGGACAATTCGTGCATAAGGGGTGACTCCGTAAAGTTATCACCGTGACCAAGGCGCAGCGAGGAGGGATAAACCCCCCCCTTTTAGAAAGCCGTCAAACTCACCGTTTTGAACCATTTATCTTTAAAATTCCTACTATTAATCTCGCACCTACCGATTATCCTGGTGGGTATACCATACCCCCACACACCCCGGTGTTAGTTGCACCTAAACACCCCCCCCCCCCAGCCTTAATTCCTTGCTGCGCCCCTGACCGTGACTAGTCCCTATATACTTTAATTCTTACGATTGAGAGCCAGCCACATTTAAGATTACCAGGCTTTCAATTCTTCCAGAAATTACGAGGCGAGTATGGAGGTGTCACCCCCCTCCACTTTCGTTTCTGACCTTGGGTATGCAAGCTGGTGGCGAGTCGAAGACAGTCACCCGCATGACGCAGCCGTGTAAGTCCATGAACTTGTTGGCGAAGATTCCCCGCGGGGCGCCGCGGGTGAAGCGACCGCCGCCCCATTCGGCCACCTCGATGATGTCGGTCGACTCCCGGCCGCAGATCCCGCCGCCAGAGTAAGGCAAGTGGGTGACGACGGAGACGCGAGCGCCTAACTGTTCGTCCTCTGCTGGGACGAGGACCACGATGTTGGACACCCATTGGCGCCACGCCAGGCTGAGCACTCCGCGAACCTCTGCTCATTTGAAGGAAGGATGGGAAGGTGAACTGAGGCCGTTTCTGAGAAAGTGTCAAAGATGTTGAACTTCACCAAGTACCAGGCACGAAGCAAAAAATTTACTCCGAGGGAGTTGCCTGTACTGACATTTTGTTGTCAATTCACGCGCATTGGAAAAACATAGATTTCATTATGTCAGTAATATGCTTAATTTGTATTATGCTGAAAGTTCAATTCATCATGCTTATTGTCGGATATTAATAAATGTAACAATGTATATCGCAAAATGGTCTCCTCATCAGATGTATCGCGGGTAGTCGCCACAAGGTAAAAAATTTCTGAGGGGTGCTGAACTGCTGAAGCCTCAAAGCTCCCCCTACGTATCGGCCACGCACTCGCATATTTTCTCGAGTTCATCAAAATCGCGTCTTCATTCGCAACTTCAGTCTAAAGTTGATAATGATTATGTCAAACTAACGTATTAATAGGCCGATTCCAAAAGTACCAACCATGGACCAAAGGGCGTAACCAGGATCATTATTAGGGGTTGGCATGGTTATTGTGGTTGAGACATTTCACTACGAAAAATGTTAAGACATTTACATATCATTTTAGCAGTGCTTTAGTAGTTGTTACAATTCTTTCTTTTAAATAAATTTAGGTACTCTTGCTACAGGTCTCAATGAATCATTTTTCTTGGAATTTAATTAGAATTTTTCCAAACTAATTATAGCAATTTAATGTTTTTGATTCTAAGTGGCTATTGACCCCCTCTTGCCCCTCGCTAGGTACACCTATGCATGGACCAATGCCCCAGAACAAACTATTTTATGCCATTCAAAGCGTTTCCGTACCCGGGTTTTCCGGTAGGCTCGGATCCAGCAGCAGTGGGGGCATACCCTCAGAGAGTCAATGTGGCTATGCAGTAACCAAAACTCAGGATTGACACCTCAGCTTCAGCATTATCTTGGGAAATGGAAAAAGTCAGCGAATAAATGTTTGATAAACTGGGCCAAAAATTAGATGAAGTATGAATCAAACTATATTAAACCACTAGGAAATCCCTGGATGCTACCGAGAATGCTACCAAGGGAAGGATTTCTAATATCATGTGTGATCATAAAGCTAGGATGCGTGCAATTCAGAGATAGTATCGATTGAGTCGCACTTAGGCTGGATATCCGGCATCATTTTTAACGTAAAAAGTAGAGTTTTACCTGCAGCAAATAAAAAATTAGAAAAATATAGAGGAAACAACATCGCCAAAATTGGGTTAAAAACTTTGATTTTCTCATAAATAATATAAAGTTTTGTAAATTTCATTCAAAATCCATTAATTATCTTATCCAATTTAAGAATTTTAAAATTAGGCATTCCATGATTATATATCCTATTTATTTCGTGAGATATATTGTCTAATGCATAGGCGCATTCGTAAAATTGCAGTTTTACAACATTGCACTATCCTTTCAAACCGTGACTACAAAAAGACTACAGCAGAGTTGTACTTGATAAGAGCAAATAGGTATGACGAAGACGCTATCCAATAATAAATTCAAAATAATACTTTAGATTTGAATTATTATTAAGAATATTATCGCGCGTAAAAATGTTTTAGGTGATCTTGTTTTTGGCCTAGCCTTGCGCCCGTTTCGAGCTATTTTGGAGTCAAAATGAAGAAAAAGAAAATTTCTTACTTAGCTGTGTTCATAGGAGGTATGGCGTTTGATTGCTCCTTTTTTGCACGATTGTTTTTTCTTTTCCTGTTATTCTGGTTTTTAAATGTCCAGGCAAGTCCTTCTTCTAATTAGCTTAGCGTCACTGATGAGCTAATAATAACCTCTCATTTCGTATTCTCGATTGAGTTTGATGCTTTTTCCGCATTCATTTGTGCCTGGCAATTAATGCAGCTTTTCCTACAGTGGCTACTGGAGGTATGAAACTGAAGAATAGGCAATTATAAAGCTCGCCGCTTCATAGTCATCTGGCGTCCATTTTTTTGCAATGAAAAATGCAACTATGTAGGCTAAAACTGTTTAAATATATTTTTATTTGCTTTTGAAAATTACTTATACAGCCTATTATCACAAGTTAACTAAATATTAAAATTTAAATGGTTTGAACCACAAAAACCTGGCCGAAATCACGTTGTTGGCTTCAGTTCCCATTTGAGCTCAAAGAATAGTGGTCATTATCATCAAGATCAGTTTGCAGATACCCTTAGATTGAGCTCGCTGATCAAAAAACCTCCCCACCATCGAGAATTCTTGTCGACGTCATTTAAATTCCTCATTGAAAGCGGTAATGCAAAAGTGCACGAAATCATCCAAATACAGGCATTTATTTCAATTCAGTTGTACTGGTATCATAATTTTTGATTCTCCTATAACGGTTCTAACAGCGATACAATAAATCATAACAGTGATGCAAAAAGAGGCAACTTTTGGAGGGGGTTTATAAAAATAAAATACCCCCAAAGTTTATAAAAAATTTTAAATTTTTATTAGTTTTATAGTTTTTCTATCCTTAAATGTCTAAAATTTTTCAGTTTCATTAATTGTTAAGAACAAAAATGAAATTTTATTCTCCAAAAAGCGTATTGGGTGTTTAAAAAAATACAAAGGAGAACGTTCCTCTCGGACCCAGACCCAGGTCATGCCCTCCCTCCCCCAAAGCGATGATGAAACCGCCTCTGGTATACATGTCAGTGAAATTGATACAAAAATACGTGGAAAATACTAAAAAAACGAAATTTATGTAGAATCATTGGTCCGTGAAAGCTTCAACCAACTAGTATGGAAGTTCCCTTTCCGAAATTTATGTTTGGATGGGCATGTGATATCAATGCATAATTTTTGGTGTAAAAAATGGAATAAAGCATTTGATTTGCATTTAACAATAAGTTAATTGACCCTCGGCAAGAGTCTAAATTACGCTAAATTTTATTTTACAAGGGTATTACCGCCATCCGATCCCGAGCCATCGGCGGTTGAGGCCAGGACGAAGTGCATAGCGGTCGGGGACCAATGAGGATCCTTCGTGACTTGCTCGAAGAGACGACCGAAGGGGGCCGAGGAGGACGGCAAGAAGACAACGTGAGTCATGTTCCTTGACGACAATGCATTGGCTATGGGGGTGGCGCTTTCCCGAGCTTTCTTGCCGAACGCCAGCAGGAACACCGGCATCTCCAGCGGACGACGCAGCGCGGCCAGAAGGTGGGGTAGCCACGCGGTCTCGTCTGCAAAGACGATCGCAACCAACGGCGGCCCCACGAGGTGCGCTCTTATAATATCTGAAGAACAATCGGCGACGGCGTCACCGAGCAAACCCGGCGCCGAATCTTCCCGCCCAAACTCCTTTACGTCTCGTAATGAGTGTGTCGCCATCATTGCCAAACACGAGAACACCGTGAAGGTGAAGGTGACGGCTTTTGAAGGAGAAACTAGAGATCCTTGCGACACTGGCATCCCATGCACCATATAGTACAGACTTTTTTCAAGGCACTTTGACACAAAGACTTCTTCAACCCCCTAAAATAACCAATTGTAATGAAAAAAAACTGCGTTTTGCAACTACTGCAAGCCGATATAATTTTTTCTTCCCAAATGTTCTGAGCAAAATACTTCCACTTCAAGGCAAATTCCAGTGAGAGAAATTCGTGTCGCTTTATTCGAGCTCTGAGGTATTTCACCCTTCGTGCGGCCCAAGTTTCAGCACGAGTATTTTCTTTCAGACTTGAATTTTTACTGGTTATGGTGGGTCACGACATCTTGAATTTTCGGCGCATTTAGAAAAATGGCCCGCTTCTTCGTCAATACTTTGAGTGACTCCTTTTTCTCGGACCCAAACGCCCGATTCTTTTGTTTGTGCTAGCAAATGGATATTTGACAGAGGAATAATAAATGATGGCTCGAAGTGTAGGGTATTCAGTTGCTATTCGCGGGTTTTCAAATAGAACAAAATTTTCGATAAATAGAGCAAAACAGAATTTATTATCTTCATTATTTTATTTCATTTATTATATCTACTGTCCAATTCAATGATTTTAAAATTACATATAGCATTCGAGGCAAAAAAGAAGTAAGATGAATTGTAAGGCATAAGTCTGTAATTTGAAGGAAAAAGGGCATTCTGTGAGGGGAATACCAAATTGTACACATCGGCATTATGACATGATGAATTTGTTCTGTAAAATATTAGATATTTTGATTTATTCATATTATTAACTTAACTTTGTGAAAGGGCAAGCCCAGATAGAAGCTTTTTACCCTTCGAACACGTACTTGGTTTGAACAAAGATGTTCTGTCTCTATGAATGGAATGATAACGGCAGCGAGTTCATTGGAAAAGCAGGGAAATCGAGGGAGCAGATGCGTTATTAGAACTCATTAAAAAAGAGCCATAGTTCTTTACCAGATAACGGAAGGTTCAAATTATAATTATTCATCTTCTTATTTTCTAAATGGCTAGGTTTGACGATGATGAGGGGAAATTCCGATTCTAAATTAAAATTTTAATGTAACACCATAAATGTATAAGTAATATTACGTCTTTTAATTTTTGGTGCAGTTAATATAATATGAAATCGTGTAGTAGCTTTGGGAAAACAATTATTTTTATGGAAGGCTAATAAAATGATAAACTGTGCCTCATACATAAATACTAGAGTAGTTTCAATAACTAAAAACGCAATATAAATAAAAGAAACCGGGTCCAAAAAATAGAATGCTGGAATAGTAATTCATTGTAATCAATCGATCGAATTCGTTCAATAATTTATTCTCCACCGACAGACCACCTGATCACAAGGACCAGTGGTGGATCTGTCTAAGGGGGGTATAGCCCCTCCCCCTTGAATATCCAATTGACACTAGATAGAATGGTAATTTTGTTCGGACTCTCACTACTACTGGGTGGTTACCCCCTTGTCACTATCCTGGATCCGCCATTGACAAGGACCAGCGATTAGGAAGACAATAAATATAGCAAGACAGTGGGTGAGTGAACATCGGGTATAATGAAATCTCAAAAGAAAAACGTAAAGTCATGGGTAGAATAGATGCGGCAAACGACTTTTATTTGATGCGATTATTTACAAAAGGGAAAAACACTTGGCTACAATTTCTCTCGCAGTTTATTTGAATTATAGCTTATAAACTTATTTAGCTAACGGTGTGAATCGATACAGCAAGTAAATTAAAGAGGAATTTTCAATAACAGTTGCCAGTGATGGGTGCAAAAGTAGCATCACATTATCACATTCTTGAAAAATAACGCAATTACTTTTTGTTACATAATTGTATCATTCACGTCTCGTTCCAACCTTACAAGACCACGTAAATTGCACAATGATGAATCAGATGACACAGGAAAACACAAAAGTTCGTAAAAATATTAGAAAATGATCTCAAATGTAGGTATGCAGTATAGTAGTAAACTACTTCATTTATATCTAAATAATTGCCACGGAAGAGATTTATATTGTTGTGCCTGTATATATTTCTACTCTTTATGTCTAAAAATCAGTTTTGTTTGATGTGCTAGGCTTTCAACGGCTATTTTCACCGGAATAGGTTGTGTTTACTCTAAAAACATGAATACAAAATATAGAATAAATAATATAGACATTTTTTCAGATCACGAGTACAAATAAACAATAAATAATATACGCTAAATTGTTTGATTGTGCAATATTTTGCGATCTTATGATATTTAAATCAATTTTTTAATGACACTTCTATCACAAGTTTCATGGCCAAACATATGACTGGATCCAAGGAATATATTCGTGCACTCGAACGTAAACCGATGAGGGATCTGATAGTGTACAGTTTTTCCAAAACGAATTCACGCCCCAAATTTGATACATGCATGAAGTCCATATGGCAAACTGCAGCTGACCTCCGGAATCAACCTGTAAAATGCAAAAATTAACAAATTATTTTGCACCCCAAATACGAATATCGAACGTGGTCAAAAATCAATGCACGATTAAGTCGCTCTAAAGTGTTATTTATCTAATTCATCATAAAGTCTACAAAAATAGTGCTTACTATCACATATTTTTGTATTTCAATGGTAATGAGAAATATTTAAGCTCAAATTAAACTACTTTTAAATCAAAAAACATTATAATAATCATTAAGAAAAATCATTACCTCCAAAAGATAAAAAAATTCGTGAATTTTTAAATTGTCCAAAATAGGCAAAAATCCTATTTTTAACTTGGAATTATATTCTTAGGCCTTCCTCGCTAATCAAACAGTTTTAACACTTAATATAAAACAGTTAATAGGAGATTTCTCCAAGTCATTTGGTACTGCGGTCTTAATCTCGTTTTGCCATAGATATCTAAAGTTTTCAGTTATCGTACGAGAAAAATGTTCTATTTTAATTTAAATTTTAAATATTTAAGTACATTGATTTTTTCAATGACCTTAAAAAAAGTCAATTATGACACTAAAAATACACATAAGACACGACGACAGAAAAAGTAGGTAGGGGAAAAAAGGTAGGGAAAGCGTTTTCTGGTTCACTACTAATGGAAAAAAATTTCCATTCAAATCTTTGGTCCATGACATTTTTGATTGTATTTGTTAATATTTACATTGCAATCTTGTCGCTTTCCTCTTCTTACTCTGCCGCACATCATTGAGTAGTCTATGCCTCTATGCAATCCAACCCTTTCCTGTGATTCTTTTTCAAATAATCTATTGCAGGTCAAGCTGGACATGAGTGACATTTCGCCCACCAGTAGGTCCGTGTTTGTTATGTCACCTGGAAAATAGAGAAAAATAAAACAATTCCATTCAGCAGTGCGTAAAAATACGCATACAATAGTGCAAAATGTCTCCGTGTCCCAAGATGTTGACCCAATGACAGTAAAAGGAGCAAGGGAAAAGAGAAAAAAAAACATCACGTTACGTGAGTACGAACTGTAACGCTTCTCAACCAGAATGCATTTTGTTATTTTTAGTGAATTTTGTGTGGAGGACATTGTGAAAATCAGTTTAGATTGTCGAAAGAAATTTTTTCATGGTGTTCTGCCCCGCAGGCATGTTTTTCATATTTTCCTGTGTTCACCCACAGGCCAGAATCATGGCCTAGTGTCACCAAAGTGCCTAGTGTCATCAGTCAAGTAAGATATTCGTAATGTTAATGATGATATTCTAGTCATCACGTAATTTTTCCTATGAAAACTGTTACCATCGGGACGGATACCTAAATGCAATCCCTGAGAACAATAGCAAGTGAAGTGCAGCTCATTTTCCAACCAACGATGGCGTTCAATGAAGAGGAAATATTTTAAAACGTTCATAAAAGATTGAATATAAATTTCACGGTGGAAATTCCGTAGCATTGGGACCTATTTCACTATTGGAGGACTAGAGAACATTAGAAGAAATGGCGACCAAATAATGAGAAAGAATTAAGGTGCTGAGAACAAGAATGACTTCGTATGCAGACATGCACGTAGGCGTAAAAATATAACCACTCAAGGAAGTAATCCTCAAAAATATTACGTTTACTGGTACTTTAACTCGGACCTCCCGATTATCTTTAAAGTTTACTGGCAGTTACAACGATAAATTATCATAATAAGGTTTTTATGTTTTTGTAGGGTCCATTCTGCTTAACCCTGTCAACGTAAGCACTACTTCATCTCCTCCGACGGCTAATGAGTAAGCTGTTAGCATTATAATGTTCAGTATAAAAATATGCCATGGAAAATGTCCTGCGGTAATAACAGCTCGGTGGTGTTGCTAAAAGCAACACCACCGATGTATGCTTATCATCAGGCGAGAAAAGTTCTGGTGTAGCTTCATTTGCAAACAATCCACTGAAAAAATCAACTAGATCGCGCCACATTTGGCCCTGCCAAATAGAGTTCGAAACTTTCAGCATGAGTTTATAAAAAAAAATCCTACATAATAGGGGAGAATATCGGTTTATTTGGGTATCTACGTCATAAATTGACGTTATCAGACAAAAATTAAACTTCACGTGAAAAACATTGTATTTATCAACGGGTGTCTTGATTTGAATGAGTTAAAAACTGCTTATGGTAATTCTAACCTCAACTCGACCATAATATCACCATTGTCCAGAAAAACTTGCGCGGGTAGTCATTACTGTCTCTCACGATTTATTAGTAAGTTATACCTGGGAATACAGCCTTTAAAATCCTTAATGCCCTTTTACGTGGTATATATTGCAATATTTTTTTGTTTCATGATATTTTTGAACATATGTGGGCTTAAAATTTCGCAATATTTAATAATTTCGCAATCGAGAGATTACCTTCCAGACCCTTTGACCAAAGGCTATGCCTATAATTTTGAGTAATGATCGATAAATACTAGTAAAAATTACTAAGAAAGATTAAAATTGCTTGTAAGGGACTTGAAATGTCCTATAATACAGGTGAGATATCCTCAAACCTGACGACCAAATTTTACGGAAATTATTGACTCCCCACTTTCCAAAACTTTTTATATTTAAGTATTTTTCTGTGGCAATAGATGTAAGGAAAGGATGCTTCTCTTCGTCAAATTTAAATGAATAAAAAATGACTGTATTTAATTTCAATTCATCATACGTATGAACCCCAGATAGATATCCAATCCACCCCAATTAGTACTGTGCACCAACAACTCCCCCCCTTTCGTTGACACTACCGACCTATGTGACCGAAAATAATTTGACGCGGGCTCTAATACCTGTGAATCAAATACTTTGTTTCTGAGGTGTTCATATGAAAAGTGATGCCAGAAGTGAAGGAAGTAACACCTACCGTGAGGAAGAACGAGAAAAGTCTTAGGATCCGCTGGAGGTTAGCAAATGGTGGAAAATACTGGATAAACAAATCATAATTTTGGGTCTTTTCCCGGTCATCGACGGTCAGTAAGTGGCTGGACTACATATCATACACTACCCATCAATTTTACGAATGAGAGTTAAATTGGCCTTTCAGAGTCGTCACCAGGAGAAGCCATCCACTAATCTCACTCGAGGGGGTCCTACTGAGCTCAATATTTCGCGGAATGTTACCGAAATTCTTAACATCGGCCAGATCAACTTTTATGCTCTTTCCTGTTGATCTTATCAATAGCAGTGAAACTTGCATTTATCAGAATCAATTCGGAATTTAAGGTCATGACACGTGATCCAACGCAGAGCCAGGGGGAAAACTTATTAAAACGAGGAGAGGATGGCTCTTAGGTGCTAAAATTGAAGTCGGACACCATATCGAAGAAAAAAATCGCATCTTATGTTTCCTGAACGCACGGTCTATGCCGGAAGTTACTGATAATATCAAGCTGATGAGGACATAAGGGGCCAATGAGCTACTAAAGAATGTGGCACGTGTATAACACTATATTTTCCACTGCACTCATTCGTTGCTATTTTGGAGGTATGAACCCCCAGTAGATCGTAAACTAATGGCTATAATTTAAAGATGAAACAATGATAGCAAAATCAGCACCACTTCATTATCTGTGGGTATCATTATAACTTTCGAAAGGAAGAAGATATCATGAAACGGCATGTTGTATATTTCCTATCCGAAGGTGAAATGAGGAGTAACCTTCATCTCTTGATTAAAATTTATCTGCGAACAACATATCGACAGCAGTAATCCAGCCAAAAAAAAATTAATGAAAACAGGAAATTCTCGAACTCTCTTATCCACCCTTAGCTTAGCGGAGTCACTCAGATATAATTTCGCTTCCTTCGCTTCCTTATTATCCTTCGCTTTTTTATTTTCAGTGCCTTTTCCTTTCCTGTCAGGGAAGAGTGTAGGCAAGATATGTCCAATATATAAGTGACATAATATAAAAAAAATACATATCAACTTTTTATGGCCATAATAATATTCAAAACCGAGTAAAATAATATGCAGTGTTTCGACGGAATATAAGTTCATTATTTTATTTAGAATTATCGTGTGAAAAGTATTGCGAGGAACTCAAAATTTAGGTGAAATGACATCATAAATGCTAAATTTCCTTCTTGGCCAGCCCTCCTCCAAATCATTCAAAACGTTTGTGATCAGTGCATGAAGAACTGAAGATCAATTCATCTGAGGAGTGATATTAACCAGAGGGTAAACTAAAAGAATAAAAAGGCCTCTATAGGCTCACCCGGTCAAGCAAAATACGTTCTCGTCACACTTAAAAATTTAACTTAACGAATGAATCTGAGTGAAAAGTGCAAATCAATTTTCTTCCAGTTTGCTATCACTATGCAATAAATGACTGCTAAAATAAAATTCTCAAGCCCAAAATGGTTCATTTATTATGTTTTTATGTGATCAATAAGGAAATAGGATTCACTATCATTTGATTTTTTCATCGTTTCAGAATTGAGATTTACCTGGGATATAATAACACACATAATTTTTTTCGAAATGCATCAACCCATTGACGTATTTTTAAAGCAAATTTTTATAGCATATTCAAGATGAAGTAATGATGACGAATATATGTATAAGAAATGAGGATCTCAAGCATTTTGCGGCATTTTAATCCAACTTACCGTATTCCACGTAGCTCCATTCGGTGGCCATTGCGTTGGAAGTCTCAAAACCCCAGTCTTTGGTTGGCAAACAAGCCGGATGAAGGTATCTACTGATGGTTGGGATTGGATTCTCAGACATTGCAGTTCCTATTTCAATGAGACCAATGTCGTCATACTTGGTTGGTGGAATATAACGTGGATGTGCTATTCTCCGCACAACTGGGTGAATTTGTCCGTTATTCACGACCTCAAACTGGAATCGGTTTATTTCCGTACCCAGTAGAACCCATTGCGCTCTACCCCTGAGAAAAAGAAATTTTCCGTTATTATACACATAAGAATGTTGGATATAAATGTGTTCTTATATAAAATGGAATACTCAGAATTGGGAAAATGGAAAGGTCAACGTCACTGAAAACAAGGAATGGAGTTCAATAAATATAAAAATATCACTTTCTTAAGGCCGTTTTACACGGCACACGGAATTGTGCAGGTTAGAGCTGCATTAATTTCTAAAATGGCGTGGAATTGCGCGAATGCATGAACGAAATTAGAACAGGGGCTATTTTGCCGTCTCGCATCCACGCATTCTCGCATGTGTTCTAGCAATTCACCGCTTTACACGACGCAATTTTGATTGCGCCTTCACACGTACGTCAGACTGCGCAATTCAGTGTACCATGTAAAACGGCCTTTAGACTCACTCTGGCATTTAATGCCGACATGGTTTCCACAATTTAACTCCTGAAATTCTAATCTTTAAGTCCCTTTTCTCCTGATGCACCACACCCCTTCTGATTTTCTTGTATTCAGGGAATTGACTTTTAGAATTTGTTCCATGATAATAGCGTTAAATTTGAAGCCATGGTTGTTATGAAGTTATCAGTGTCGAAAGTACAAAGCGAATACTACTTTCCTATATTGTGGTTCCATAAGGTAAAATTTGAAACATTATATAACCTCCTGAATTGAATACTATCTCGTGGCGAGAAATTTGGAGAAAGGAATGTAAAATTCTTGTGTGAGCGCTAAAAATCGACGTAAAAATCTATTCTCTCAAATATTGGAGTATAGTTTTCACTAACAAATTTTTTAGGTAGTTTATTTTCGTATTAAAAAATGAACGCTTGATGAACGCATAAAGAGGTATATAACTCATAATTTTAGTTGAAAATGCATTTGACTCGTTCAGAAATATCAATAACCTTATGAAAACCTAATAAAAATCATTACTAACTTAAGTGAGAATCATTAAACTCAGTGAATACGTGAAGTCAAGAATAAGAACAAAGCAAATATTAATAGATTAACAACAATATATAACGAATTACCTGACGATGGTTTTCAAATTAAAAATTTATCTCGCGAAACCTCCTTGGAATTGCAACAAAAATTCACAAAGTGATTAATTCAACGTTAAATAAAATTCAATTATCTTGTCTGTTTCTATAAAACAAGAATTTAAAAAAGTAATTTATTCATGAATCACTAGTTGAAGGACTAATTTCTTTAAAATAATCAATTCTAAATTAATTGGCCACAATCCCTCATCCATCGTTTATAAAATACAAATATAATATATTGAAACAAAAATGTGTCTCGTAAGTTCATAACTAACATCCCGGGTGAGTTTTTATGGCATCTTATGTTCTTTTACAATTTAAAACAACAGCTAAACCATATTTTTTTATCTTTTTCCACTCACGTTAGTTTTATAATAATAAATTACCGCAGTGGCAACGGCATTAACTATTCCTCTCTCTCCTCCTTCGGACAATATCCCCCAAAATTAGCGTCATGAGGGACTCAACTCAACTCAACAACGTGTATCACTTCGTACCTTTCGAGGTGTCTTAGGATAACGCAAGTATTTACTTACAGTGGGTATATAGACAGGCATCGAGCAGGTGTCAATATAAATTTTTCACTGATCAATGTCCCCCCACATTTCCATTTCACATTGGAAAAATCTCCATATCCAATTGCAGCCTGAAAGAATGACATTTATTACAATTGAGTTAGGTTAATATAAAACATACTTTCAAATCAACAGTTAGATTTACCTGACCTGTGCCGTTATTGGAAATTATAAAAGAAGAAATTGAATAAAGTCAGTACGATAATGAGGTTGATCTCGAACATTTGCAACGTTTATTTATCAATGAATTATTAAACATTGAATATTATCGACGATTGAATGATACACATGAGTATAACCCAATCATAAGGTTTCAAAAATCTACGAAAAAAAGAGTAACTGTCAGAAAAAGATGGTACAGATCGGAATATTCGGAATAATATGTATTAAATTAGTGGGTGAAGAGGGCTTATTTAGTTGTGTAGCATTGTCCAAAAAGCTTGTTTAAACTCATTTTTTCAATTTAAAAACCCCATTTCACCCAGAAGATTATTCCAGAAGATTAATTTATTCTCTAGTTTCGGGAGATGCATATGCTTGTAAAATTGTAAATGATGTTGATAAAAATCCCAAAGCATTTCATCAAAAATATATGGTAGGTAAGTAGCAAAATTCAATTTAACTTCTTTCAACCTAAAAAAAAATATCATCATCACCAATATTCCAAATATCCACACAGCAATATTATTTTTTAATCATTCCCAACTGAGAACTCATATAAAACTCTCTGTCAATCAATAAAGCCCGAAATTATGAAGAGAGCATAAATATAAGCCGCACAAGTATTCATGATGTCATTGAAAAGTCTTTAAAAAAATATAATATGGAAAAGACTACTGCATTTTGTACTTATGTAAGTGTGTTACCATAAGTTCTCCAGATAACTGAGTGAGAAGTTGTTAATGATTGTAGCATTCATGAGTGTCTTTTCAAAGCAGATATTACCTGCATGGGTGTATAATGTAGCTCAAAGGCTTTTCTATGCTAAATGCGCGCTTTAAACGTGGCGTATCTCCAAGGAAAGCAATTTGACTGGTTTTTCGAGAAGTCATTTCACTTATCTGTGCGAGTAAATGGTAGCTAAATGCCAAGCATCTCATTACTGATTGCGTGCCTTATCTTTGCGTGCCTAATTGCCGTGTTATTTTATTCAGCAAACAAGCGTATCACCTTCCTTTCTCATTTAATATCACTTCCGTATATTTTTCCATGTATTTGCAACACTTTTTCTAGAAACAGTGTTCGATTCTATGGCGATGATGCCAATTCCACTAGGCAATGCAAAAAAATGAGAATACATGGAACATTTCGGTTTTCTGTAGATTTTAGAATATATTCCATGAATTGTCTGATTATTCTATTATATTTTAATTAAAAATACGAATACGAGAATTTACGATAATTAAACAAGCTTCTGAAATCCGTAAGCTAGGGGGTCTATAGTATTTCCTTTGTGAAAAAAATGGTAGCAGATTTTAAAGAGGATGTGGAACGGTTGATACCAGGCTCATGAGAAAGTATATACCATATTATCGAATCATGAGTATGTCTAATCTTGAGGGGTCATAAGTTAGAATATAGGGGAACCATGGAAAAATACAAATGTTTATCATTGATTTAGGTACTATACACCTAATAAGGCATAACTGACAGCAATAATTTTTGAAAAATACATTTGATATGAGAAAAAAAATATATATCATAATTCATTTATTAAAATATATTGAAGTAGTGTATCAATTGTACTAATAATCTTAATCATTCGGATACTTTGGGAAATTTCATTCCCTTATTTATAATTATAATTAAAACTTTATGTTAAGGGTATGTTAAGATAATCCCTCATATGTCATAATAATTTGGATGATGTTTAAACATTTACCATGTGAGGGAACTCTGTTGGAAGGTCTTTGGAGCTGTCAAAACGTTTTGGGCATTGGTCTTTATACTTCTCACACCCTGAAAAAGAAAAAATTATGATTATGAGAGTTATTCATTGCCATTCAACGAAGAAGAAGTTATAAATATCACTAACTTTCAGTAAAAGGTAGCCAGTTTCATAAAAATATAAATATATACAATATTTAAGTCAGACTCATTGGTTATCTGTTTTATCCAATATTTAGTTTGGTAATTAAAGTAAAGCGCGACTATCCACGGTGAAAACTTTAAGGAGTCACTCGTAATGCACAAATTTTGCGAAAATTCCTTAGGGAAAAAAATCATTCTCCTTGACTAGAGTTTGAACCCTGATCTCCTGATTTCCGGTCGAATGATTTAGTCAGTGGTTTAAGTGATTCCAAGTTTCTACAACGCATTTACGACATTATCTCAACAATGCAGGGAGATACGGTATTGCGTCATACGATTACAACAGTAGGAGATACTTTTAAATGTCCTTGATCCATCTTTTTCCATAAAAATTTGAAAAAAAAATGATTAACCAATCCCTCTCAAATTTATTCACCCCTCCTCTCTAACAGGCGCGTCAAATGCCTCTTTGTAATAAGGTACCCTGGAAAGCAGGCAACCCCAACAACATTGGCATAAGGTGGGCATTTACTGTGGACAAGAAATTATGTACACGTATCACTAGCGTGAAAACAAACATCTAAATAAGAAAAAGAGAACCATATGAACTAGTTATAGCGAAAAATGTATTTGTCCGATTCCCAGTTATGTTCGAAAAAATTTTTAATTTAGAAACACATAAAGATTGTTTTTGCAATTATTGTAAATTACTTTAAGTGCCCTCACTACTAAAAAGTACCCATTTCAGTGGGTGTTTGTCCGAAGCCACAACTGGTATGTCCTGTATGCTGTAATACACGCATTTAACAAAATATAAAATTGAAATTATGAAAACTATGAAAATACTTTTCAATAACTGAAATTTAGTTTAAAATAATTTATAAGTGGAAAAGGAAAAATTATCGTTTGATATTTTTCATGCATACCGTTTTGTTGTTCATATTTTGCTATTATGAGTTTCCATACTCGATAACACATATTTCAGAGTCATACTCAGTACATAGGTGATGTCATACAGAGGACACAAATGATGGACAAAATAATGATCCCGTACTGGAAACTCTGGCGGATCTATCAGCACGCTAATTTAATTGTACGGTCAGATGGACAGAGAATTTTCAGAGTTCATTAGGCGTGTCCTTGCGTTCATAATGGTCGAATGTTGCGTCACGCAGCAGCTCTCTTCTTTGTCGTCTCCGGAAGCGTTTCTTCCCTACTTTTCAACGCCATTACTCCCTCCAATAATTTCGAACTCATCCTCCTTATACGTGGCATACATTGTCTCCCCTTGTGTTATTCACTCGCATGAGTTGAACAATACCAAGAACATTACAGAGGCTTGATGGTTAACTTTATCAACGCTTAATGTCTGTTCCGACCTCTATGAAATAAGTGGACAACCTTCGCGGAAATAATTAGCATAAGATACGACTTTCATGAAGAGGTTGACTTCTTGATGAGATCGAAGTGAAATTTGCAGAAAACTAATCCAGAAATGGCTGATTTATTCCCGGCGCATAATTTACTTCCGGAGCGTAAGAATTAAGGGGTCGAGGGTGTCTAAAGCTCCTAAAATAAAAAATGAAAAAAGCGGGGTTTTCTTTCGTAACTTCCAATGGATCATTTTAAGGGATAATCGGAGCTGTAGGTTATGGACTAATGCAGTACCTGACTGTGCTAATTCTGCGTGTCTCAAATATGAATGTAAAAAAGGGGAGCATTTTCGAGCCTCCATCACATTCTCTATTAATGTTCCAGGTGACTCGAAGACCCATCTTAATGCTCTGGGTACAGCCGACTACACATAGGGCTTGAAATAATATATCAAAAATACTTCGATAAAGGCGAAAGGCAAGGAGACCAATATATATCATACCTTCTTTGTATAATTAAATATTTTCGTGGCTATTTTTATTTTCATGGAGCTGACTCATTTGGCAGAAACCGTAAAACTCAAAAAGTGGTAGAAAAGGTTGATGCTTCTGCTTTGCACGTATTTCAGTAGCGTAATATTTCATGTAAATAAAATGAAATATTACGCTACTGAATGAAAAACATACGGAATATAAGTACATATAATTCGAGTTTTCTTCACTAACTTAATACTGATACACTCGAAAAGTACTTGCATTCATTCCGTTTCATACAATATAACTTTACACTTTTATGAAAGCAGTAATACTTACTGCTCTCATATGAAGTTTAAAGACCTATTTTTGCAGATATTACGTGATATATTTCACTAATGGATCAGAAAATTAATTAACAGAGTGCGTTTTCTAAAACCAATAAAACGAAAATATGGTTAATTTTTTTCTTCAGCAAAAACACTGAAATATAATGACTGCGCAGATCTGTTTCTTACAAAGAAAATTTCTGCGAAGTAAAAATGCCCTGACTCAAACATTTAACAACGGAAAAGGACATAAAGAGGATCCGTAGGGATATTTTCCGCTGATTAATGTATTCTTAATAAGGAACTATTAGATGCCATCCTTTGTACTATGGTTTAATGTGCCCTAAAAGCTTCTAACAATATTATAAACTGCATATCGACATGGATCGTACGAAGAATATTTCAAATGTCCTAATGTCTTTGCGCGTTAAACTACGGCAAAGGAAATGAATTAGCTAGCAGACACCCTGCTTTCTACACAATTAGGATTTTTGAATTCGTCAATTTCTCCTAAATTCCTCAAATAAAATTTATTTAATGAAAAAAAAGGAAAAATATTGAAAAATACTAGCAAAGAAACTACCTGAGGCCAGATATGGAAAAGGTTATAGTTTTAGTATTCCTTAGCTTGCGTTGAATCCGCAAAATTGACTTCAATCAAAAGTATTTTAATGAAAGTAGTTTTGATTCCCTAGTAAAATTTACAAAATAAGCATGCAGCTTATCTAATATGGATTAGCAATTGATTGAAGGGGTTGGCAAGGTCGAAATACATACTTTTCCATCGGATATCGATTTCTAGCAATCGTTTTGGAAACAGGGTCACCATTATTCTTATCTATAGTTTCCTTTTATAAGGTGCTCGACGCCAGAAAAGGTCAATCAAAAATGAAGGACAAAAATTGGAGAATGAAATATTTTTTGCTATAGTATAAGTTGAAAAGTGTAGAAAATATGTACCTTACAAATATAAAATACATCTCAGCTTGATTGCCTAAATTTAAGTATGAAAGTTTAATTTCTAGTCAATACTTACTATAATTTCCATGGAAATAGCTGTCAATATATTTAAAAATACAGTATATCCATGAAAATATAGTCTTGAGTCATAAAAAGTAGAATGAAAATTGGTTTTTACCAATTTTAACTCTACTTTACTTGACTCAAGGCGTGAAGCAGGCAAGGCAAGGTTAAATACCGTCTGCTTGTTAGAATTGATTATAGATCTTAGTTATAAGAAGGACGTAATACTTCGTAGTACTACTAAGTAGGATATAACATTGGCTCCCAAGAAAGAAAAAACTGATCTTTTAGCCTGAGAAGCTAACACCAGGACGGAAAGTAGGAAAGTTATTTGTAATTATTTGGAATTGATATCAGTCGATCTTGAAGAGTTATTTTCATACTTCACAAAGGATCTTTGCTCTTAAAATTACCACAAAATGAATTTAAAAATTAATGAAACATTGTGTTAGGGACAAAAATTAATCAAATTTGGGCAGTGATCAATAAAAACTTAGAAAATGTTCCAGTAGAAATTAACTCTGAATATAATTCCTGTCATAAAAATATGGACAATGCCATCATACTGCATTTTATGTGAGTTGCGTTAGCAGGATATGAAAATTAGGAAATAAATAATATTATAGATGTATTTATTTGTAACTCCAGGGAACAAAATATCAATAACGCCAGTAAAATTTCTTTTTCCCCTATTTGCTGTTAATGCATTCACCCATTCTCATGATATAATGTGGATGCAAGATGATACTATTGTAGCACACGCATTTGCGCAATACCTCGCAAATGCTTTCTTTTTACTTAACGGTAAACAAATTACAGATATCAACACGTTTTCCTGCCGTAGAGAACTGTTATTTAATCGGTATTTGGCGAACTTATTTGGTCCTCTGGAGCCTTGTTGAGTAGTCTGAGGGACAAATAAAAACGTCAAAAATAACTAACTTAAAAGAAATAGGTATTGAGTGAGACGGGAAGTGTAAGAATTTTTAGTAATGACGTGTTCTTAAAACTGGTTTGCTTAAATCCTTTTGGATGTGACAAGGAAGAAACCGCTGGGAAAAGGTTACACCTGATTGGAGGTAACGTAGGATGGGGGTGAGGAGGAGCGTGGTTCGTATACGATTTCACATGGTTCCACCGTGTCTGGTAAATTCAAAAAGATTACTTTTCAAAACTCTCAAAATAGCTTTTTATAATTGGTGGCATCATTAAAATCATAAAGGAAAATACTAGTACAGCGAACGCTTTGTAAAGCTAATATTTATAAATTAATTATTTTTCTTCATGTGTCAACTGACCATTACAATTGAATTCTGACGTCAACCATGGAAAATAATTTACTTGTAATTCAAAAGGTAATTTGGACAAGTGAATACGATATAACATCGTTCATGATCTTAAACTTTAGGTAACTTTAATTCAGTTTATCGTTACTACGAAATTTATAATCTTTTTACAATCAAAATGTTTCTCATTCTTTGACCAGCTTCGCCGTAAGTTATGAATTTCGAATGCAAAACGTAGCTAAAGTTGCATATAAGCCTCGGTAATTCTAATGGCCTGTCAAGTAAGCCTTTCTAACCCAGAGCTGGTTCTGGGATAAATCAAATTTGAAGATTCTTCGATTTGAAAACTTGAACATTTTACACTAAATGATAATTATCGTGGCAGTTTAATATTTCGTCATTAAAATTTACACAACAAAATAGTAGGTAGTTTAGATATCTCCTAAATAGAGTTGAAAGTTTAAACATTTTTGATGTTACTTAAAAGCAACATTGGGCTATGAAGGGTTAAGCACGACGTACCAGAATAGCAAATTTTTGAAAATTGAATTTCCTTCACTTTTTGGTGGAACTTTCTTTATTTCAGGCGAGGCGTTCCGCGGACTTCTACTGTTTTGGAAAATCTGCGGTAGAACAAAAGACTCAGACAGAATGAAAACGAAATACGTAGCGGGGATAAGAGCAGGGAATTGTGGGAAGAGGGTAAGTTAACAAACAATGGGGACTACAGTGAGGAGGCTTCAGCCCGTCTCTTAGAAGCTTGATTTATGACGCCAATTCGGGCGCATACCTATCGATTTTTAAAAATGTCCGTAGCGCGGCAATAAGTGTTCAGGTTCCTAGTCATTATAAATGATTATAACAAAGTATTTTCTACTATGAGGAGTAACACTGAAAAATTATTGCATATCACTATCAAGAATACATATTTTAATTGATAGCCCTAATTGTAGCTTATTTCTTCGTGAATTTCGGATCGCTCTGCCTGCCAGCGGAAAATTTAGCGAACTCATTTAAATGAAGCGTGGGCGGCATATACATTTATTGGTCGACTGGAGTAGTCTCTACTGTAGTATTCGTGTGTTTGGGGAACCACTGCGGTAGAGCGAAACACTCTGGACGGAACGAAAAAGAAATGCGGTGGGGGAAACGAGGAGGGAATTGTGGGAATAGAAAAAAGTTAGCGACCGTGGATTCAAAAGACTGCGCACGGCGTGGGGCCTTTGAGCGTGCGCGGCCAGGGGTGCATGGTCGAGTGGAGCACATGGCGAGGTGGAGGGGGGAATCAGTGAGGGGGAGGTGTCGATGGGGGTGGATAGTGGGAACGGAGGTGGGGGAATATAGGGGGAGGAAATGAGGGGGCGGGGAATAGAGATAGGATCCAAGAGACACTTTAAGTGCCCTTTTCTTTCTTGACCGTTTTCTTGGATAAGGCGACGAATGAAAAGTGTTTATCTTCCAAGCATTCAAGGCACCGTCGCTTCGCTTTTTGATACCACCAAACATGCTATAAAACTGTATCTAAATCCACGGTTTTCCATTTAAATGAGCTCGGATATTACAAAGAGCGGAAAAAACGATACTTTTCGCTGCTTTCAAAGGGTTCGTGTTGGAATATACTCGGCTATTTACCACTCAAATGAAATACCCAATTTAGCCATTAATATTCGGAAAATAAATTAAACCAGTCAATAAACTATTACCGGGGAAATAATTGAGGTTCATACGATTTATTTCAATATTTTTCGGGCAGCATTTTCAAAGTCTCGAATTATACAGATTAAAACTTTGTAAATTCCACACAAAATTATATTTCATAAAACACCAACCGGTTTCAATTCCTCCGTCATTCTCTAGGGAAAAACTAGAGTAAGTATTTCGGTACCAGGTTAGTAGGATATTTACTTTATAGATGACTTGTTGGAGTTGAAACCAGTCGAGATATGTTAAATAAAATTTTTACTCAAATTTACTAGGGTTTAATTAATATTTTTAACATTGGCTTAAATGATAACCATGACCTGTTCTAGGCTAAAGTAGAGAATCTAACGAAGATATGCAAATGCAGGCTAATTAGTGGACTTTTTCAAAGGGTCAATTATCGTTTATCAGGGAAATTATTTCTTATAAAATTGAAGAAAATTTCCCTTTGGACATATGCAATAATCTATTGAAAAACTTAGCGTATAAGCATATCACGGAAACCTTAAAAGATGTTTCTTTTTGCTTCAGTTCCTCAAATCGGAATGCCCTCATGGCATTAATAAATGAACGTGACATATCCACAAGGTAGGTTAGATATACCCATAAATATACAGCCTACTTAGTATTTATCCAACCCTCATCCCTGCCCGTTTAACCCGTTATAACCCAATGTTGCTTCTAAGCAACATCAAAATTGTATAAATAATCAGCTCTATTTTAGGAATATCTAAACTACGTATTATTTTGTGGTGTAAAGCTTAATTAAGAAATATTTAGCTCTCATAATAATCATGATTGAGTGCAAAATTTTTAAGGTTTCGAGATGAAAAAAACTTGAAATTTGATTTCTCCCCGAAGGACTTCTGGGTTAGAAAGGGTTAAAATGACTTATCCGCGATCAAAACAGCTTGCTCACAGTCTCATGAGTTTGTTTTGATTAAAGTTGGGCAGTGATTGAATTGACAAACTAATGATTACTATTTTCGTGGTATTCATTTAGTTTCTTCGACTAACTAAATTAATCATAATGAAGTCTCATCATTAAAATGCATTCTTCTGACTTGCAATTGAAAATTGTGTGGGTTTACCAGTGGTGTGATCACATATTTCCATGCATACACTTTACATAAAGAGATATAAAACACCGGATGATTGATAAAATCTGGATAAGCTAAGACACTGTGCAAAGCTTGAGTAACCAACTCTTAATACTTCAATTTGAAATTTAAATTCGTTAATTAACAAAGTAGCCAAAAATAAAAACTCACTATGAAAGTCAGTCATTGAACGCACTTCAAAAATGAATTCATTGGAGGCGCTAATTCGACGTCTACTTCCTATCAATTACTATGATGCTCAACTGTCAATGAATGTACTCAAATGTCCTCACGGATTACTTTACATTAGGTTCAAAGAAATAAGTCACTTTTTCTCTAGAATTGGCGTGGTCAAACCTCAGTGCTGTAAATGTGACATTGATGACTAAAGAGCCCCTTCGCAGTAATGCCTACCAACAATTATTGTAATGTCATATAACGTAGCTATCTCAAAAAAAATAAAATACACTTTATCTATGCATGCCAGAGCTAAAATTGAACAAATCAATAAGTATCACCTGAAATCGCATTTTCATGACCTAAAACGATGAGAAAATTTCGAGTATGCGATGCATTAATTTATCGGACGAGCTCCATTGGACAAATATGCCTCCGAAGAAGGCTAATGAACTTTACCATAACCTGATACGATTTTTGCGAGTGGAAAGCACCAGAGCCACCACTGAGAGACCGATTGTGGCTTTCCTGTTCTGATAAATAAGCATTTGGTTCCATTTTTGCATACTAGTTCTCGATTATTTATAAATGTGTATGTGTCTCAATTTATTTTATCTTCATGGCGGTTTGTCTACATATAACCCTTATTGCCTTCATTTTGGAATGAGGAATGAAATAAAAATTGTAAGTGTAGAAGAGAAGCTCACTTTCAGTAAGAATTTAAAGCAAAGTAAGAGAAAATTAAATGAGTTTGGTGGCCTAGAATGTTGAGCGCTTGGCTACTGACTTCAGGGTCCTCAGTTTAGATATCGGCTAAAGCTTTACGCTACCCTCAAAAAATAAATATGGTACGAGGTGGCCCAGGGTAAGAATCAGGTCCCCATGGAATCCCCCTGAATACATGTAGCGCTTGAACCCCTGTTTAAATTCAAGGTCATCTCTACCCTCACTTATCCTATTCAACTTCCAGGTTGAATCCTTAAGTGAAAGGAGAAGCACATTAGCCTATAATTAATTAATGGGAGGAAACTAAATATCATTTAAAGTCATCCAAGTGTATAAGGGTAAAAAACAGCCGTTAAATATATACGTAGATATGAAGATATCAGTCGATTCATTCATTAATTTGATTAGTACCACATAAAAAAGAGATTTTGTTGTTGGAAAATAACTTATCTTCAACTCAAAAAAAGTTTAAGTGTAGATATGTCTTGTGGAATGAATCGTCATCTATGTAAAGCAGAGGGAGCGGTAACTTCAGTTAAGGAATATATTTATTCAACACGCCTTTTTTTACTCACTTCCGCTATGACATTTTTGCATTGAATTCCTTGAATACTACGGTCGAGTCTTAGGCACACATTCACTATCACAAGTACCTACTGGACCAAATCTGGGAAAACAGATACAGGTTGAGAATGTTCATTTAGACCAACTCTGAATCCATGCATGGGTAGTTAACGGTTGAATATTCTTACAGTTTTTATTCAAATCCTTTAAGTGGTGATACTGGATGGAATATCTATGCAAATCTTCCTATGGTTTGAAGCCTTCGTAATTCAAATTATTTTCCCGTAATATTATTTAATTATAATTAATTGATCAATTATAAATTATGATAAATATATTAATTATGAATAATATCACCTGCTGAGATAGTTCATAAATAAACAACACAAAGTGATTTATTTTAGGACGGCTGAAAGTGAATTAAGTAGCAACGGATAGATTCACAAGATAGACTGCCGTCGTTCCTCCGCTCTTACAATTAGTGAAGGGGCTCTTTTGAAAAACAATCAGAGAATACTGAAGAAATGAAGACAAATCAAGTAAACAATGAATCATACTAATGCTCTTTTATTCCCACGTTTAGCGAATGATTACCATGATACTGCCATTAAATCGAAATCATTATAAGATCGCTGGGAATATCGTGGGTTTATAGTGGTGATTCACAAAGACAGTTTTCATAAGGAACTGAATATACAAAGTGATGATTATAACGTGATAAATCCGCTAAATTATTTCGTGAAATCTACTCCTGAACATATGTCTTAATTGAAAAATGTTAATAAAAATCTTGGGAAAGTAAGGTAACTTAAAAATGATTATTCAAAATTATGCTCACAAAATCTAGCAGTTTCACTTGGTCCTCGGAGAATAGAAAATGCAGATGTATATTCCTCAGGTTTGGTGCAGCATACTATAGGTTCAACACCTGTGCTGAAGCATGGTGAGGCATTGATACCTTTCGACAATTTATGCATGTAAGGGCACTCCTTAGCCGGTTTGCACCGGCCTTCCAAGCCAAACGTGTCGATGCAGCGTTCATCTGAAAAAAAACAAAGAAATATATCCAGGAGGTATAAAACTTTGCTTAGTGTAAAGATGATAAGTAATTATAACCCCTAATTATGTGGAAAAATATTTTTCTGCTCATTCAAATTCTATTGAACTGCAAAAAATAAAAAAAAAGCTGGTGAAACATTAGAATCTAAACCCATCGATGGCTGATTCAACAAATTAACTCTTAGTTTTACCATTTTATGTCCAAAATGATCGCAAGTTTGCTAATTAGGGAATAACTTGACCCTTAAGCAGAGAGACAGGTACACGGCCGCTTTTGAAAGTTATTGAATTACCCGTGGTAAACGAGTTTATGGACTCACCCTCATCTAAATAATTATTGGAATGGTGATCGATATAACTTTGTTTTCAAGTTTACAAATCGAAAGATAGATGCCTGATGTTTGGAAAAACAATAGCCGAGTAATACGTAATGGTATTTTTCAACTCACCCGGAAAAAATCGATCGACTAATTTTAGCAGAATAAACCTTCAACGCACCAAATCTCACATCATAATAGTGAATCTCATTTTTGACACAAGAGATTGCCTCAAATAAACCGGTCATTATACCCAGCTAAAGTATTTATTTCCACAAATATTGCTACATAAGTGTCAGATCTGCTCTGTGATTCATCAAGCCTCAGTTATCAAAAAGGAGAGATTTGTCAGTGAAACATAAACTGAGTAATAAATTAGCAGCACTATGTATGAATTAAATCGTAATGGCTCTTATTTTTTCCTCTTATATTATTATTGTCAATTATAAAATTATTATTATGATAATGATACTATTTGCTGGGTTATTAATTGATTCCGCAAATATATTATCTACGATTGAAAGAATTGACACCTCATTGTGAACAAATGCATAGCTTGGGGAGTGCGTACAGGAAATTTCATCATAGTAAATTATGAAATAAATTGAAAATAAGTTTTATACATCAGGACTAATTGGATGTAGGATTATCAAAATAAAGTTATCATATCAAAATCAACATCACTGTAAAAATACATTCTAGTTCGCGGACTTTTTTTCAACCTGACTCCACGCCAGAATTTCAGACAGAGAATAAATAAAAAAGCGATTTTCGGACTGTGCATTGGCGATCAAGATTATAATGGCAAAATACGAGATCATGGGTTGGATTTGATGGTTCTGATTCGGCTGACTACGACGACAGCTTTGTTTACATGTTATTTACTTCGACTAGAAATTTTATTTCCACTACATTTAATGCTGAGGAAGAGGGAGACATGTAAATTTTTTTTATCAAACCCGTACAAAAACATATATTATTAGGTATTTTTTCTATTCTTCTACATGATACCGAGGTTTTGGGGTGTTAATGTTGGTATCAGCTTTTGGTTAATGCAAAACCACCCCGAGAAAATGTATCCTCAGGTTCAGGTAGGAAGGGTTTGACTTACATGTAAGTCATTTGTAACTTGGCACGGGTGTATGGGTTTCCGTGCGAATGTTTTGCTCATCCTCATCCGATGGCTGAAACACCGAACGAGTCTCCACGGTGGAGGGTTTTTCCAGATCCGGTTCGAGTGGGTTCGCATCACCGCGGGAGGTGCAGGGTGGGAATGAGACGAGAGCTCGCAACAAGAGAGCGAAAGAAAAAAAAGGTAACACTCACTCACCTTGGTAACTCGCGGGCAGGCAGAGGAGCAGGAAAAGTATCCCCAGTTTGAGTTGGCCAGGGAATCGGGGTCCCAATGCCATGTCGAGGAGTGCGGTGAAGACGAGGGAGCGCCTACACCACGACCACTGCTCGTCGAGATTCGCTCACCTGAAGAGACTTCGACGGAGTACATAGTGGGGCGCGTGTATAAGACGACGACGCCGCCGCCGCAAGTCGGGGGAGGAGGGGGAGAGGAAAAACCCTCTTCTCTCTTCCGTCCCACCTCCTCCTCCCCCTCCCTGCGGATCACGTGACCTCGCGACGGCCTCTGCCGGCGAGGAGGAACGGGCGGCCCAAGACGGGCAATCATCGCTAGGCACGATTTCATCCTTCGCAGTCAAGGTCCTCGGATCTCCAGAAAAGCCTCATCGGAGCGCCTCCGTCCCGTTTCTAAATTTCGCATACCTCCGTTTTGTTTTCTTCTCGGGAACTGCGTTATCAAATCAGGCCCATCCGGATTGGGTGGGTCAAGGGGGCATTTTCACCAAGGGAATGGAACGCGCAAGGGCTGGGATTGGGTCACATTTCTGCAGTTTTGTCGTTAAAGTTTGAATAATTCTGGCATGATTACGCCGCATATTTATCATAATTTTTCAAAATTGCTTCATTTATTCGCTTTGTTTCTTCGTATATGCACGTAGCCAGGGAGGGACATCAGCACCCCCCTGCAATTTATCTAGGCTTCCCATAAAGGATTGTGGGGTACTAAAATTTCCACCGATAAAAAACAGCGTTCAGCAAAGTAATTATTTACATTAAAACTTGCTCCATAAATTATTTCAACTTTTTGAAATTGTATGATGTTTAGGGATAAAGTGTTTACGACCAAACTATTTGATCACTTTTTGCACTACCCGTGGTTCCTAATTATGCCCTCATTATGATTCTACGATTTATGGATTTTTCCATTCCCCTACTATCAAGCCGAGGGAGCATGATGTTCTATTGGGTAGTTTTTTGGGCTTTTGGCTGAGGGGTTCCGTTTTCAAATCCCGCCTTTATACACACTTATCGAGGTTCAGGCTGGACTGAAAGGGAACTGCTACCCCCTCTCACCCTGAATGTGTAAAATTTGGCCGGCTGTGGTTTCCTAAATTCTAGCTCTACCCTCACCTATTTAAAAAAAGCCTCACGTTCCAGCAATGAGAATGAATGAATGTACTACCTAACCACTAAACATTCGTGCATTTTGGAAAGTAGCCTGACTCAACCAGGGGCGCAGCTAGGAATTAAGTCTAGGGGGGGGGGGTTTAGGCGCAAAACACTGGGGTGTCTGAGGGTGTGGAATACCCGCCAGGGGAAGCGGGAGCGGCGGGGGGCCCTCCCCCAGAAAAAGTTTAAGGTAAATGATTCAAAATGGTGAGTTTTACATCCTTTTGAGGGATATTTTATAAATTTTTTACATTATTCTATAAGTAATATTAATCCAATTAGGTAAAATGGATTAAACTTAAAAATCTCTCTGAGCTCTGGGCGGGTTTTATCCCCCAAAACCTCCCCCTCGCTGCACCACTGGACTCAATCAATACATTTTGTACATTAGCGACGAGACAATACTAAATGCTTAGTACTCGCACCTGCTGCTCGGGCCCCGATTTAGAACAAAAAATACATTTAGGAAAAAAAATGCCAACTTTATCAGAATCTTTTAAAGAAAAGTGTAAACTCTAGTATAAGCAGTCCTCATAACTGTGGCGTTCCCCTCAGGAGTACATAAAATACATTTTGGATAAAAGCATAACTTGAACCAGTATCTTTTACAGAATAGGTAGAAGGCTGGACCAAATTCTGAATATTCTGACCTGCGGTGGGTCTCCAAAGACTTGGGTTCCCAGATTGAAATGTGCCCTTTTCCTCTCCCTCCTGGACTGGACTGACCTGTCGTATGAACTTATCACTTCTTCTTCTTCTTCTCCTCAATTCTGCACGCGTTTTAGTTCAGTCTGAGACCGTTAGCCTCTATACTGCGAAGTGTTTGTGACGCGCTCTCCCGGGTTGGTTTCTCCAAAGAGCGCAGGCTTCGGAGGAAATGTGGCAGAGGAGGGAATGGGAAAAAAAGCCGGTTACGCTGATAGCCGACGGCAGAAAAGTAAGATGAGCGAACCGCGTCGTGTTTTGATCATCAACTGCGCATTTGATAAATTGGCCGGGCTATTTTCGAACGTCACCTTGCACCACGTGTGGCCACTGGAGGGATAAAAACTACCTTCAAGAATTTCCCACAATATGTATAAGTAATGGCTTCGACTCATGCAAAAAGTAATGACCTATCTTCATTTAAAAACTCAAATGATTCTATATTATCTCAGATTATTCAATATACTTTCCCCGGAGGCTATCATGGATGATCAAGATTGTTTAGGATCCGTTATATAATATCCATGAGAATTGGGTCACTTTGATAAATTCTCATTTATGATTAGATCAAAGCGTATAAAAAATATTTTGCACACTCAAGAAACGATTCATTGGAGTTAGGGTTAATTATTTGTGCAAGAGTCACCAGCGGGTTCTGTAACCTTCAAAACATACGATTAATGTTTTCCCAACAAGAAGTATCTACTTAGGTATCTATTTGCAATATTTTTAATTCCATGATAATAAATGACATTCAATTAGATTTGCAGCTGATTTAAAGTGTCTTGACCGACCAAAGGCATAAAAGTCTTAGCCATGGGTAAGATTTCATGATTAACTCATTACCATCATGCCCCTGACAGAGTCATCACAGATAAAGTACCGTGAATATTTTTTATATTCTCCACATAAAATCTTCAACCGGCGATTAATGCTAATATACTTAATAATAACAAAATAAAATACACTTATCCTTCTTTTGACAACATTTTTATTCATCATATCTAGCGTTGACGTCGCAGTATGCAAGTCAGCAATTTCAATGGAAAACATCAGGAATATTCTTCAAGTTTCACTCAAACACATGCTAATCTAGACAAAAATGCAATAAATTATGATATAAGATATAAAAATAAATATTTAATCTTGAATCCACGTAACGATCAACTTTTGCAAAGAATTGATTCCTATTTGTGAGAGATATTTTTCAGGAGGTGTGAAAAAAGTATCCTTGGGTTACATCGCAGATGATAACCGTTAATGATATCAGTTAATTTCAAATTTAATTTGGCCAAACAATGTTTTCGATCCACTCCACAAATGCTGACACTTTCGTGTAAACAGATGGAGAATTGGCAAAAGAGCAAACCTTTCCAAATGATGTGACACCCCAGATTTCATACATGCACGTTCTGTAAGTGGCATACATAAGGGGTCCTCCGGAATCTCCCTGTAACGAGAAATAATTTTAACATCTTAGTGTGCTCTAAAAACTCATATAAATGAAAATAAAATTCCATTATCATAAAAACGGCCGTAAAAAAACTTTAAATGTGCTACAAAATTTAATCTCCGAGAATAGCTAGCGAGAAGGAGGCTTAAATATTTTTATGACAACGATTTTAAAGTACAAAAAACGCTTATTTATTTATGTTTGCGGCTGACTGCCAAGGCGTCGCATATTTTAAAAGTTATTTACAAAAACACACTTTACAGGAATGGATAAAAATACGTTAAAGTGCATATGAAACAACAGAGGACATAAACAAAAAGAGTGCACGATATAAACAAAAAGAGTGCGAATATTCCATTCTTATTTTCCTAATTAATAAAAAAGTTGTCCGCTGATGTTCCAAGAAATTCTGATGACGGAAATCTAATTTTATGAATAATATGGCACCACTTTAGACATTACTGCAGTCGTTTATCTAGACAGCGGGTTCAAAATAGACTTTAATAGGACAAATTAACCGATCAGACTTGAGCTTGAGAGGTGAAAAACATTAATCACGTGTACGAAGAAATAGTGATTGAATTAATTTGAACTATTACATCTTTGGAAATTTGTAATTTTCATCGCAAGTTAAAAAAAGAAATTTGTAATTGGAATCAACTCCAAAGCTTGTGCGAGTAATCGCTACATTATAGTAATCAAAAGAAAAAATTTGAATTCCCCGCCCGCTGATCGAAAGGCAGTTCCAGTAGCACTAACCTCATCCACAGGTATCTTTTTTTGGTGGAACGTATTTTTTAATGCCTAAATGAAATATCTTTGTGATTAGTTTATGCAATGGCATCAAATAACAACATACATGCAGGTTTGGATGTTTGTACTGTTTGTACCTGATCGAGGAGATATCGACAGCATTTAAAGAAGAAAAATTTAAAGTAGTTGTAATCTTAGTTCTAATCTCATTGGTTGCTTTTGAAATGAAAAATAAAATGTTATTTTAATTAATTACAAATTTGATGGTGTCATTTTAATTGAGCCCGATTACGTTTTTTCAACACTTCTCCCGCCATTGGGGAAAAGGGAGTCCTCATAATGTGGCCTTCTCTCTTATCTGAAGTCAAAAGTTAATCCACATGTTGAATCAAAAAACCTTGAAAATTTCACAAAGATGTATGAAATGTATCAATGTGAAATCTAAAAGGTTTTTTGAATCAACATGAAGTAATTTCACGAAGTCACGCCTCTAACTATCCATTTTGTTAATGCACAACTTCAAAAGATGGTCGAAACGATAGATTTTACTCAGATGAACATTAAAAATAGCATGGATTTTTGTTGTGACTTGAGAAGTATTTTTCTTGAATAGAACTGCAGATAAATAAGGCATAATTTTATTGAACAGGAGCAGCTGGTGAGATTAGTAAATTACCATGCCTCTGACCGTGAGTAAATTTAAAACGTTGAAGTTTTTTTTGCCGATTTTCAAAAAGCAAATATCGGAATAATACAATAAATTCATCGTCATTTTATGTTAAAAGTAATATCAGCGTGGAATACATTCTTGTAAATTCATATTAAACATGACACATTAATTTTAAGACAAAATAAATTTGGTGAAATAGTCCAATTTCCATGAAAGCAGTTCTTATGAAAAATGTCATGTGTACATAAAAATGTATGTACAAAGCTTAATTTATCGAAAAAATATCTATTTTACAAAATAAAAAATATATACGCAATGACCTGAATTACCAATAATAACTCGAAATTAAATTGTGGTGTTGTATAAAGCATTGAAAAGTTAACCACTATAAAACGCCCAGAAAATGCGTAAAAGTCCGATGTATACGAGAAACATGTATATCGTACATAAAACTTGAATGAGTAAAGTGAGGACAGAAATCTGAAATGATTTCTAAGAGGAAGGAAAATTAAGCCAAATTAAGGCGAAATAGCTCAAGTGACTTCAAATATGATTGCTACAGACAGGTTGTACATGAAGGATATTAGGCAAAGGAGGAAGGATGCAGATGAAGTAGATATTGGAATGACGAAAGTTGCATTTAAGATGAAGATGCGAGTGGCTGGGGATATTTCGAAACGAGTCACATATGACGTTATGCAGGGAAATCGAAAACGTTAGCCAAATAACTTTTCCGATTGTATCGAATTATATAACTACGTTTTTGTATTGCCTGAATATTTTTTAAACTTACCAATAAAACTAATGCATGGTGTGATTACAGATCGATCAAAGGTCTAGTGCAGACAGCATTAAATTGTGCAAATAAAATTCACTAATCAGTAAATATATGTATATGAATTGCTAAATATTACAACAATCATGATACTAAGAAAACATGTAAATTTAGTGTGGTATTTGTAGAAGGTGCTCGATAGTTAAAGCCATATGCCCTTTTGACTGAAGAAAATGGTAGCATTAACTCCATTATAAAACTAAACCCAACCTACTACTATGTTACACCGCTCCCAGATGCAAGCTTACAGAGGTTTTATTTATAAAATAAAGTTTTAATGAAAGAGAAACCCTTCGGTTACACTGCTGAAGTAAACCACTCACCGTTGCATAATCATGTTTTGGTAAGGATGAGATAACTCTCACCTAAATAGAAATCATTGAATCAGAATTACCTGGCATGTGTCTTTCCCGCCACTCAATATCCCAGCGCATAACATGGTGGAATCAATGCCTCTCCTCAGCTGAGTTGTGGTTCTGATTTCCGTCTCGAAGGTCTCGTTGCACTTTGCTTCATCGAAGACATTCAGTGCCACCTTCAATAGCTGGTTACTTGGATCCTCACCTGAGAAATTAAAATATATATGTAAAGACAATAATTATTCTTATCTATATCGATAACCGACCTCTCAGATCTCAGATAAGAACGATACAAAGCATTTAATTCTGAAAAGCAAGACACGTACACCTGTGGAAAATTATAACGAAAACATCACTTGATTGACAAAGATTTGTACCCAGAGTTCCCTATTCTTGGCAAGGAAAACTCTCAGTATTTGAGCGCAAGTTACCTTCTCTCACGGAAAATTCCTTCCTTTATGGTTAAATAAAGAATGATTAACAATTTTGATCGACATACTTGCATGTTGCTATGGTAATACAGTTTTTTTAAGAGTTTAATTCCCTTGTGGTTTTGTGCGAGTCTATTGTGATTAATTAAAAACTGATCGTGTTACATTAATATGCATGGCACATCAATAGTTGTAATGCTGAATATATATCCAGATTTACAAAAGTGGACCTTATTCACGACCTGATGCTTTGATTTCTACTGCTTAATTTCCAACTGAGGGCTTAAAATTTAATTGCCAAGTTTAGTTTACATATAATTTATATATATCATATAAACCTATTCAAACAAGCCAGATACAATTCTCTGGGCGCAATTAAATCATGGGAAAATAATTGTTTCATTTTTAGTTATTTCAAAAAGCCTATTTTACTATAGAAATTTTGTTGCTGTTTTTGCACTCTATCGTCTTCAAACGATTATTCAGGTACAACATTAAATACGACGAAAAAGAACTAGATTACTTCGAAATATTTCCTCTTAACGAATTAAAAAAAATAAAGACTAATTCATCATCTAACAAATATATTTTGGGATGTCAGCCATGCAGAGACTCATGTATCTCTTAATATTTTTAATTAAAAGTATGGGGTAACATTGAGAGTAAATAGTGACCATGATTACTATTTTCAATGAAAGGAGCTTGAAAATAGATGAAATACAGTGAATAGGGCACACATGACAACCATACATGCAGCCTTCGGTACTTGCCAATTTACTCTACATCGTGTTTCTCGGTAGGAAATAAACAAGGCTTAGATGTATAGCGGGCATATTTAATGAGTGCGATAACTCACTCCCGTGTTTGGGGGTATAAAACATCGAATTAGCAAGGTCAAGTGTAACGGTCACGGGTGGTGTGCCACTAGCAGGTGATAGAGTGTGCTAGGACGATGTGAAGTGGGATATCTTAAAGCACAGGACATAAGGGTAGAAGTTCGACTTCCTGGAACAATAGGGGATTGCTAATCGCCTTGATGATGTTTTACTCCGTAACGAGCAAGTGTTCACGACCTATTCACCTTTCCTTTACATTCGCTAATTACCATGACTATTTCTCACCCATGCTAGCACACACTTGACCTCGGTGCTTCATTGAAATAGTAAAATATTCACCCCCCGGCTGAACCTATTATCTTTCCAGTATCCTTCACTTATTGTTAGTCTTCGTTATCAAAGCCAAGAGAGGGAGGCGTCGTTTTTCGTCGACTTACTCATAAGTTGGAGAAAAGTAGAAGAATTCATATATTTTATTAATTTGAAGACTTCACAATTTATGAAAGGAAGACAGTGAAAGAGATTTTTGAGTAGTTTTTGATTGAATTTAGCAAGATTAAACAATTAATTGCTTTCTTCAGGCGGCAGGATCTAAAATGAAATAGCAACGCTGAATGGTAATTAAAAATATTCTTATTATTTATTTATCTTCATTTTCTGTAGTTTTATTTTGAGGTTTTGGTCAAAACTCAAAATATACAGAAGAGGATTACATTATCATTACAGGATACATTATCGCCCGTGTGGACATAGCTTTATAATAAACTAGAATCATTATGGTAAGTTAACGAGAGCTATATAAATTGGCACTAAAAATGTAAATAAGAAGGAACAGGTAGCGCTAGCCGAGAAATAACTGTTGGCATCAATCTTTGAATTTGACTAAATAAAAATCAAGAGCCATGCCACAGCCGCGAAAGAAGATAAATATTATACAGCAAATATGCATAAAAATGACATATACGAAAACTTCATACCTGGACCAACACGACCCCATCCTGTTGCGATGTAAGAGTCATACTTGGTGGAGTCATCAAGCCTTAGGCATGCAGGATGCAATTGTTCGGATGTTAAATTCTTCGGGTTCTTAGTAATTGCTGGACCAATTTCCAGCAAGGCAACATCATTGTATTTTGCCGGTGGTTTATACTCAGGGTGACGAATTCTGCGGATGACTCTGTGAATTTGACCTGCGTCGCCCAGTTGTGCTTCATTTGGTACCAAATCCACAGTTCCAAGAAGGACCCATTGTGCTACACCACTGAAAAAATGATTTAATAATGATCAAATAAAGCCATAAAAATTCCTCTCCTTTACTGATTGAAAACTTATGTAAATAACCCATACCTTTATTAATAGAACTATTGATAACCACACTACACAAGAGAGACGGCTAATATAACAGAATGCTTCGCTTCCAAATTTGTTGGCGTGAAAAAGAGTAGATTACATCTGAGAGAAAAAGGATTGCATTTTTGGAAAGATTTAGAAGATATTTCTGCCAGCAAAGATGGAATTTGGTGGTAAAATTATCAGCTATTTTTATCACAACCCATTTTTCATCACATTTAGCAATAAGATGCTGAAATAGCTCTAATTCGTGCACTGCACATTTAAAAAGGCGCATTACTGCCACTAGATCGGTTTAATTTCGTGAGGCATTCCTTTTATAAAATATCATCTTTCACACTGCAATTTTCATGCAGTACATCTAGTACATCTTCGTCAATATTTTTGAAGTGAAAACTTCTTTAGCGGCGTTAAGCACTTTTGCGGGATGGGGAAAAAGCATAGAATTCGCGTGAGCGTCACCGACCCGACACCGCGATCGTTACAGCGAGATATACATATGTATAGTGTGTATAGTGTATACAATGGTATAGGTTGCGTCACCGCTATACTTTTACATGCTGAATACTGGCATCTGTCTGCTTCTAGTTCTATACTGTACATATGTACTTTATCTATACAGTGCGTATTATTTTGTAGACTGTTAATAGAGATTAATATATACACTTTGTTAATATATTGTTAATATATAGACTGTTAAAGTCTTTTTGTTTTAAAAATATTAAAATTGAAAATAAAAATCTATAGTGTATATTGTATAAGTTCATTAAATATAAAGAGCTCGTGCATGAACGTGCAGAGGAGTGTACACGCTATAAAAATACAGGTCAGTACAATTTAAGGCAGTTTCTTTTATGTGCATAGTGAACAATTATAGGTTTAAAGCATATTAAATAAAAGAAATAAAAGCATATTATATTTTAATATATAAATGATGTTACTTTCTATTCATACACATCGTATTTTAATATATATTTAATAATAAACAGTTTGCTGAAAAAATAATTTCAATTTTTGTTGAAAAATGAGTATTACTGGAAAAATTAGTTCTTTAATAATATTAAATTTATATGAAAAATAAATGGATAATAATTATTTCAGTTTTCACTTCTGTCGGCCAGTCCTACGATTGCCCCGTTTTTTTAAGTACGAAAATTTTTACCTCAGACTTTCTTCAATGTAAAATTTGGATTTCAGACGCAAGAAAATGTTGACAAGGATTTACTTTTGCCCCGAAAATTTCCAGATGATAGTAGGGACGAAAATTTTGCATCAACAAAAAGACGAGATACTACAGGTCAAGCTGGAGTGATAAGCCTTTGCAATCATTAATGCCTGGAGTAATTGTTTACTCAATACCACCATTTACAAACCTCCGGGGTAGGCTAATTTTATGTTTAATAAAATATCTTAAAAAATCAGTGGTGCGAAATACCTTGCCGTGATTTACATCACTTGGGAATAGTAAGGAAGTGTTTAGCAGAGTAGAAAAAGATAAATCTATTCATAAGAACACAGGATCAACTTAATCAGGCGAATTAAAAAATATGATATTCTGAGATCAACATAAAATTCAACAAATACAACTATTCAGCGTTAAACAACACAATACAAAGGGTGTGAAGAATTGCGAAGGAGGGCCGAAGAATTAATGAGTTTTTTTCGGGCTTTCGACCAGATTAAACCCATATCTGCCGAAAACAACGAGAAATACTCATTGCCATAGTTTATAGCGGAGAGAATTTTGTTATGCAGTCAAATAAAAGTGTGTATGGATAAAGGAGAAGATCAGTACCAACTACTGTTTTGAATGGGCATAAATTTCATTCAGATATTATAATTCTGAGAAATTCCCATCATCATGAATTTTTTTCGTATTTTTCCACTTTTCTGCGCTTCAAGATGAAGTAAGCTCCTTCGTAAATTGTCCACAGTCGATTTTCAACCACGTTGTGATAATATAAATAACTCAGGATATGTTATGTGTGTTGAGCTATCGCTAGTGACTGGGAAGCATTAAGTTATCCAATCTCTTATGGCTCGCTCTCCCCATCCAACCTCCATGGGCGAAACGACGCATTCTACTATTTTGACTTTTTTTGTTCGTTTTTAGTATTTGAGTTGATAAATTTTCGAACTAAAGATGACAAACGTGAAAATTCTTCGTTAGGGAGGGAGAGGAAGGGCTGCGGAAAACCATTTCCCAGATTTACTGACAGGTGATGGCGATCAAATGATGAACCGAGGTTTTGATGAATATATGATGGAGGGTATTATGAAGCTTCTCATAAGAAAGCAACAAGCAATACTTACGCGTTACCACCACGGAGACAATGGGCGGCAGTCAGGACGAAATTCTCAGCGATGAGCGAGCCTCCGCATTTCCACTCAATATTATTCTGCGGCCCATATCCTATTGCTGCCTGTGAAAATAAATCAAGGGAATTTTATTTGAGGTTTATTTCTTATTGTAATATTCCTATTTTTACTTTTAAGGAGTTCAAAATCTAAGGCATTCGTGTAATTTTCATGCTCTACTATGAAATGATATCAATAATTATTGATCTTTACGCAAATTCATACCATTGAAAATATGGTTTCGAAAATAATTCCCCCATTAACAATTCCAATACCTCATATCAAAATGGCTACCATGTTTACCATGGCTTTTTCGGAATTGGAATAAAAAGAGGACGAAAATCACTCTGTACTACAAAACTATGTGTGGTTCCTCGTCCCCCCTTGCCGATCCTCGACCACGCTCTCGTTGGAGCTATTTTTTCTCCCGGAAGATTGAAGCCATCTGTGGATGAGTGAATGTGTGTGTGAGAGCTTATTGCAGGGACGCAGCTAGGAATTAAGGCTGGGGGGGGGGGGGGTTTAGGTGCAACTAATACCGGGGTGTGTGGGGGTATGGAATACCCACCAGGATAAGCGGTAGGTGCGAGATTAGTAAATTGCGGAATTTTAAGATAAATGGTTCAAAATGGCGAGTTTTACGGCTTTCTGAGGGATATTTTATTCATACTTACACTATTCTATTAGCAATATCAATCAAATTACGTAAAATGGATTTAACTTAAAAATTTCTGAGCTCTGGGGGGGGGGGGGGGAGGGGGGTGTATCCCCCTAGCTGCGCCTCTGGCTTATTGAGTGCGTGTGTTTCCGCAAATGACTGGTTAACCCTAGCAGGCCTATCCTGTGAAGATTCCCGGTTTTTTTGTGGAGCAAGAATCCTTAGTGGAGGTCCTTACAGCCCTAACAAAGGATCTTGTTTTGTATGTTTGCTGTGAGTGAATGTGTGTGTGATTTGGGCTTTCCGGTTGAGAGGCTGGTGTTTGGTCCCTGCGGTGAATTACTCCCCCTTCCCGCACAACAACACAGTGACAATTTTGATTTAACAGGTAGACGAGCCGTGGGAGAATTATACGGCCATCTGAATATTTTCCTTTTCACAGTATCGAGGCCGTAGAAGCTCAACCCCCAGTTTTGCCCTCTGTACTGCAATGAGACAACCAAAAGGACGCAAATAAGATCTTGTATGCATAAAAAGTAGTGACAATGGTTCATTTTACATACAACCTGAGTAAAAAAATCATCATAGTTTTGTTTATTATATAATATGATGCTTCACTTTACCTTTTTTACTTATAAAAATACTGTACTTTATAAATATACGGCCAGCTTATAGGATATTCAAAGAAGAAGTGCAATGACGGTTTGCCTTGTACTCGGGGTCAAAAGAAAAGGAAGATATTGGTAGTTATTCTCTGGTTATATAAGGTATATATAAGGTATGTATATATAATGGTTATATAAGGTAGTTATCATTGAAATTACATGATGAGTCGAGATGAGGAATATTACTGCATTTGGCACCTTCAAAACAGATAAGGGAAGAATTCCATCCAAGTTTTATATTCCCCAAAAATGAGACACAAGGACTCCTTTGTGGTTAAACAAGGAGCTCCTAGTGTGACCACAAAGAATTCGAGCACGTCTTCCGGTCCACAGAATTCATGACGAATAAAAGGAACATTTATGATGGTGATTTATTTATAGTATTACCAGGGCGTGCTTTTCTTCAGGGCTGAGCTAAACCCTTTTTAAAAATATTTCATTCTCCTGCGACGTTGCCACAAGAACATTTGCAACTTTTATGCATAAAATATGAATATACGATTTCCAGAAAACAAGACTCTAATTTTGTTAAGTGTGAGCTAGATAAAAAATATTCATAATAAGGTAATATCAATAACTAAAATATGTTAGAAAGGAATTAAAATTATATGAATAGATCCTGTCACTGTCGACGGTAATTAAAAGTTGGAGGGGCAAAGAGAAATACTAGTTCTCGATGCTCCATATATTTTGATTCCTCTAAATATTTAATGTTTTAAATTTTATCCATAAAAAAGTACCTGGAGATAAAAAAAATACCTTTGGAGAGGAGAAAAGAGCTTACCATATGAGGAAATTCATCAGGTAAAGCAGGAGTACCTCCTACAACGCCAAATATTACAGGACACGCTTTATTGTATTCGTCGCACCCTGAAATGATATGATATGTATGGGTAAGTATTTAATTAAGTGCAAAAGTAAATTGAATCCAACACATTGATGTGGAATAAATATACACGTATTTATATAAACTTCATTTCGTTTAAGGTACAATAAAATAAATCAACAATACAATAAAAATCGTGAACAAGGTGGCGATGTCACAGCGAAATAGAACCAATAGGGTAGAGCATGAATTACGACGTTTAATATAATATAACATACAGTATTAATACTGACAGAAAAGAATACCCCAGCCATGAAATAGTACCTACGACCGGCCATAACATAATAATCGCGCACATATGAATGCAATAGTAATGCATTGCAACTACGGCATAAACCTATTTAAATCTGCAAAAACCTCAAGGGTGTTCGGCAGAGGTAGATTTTTCACCAGAGTGCAGTATACAATACGATAACAGTGAGCTTCATGAATATTGAAAAAAAAATTGCAAGTGCAGATGTATATGTGCAAGTATGTATGTTTCTTGAAGCTTCATCATACCATTGCTTGAAATTCCGATTTTTCTTCTTTTGATTAATTATTCACGGGTGAATTTGATTAGATGATGACGCATAAATACTCTGATAAATGTTTTATTGCATAATAAAAAATAGAATATGGTTTTAAGATAGACTTTTTACTAATGAATATTGTATTGAAATATTTTTTCTGTTGACAAAACATCAATTTAGTATTCTTGTATTGTAGTGATTTTTTCCCAAATAGACTAAATTTGTACATGTTTACCATTTGACAATGACCGTGGTAAAGACAAGCTTTTACGAAGTCGCTCCCAAACGAATACCAGGTGAGAGTATTCCACGAAAAAAATCAATTTCCTTGACCTAGATTCGAGCAATCAATTCGATAATTTTCGCCGACAGCTGCAAGCAATTAATATTTTCAAGCTTTTAATTTTGGGCAAGGTGGAATGCTGCTGCCGGGCACACAGAACTATAGTGTAGCATTTGGTACATGCTCATAGCCGCAAATTTCCGAGGCTTCAGCCAAACGCTAGTATGATTGTAGAGCATTAACTCTAGACAATTTTTAGGTAACAACAAAAAAGCCAATCGTACACGTAGCCTCTCCTAAGTGCAAATAAAACGGAAAACTTTTTTGTGGAATGAACATGTCCTTGGCCCAGGTCGGACTATGAGTCCCTAGTTTTTGCGTCTATTTTCCCTGCATTTCTACAATATTATTGAAACTGAATATTTTACACTTGCAGAATCTACCAATTGTATATGCGCCAACGATCTAAAGGCATCTATTCTTGCATTAGCTACCATTGCTTCCTCTTACTAATGCTCTTCAGCAGGAGCGTATTAATCGAGAGATTATTCTTGGACTGCGATTGGCAAACTCATTAGCCAAAAACCCAAACATAAGTAGTAGAGACACAAGTAGAAATGTCATTGAAATCTTACTGGAAGAAAATTATTTTACACAGGCGGGCGAGTTTTGGCATATTGTAGTTAGTCTCGGTAAAAAAACGTCCTCATTCTAATACTTCAGTTGAGGGCAATGCCTTATAACTTGCTCACTCACACGCGTTTGGTAAACTTTATTCGTCCATTTCCCGTCGTTCATCCTCTCTGCACTCCCAAAACATGTGAAATACCTCGATATTTCCCAGCGATATACTAAATGCTCTCCCAAATAGGTATTTTGTGCGACGGCCAAATTTTGTTTAGCAACGTACGGGCCCCGAGCATCGAAAATTTTCGTTCCATAAGTTTTAGTTCCATATACATAAATATACGATTTTTTACATTAATATTCTGTTAATCAGTATTATGCTTTCAATAAAATTGTAACTCTGAGGTATTTTGTCCGCCCAACCTTGAAAACCGCTGTTTGTATCGCTTTCTTGCTCTGGAGTTTATCTTCGCGAATCCACCAATGCTACTTAGATAGTGCTAAAATCCAGGGAGTGGTATACTGCAGCCCTCCATTTCCCCCATTCCCAAGCTAGTTCCTTCAGTTCCTTGATGTTCTTTTTCCTTGGGTCCTTTCTCGGTGTTTTTTTCATTTTAATATCTCGCGAAATTTGCACGCCTTATGACATTTACAGTGCCCTTCACTATCCACATCCACAGTGCCCTTCTATGGCTTTTTGTACTGCACAGATCCCTTTCTTCTCCTATTTTTCGGTACACTTACTCATTTCCCTCCCTGTCCGTCCATTTGATCACCAGCATTCGCCATCAGCACTAGTGCTCGATGTTTTCACGTATTTCGTATTTTCTGGTCAGCTTTCCCGATTGATCGAGTCTATGATCCGAAAGGTGCCACTGCCCATAGAAAATATTTTCGCATATTTTTTTAGCGTCTCGATTATAACGATTTTTGAAACAGAGCTGCGGCCTTTTAGCCACTAATGCTATCTAGACGAACTTTCCTTTTATTTTATAGTCTAGAGAGGGCTATAGACAAATTTTCACGGCAATTACGTTCCCATCAGACCTCATTAGTTCCCTCGAATAGAAATGACATCGTTTGTTAGAGAAATGGAAGCCTCAGGCTCACCATTGAACGAATAAATGGAAAAAGTCTCTATCGTCAACTCGCCTTCCCACAGGTCATCACTCTCGAGTTTCTTTATAGCCCTCTCTTATGACAAGAGCATGGATAACCGTCACGATAGCCCCTCATTCGTATGGCAATCGTTCTTCCGAATACCGCTTGAAATATAAGCCAACTTCCTCATCCTCACGCCAACAGTGTTACGTAGAGTGTCGTTTTTTTATCGCCCCTAGAGTGACAGCGCAGGGATCTGTATGGAATTGCATACGCTTGCTTTATTTGACGATATCCCAGGATGAGCGATGAAATTAAATTTCTGACTAATTTTATTGGATTTTAATTAGATATATAAATAAATCAAATATATATTTCGCAAATACAACATTTTTTATTGGAGACATTGAACATGAACCTCGATGGCTGATAGATAAAATGTGATTCACATTGAAAATATTAGAGGCTAGAGGTTTGGATAGAGGGTGACGGTAATTTCCCATCTCACCATCAGACTATGTTTTCTCTGAAGGGATTACCAAATCTCCCATCAGGTAACGTATTTGTGTAATTTTTCTCCATGCATCAATGACATAAGAACCTATTTTGCCATTGGACTGTGGTTACCAAATCTACCGTACTTTCAGCAGCTAACATATTAGTATAATTTTTTTCTCTATTTGGAATGAGCACCTATTACGTTATAAAAGAAAACTATGGGAAGATTTTTAAGAAATCTGAATGCCTCTGGATGCATTAAGAATGGCATGCGTTCCGTTCTGAACTCTTACGAAGTAGTGTTTACTGATGAAATCGTGTCCAGACCCAAATTTTCTTTAGAAACGGGAGGAAAAAGTCACAATCCCACAAACCCACAGACCACCTAAATCTGCAAAAAAAAATAGTTATAGTCTCATCGTAAACTTACAGGGCTCTGCAGTAGAATATTTTGGGTCTGGTAGAGTCCTAAAGATTTTATAGAAACCCGGTGTCTAGGTTAAATGGATAGCCCTGGACAGGGAATTGATGTTTACTATTTTTGTCGCCACTTATGACTTATGCTCTCAATGAATTTAAATGCCTCCGGTGGTGGAACGCTGGGACACTGTTTGCCGTCTCCAGGGGCTTCCTTTTCCCTGTATTCCTTTATCTTAACTCTCAAAAATATTTCACCTTCCTTATTTGTACATCTAGAAGACATGAGCTTTCGCGAGGACCTCACTCACTCCATAGAGAAGTCCCTACTCAGTCCCGGAGATTTTAAGCTGTTTTCAAATATGTCCTATGTGAGCTATGACTTATTGGAAAGCTATGAATTTTGTAGATATAGATTTTGATATTTTATAGATCCTGTGCACCTAGAGGGAGAACATGAATTCAAGTGCAATCCCCCTCAAGTTATTCTGCCCGAATAATGGTTTGGAAAGGTGAGGATAGAGCTCAGCCCAAACATAGCCACATATGTGTAAATATTCCACATTCATGGTAGGGGGACCAATTTCTTTCCCTGGAGTACTTGGCACTTCGAGGAATTCGTTTGTGGGTGACCAGAGGTTTCACTCGAGATTTGAACCGGGAACTCTTCGAACAGCAGCCAAGCGTTACACTCACTGTACCACCACGCTCCCTAAAATTTAGGCCAACAACCCCTAAATATAGATTACTAGCCGGCCACCCGGCGTTGCTCGGGAACGAAACCCGGGAAAAGGAAAACTATAACTTGGAATTCATAGTCATATTGTCCTTTCAATGGGAAAATTTGAAAGAACGTAAGGAGGAACACGATTTGTCAGAATGCACGGTTAAAAGGACAGTAAGGTTATTCGTGGGCCATTTACCTATGAACGGTGAAGTTGCGAGAAAAGGCGGGATTGGAACTGGAAGTCCCCTAATCTGCATTCACCTGGCACACTGCGCGCATAAAGATGTACGAACATGGCAGAGCGAATGGGGATGTTATCGGAAGGTGGTAGAGTAAGCAGAGGGTAGGGAATGGGTTCCGGGTGGCGCGGATCGCACTTGCAGGGTTCGGTAATGAGAAAACGAGGCAAACGACGCGTCGGACGCAACCGAAAGTAACACTACGGGGTTTGCGAGCATGAGATGGACGTATACACTAACTTGGGTCGCAATCCATGCAGCCGTATGGAAATGCGTAGCGGACATACAAACAGGCATCCCCTATTATACATGTAGATATCTCGTGAAATTCGGATCGCTCCACCGTCGGTGAGGCGGGTGGTGTCTTTGATAAACCCATTTACATGCGCGGTGGGAGACACCACATCCACCTGGCCGTCCGTAGGATCCTCCATTGATGTATTCGTGGTGCTCACATTTTTTAGCCTTCTCCCCTGGCTTCGTGGCCCTCACTGGCGCAACCACGGGGGCGACCACGGGCGAGGGTCGAGGCGGGGTCCCCGATGGCCGCGTCGCCTGAGGCCGCTGCGATTGTGCGACGCAGCAGACGACTGGCTGGCCTCCCTGGAAGCCGCAGTTGGTGGGCCTCACGCCCTGCCGCAAATCCTGCTGGGCGCTGGGGCACTGATTCAGAGGAGTGCACACGCCGTTTCGACGCCTCGAGTCGGTGCATCGGTCTCCTGCGAAAGGAAAATAAATGATCAGGGAAAAAATAAAATAAAGATAGTTACTAGAGATTGAAATAAACACTGGAGATGGGTCGATATCAAAGTTAAATAGAATTTTTATTCAAAGCCCATTTCGATCGCATCTGCATGCCCAATCCAAATACCAATTTTTTCTTTAGGTTTCACAACCAGTTATTTTTGTTCTTTTTGGGAATCGCTGAGAGCGTTAATAAGATAATCTTCTTGAAAAGGTGACCAGAATGAGGAATAGAAAAAAAACATCCCGACGCAGCAACACCCGAATGGAGCAATAAAAATCAAATACCAAACTTAATAAAATCATCTTCATCGGTTAGTTTTTACATCATGCTTTCTGTAAATCATTAATTCTATATTTCAAACAGCTAGATACTGAAGTAAATATCTAAAATTAAACCACCAAGTCGTCACCCTTAACAGAGCCAGCAAAGTTTAATTTCAAATCGCTTGATTCTTTGTCGCGTTACAAATCATGAATTCAAACATAGTCACCAGAATCTATGAATTTAACTCACCAAAGCATAAAAAAACTATTGACTCTGTTCCTTTTTCTAGGGAATCCTCTCAGGAGTTATTTTTGGTAATAATGGCGTAAAAATAGGAGGAAACCATTCAGACTAAATTGGAAAAATATTTTATATTTTAATTCTGAATACGTAGATGATGCTAATGCTATACACACTGTAGTAAATGTACCTAATAAATAATTAGCTTTAAAATTATTCATCGTATTGGTATCAATTCATGTTAAAACCAAACTAATTCCATTAAATAGCATAACCTGCAAATCATCACCGAAAAATATACATGGCCTGGTTACACAGTACATTTATACGTACGAGTTAATGTGAGAATGCGTGAACAATTTTGTTGAGCGGAACAGATCGTGTACGAATGCATGAACCATATTTGAACAGGTTGTATTTTATGCTCTTGCATTTGCATAAGTTGGATGGTTACACATGGAATTTTTACGTGCATTATCGCTTTCATAAATGTAGACATTAACTCGTAATAGTAGGTTTGCAGGTTTTTGCGGCGTTGATTAGCTGATCTTGGAATTTCCATCGGGTCCGTTGGCGTATTTTGAATGGTCCTCTTGACCTGAAAATGCTGGCTGCAATGTCAGCGAAACTGTTGTCAGAAAAAAGCCAATGGACGCGGTGAGAACTCGAAGAAATTGCGGAGATCATTAACTCGTATGCGTTCGTATTCCGCATAACCAGGCCTTCACGCGTCAAAATTTCCGACCATTGTTGCGAAAACATATTCAAACCCTATTAAAATCATATCATTAAATAATTATAAATTACCTGGATATCTTTGCGCTGAGACGGCAGCAATGATGCTCAGAAGGAGGAGGGCTTTCGTACAGGTCTTCATCTCCATTATATGAATCGCTTGAGCGTCGGTTGACTTCCTTGCCGAACTGTGGTCCGCCGAACACTGCCGCAAGGTAAGATTTCGTTCCCTTTTTCATCTTCCCCGAGTCACGTGACACGCTTCTGACCTCGAATTTGTCTGAATCGTTTACTCCCGCGATCGGGGCCTAGGCTTCCTCATCATTGATCATCGTCAAGTCTTCTCAGTATGCACCGTGATAATAACGAGACAGTAAGGCTAATGACCTAATCTTCCAGGAGGTAGCTACTGTGCAGTCGTTGAATATGCGTCATCAATGTCATTATCGGAGTGACTCTTGATTTTGTACTAAAATACAATTTTAGTGCAAAAATCTCCCTGCGTAAAATACCCAACACCAATAATAAGTAAATCATTTCAGCATTGCCCAATTATTTTAATGTAGAAGTTTGTATGAACACGTTTTGACACCAAATCACACCTTATACAGATGAATTTATCTACCATTCTAGCAGTAGTTGGTTATCATTGATTAGCATTGCTTCTTTATGAACAGATAATACATCCATAGGAGAATTTGAAGTTACTTCCCACTTATAAATATCCACACCATATCGCTAAAGAAAAATCATCATGTTTAGGAATATTTCAAATCAGTATTCCTGGGCTATTTTCTGTGTTTAAATCTGAGAAATGATAAAAGTAGAAAATTATTTATCTGAGTGGTTCTTAATCCTACTTAACCCAAACTCATTTGAATAGAAAGCATTCCCCGCTAATGGAATCCAGTGAGTTAAATGGCCAAATAATTATGAGAGTGATTCAAGAAGAATAAATCGGTTTCAAATATCTCTATTTTAAAATCGCACAAACTATGGAGCTGTGTAAACTCTAAAAATGACTACCACATTTTCTAGTTTAATTGAAAAAGCTACGTGACAAATTCCCTATATGACCTTCTTGAGTAGCCTGAACAATGTTGAATCGGTATGAAAAAATCCTCACTTACACACAAAGTGAGTCAGAAATTACCGTCTCCACTGCAAAATTAATGAGTGCTATTGATTACTTTCAGTTCGTTGCCACTGGCGGAACAAATACGAAACCATATGGTGCATGCCAAAACTGCCGACATTCTTCACTGAGAATGGGAGGAATTAAAATATCGACGTGACATTCTTCGGGTCGCACAAGTAAGGCATATTGGACATTGTGACGTTGTTTTCAACAAAAATATTAAATGTATCGATCACTTTTAGAAGTCCCACTGCTCTGTAGCACGTATCAGTATCTCAGACAAACGGATCTCACAAATCGGCAAATTCTCTTGAGCCATGCATCATTAAAATAAACTGGCTATCTAAAATACCGGATTTTGATCACGGGTGGTGCAAGATGAGTAGGGTACTTGTGAGAATTTAATGCCCGTGCAATAAACTCTATTATCAGTACCTTTCCTCGGAGATCTAGCTGGGGTATATTTTAATGGTTACTTCAAGGGGTCACACAGATGTGTAGCTCGTACTGGTGGAACAAGACCGAACTCCCTAAAAAAATCTCATTCCCTTTTAACTCCGAGAAAAATTGAAAAATTCAAGGCGTCACTAGATGCGCATTCGTCTTTCGGGGCCTAATTTTCGATGAATCATTTTCAGAGGAAATTCTGGTGCTTGTATAAAAGTACCGGGAAAATGTGGGTCGTTCTGGAAAGCGTGATGGCGACTAGAATGCTCCCCAAGGCTTTCTTCTTCTCAAGGTCAAAAGGTAAAACTCGAGGGTCATTTTCGTCTCATCATAACTGGACGAGTTTCGAAGAATCGCTGGGATTTTCTTAAGCGTCACCAGAGGCATACAGTCCTACGTAATATGCTTAATCGAACCGTCTCAAAACTAATGTTTTCTCGGGGAATTAGTGATTTCGCGAAAAATGGTTTCAGACCAAAGTAAACGTATCCATGAGCGAAATTGGTGGCTAGGTATTAACCATAACCTCGGGAAAAAATTGAAACACCCAACTTCGGCATTATTATGAAAAATAGAAAGTATAGCAAACAGAATACTTTAAGAACGATTTAATTTTAGCCCTGATACTTCTTTTTACCTTCTCTGGTTATAAATCTAATAAAATAAAATTTCTAATAAAATTAAACTACATAAAAACAAATACTGCCTTCTAAATCGTCGGAACCAAGCCATTCATTACCATCACACCCGTAGCAGCTCGCCGACATCGCCATTACAAACTATTATGCACAGAAATCGACTACCTCTCTCGAAAATATCTGGTTTATGACGGCCGAGGTCTAATTCAGACGAGACAGTCTGGCGCTTTGGCAAGGATTAACGTCAATCGGAAGTCTGGAGGGAAATCACTCAGCGATTTAACCTGAGGGCTACCTAGGTGGCGCAAGCATAATTCCCAGGCGTTGAAGGTAAAGTAAGAATTCATCATCCAGTTATATTGAAAAATGAAATAAAAATGAAAGAAATATTCTCTTTGGAATTTTTTGACGTTCTTATAGATGCATCTTGGGCGTGTGGATAGCATACTGGGGAGCAAATACATTAGTTTGTTAACTTCTGCATCGAATAATCATTGTGAGAAAGTAAATGAGGTTATCCTGGATTTCTCGTAGGATGTCCGGCGTGTAATTAACTAAGCGCGAAAGATTCAGCAAAAAGTGTTGCTTCAAGAAATTTTCTTAGGTTCCCATTACGGATGCTCTGTGTAGGTTGCGGCTGTAACATCGTTTCTCTTATCAGGCTGAAACTGGTATAATCCAATATAACCGGAAAACTCGGACGAAGTCGTAGTCTCTCTCAAGAGGCGCGATTTGACCCTTATCACATCCGTGTCAAATTCGTTTTTAGTTCACCATAATTAGAAATTACTCGTAGATATAGCATATATACGCCACTTGAACATTTTTCACTCAAGAGAAATTTGGTCATAAAATCAGCACGGACTAATGGACGCGAAACGGTTGGCATTTGTTCTTAACATTCACCAATCTGATTCTTTTTCAGATGATTTTTTAGTCAATTTCTTTGTCCTTTCCTGTTTAAATTCCATTATATTTGATTTATATTCGCTGGGTATGAAATAACTTCATATCATGGATCACATAGTGGTCCACTCTTAAGGGTGAGGATAGAGGTCACCCCAGACGAAGCCACAGGTAAGTGAGGTTCACACTTTCAGGATCGGGGGACAAGTACTTTACAGCATCGATGCCATAAGCTAAGCTCCTCGTGGACAATGCTAACTGCTATTAAGGTAAAACACTTTTGGTTCTAGCTCCTCATAAAAAGGCTACAATTTTTGGCGTAATGTTTACAGCAATATTTTGCCTTAGTAACGCATTTAATGCTTACAGGCTAGAATGTCTTATCTAATGTAATGGTATCCACGCAATATTTTTCTAGGGTCACGAAATTAATTGTTGAGTTAGCTTTCCAAAATGGAGTAGGACCTGCTTTCTCTCCTGTCCCATGAATTTCTTCGTAGAATACTTGTGAATGCAAAGGCGTCTTTAAAAATAATCAAGATCTAATAAGTTTTCCAGGTCAAACTATAAAAAATGAAACCTTCTTCATGCAGGTTTTTGCAATAATATTTTTTAATTACAAGATTAATCTCTGGTTTCAATGAAATAGATCATGTATAGAATATTCAAGCTTCTTACTTCTCAAAACACTTGAAATTCCCGAAAAAAAACGCAGGCTGTCGGAAACACTCATTACGAACAATGAAATTGTACCCAGTGCCATCCTATAGTAGTATAATATTTTCATTTTCTTGATTAAAATGTTATCATGAGTCATCCAGTCGAAGTTAATGGTAGATATATATTGAGGTATTTTACTGATAATGCGCTGATTTTTCCACCCTCCGCTTCAAGTTTTCATAAGATGAAATAGACTCAAATACGTTAAAAAGTATATTTTAAATGCATGAACTCGCTAATAAGCAGGCGTATTATAGGGATATCTGTCGTAAATGACGGCGGGATAAATCTTCGGCTGTCATACTCTTGATCGAGGGCGTTCGTGATAGTTCAATGTTAGTTTTGATAACCACAGGGTAAAGGCCGCCATCATCTCTTTTCGGAGTACTATAAAAAATAAATAAGGCGTATGCGACAAGTAATACAAACAACCTACGACGGTTTCAATTTGATAAAATAAATTTTTGACGATATTTCCACTTGTTTTCCTATCATTACCTGCAACGTTTTAGGCCTTGAAGGCATACGACCAACTAGCTTGTACAACTTGTTTTTCTCAATGAATTTTTCCCGGAAAGCACAGCAAGTATATTGAGGTCATTTCCCAAATTAATTTTATCGCTTAAGCCAGATCTTGATATTTTATGATTTATTTCTTCATTGAGTCTTCGTTACTTTTTCAACAAAAGCTATATATGCTCCATTTCTCGGAATGTTTTCATCTGTCATTATGCCTTTGTCCCAAAAAAATGTGTGAGAACAAATGTGTGATTTCTGAATGTCAATTGTATTCTTAAAATTGTTATTGTTATTATTTTTTTATCATATGGTCGACAGCCATAAAGTTTGCATGTCATGTATCGCATCCTATTCGCTAGTGATTTATCACCCCATATCGAACACTTGAGGCGGCTCCAAGTGTATCATTTATATCTACCACATTCTCCTTCTCCCCTCCTACACAGAGAGTTATATTTATATTTTTTGCTGGACTTCTAAGCAAAAGAATCCACTTTTTGACAATTAAGTTCGTTGTAAAGTTCGTAATCATCCCGATCGTTGTCTTTGTCCGAACATCATTGACCTCCTGTCGAGGCCACGGGATCACGTGATATTTGGAGGGGGTGGAGAAGGGGGCCTCTCTCTTCACCTGCTACTCATCAGTGGTCTTCTGACACCGAAGTGTTGAAGCAGCTTCCATTCCACGCTTCCATGGGTGCAATCCACAAAGGGATCACCCCTTTTGGCATCTATTTCTGGGTAGTCTTAGCCTTAGGCTGGAAGCCAAGACATCCAGGTAGGATGCATGATTTCTCTTCTATACATTTCTAGCAATTTTGTGGTCCGTAGTCTCTAACTATGTTAACAATTTTTCTGAGGGTAATGGGGTGCTCTCATAAAATTAAAATAGCTATTTTTTTACATGTATCGATAAGTAAGTTGAAGTTACAAAGGTTTGCAAAATATGACTTTATAATTCTCAATATTCTTGTTATTACGGAGCTTCAAAGTTCGCGAAAATCACTAAATTCTTTCGTGCTACAAAAACGTCCTGTGACGTCAGAGTGCTAGTAAGCAGATTCGCTCCATGGCAATAACAAACAGTAACGACCATAACAAACAGCTACGACGATACTGAGACATAACATTAAGGGAGTGTCAAAAACAGTTGCGAATGGTTTTTAAGACTTTACGATGCACGTATTACGCGATGGCTGAATCCGACTTCATGAAGGCGCATTCTAGGAACATTTTGAAGGTACATTAATTCATGGTCGCTTATTTCTTCTGCGGCATTGGAGATTTCGCGGAGTTGAGAAGCCGGGAAATTGAAACGTAAGATAAATTAAATGAACTGTCTCGTTCGATAGTAATCAAGAGCTCGTTTTGTATATCATTTAACTGCTGTCATTTACTCATTGCTTTGAAATGCATATGCTATGAGAGATACATAGATTTTTCTAAAACTGGGGTAAACAGTCTACTGGCACCACGTTAACGTTTTGTTTACTGGACTCTGACGTCACGCTCAGCCAACATGGCGATGGGTCGTTTGAAGCGCAAGATTACTATACGATTTTCAAAGTGGAATTATGTGAATAATACGCATGTTGGAGAAGAACTGCTTTCACTGTAATTTTTAGCGTGGAGGATATTTTTTTATGGCGTAATCACCCATTTTCAGTGGAATTCCCCATTCCATTTAACACTCATATTTAAAGGAGTTTCCTGCTTCCTTGTGAAACTCCGTGAAGATGATTTGAATACTACCTAAGAATGCATGTATATTTAAGTTACTTTGGGGTCACCAGCTGCTAGCCATCCTCTTACGGTATTGGCATTTTAGTCGGTAACTTACCCTTGATAATGCCTCACATGTACGAGATGTATTCCCCGTAGTAAGTTCCTATGTTAACGCATTTGGAAAAATTATTTTTCTTCGTATGATAAACTCTCTCCAAATATTTAGATTTGTTCGTGGAAATTGATTTATGACATTCAGTTTTCAAGGCATGTATTTCACTAAAACCTATTCAGTAGTAAAATAGCAGACAGCTGTAGGTTACAGTGCATTGTCCAATAAAAGCTAAAATATGAAAATAAAAATAATATTCCCTCTAAATGGGCCAAATTAGAGTTTGGTTACTGCGAGAAAATGACTAAAAATTCGGATTTTGCTCAGTAGCCGTTGAGATATTTCATAATTATTGCCGACTCAGGCTTCAAATTGAAATTTAAGTCATAAGTTGCTATCAAAGGCGGTAATTTAGCAATTCTGAGGTATGGCTATACCTACTGAGTCAATATTACGTATCTGCTCTTTCACTCCAGGAGTCACATAATTATATTGCAGGGTATCTCATAATTAATATCGAAAATATAAACGGCCAATTTTCAGAGGAAATATATTTCTCCCATATTTGTTTTACAAAGTATATTGCTCCGTAAAAATAGTGAAAGTTTTCACAGTAAGGTGTGGAAGGAAGCAGCGAATGCTCTGAAACTACTTTGATTGACGGGGTTCACCGGCCAAGCGTGACCAAATTTTTTCCTCTAGTGAACTTCATCCTTTAATTAAGTCCAATTTGCGGAATTTAGAAGCTCATTAGTTTTCCACTTCATAGAATACCATTCACTACTCAATTGAATCACCTTCAACTACCCAATGATTACAGTTTTGGAACAATGTTTGTTTTCAACGCCTCGCGAAAAGATCGATGAAGCAATGCAGTTCACTTGCCTGGAGTATCTCCATTGTGCTGATGAGTGACTTTGAATGAGAACCTCAGTCTCTCATTTTTGTCATCTAGGAGATGAATGCTTCGACTTGAGCAAACGTTACGGCGCATGTTTACCGCTGAAAGAGTGCCCAACTATTCAGCGCGAACTGCTGATGGGAAAAATTCCTAGTAGCTGCGGATTTTATGGAGGACGTCCTTTGGTTTGTTGCCCTGGAATCGAGCCGCCTACGACAACAACTCTTTCTCCTGAGCCAGCATTATTGGAGAGCAAACCTGGAGACAGAGCAAAATACTGCAAGTAATCCTCAGTATTGGAAAATTATGCCCTTATATTTATATTATTTAAACTAAAAGATATCAGAATGTATTCTTTTTCGAATGTAATTGATTTAATTTGAAATATTGTGAAAATTTTATTTCAATCGAAATATAAAAAGTCAACTTCATTTAACGGCTATTAAGATAGCGTTAAAAAAATTTGATTGAAGATTGCGTTGGCACATGATGATAATCCAGCAAACAATCATTTGTAAATATGCTGAACTATTTTTAATTTATTACGGCCAAAGAAATTTTGTATTTTCTATAATCATATATAAATTATTTTGTGTTTCTGTGATTAATTCATATGCTCAACAAATGTATGCATTTTTTTAGAGTGTAAGGAGTATAGCAAATTCTGCCCAAAAAATAGAACGGGAAAAATGGCGGATGAATTACCCAAAATATTTCCACACATGGTGAGTTTTTGAGCTACCTCGAAGTTACTAAACTCAGAGTAAATAAACTAGTATAGTGCTGTTTTGATTATCTTACTTCAGTTCACAGCTTCGTAGCATCATCCAGAATAAATAAACTAATATAGTGGAGTTTTGACTATCTCATTTGAGATCATAACTTCGTAGCATCACTCGGCGTTTCATCATAAACCATTTCGGAATCGACTGATTATTATCTACTTCAATTTTGACTACTTATATTTCATTGATTTGGACATTGATTGCATTTACATTTTCTAATCTTAATTTTCTTTTAAATGAAAATTGCAACATTCAAAAATCATTTATTCATCGAATCCTTCTTTTCTGAGCATGGGTATGAAGAAATGACTTCGAATATATCCCACCACATAATGAAGAAATCCATTTTAAATAAGAAATTTAACCCCGTTAGCTTTTTTCAGGGAAGCATTAAAGCTTAAAAGAAACTCTAAACCTATCCGAATAAATTATAAAATTAAGCGAAGATCGAACTAATTGATATCTAAGTATATGATATATTTTGACTTACAACCACATCACACTAGAAAACGAGACTATCGTCTCAGCATTCAAACGTACTTCAAATCTAAAAAAGATTAAATGCGAATTTTTCAGTCGCAATAGTATTGACGATGGGACGTTTTTTTTAGTCGAAATAAGTAAAACTTTCTAAAAAGAGTATTTTTGAACTCACTATAACTTGGCTTACTTGCTGTTACATCTTTATAGGCAGGACACTAAATGGTCAGTCAAGAATATATCCCCTTAACTTTAAATCCATTGCTAAAATCTATTCTTATTTGGTTTAAATACATTTCATCAACATACTACCCCGCAAGCCATCTCAATAGGCGTGTGGTGCAACGTATTAAAGCAAATAACAAGCAATAAGGTGTTAACAAATAAAAAAGAAATACTCGAACGAAATTCCGCCTAGATTCTGCATACTTAAATTCTGCATAATAGAATTTATCGAGGTCTGTCATTGTTCAGGGGAAAAACGAATCCCAAAAATATCTATCCGACCGGCAAAATATCTCTCTTAATTTTTTTTCGGACCTGGAAATATGGGGGATTTCTGGTATGATGTTCTATGTGTCGCTCTGAAAGATATCTGTTCTCCATTGCTCAAGAAATGAAAGCCTAGCGCTCAGCTTCCGAGCAGTCTTAAACTTTTTTGAATATCGTTTCACCTTTCTCCAAAAATTACAAGCCCGGCCGATATGTCTGTATAATCCTCAATGTTGCATGCTTTTCGAAAGCAGATGTGAAGATTCTGTCGTAAATGCGAATGACAATAATTAATAGATAGCTGTTTCAACAATAGAAGATTTAAATTTTCGAAAAACCAAATATATAATTCAATAATTAGATAGTTTTAAACGAAAACAACTGCTGCCTCTTCAGAAACAATATAATCCCCCACAACTATGCTCATGTATATCATGTCAAAAATAAGTCACTTCATCACACTTATCACTGTATTTCTCTGTCGAGGAAATTCTGATCTTCATACAAGAAACATTTTCTCCCTCAATCATTTATGTGTATTGAACTTTCAGTGCCTCTGTTTCAGGCTGCAATAGGATACGGGCCACAGAAAAACATTCATTGGGGATGCAGTGGCTCACTAATCAGTGAAAAGTTTGTTCTGACAACAGCACAGTGCCTTGAAGATAATAAATAGTAAGTAATCTGGAGAAATTCTCGAGCATTATGAAAGTATGCAGCAATAAACTATCTTCATGTGAAATAAATAATTATGAGAACGTAACGGTGATAAATTTTAAGCCAGTTTCCTTCAATGCCAATTTATTTGTTCTGATCATGCTTCACCCTTGCCTGACTTAGTTTAATTGAAACACTATTGCCGCACGTAAATTATGGCTGGTTGAATAACTTACTGGGGAAATAAAAAAGTTATAATTCCTCCCTCTTCCCGATTAATAAAGTCTGAGTTGAGGGATTAATTACCGCACTGGCCACCACCTACAGCAGACTAGGACTACCATCATAAACTACACCGCAGTCCTAGTGGCTATTACCGAATATTCTTCAATATCGAGTGATGAAAGACATTTAATGTTAAAAGAAGTGGGGGTAAAGTATAGCTAAAAAATGTAAATTAACTGTTCAAGGTGAGGGAGTAAAATAAATTTCTGCCTATCCTTTATACGTGAGCAGCCAACCATATCAATTAAACCAGTTCAGGTGAGAATGGATAAAAACTCCAGCGTCAGAGGAGACATATTCTAATATTTTCTCTTGTCCTGCAAGCTCCATCCCTTCCTTCATTGCTTGCTTATTGTGGACTATACAACAAGTGAGCTCATAGTTACTTTATCATAACTCTTATTTAGTAGATGATAATAACATGGTATTATTTTTTTTAAACAAGGAAATAGCTGGAATATTTCTTCTAACACTCACATTGAAATTTTATTTACATATATTTATATGATAAATAATAATAATAGTGATAATAATGATGATAATAATTATAATAATAATAATTATATAAAGATTAATATAATAAAGATTTTATATAAGTTACTATTATGTATTACTTTAATATTATTGGTATACGGTCACTTAATCTCAAATTTCTACATGAAGTACGCTGAGTGGGATGACACACCCGCTCTATGAGTTCCTCAGTAAAATATGTGATTTTTATACCAATTAAGTAAAAGGCAATACGCTATGATGATTACATAGGTATATTTCATTTGTTAGTGGTCCTGTGAAATGGGTGCTGCTCGGAATGCAAATATTTCCGCCCGAAGAAGGTAAATTGTATGACAGAAGAGGCCAAATCCACGAGGTGGTCCGCAAAATCGCCCATCCTGAATACAGCCCACCTGCGACGTACGAGGACATCGGTCTCATTGAGATAGGGCCTTCAATTACAGATCACTCCTTCTCCCTTGTCAGCAAGGATCTGCACCCAGCATGTCTGCGCCCAAATGATGATGTAGGATATATTTACAACATTGCGTCTCGATGGAGTGGAATTGGTCTCGGTAGGTGTAAAACAGTTTTATCAACTTAATAATGATCCCAGAACACAATCTTGAAGCCATGATTGTGATTTTGTATTTCAATAAATTATCCTAACGTTTAAACGTCCAGAAAAGTATATCTTTAGAAATAATTTTTTTATATGAAACCATTTTTACAATTAATCAAAAAACAATCCAAGTCCAAATTAAATGTCTTGATGATACGATTGTTTATATAAAAAATGATTTATTGAGAAATTAAAGATTTTATTTGGTATTCATTTAGGTCATAATCCTAAAATGGAGCTACTAAGAGTGACAGTGGATGTCTTCGACGAGGCCAAGTGCAATGATACCTTCAGAAACGAAATTACGGAAAACGGTCGTTTACCAAATGGGTTTGACTCAAGAACACTGTGCGCCGGAATGCTAAAACATGGGAAAGACGTATGTCAGGTGCGTATAAGTACCAAGTGATAAGAAAGCTATTCTGTCAAACGAATAGCTTTTTAAACACAGTTATGAAAACGATTTTCGAAAACGAGTGAATTTTTAGAAATTGCAAGAATCAAACAGTCTTAAAGCCACTTTGTGTAAAAGGTGCTTTCATATTTGCAATTGGTATAACACTGTATGTTTTTCCAATTAAATAGATATTATAAGATCACCGCATTATTAAATAAAAGAATTATTTGCCTGTTTATCATATTCGACGATATATCTTTATTCTATACACCAGTAAGCCAAACAGGCATGATGGATATTGGTTTATTATATTTAGCAATTATACTGTAGTTAAGGTTTATACAAGAAAGGCTCCACTTCTTGGATTAGTCATTAGTCACAGTGAAAACCGAATCTGTGTAATATCAAGGAAGTTCATACTATTTCTTAATTTTTTATTTTCACAGGGAGACTTTGGTGGACCTCTTCAGTTTCCAGTGTATGGGGAGTGTCAATATGAAGTCATAGGTATCTCCTCATTCGGGAAAGACTGCTTATTTCCTCGATCTCCTTCAGTTTATATGAGAGTGTCGTCGTTCATTGAATGGGTCGAAGAAAACGTTTGGCCAGAGGAAATATGAGTCTTCATCAGTTGTGGTGGCAACTTTTTAAATAAAACCACAAAGAGCAGTAGAACCTACCTACCTCATAAAGAATCTAATTTAATTGTAATTTATGTGATTTAAAAAAACTTGCTTCATATTTTCCAAAATAAATGAAAATATAGTATTTGAAAAAAATTTAAACACTATTTCAATGTAACGTCCAAAGTTTTGAGCCTTTCAAGAATCTTCAAACGATTTATAAAACATGTAGAGGCAGTTTTTACCATAGAGTTCCATCGTTTTGTGGCGCTGATTTTCAGAATAAAATCGATATTACCGTTTCGTTTACATCATACAGTGTACTACTATGAACGCGAAAATAACGGTCATGCAAGCCAATTATTGTAATTTTCTCACATTTGCTCATATGAGTTTAGCTTATCACTGGGAAGCCATTCAGGAATGATGAATATTAGTTTAATATCAGCGATTAGACTGCAGCTAAGTTTTTCTACCTGCATATTACAAATGTTATTTTTTAAATCATTTATTTAAGGTTACTTTTCTCTCCATATGTCAGGTTTTCTTTTAGTGGAATGCCTTCGGGATCACAATGGGACTCGTGGAGAAATGAAATGCTCAAAGTAAGGAGTGAAGGAATTTATCCATATAACTTCCCCGCTTGAGGCGATTGAGAAAAATATCGTATCCAGCCGCGGGTGACGCAAGTCCCCCGTACTGTCATTAAAACATATTTTAGAGTTAAAGTTCTTTCCTCAACGGGTTCCGAGTGAAAGAACGCAAAGAATAGAAAATTATTGGTGAAAGTAGCACCGCAGTGCATCATAAAAATGAAGTGACAAGGGAATAAACAAATTACGAAACTAAAAAGGGAAAATCAATATGAAATGTGTTCCGATCGCGCGACATAATTTGTAAAGATAGTTGTAGCTGTAAGGAGTAATTATTTTATGATTAACTAGCAGAAAATTCCGTTCATCTCAACTCGGGTGACGAAAATGAGAAGTTGGTTGCTGCACACAGATATAGATAATAGTATGGATTAACGTAATTTGAACCTATTTTCAAGGAACATTACACGCTTTTCAGTTTCAGGATCTTTCTCGGGACTAATTTGTAACTAAGTTCCCCTCCCAATCTTTGAAGTTTCGGGTGACATGTCAGAAAATTTACAATGTTCAGTACTTTGGGCTCTGTGTGGCACAACATTTATTCGCACTATTGGCAAATCATTTGAAATTTTTGACATTTCCAGTTGCCTTTAAGGCATTATTTTTTCGTAGGCTTAAAGTTGCTCATAGCAATTTAAGCAAACGATTTATCACCACCATCAAAGGATTAGCAGATGTCGCCATGTGTTCTCGAAGCAAGAAGCCACTTATGATTTTATCGGTAATTGATGACTCAATAAAGATGCAGATCCACAGTTCTAGATCTGATTCCAAGAAATAATGCTCCCAAATTTCCTTATTGCTTCCTCACTGCTCTTTTCATAGGTATTTTTCAATGACTCATACCTTTATATCTAAGTATTACTTTCCTTATCAGTCGAACACTCACTTATAACAAGGTTTAATTAGACAAATCAATGCAGTTAACTCCTCTTATAAATAGGAAGATTAATTTCCTCAAAAGAATTTCCTCCTCGTAAAAATGTTGTCATTCCTTTAACTAAATCATAAATGCTCTGTAAAACATCCCATTCATGCTATTTACTTTATATTGAGAGGAGAGTTCTGCTTTGAAACGACGACCCCAAATCAACTCACCGGAATATTTGCTCTCTCGTATGAATCAATGAGCAAATACAAATGTATGTAAATATAAATAATATTCTGAGCTCATCCGGAATCTCTTAGATGCTAAATTTTACCTGTTTTGTGGGGATATACAACTATAAAACTATTTCGATGGTAATTATGATTTAAGGACGCCTCGGAGATGAATAATCATCACGATGAACTCAAGTACTTTCATAAATAATACAGGGATGAGAATCCATTCGTACTGAAAACATTTTAGTAAATTGAAGTGTTAGAAGAAAATGCTAAAGAAGAGTTAAGCAAGGTAGAGCTTTAAGTCGCTTTATACTGAAGTTGAATTCGTAATATTGATTCAGAGACCTACTTCTCACAATGTGAAACTTTGAATATCACCCATTTTTTATCAATATTATGCTCTTTCCACTTTTGAATACCCATAATTGCACGAGAATTATACTTCCCCCCAATATTTTCCTTCTCTAGCGAGCAATTTTGATAATTATCACATACTCATCGATTTATAGTGTTTTGTTAGCTCCTAAATTATTTAAAACAAGTATTTCTTGTGTTTGATGATAATGAACATGTCAGAATTGGAAAAAGGGTGAAACATTCAGAAATTGAAAACCCTTGATCTTCAATGGCAACTTTATCACCCTTTTTTGCTCACATCAATGCTACCATAGAAAATATCGCGAAACATAAGAAAGAGATCGAAAAAATAATTTTTTGTAAAATTATTTTTGGTCTTGCCTACTATAATGGCAATTGGATTACAATAGCCTAGGGGTCACTGTTCAGCCAATGCACCAGTTTATTTTGTGTTAACCTTTAACGTTGTTTTAAGCAGCCACATTTAAATTGTTTATTAATATTATATTTATTTTGGCTCGCGGCTGAGCTTAAAGCCACCGAGTGCGTCCACCGGGTTGCGAATGGTGGGTAGACCTTTAGATATAGAGGTTAGCTGCGAGATAAGCGAGTTCTCTCGTCGAATAAGCAGTCGTGGACAAAAAGCGGCGGTATTCTGAGGGGGTATTGGGCTACCCTTGGGTAAGGTAGACCATTTAAAAGATACCAAAACCTGTGAAGATACCGTGACTTGGCGACTGGGGGCCGCCAATAATTATGCCTCTCATCACCCGGGGGAGAGGGCAGCAGCTCTTCTTCACATGTGCGAAGGTGGAGACCATACTGGTCGGTACAGCGACACACATTCCACTACGGGCGTGGTAACATTTACTTTAACGGCTGTAGTACTGCGATGTGGAAGGCAAGGGGAAACCACCACATTATCATCCCGAGGAGTCACAGCTACTCCACTCAATTTATATAATGACATGATGGAATTCTCTCGGGTAAAATATTCCGGAGGTAAACTAGTCCCCCATTCGGATCTCCGGGCGGGAACTATTCGAGAGGGTACATCGGTCAAACGAGATAGAATGTTACGGATTGGAACATGGAACGTCAGATCACTTCGTACCTGCGGTAAGCTAGAGAACTTGAAGGTGGAGATGCGAAGAATGAACCTCGATGTATTAGGCATCAGCGAAATGAAGTGGCCCCAGGAAGGAGACTTTTGGAGTGGAAGCTACAGAGTGATACACACGGGATTGCTAAATGGTAATGCTGGAGTAGGCATAATGCTTAGAAAGAGCGCCGGGATGCGTGTTAAAAGCTACCTGCAGTTTAATGAAAGGATGGTAATGGTGAAGATAGATACTAAACCCGTAGCTACTGTAGTGGTACAGGTTTACATGCCTACGTCAGATTATGAAGACGAAGAAGTAGAAGATGTCTACCAAGATATAGCGGAAGTTATCAAGCAGGTAAGAGGGGAAGAAAATCTTATTATTTTAGGTGACTGGAACGCCGTCGTCGGCGAAGGTCAAGACGGAATAATAACTGGGAAATATGGGTTGGGTTACCGAAATGAAAGAGGAGAAAGGCTACTTGAATTTTGCACTGAGCACAGGCTAGTGGTTGCCAACACTATATTCAAAAATCCCCTGCGAAGAAGATACACGTGGAAGATGCCGGGAGACCGCAGAAGATTCCAAATCGACTACATTCTAGTGAAACAAAGATTCAGGAACCAGGTGAAGGACTGCAAAAGCTATCCAGGGGCAGATATCGATAGTGACCATAACCTAGTTATGATGAAATGCCACCTTAAATTTAAAAAGTTGAAGAAAGCCGTGAAAAACATAAGGCAGGTTGAAAAATTGAGGGAGGTTCAGCATCAACTGGCTTTTCAAGAGGCTGTAGAAAATAAAATAGGGGAGGATACGACCAACAAACCAATGGAAGAGAGTTGGAAAACTCCTGAATTGTTTTATAACAGTGATATGTTGTCAAAACTTTTCAGCTATTCGCCACACATCAAAGGGACCTGAAGGTGTTGGAAACAAGCCGTGTTTCTATGACAAAAAAACGCAGGACTGATCCACGACCACCGAGAGAGGGAGAGAGAGAGTAATGCTACCCTCCTCATGCGCAAACAGACTAGTAATGTAAAATGTCAATAGCATGAGTCATATTTATTATGCCGGCGGGTAGCCCATTTATTAATGCCGAGTGTTTCACACGCTTCCACAATTTACTAATTACTGGAATAATTCATTTAATACCCTCGAAAAATCAAGTTCTTCTTAATGACAACAGCTAAGAACACTAGGATATGCGCTGTGTGCTACTTAAGCGTTGGTGTGCGAGATTTTTTAGACATTTAATTACTGTGAAATAATTAAAACCATTAATTATTCACACTAGATACACTCGAGTAGATTATGCTCGATAAGTAATAAGAGTAAAGTAAGAGTAACATTTTTTTCAAGAAACCAACCAAATTCCAAAATTTTCCAAATTTGTCTTCCGGCCAATGCTTATATCAAATAAATTTGTAATTTACTCTCAATGACGATCAACATTAACATTATGCTAACATTTTCCTGAATAATCACGTCATTCAAATATAAAGAAAAAGTTAGAAACTCACCCTGGAATATTTCGTCAGCTGGAAGTCCTTTCTTGGAATGGCATGTATCCATTTCCTCTTCGTTCTTAGGAAATTGGAAAACGCACAATTTCGTTTCCTCTGTGTTATTTACTCTGCCCGGAGGCACACAACACTTGTACACCAATTCTTGAACAGTTGTATTCAATACTGTTGGCCACAAAACCCCTGCAAAAGCTTTAAAACTCCAAAACATTTAGCACGTCAACAACCTGATCACTGTTTTAACCGCAATGGCTGCTAAATATAAACAACTGCAAGCAGAGTCGGAAGGCGTGGTTGATAGCCTACGACTCGTGACGTCAGCAAATTGAAAGGCATAAGCGCTCAGGCCTTCTCCCTCGGTGGTCGTGATTGATCCCGATGAACTAACTAATTGCAAGCTAGTCCGGGTGAGTCAGCTTCCTTTGAAAAATATTATTTCAATTCTGTATTTTCATAGTAATATTGAGTTAGTAAGTAATTCACGATATAGGATTTGCAATTCTCCATATACGAATTGAAATTCACTACACATGAATTTTGAAGAACCGTGACAACAATAAAATTTCTTTGTTAATATGTCGTCATGTAATTTTAAAATTTAAGTGAGGTTCACCACTCCATACCAATTACATCACAGTATAAAAATATATATCAATTCCACTTCAATTGGAATACGAATGGAAGATTAGTTGATAAGCCAACATCGGAATTCATTTGCAATTCACGAAAGCGTTGAATGAGGTTGACGGAATTACATCCCATCCAACGAAAATATTACGAAACTCAAGTTTAATCCTTATCCAGTCACGAGTTGCATAATACGACCATCACCGGAATAAGGTGTTACCGAATTCCACGCGGCATTGTACCAATACAAGGACTGGTGTTGGAATGCTGAAGCGTCTGTGGAGAAGACATATGAGATGGCAATAACCCCGCCAGACAGTAGCCTTGAGATGCACGATAATGGACCAAGCAATGGTAATGGTAATTCGTAATCGGTAGGAATGATGAATGATTACCAATACAAGATGAAATGCGGGCCACAAAGGACTAACATAAAGAAATTCTCGTACCTCAAGAGGACGATTACTGAATGGAATGACTCCCTGCAGAGCTGTTTAAGACCTACCCTAACAGCATAAAGATTTTAAAGAAGAGGTGCAACGGATTTTTATTGGAAAATTAATATCATTTTATTTTAAATATTCACTAAATAGTTTTCATTTTGGTGATGTATTTTTCATATACTATATTTTTTATTTTATGTAAACTGATACTACATGGCAAATAGCCAACTTTTACCTTGTACAATAATAATAATAATAATGATAGTAATATTAAAAAAAAATAGTAATACAGATACATCGGGTAAGATTCTCCATCCAACGTTTCGATGAATGACTTGCCCGTTGGTTGGAGATATGGATTATCTTACCCCTTGTGGAACCCGAGATATCTCCACTGCCATTCGCTGAGGAAAAATAACAGACGTAGCATTGACCGAGCATTCAATTAAACATTTCACGAGGCTAAATGAGCGCATGTAATTCACGGTATCTTTGAATCCAAGAAAACGTCGTCCGAAAACTGAAAAACCAGGCTTGATGGAATTCGTTACCAATAACCTGTACCACACCGGTCAGATGACTCTCTGAGTGCCTGACAAGGTCAGCGAAATGTCACGTGACATGGAAAGAGCCGAGGTGAGGGAAACGAGTGGGTCCTTCCCAGAGCAGTGTTCGGTGCGAGGCCACTCAAGGAGGACCTAGCACTGCGGACGACGCGAGGAATATGGAACAATGGGATAGGAAGGTGTTCGTCCATGGAATCTGGATCATTTGCGTCATAGTGACTTGTTCGGCGCAGTATTATTCAGGTAAGGCAATGTAAAATCATTATTCTTGTCTGGTTTAACCTCTCAATGTAAAATTTCCGGCTTCACTTCGTGTAATCTGAATATAGGGAAATAAAAATCACTTTCTACGTTTCACACTGAACATTGATAGATTACTGCGCGATAAGATGATGAGAAAAGTATCAAAACCATCTACATCTACATAATACCCTGTGAGGTAGGGTGTTTGGCAGGGGGTAATCAAACACCAGCATGCAAGAGGATTCCCACATGCACGCCACACGGTCATAAAAATGTCACGCACACAAACAAACTATACTTCCACATCCATGCAGAGAACAAACTCGCCTACCACTCATGAAAGCAATCTGCTAAAGAAGCTAGAACACACCAAACATGCTATTAGAAATACTTAGAAAATTCAGAAACTTGCATTAAGGAATACGTAAGTTATTAGGCTACACTACAAGTCAGCTAACCTATTTGTAAGTTCTTACGCTGCTGTTATAGTCTCTAATTGATCGTGGAAAAAATGGCATTTTAAATCTATTGGTTCACAAGGCTATCTCTTTTATTTTATTTACATGATCCCATCTACCGTAGTTTGTTGGCGCGATCAGCTTCGATAAATATTCAGGGAGGAACGTAGGAAGTGATTATTATTTTACATGATCTCTCCTAGCTATTTTCCACAGTTTTTTTGCTGATTGAAATATTCCAACTCATTGGGCTAAGCTTGTATCCCCTCAAAGTAAATGTCAGCATGAGGAATTTCAGCTTCTGCGCATGTTACCTAAATTGGAATACCAAAGTTCGAGACCATGTGATGGATCTGATGAGCCCGATTGACCGACTACGACGCTAGCTTTTGTATTCATATAGATTATTTTGGTTGGCAAGTTTACATAACTTATATTTACGCTCTTGAAATTACGCTCACGAGGGAGGAGTTGCAGGATTCTTTTTAAAGTATATTCATAAGCATTTATTTCATTTATTAACTTTTTCCGTAAACCATAAAATACAATAAGGAGGGGGTTTCAATGTTGGCTTCAGCTTTTGGTCACTGCTGAACCAGCTTGAGCGCTCTCGACCATAATTACTGTGAAGTTGTCCCGTGCAGGCTTTCACTTGATTCTCGTAAAACCTAAGTGGGTTCCACGACACCCGTTTCCTTAAAAAAATATATTTCATGCTGTCAATTTAATGGTCGTAATTTATTCATGATAGGCTACTAAATCTTATCTCGTGATAATGACATAATGTGAAACAGGGATGCCGACTTACAAAAAACATTGGGGGGGCCCAATCCGGGGATCTTGCCCCGGGAAATTTTATAAGAAGTGAGTTTTAAGTTTTTTTTAAAAGTATTTTAGAAGAGTCATATGATCAACATTAGAACCCTGATAACTCGAATCTCGATATCTGGACACTGAGGAAAATCGACAAACCTGACACATTTTTTCATCACACCCGTAACGAATTTTTGAGGGGGCTCGGGCCCCCTCAGGCCCCATGGAGTCGGCGCCACTGATGTGATATTCATCCCCGAAATTGGTCGGAAAGTCTTGCGGGGCTTTGGTTCAATTTCGAGTAGTTTTCTACCATCCTTGTAGGATTGTAGGATTTTTCAAATTTTAATTGCCAATGGTATACATTCAAATTATCATTGTATTGAGCTCTGCCCTTGAGAAAAAAGTATCAAAGCTGAAAGAAACTGGAACTCACCACTAGTACTACATCTTTTTACGCTACGTTTCTATTGAAGTGATGGGCAGGATGATGAATCCGGCTGGAAGGTATTCGCGGTTTCAAGCCGCGCTTCAAGAGTTAACTGATATGTTATAAGAACGACTTGAATAGATGGCACCAAAAAAATTGGTTCAATTCACCTTGAGAGGGCTCATCAATCTCTCGACGTATTATGTCTTTATGGTGACGTGCAAGTATTACTCATTTGAAATTTACGCAGTCACCTTGAAATTTTCAGGGAATACGGGGAAGACCTTTGTCAGTATTTTCGTCTATTTCAAATACAGTGGAACTTGGTAATTCGAACATCTGGGGACCAGTTAAAAACTTCGAATTATTGAAAAATTCGAATTAAAGAAGTCCTTGGCAAATTGGTCCAAAACACTAGAATTCATATTTTCCAATCAAAATTCTTTATCAAATTGGCACTCTTGAAATATGAACACTTTGGTTGACGTCTATCAACAAGATTAAAGTAAATTTAAAACAGAAATATTTATTTCAACAACTACGAAGTTGGTTTGGAAAGGTCGGCGCGGCGGGCGGTGGGGAAAGGGTGAGGTATTTGACATTAGCGTTAGTAAAGCATATTTTACGATGGATTCACAATTTATACCTTAGTTTGACACATCAAAAATTCGAATTATCCAAAATAAAATTCGAATTATCCACGGTTTTTTTTAGCATTGTTTGAATAAAAAATGCTATGGACCAAGAGAAATATTCTAACTAAAGAATATTTCGAATTAAAGAAGTTCGAATTATCCAAGTTCCATTGTATATAAAAAAAGAATTCAAATTTTCAAATTTGAGGTACAGGCTATAGCTGACTAGAGTGAACTTTATATATACTAAAAATGTCAAGATGATGGCATGATTCTTCAGAAAGTCACGAAATAGGAGTGGTCGAACGGGAGAGATGCGTCGTCCTAATGCAAGCCATTTCTTTTTTATATAAATCATCCCTAAGATTCAATATAAAATCGAATTATCGCTCAATTTGCACGACAGGAGACAAATGCATCGACTCGAGGGACTGCGAGGGCGTGTGCAGAGCCTTCGCACAGTGTCCCAGGGCCCAGCAGGAGTTGAGGAAAGGGATTCGACCGATGACCTGCGGCTTCGAACGCGGTCAGCCCGTCGTGTGTTGCGTGGGCGAGCGTGGACGACCGATGCCAGTGGGGGCAATAACTCCGACGCCATCTCCTCCGCCCCCTCCCCAGCCTCCACCGCCCGCTTCAACACAGCCCACGACCCTTCCAGGAGAAAAAGCCAAAGCTTGCAAGTATTTCAGACATCTTAGTTTTTAGGACTAAATTTACCCTTTAAGTTACCATGCTAATCATTAAAAAAATAAACATATCTTGGCAGCCTGAGGGAAAATGCTAATTTTTACGACATTGGCATTTTTCTGCGGTCAGCATATTACAATGGTAAGCAACATGTGAAAAATTATCAGTTGTTTATGAAAGATCAATTCTTAGTTTTGCCATCGCAGAATAAAATGATGTTCAAGTCGCTAGTACAGGGTTAAAATGAAGGTGGTTACTAGGAGAAGTAATCGTATATACCTATTTTTTCATCAACTTTGAATTGGTAATGAAAGAGTAATGAAAACACGTAATATGTGCTTGTATTTTCCTAATGAATGATATTATTATGGTAATATACCACATCCATTCCTTGGGGATACCAAAGAGACATATTTCTCTCTTGGGAAGAGACCTTTTCAACACTCTTGTTACTTACTTTTTATCATACTTACCCTATAAGATAAGAAACAGCCATTAGTCATTCATATTTGCCATTGATAATTTTTATCTTTAATTGAAATAATAAAATGGTTTCCTGTTTTTGCTTTAGGGTGTGAGAAATACCTTGAGGTTTGTCCTTTCCGAATTGCTGTAGCTGGAGGCATACCGGCCAGTCCCTACGAGTTTCCTCATATGGTAAGTTCTATCTGAATTAATTTATCATATTTTACACCAAAATCCAACAATTCTGTTTTCATTTATTTTTGAAAAAAATAGCAATTTAAACCGATTTTCTCTAACATTACCTTCTATGTCACTAACTACTACCCTCGTTTGATAAAAAAGTATCAGTTGAATTGTGAAGAAAGGAAAAATTCATAATTGGACAGTTTGATATAGTTATAACTTCACGCATACAAATTAATTTAGTCCATCAATGTTTCAGTTACATTGACCTTCATAACTTGTATTTCACCACAGCGAAATCATGGTTGGACCTAATAAATGTAGAAGTTAGATTAGCAATTTAAGCTTTCCTCTAACTGATCTGGAATCTCCAGAAGCTAATCAAATGATGGTTCTGATTTGGGAGTTAATAAAACTTTGGAAATAAAGTATATTGTTAGCAGCGTTTGAATTCGCGCTAGTATCACGGCGGAGGGATACGTCGGGCTGACGACGGATGTGGCGGAAAGAGCGCCGCTAGCGTGCGCGAGGAGAAGGAGAACTGACGACGAGCTAGCCTGTCCGGAGGCGGCATAATGTATGCGAGCCCTGGCCTGAGCACACGCATGGTCGTGTTGTAATTGTGCAAATAAATGTGTAAAGCCGAGAGCCTCGTGTCATTTTTAAAAGATCTAACAATATCGTAGTTCAAATCAAAATTGGCTCTCCTTAATTTGATTTTAAGTGCTTATATTGAATCTAGTTTAAGTGTTCAAGTTGCGATGTCTGAAGATAAAGGAAGCTCAGAACTGTCGATGAATTTATGGGCGAAGTGAGCTACTCCCCTTAAAGTTAGTAATTAAGTGAGTTCAACCGCAAAAACAATTTCAATCTCTCTTTAATACATTATTCAAACCTACAAATGCAATTATATTCACTATTCATATAAAGAAGTAACAAAAATGTTACGGGATAGATCTGTGAAAGTCTTCATTATTTCCCAAACTTATAACTTTTCAAGTATTATCCCAAAGTACGCTAAACATGGCTTTTCAGTATATAAATAATGAAATTTGTACATTTTATTTGCTCTCTGCTTGAGTATCACTTGGTAAAAATACCATATTCCTCTTTTTCATTCACTATCGTACACTTCCTTTCTCGTGTCTTTAAGCTAAAAATCCGTCATGCTAATGTACAGCCTTGGCGATAATGCTTGTTATAAAATTTTCTTCATGGATTCATGAAGGCCTCCATAGGCTATGGACCTCGGAGAAATATCAAGTGGAAGTGCGGTGGAATTCTCATCAGCGAAAATTTCGTGCTCACTGCCGCCCATTGTCTTCGTGCAGGAAGAGAGTAAGTACCGTTCAAGCCTTTTGTATTTGACATCTTCAAGCTTCAACTTCAAACCTTGACAGAAGCCAATCACGTAATAAAATTTTAGTGGTCCAGCGGGTAGGAGTTTGATGTTAAAATCCCACCTTCTCTAGAGCCATAGTGAATTGTCGATCGCTGTCTTTTAAATGAAATCGGCTGTTTTCAAGCCATTCTAATCAGTAGTGTCAAGTCCCAAGGGAGCGAGATATGTCTAGGGGTTCCAATACGCAAGTCCTTAGGAGGTATACTCTTAAGATACCCCTTTCATCTCCCCCAAATGGTATCCCCTCCCCAAGTCGACTTCTTTTGGATAAGTCCTTGTCTGGTTGAGTGATAAACCATGATATTCTTTCCGCCAGGATATATCAGAGTAATGATGATAGGTTAGTTATCACTGCAGCCGAAAATGAGTGTCGTGTTGGGCCGTATTGTTTTATCAAAACCGTAAGTTTTTTTGATCAAATCATACTACTGTCACTTGGTGCCTTCAGTTTTAATTTTGAACATTCCATGCATTTTACTGCTCCTTTAACTAACTCGCAATCATATTTTTTTCAGTGGTCAAGCGCAATGGGTTCTGCTTGGAACTGTGACTTTGGCTTCGAACGACTCGTCTTCGAGTAAAGGCGGACAAATACACGGAATATTCAGAAGAATGCGACACCCTGGATATAAGCCACCGGCGAAATATAACGACGTGGCTCTCTTGGAGATAGGACCAGCCGTGACAAAGAATCCAAAGTCGGTTCTCAGCGAGGAATTACACCCTGCCTGCCTAAGTACAGATTCAAAAAATCCTAAATCGCTCATTGCCACCGGATGGGGACGCGTTGGATTTGGTAGGTGGCGTTATTTCCTTCCTATTCGGCTTCTATCTTCATCAACCTTCACCAGATTCTAAATGGAATGATTAATTGGGTATGACCTTACAATGTCACTGGGATCTTCTTATTTCCTCTGGGATTGTCGAAGATTCAAGATGTATTTCATTAGAGTATTTTATTTTCGTTGATGCTTTCTAATAATCCAGTCGGATAGTTTGAGGCTAAACTTTGCGGAAATATATTTATAATAATTGTCATTTAGATATCCAACAATGGTATTGATTCGAGGAAATTAATCGATTTATAAAAATTCTGCGAAACCTTGTATTAATAGGTACTTGGTGATGTATGATCTTAGATTTTCCCGGCGTAACAGGTGTAGAAAAGTTTATCGGGTTTTCCACCGGTAGATTTGCTGCATGAATGCATTTAGAAGATTCCCTGAGGATGAACAGGAAGTCGCTGCTCGAAACGTCGGGAGACATGGAGAACACCAACCGGTGGAAAACCCGAGGTACTTTGCGATTGGCATTCATTAGATTAATTTGCCACCAAAACAGTAAAAATATTATGCATGATTTTACACTTAACAGGCGAACAGAATGTTTAAACTTTTCTCGGGTTCCGCGCGGTTAAGATATTCTAATAGCGCCTTAGAATATCTTAACCGCGCGAAAACCGAGAAAAGTAAATGTCGCGTCACGGGGCCGTTGTGCTCCGCCCGAAATGCAATGCATGCAGGGCCGGAACTAGCCTTACATTTACGACGAAAAATAATAAGAAAAGAGAAATGAGGGACTGGAAACCAAAATTTAAATAAAGTGAAAGGAAGAAATGACGGGGGTGGAAGAAAATAAGGAAGGGAATCCCGCCTTACCTTGGCTTCCGCCCGAACTCTGCACCCCATGCGTTCTTCCACCACTTGATTCTCGTCAGAGCTTCGACGAGATAAACGCGTCTTCGCCTTGACCTCAGGCGAACGAATGCTGTCGTCTTCGCCCGGACCCAAGCGAATGAATGAATACCAGTGCCGCAGGCCTGCACCGTTCTTCCGGTGCTGCTCAAGCCCTCTTTAGGCAAAACAGTACGGCACAAAACAAAAAAACCAAGGCAGGCGGGAAAAAGAAGAAAGGAGGGAAATTCAAATGGAAGAAAAGAAGACATAAGGCTGTTCCGGCCCGAACAGTAAAAATGTAATTAATTTTTGGAAGAGCTGCCCTTCTATAGCATACCTACCTTGCATTACATTTATTACAGGTCTTGGATTGTATTTTGCTCAATAATTTTTCTTTAATCATTATGAAGTAATCAAAAATTGGTAGCTTAAATTGAATATTGAACAACAAATAAGATGCTCTTCAACCCCTCACCTCATGTTTTTCCTTAAAATATATTTCTATAGCCCATTATGCATGGAAGGTATCTCCTCATTCTATCCATGAGCACTTTAAGTCGTACAATATTAAATGCAATGATATTTTCTCTCGTTTATTTTATTATTCACAGGGGAGGATCCAAGCCAAGAACTTCTTAAAGTGGAATTGGACGTTTTCGATGTAGCACAGTGTAATGAGACCTTTGAAACTGAAATAAAAACAACAAATCAGTTGAAGAGAGGCATTGACTCGACGATGATTTGCGCTGGGATTCTGAAAGGCGGCAAGGACACGTGTCAGGTAATTTGGAAGCATCAGTATCACCAGTTTCTATCATAACTAATCATAATTCATAACGGGGGAGCGTGGCAGTCTAGCGGGTAGATTTATGATGTTAAATACACCACTCGTCATAGTGTCCAGCGACCAACACTATGAAGAAAATTTCCCCTATTCAGCGAACAAAAACGCTACGAAAACCATTTTAAACAGAGTGCAGTTATTGGCGAGAGTCGTGAGCCTGTGGACTGGGGAGCAGAAATATTGAAATTTTCCATCGGCGCCTTCATATGCATCTACGGCCACATAATACCCTTAGAGTCACCTCACTAGGGATCAGGCAGGGGATAAGTTTATATCCCTATCGTTAATTAAATATGATAACTTCCAAGGGCATATGAGGAAGTTACTGATGCGTAAGTCCGTGCCGCGAAATCTTTCTGAACTGAATAACTTCGTTAATTTCTTTGTGATTGGCTGGATACCATTTCACAGTCCAGCTATTTGTCAGATACCGCACATGTGTGAAACAAGTGGTGATTAAAAGAGTCATTTCATCTGCAACGCTTTGTGTTTCAACAAGGGTATTAGCGATGAATGAAACACCTCCGTGTCAAAGATGCTTATGTTAGTTCAGCAAGGGCTATGTTATAGCTAAAAGAGATCTGAAAGATGGCTGGCAAGTGAAATTAATTTTGGGTCAACCATAAGTAAACGGAGTCTAAAAATCTAGGTGTTTAATTTTTTGGAGGGTCATAACGGAAACCGTAGCGGAAGGTTGAAGATAAAGCAGCAAGAAAATTAAGGAATAATACATTTTGATGCTCTACAGTCGCTTTAGATTACCCGACCGCCAGGCATTTTCATTAGTGGCGCACAAATAAAGGAAAAGGCCTTGAAGAGAGCTGGTAAATCACGAGATGAATATTTCGTTGCTATACCAAGGCTGGATTGAACGAGCTCATACATGGCATGTCATTATTATCTTCCGGAGAATTTTGGGCGAATTTGATGACGTTAGTGAGGCTGTGTGCTGTGATTCAAAGCGGAGAATAAAATTAGTAAAAAAATTCGGAAAACAGTACCGTGTTTTTAATATGGAATAAAAAGGGCTATTTTCCGTATTCTGCCTGACGTTTAAAAAATTACAGTGCAAAGGTGCTTACAGAATGATTAACCGTTTGCTTACGTGTGAGCGGAGAAAAAGAATCACCGCTGGTGGTTGGAAAACCTCTTGGGCCGTGCTGTTTCAACAACTCGGACATGACGAAGTTAAGTGCGTCTGGGAATAGAAACGGTAGGGCATGGATGACGTCTAGAATTTTCGAATATTGGCAAATAATGGAGAGATGCCTTATTTTAGGGCGACGCGATGACCCGTTACCCACGTGGAGAAATTCAATGAACATTCCATCGTATTGAAATCTATGGCCGAAAATGAAGTATGTAGTGAAGAAGAAATTCAAATATCTGGATCAGATTTCATTAAGACAATTTTTCCCGTTTAGATTAAATATGAAATAAAAAAATAAATATAGAAATAAGAGACAAGTAAATATAATTTATACATGCATCTTTGACTTTCGTATCGCATTTTCGCAAATGTGTTTATTGCACTTGCCTACCTACATATTGTCATTCACGATTTCTCACCAGTGCGGAATTTAATAATTTTATGCAACGGAGTTGACAATATCGAATTTAAATATTTGTAATTAGAAAATATCTGGCCAATTAGTAAGCCTATTTACACTCAGTTCCTACGTCGCGTCGTTTAACGTTTCTTGAGCTCAAGAGTTTTCTCAATTTCTTCAATCTAGCGAACCAGTCATTTCTGTTTAGGTACATATATTCAAAGATATATCCTTCCGGACGTCTATCAAACGACCACTCCCATAACGACCGTTTTTCGGTGGAATTGTCGGTGGTCGCTGAATACAGGTTTCTCAGTATTTACTTAACAAGAGGTTTGTTTTTATAAGTTTGTATATGTGCTTTTAAGTTCTGTTTTGTTTAGCGAGCACCAAGGGCAAGGAGACTGCAAGGAGGCGGCCACAGTCCGTGCCGTAGAATCTTGATGCATGCTGACATCTAGTAGGGCGCTTTTCGATTTGTTTCCAAAAGGTTCGCAACGAAGCCATGACCGAAGATTAATCCATTCCTTTTATATTCGCAGAAGAGGGTAGGAGCTATTGGGGAATGGCATTGAATGGTTATGAATGGGATAGATAATTAGGGGTGAATCATAGGGGGTGAAATAATTATCATGATGAAATAGGGTAGTTTCCTTCATCAAAGAAAACGAAAGGCACTGATTGCAATTCGTTACCCACCATTAGTGTATTCATAATATACAAATTATTTCGTTTTAGAAATACCGGTTTAGACGGATGGCAATGCTCCATTTTTATCCTCATTTGAAAAGGGCCAGATTGGCGCCCATGCGATGCCACTCCACGTGACGTCACAGGGACCTAGTTTCTATACGAGAAGATAGGAGTTATACATCGTCTGAGGTTACCAATGCATGCATGAGGCGCAGAGTTAGGGAAACATGTCTTAATAATCACTTATTAAAACTGGCTAAGGTCGGAAAGCTTTCTTCGTTTGATAATGTATTAATAATCCTTATTTAAGCCAAGCGCTACCAGCCAGCAGGGTACTCAGCTACCCGCTAGCAGCCTGCGTCGTATCAGCGCTAAGCCTCGGCTCAAGGTCACCTCACATGGCGGCAGCGGGAACCAGAAATACCTCACACGGAGAAATTTCCCGGCATTCATACTTACGCGTCGCGTTTTCGCGCGCTTGAAAAATTTCACTTTTCATTTACTCGCGAAAAATAGATATCGTCATTTAAAAATCTAAAAGCGTGAAATACGTACTCCAGGAGTAATAATCTTTCGATTTAGGCAATAAAAAAATAATAGGAAACCACCCTATTATCATTTTGCCGTCATTATTTTCGCGTGTAATTTGGATACCTCTGCCTTCAATGATACAAGGCGACTATCATAAAACCCATTTATATACACTTCAGGTCACAGCACACTCACTGGACAACTAGAGAATCCCATAACGGAATATTCGTGAAGAAAAGAATGCATAATTTACGCCCGAACTGGCATATTGTCTGTTTATGTGACTAATTGCTTGTTTAAACTTGCTGTAACCTTTTTAATATGTAACCCTAAAAATTAAAAGGGATATGGAATAGACTTTTATCAACGTCAAAGAAAGAATAAAAATAAAATTTTCATGTTTGAGAAGTAGGCAGATATTGAAAATTATTTACTCTGTGTATTCCAAAAATTTCAAAAGGATGCTGTGATTCAGTAATATCTAATAAAATAAGACCTTTCAAGCGAGAGTGATGCATCCTCTAAAGAATCAAGTCTTTTATACGTCAATCATACAATATTTTCCAACTTGGCTTTGATTTTTACCGTTGTGATAGCATACGATTTCGATCATCAATTACAAAAAACGTGCTCTAGAGTTCAGCTTCCCATTTCAAAATTAGCGACTACAGAATAAAAAAACTATCTATTTTCTGTCTTGAATCCAATTTTCTCAAATTTTTTTACCATCACCAGTGAAATCAATTCATTTACTAATTTTTTCTAACAGTAACCGAACTCAAATTTGCTCATTTGTATTCAATTCTACTATATTTTATTCCCTATTAAATAGGCATTTTGTATATCCTTCCCAGGTACTCCAAATGAGCATTAACAGGATGGTTTCCTTCATCAAAGAAAACGAAAGGCATTGATTGCGATTCGTTACCCAGTGACTGGGTAACGAATCGCAATCAATAAATTTCCAATTAAATAAATACCCACCATTAGAGTATTCATAATATACAAATTATTTGATTTTCGAAATGCCAGTTTAGACGAATGTTAATGGTCAATTTTAGCCTCATTCGAAAAAGGCCAGATTGGGGCAACTCCACGTGACGTCACAGGGACCTAGATTCTATACGAGTAGATAAAAGTTTCACATCGCCGATATAACCAATGCATGCATGAGGCACAGAGCTCAGGGAAACATTTCTAAATGATCACCTATTAAAATTGCCTAAGGTCGGAAAGTGTCCTTCGTTTGATAGGGTATTAATAATCCTTATTTAAAGCAAATGCTACCTGCCAGCTGGGTACTCTGCTACCTGCTAGCAGCTTTTTCCGTTCAGGGGCAGCGGTTCCGGCTGGCGCTGTGTGAGGCCTCCGAGTTGAGTGAGCGCCGCGGCGCTCGCACCAAGGTGGCTTCACACAGCGCCAGCCGGAACCAGAATGACATCACATGGGCTTTTCCCAGCATTCATACTGAGCCGTCGCGTTTTCGCGCGCTTGAAAATCTTTACTTTTCATTTAATCGCGAAAAATATGTAGATATCGTCATTTAAAAATCTAAAAGCGTGAAATACGTACTCCAGGAGTAATAATCTTTCGATTTAGACAATAAAAAAATAATACGAAAACACCCTATTCCTTGCATTATTGTATCGTGATATGCCATAAATTATTGATAATACCAAGTTATATCGGGAAAAAAATTTAACAGTTATAATATGATGTTGGTATTACAAAGACATGCATTAATAGTTTTTGCTTATTCATATTCATCTTCCTTTTCAGGGAGACTCTGGAGGACCGTTACAGTCTACAAACTCTTGGAAATGCCAATATTATGTATGGGGAATTACATCGTTTGGAAAAGTTTGCGCTTTTGCAAATTCTCCTTCGATTTACACGAGGGTATCAGCGTATGTTGAGTGGATTGAAAGCATAGTTTGGCCCAGACTACCTTATTAGTCTATCCTAGTCCAAGAGTTTAACCACTCAATAGATTTATGTAGCTTTCAGGTCTGTGGTTTCTTGAGGCAATGAAGAGAGTATGCATCAAATGTGCAATTCTGCTGCAATAAAATGCCATGCCCTCGCAACATGACATTCCAACAGTATTTTATGTAAAATATCGAAAACATTTTGGTATGATATCGGTAAGAGAATTTTTATGATTTTTTATGCGTTCTTAAATTTTTATATGTTATTGCAAAATATTTTCTTGTAAATATACAAAACTACTTGAAAATAAAGTAGAGAATTTATATTTTAAGAGTGCTTCTACGGTTACTGTTGTTAATTCTCATAGAAATCATTCGGGAAAAAATGTTATTCTGAGAAAATGGTTTCTTTGTCCCTGGGAAAGTGCGAGTAAAGGAATGTTGATCTTGAAATATCGCATCCTCTCCTATCTTACTTTGCATTCGATTAGTTGTTTGTTCTCCACCGTCATGAGTGACACTGTCTTAACTGCTGCATACCATACCTGCGCAGTTCATCTTCACGACGATGTAAGCGTTGCCATCAATATTTGAGCAGAGTCCTCTATATTGCCATATAATAACTACGAAGTTGAGTCGTCGCAATCCGCCATTGTTGGTCAAACCATTAATGGCGGGCTGTGTTGTAGCATAGGCGTAACGTTAAGTAAGTGCAGTTTTTCCATTTTTGTAATTGATTAATAAGAGAGATGGGTGGTTCTTCTGCACCAAACTGTTCCAATAGTTGCAGGGATGGGTTCCGTGTTTTTGTTTTTCCTTGTAATCCTGAGGTAAGGGCGAAATGGTTACAAATGCGCGGGATGAATAAGTGGCAACCATAGCCGTCTTCCACAATTTGTGAGGTGAGTTAGAAGTTGATTTAATTCAATGTATTGGGTAAGTATCCATATGAAGATCAAGATTTACTTAGTTTCGGCTTAAGTTGATGAAAGGCTGTGATTTATTTCAAAGTTTAATACCTTTGGTACTCAGTTTTACGTTGTACGTGATGTAAACAGAAAAGAGTGCATAATAATTCCTGCTATCGTTGAGAGTTTTTCACGTTTATAAGGTTATTTGTGGCAATAGTTTTTAAAACGTTCATACTCTCGTGAAACTAATACAAGTAACCCGAGATACATTCAAGTGATTAATTTAAACAATAAACATTAGAATACGCAACCTATTCACATGATGGAATGTGGTTAGTTGTTATTATTTCGTCTCGTGAAAGTGTAAGTGTCCTTGAAAGTTATACTTGTAACCATATAAGTGCTTTCACGTTTGAAATACCATGAGGAACTTTTACGTGCGATGGAATCAATGATACCAGTTTTTATTAAAGACTTACTGAAATAATGTAATATTTATGTCCCTTTTGGAACTACGTTATTGGTAACGAATGTTTGCAGGTAATTGTATTGGAATTCAAGCTGGATTTTACACCTTGTAATTACATGTCACGTCTCCTCCGTACCTCATCTAAAAGCTGCCTCTCCTTGCCAACCATATCCAGCACTTCGTCGTTCATTTTCCTCTCCGTCCATTTCACCTTCTCCATTCTTCTCTATACCCACACCTCGAATGCCTCGAATCATCTCTCGTCTTCTTTCCTCAATGTCCACGTTTCCGCACCGTAGAGCGCTACACTCCAGATCAAACTCCTCGCTAACCTTTTCTTTAAACTCTTAAATAACAATCCTCTCAGAATTTCCTTCCTATTCACGAACGATTCCTTTGCTAATGCAATTCTCTTCCTAATGTCGTTACTACCGTATCCGTTTTCCTTTAACGTACTGCCTAAATAGTTGAACTGCTCAACCTGCTCAAATTTTTCACCACCCACCTTTATCTTAAGTCTCACATTCCTCACTCGTGAAGCTTTACAAAAGCGCATAACCTTAGTTTTCTTGTGTTTAATCCTCATCCCATACTCCTCGCAACGCTCGTATAGCGCATTCACTAGAGCCTGAAGACCCCTCGCTGACTGGCTAATCAACGCCTGATCATCCGCGAATCTCACTGATTTGAACATCGTTCCTCCCACTTTTATTCCAGCTTCTAACTGTTCCCACGCTTCTCTTACCATCTTCTCAGCATCATCATCATCATCATCATCACTGGTCAACAATCCTAGGATTGGTTTGACGCAGCTCTCCACTCAGTTCTCCTATCAGCTAATCTTTTCACACCTACGTAATTCTTCTCTTTCACATCCCTCTTTACTTGTTCCATATATTTTGTCCGAGGTCTTCCTTTTCCATTCTTGCCTTCCACTTGCCCTTCGACGATTGTCTTCATCAGGCCATCATGTCTCAAGATGTGGCCTATAAGGTTGTTCCGTCTTCTTGTTAAGGTTTTCATGAGGCTTCTCTTCTCTCCTACCCTTCTTAGGACTTCCTCGTTACTAACTCGGTCGATCCATTTGATTTTCATCATTCTTCTGTAGCACCACATTTCAAAGGCCTCTATCCTTGCTTTCTCCGCTGCGGTCATTGTCCATGCCTCAATTCCGTATAGGAGCATACTCCAGATGTAGGTTCTTATGAATTGTTTCTTTACTTCCATATTTAAGTTTCCCGCTGTAAGCAGGTCTCTCTTTTGGTGGAATGCTCTCTTCGCCTGGGTTATTCTGCTGATAATTTCTTTCTTGCTTCTCCCGTCACTAGTTATCTTGCTTCCCAAATAACAGAATTCATCCACCTCTATCAGTTTTTGCCTCCCTATTTTAATGTTGGTCTTGACTTCTTCTCTTCTGCTGCATACTAAGATCTTGGTTTTCTTCGTGCATATTTTCAGCTGATATCTACTCATTACCCTACCCATATTAGCCAGAATATTTTTCAAATCCTTCTCTGTTTCTGCTATAACGGCTATGTCATCGGCAAATCTTAGCATGCTAATTTTTTCTCCATGGATATTCACTCCCAATTCCTTTTCTTTGATTTCATTAATGGCTTTCTCAATGTAAACGTTGAAAATTACGGGTGACAATGTACAGCCTTGTCGCAGCGCATACGATAAAAAGTAGGCATACGCGGCGATAGAGGACAGCCTTACCTCACACCTCGGCCAATGCTTACCCACCCAGGTTCTCCGTCCGCTACCCACACTTGCGCAGTCTGGGCCATATACAGATTACAAATTAGTCGTCTATCCCTCCAATACACACTTATTCTCTTGAGGATTTCCATTAACTCTAACCAGTTCAAGCTATCTAACGCTTCTTCAAAATCCACGGAAGAGCCATATGCGTCCTGGTCATATTCTAGGTTCCTCTCCACCAGGGACCTCATTATCGCTATTGCATCACGAGTTGACTTCCCTTTTCTGAAACCAAACTGATCTTCGCCCAAACAGTCGTTTGCCCTCGCCTCCATTCGTCTGTTCAATACCCTCAGCACTACTTTCGTCGCATGCGATATTAGGGTGGTAGTCCTGTAATCTCCGCATCCCACAGCTTTCTTCGTTTTCGGTAGCGGAATTAAAACAGTCTTCACGTAATCCTCCGACCAACATCCCTCCTCATATATCCTGCGTACTAGTTTGGAAAACCTTTTCTTAGCTTCCTTCCCTAGATTCTTCAGAAGCTCACACGGGATATTGTCCACGCCCACTGCTTTACTAGCCTTCATATAACGAAGTGCTCTCTCTATTTCCGAATCTTATATCCCCGGCCCAAAATTATCCTCCCCCACTTCACTTTCATCCTCTAAAGTCAATCTCTCCGGCCTGTTTCTTCCGTCATACAGATCCTCCACGTATTCCTTCCATCTACTCTGTACCTCTTCTCGCTCGGTTAGCACTCTCCCATCTTTAGCCTTAATTTTAAACATGGCTTGTCCTCTTTTGCCGCCCGATAGTGACTTAACTTTGGCGTACAACGCGCCTACTTCTCCATCCTTCTGGAACTTTTCCATTTCCTCAATCTGTCTTTTCCACCATTCCTCCCTTGCCCTCTTAGTTTCACGTAGTAATCGATTATTTAGTTCCCTATACATTCTTTTGCCCTGATTTGTGTCCATGTTCTTCCACTACCTACTTTCCTCCATTTCTTTTACCATTCCCTCCGTAATCCAAGGCTTCTTTATCCTTCTGCTGTCAACGTAGCCAATTGACTTCTCCGCCGCATTGACTATTCCCGTTTTAATACTATCCCACCCTTCCTCTTCAGCCTGTGAAATTCCAGTCTCTCGTATGCTAATGTACACTTGTTCCTGATATCCTCCCCTTCAGGTTCTTTCTACGTTCCATTTCTTTGCCTTTCTAACTTTAGTACATAAGTCTTTTGAATCTTACGTTACATTTTATAAGTACTAGGTTGTGGTCTTAATCCGCATCTGCTGCTGGGAAGCTACGCCAGTTTTTCACACTATTCATAAACCTCTATCTTACCATAATGTAGTGTATTTGATATCTCCCTACATCCCTTGGACTTTTCCATGTGTACCTTCGCCCTTTATGATGATTGAACCACGTGTTTGTGATGAATAACTTGTTTCTCCTGCAAAATTCTGCTGCTTTCTCATCCCTGTCGTTCCGAATTCCTAATCCAAATTCTCCTACTTCGTTCCATCCCTCCCTTCCCCGACTAAAGAGTTCCAGTCCCCCATCACTACCAGATTTTTCTTACCCAGGGTTTCTCTAATTATTTCCTTGAGCTGTTCATACACCTCATCTACTTCTTCCTCCCTATGATTGCTAGTTGGCATGTAAACTTGGACCACCACAAGGTCGGTGGGCCGCGCCTCAATTTCTATCACCAGAATCCTACGCTTACCTGATCTATACCTACCACACGCTTAGCCATCTTACTGTTTAATACTAATAAAGCTATCCCTCGCTGGCTTACCTCCCCACCACTATATATAACCCTATACCCATCACTCTAATAGTCCCCCCAACCCTCCACCTCACCTCGCATAATCCTAAGATATCTATCCTCCCTTTATCCATTTCCCTTTTCATATATTCTAACTTCCCTGCCCTCATGATTGTCCTCACATTCCACGTCCCTACATTTATAGCCGACTTCTTCTTCTCCATCTTCTTGGTCTTCTTCTCTCTTCATTGCTGCTGCTGCTGGTGATGATGATAAGTATCTGCAAGGATTTCGCATGTTGACGACCCCGAGGACCTTGCCGACCCCGCTGCCGTGCCCGACACCCGCCCTTTGCGGACGGGTGCTGGTCGATGAGATTCCGAGGCTCATTTGGTTGTACTTCATGTTTTCAGGGAAGAGATAGTTGGTAGGGTTTCCCACTTCCATTCCAACAGTGTTTTTCACGTGACACCAATACGTGGACTACCTTTCGTCTGGCTCCTACCCTTCGACCTATTTAGCATGGGTGGCCCTACCGGGAATAATTTAGAATTAATCCCGTCAATGCAGCTCTAGGGGTCATAGGGACGCGCAAGCCTTTCCACCGCGACACGGTTGTAGCCCAGGGAAAGGCAACATGCAGTACATGCACGTAATTATTTAGCCATTTAATCATTATGAAAACATTTTCGTGCGAGTTATCTTCGTTTTCCTTGCCACAGGTGCACTTATACGAATCAAAATTTGAATCCGCTCGGAAGGAAGGCTGGAATAAATTAAAAGCCTAATGATGTTCCGACGATTTTCGACGTCGCGAATTATCCTAAGCCTATTACACCAAAGAGGAGACCTCTCATATTCTATTTATCGTATATCGTTTCATACAAATTTTTTGTATGAAACCAAAATCATTGACCTGTGGTATCTCGATAGTGTTCCTTGGAAAAAATCACCTGTGTGTAATTCATGTTTGGCATAGTCGATGGCTGGATGAATCCAAGGTTTCGTTTCTTGGAGGGGTTGAGTGTTTTTGATGGCTACATGCAGTCTTAGGAGCTGGAGATACTGAGCATGTCTTTGTTTCTGCTTTTATTCATGCCATAAGCACCTATTACCCTGAGTTATGTACTCCTAAAATCTCTTGTAGTTTGTCTTTTTCTATTATGCCTAATTATAGTGTCTTTAGGTGGTGTAAGTCATTTCTCATCTTCCATACGTGTCACCTGCGCTTGGTATTTTGCTGAGATATGACTATATATGTATATTTTTAAATGAAGTACCTAATAGTTAACATTATCATTCATCTATAATTTTTTGAGAAATCAGCACAGTTGTTGAAAAATAGGCACGCAGTCTTTGTTAATGCTTATCATATATCAAATGAGGTAGCTTCTCAAATTGACGTGTTTGTTTGAATGTAAGATTGAACTATCCATTACAAGTTCTTTTCTTTCACATTGCCTTTGTTTATATTCTGGCAATTTTTCAGTTACACCATTTTTCATTACTTCTATAGCATCAGCCTTGCTACTTTACATTGAAAAATGGTTTTCAAAATACTTCTAGAGTAATTAAACGGAGTCTCTGGTTGCTCTTGTATTAAGCTGTTTTGTTGGTCCATGATTGTCAATAGGTATACAATAGTATTTTTAGTGATTATTAAGCCCAATTGACTGTCCACCCATTAAAAGAAGGGTTCTATCAGGTCGTAATACGTTTAGTCTTTGCCGTGGTTTTATCTTTATTTTCGCCGTTTCCATTGTTGTCATGCCTAGAAAATTTTTATTTATGTTACCGAAGGTTTCGCGAATTAATATCAACTATCTGAAAATTACCAACATTCTTTGCATACCAAATAAATGAAGAAATCTGCCCACATCTCCTTATGGGTAAATGGGCTGCTAGGACTAACAATGGCGGACGTCGTGCTTCCCATTGTGGAAGCCTATGCGACGACTCGACATGATGAGAGAGTAGTGTTGAGAGAGCAATCTAGAGGACTCTGTATTTGAGTAAATGAATAGCTGATTGTTGAAGAGTTTAATTGTCCTTGGATATACTTATTTTGATTGAAAGCCAGTTGATTTTAAGTGTCATTATCTTAGAAAAAGAACTGCTCATTAATTAAACTTGTTTTCATCACACTACCCAAATTAAATTGTGCCACAATCATATGATAAACTTTAACTATTATATTTGCCGACTCAAATAATTTTCACCTAGACAAGGTACCGTCAGTTGATTGTTAGAGTGTAACTTGAGTGAATTGAGTTTGGAGGACTAGGCATGCTTGGAGGGACTAGAAGTTCTCCACTTCTGTGTTAGAGGCATTCGAGGTCAGACCATAGTCACGTGACCAAAGGAAAACGAAGAGGAGGAGAAGGACATGAATGCGCCCGCAGTCCTTACCTGACCACCACACTACGATGAGGCTTTTCTCAATGAGAGCGATAGGTGACCGCGGAAGTTTTCTCATTTACATAAGTGGCATTAGCTTAATTTGTCTTCTGAATACGTGTTCGGCACAACTTTATGCAGGTGAGAGGAAATGCAAATACGGTCCTTAATATTTTAAATGAAATCCCTTATATTATTTTTTGGAATTATTTCATCCATGGTGTCATGTTTATCGGAATTTAGAGTTGTCCAGTATGAACACAATGAGTTTAGATGCGATATGAGTCACTTAACTCATATGGCATCGTAACTCATTCATGTAGGGTATTAAAATTGCGATGACTTTGAGCTTCTGGGATATTACAGCGATTCATTTATCTCTCTCAACACTATTTGTCGCCAAAATGTGACATTTACTTGAAGTCGTATGATATTTATGATTCACCTAAAAGATAGACTACAAATCGAAGGTTTCAATATTATCATGGAAGATGATCATCGATTCTCATGCGTCCCGTCATTAGTAGGCTCTTAATTCCGGGCAGGATATAAATATTATATGTGCGTTTATATTCTTACCACTACCTCCCACTACTTCCGAAAACTGCTCCTTTACATAATGGAGCTCATCATGATATGGTTTATTAACTTAGTAACAGTCATATATTTTCCTTTGCATAATAGAACTACATATCATTTTCCAAAAGGCTAACTATTTCAAAACGATATTTGGCTGCTAGACAATCGTCAAGTAGGTACGTGAAACGTGACAGTCAATCAATAAATCCGATACTTTTTTCTACGAGCGGTGCATGATGTTTAAACGTTAAAAGCAATAGTTTTTAGATAGTATGATCATTTTCAAGTTTAAATATTTTATCAAAATTTGTTAAAGTTCCACTAACTTATACCTAGATTATTTTTACCGAGCTAAAAATTATCCGTATGTAATATACTATTTACGGTTATCCTGAAGCTCCCATTTACTGTGTAGATTCGCGTAGAACAATGCCAATTCCACGTAATTTTGAGGGCAAATGCGCCATAGATTAGCCATCCTTAGACGAATCATTGCACGTTTTTTGTGCCACAATTGTGCGAAGGAAATGGTGATATATGGATTGCGGAACGTTGAGTAAGCGATTTTAATCTTGCCCACGCCGAGACTCAGCAACAATTCTCCGTAAGAACCATGAATGCAGGCAGAAATTTTTTTCGATCTTAGTGAGCGAATAGATTATCCATTGCGTCACCACTTCAGGAAAATTGCCACTTATAACACAACTCCGCGTCACGCGGCAAATAGTGCGGAACAAGATGTTCAGAGCTTTATTCAGTCAAGGTAATGCCACTATTTAATTTTAGCTTCTACTGCTGACATCATGGACTCACGACATAGAATATTCGCAAAATGAAAATTGTAAATTGTGTTGCTTCCTCCTCCCCTGGTGACCAATCCAAAGATCGTTTGATCGGAACTTAGACGATGTACATATGCGCTTATTCCGAATTATCGACTATTCATTTTCGTTTCGTCGCAAGTTCAGCACGTTAAATCCTTCACCATTTGTTATTCATAATGCAGCAATTGTCTTTCCATAAACCTTTTTTTCTTCTAAAATCCCTGCTGTATTGTCATTGGAATACCAACGCCTCGTTCCATTACTCCCTTTAGCAGTCGAATCGTTTTGTACCATAGAGGATTTTTGGATTTAAAATGTTATTATCATCTATTAGTATTCATGTTTTAATGTTTCAACTGAGGCAAACCATCAAAAACTATATTGTTCGTCCATACAATATTTTCATAACAACAATATTTTCATAACAAATCCAGTTCGTCATGAAAATTTTCATATTGAACCCTGATGCCATTACCAATTTTGAAACAAAAATTATGCCTTCAATATTAAAACCTCTAAAAATGAGCTCCCTCTGCAGTCCACCAATCAAGAATGTATTTTGTATTGCGTCTTTGTATCCTCCTTTGAGCTTGTGTTTGAACCGCCCGAAATTATTTCGTGAGAAAAAACTCGATCATGGACGACTCTATTACGTTTTTGAAGCGGTTAAAAATCTCGAATGCAGCATTGAAAACCCTTAGCGGGGACCACGAGGATACGCTTCTTCGGTCCGGAAACCAAGTCCGAAAATTATACGCCTACGTACCCGGAGAGGTGGGGAACAGAGGAAGGGAAAAGGGTTCAGAGGCGCCGCGGCGCGCTGCCGAGATGAGAGCCCGACGACGCGTCGCGACGTCTCCATGGGTAGGATAGGGGGGATGGGAGATTCTCAACACCGTGGTGAAGGTGACATGAGGTACCACTTACCAAACCGACTTTGTTATACTTAGACAAATGGAAGATTAGTCTATCTAAAACAAAAAATATTTCAGAGAATTTTTTCTCTAGATCTCGCACGCCGCATTTCAGCCACCTTTCACTGAGGTCTTTTTACTCGAAAAAATCTCTAGCCGTAGAATGACAACCCTTCAATGTTGTTCTCTGGATTCGCTGCTGCCAATTTAATTGGACCCTTCTGATAACAATAGCTTTTCATAGGTTTTTCTCATAGATTTAAAGTAAGAATTGTTCATAAAAAACATTTTTTATCAACTTAATATTATATATATGTCACATCCCCATGACACCACTGCCAATTTTATTTTATGTAAATCTAAATCTCTCTGGTAAGAAGTCTAAATTGAGAGTCAAAATGAAATCGGGTGTCTACTTAAATATAGGGGATCTATGTACCGACTCAAAGGATCGCAATGGTGTATGCACTGTGCTGAGTCAATGTGTCAGTGCCCTGGAGGGCCTAATTCGGGGTGTGAGGCCGATGATTTGTGGATTCGATGGCAAGGAGCCCGTCGTTTGCTGCAATGGAAGCACGACGACGGAGCCTACGATTCCGCCGCCCGTCACATATCCCCCTTCAAGGAAACCAGGAGACAAGGCTAAGGCTTGTAAGTATCAGTCATCAACATATGTATCTAACTGAAGGAAAGATTTCCTTTACACAATTCCGTTTAACTTCGCCTTGAAACAATTTTTGTTACAAGTGAAATAGTGTTTTAGAAGCGAAGCAAGGGTGTGGTCTGCAAAAAGTTAAAATGAGGGAAGAAAATTGTAGGTACTCACTCATCAAAATATCTAAATAGAGACTATTCTACCCATTAAAAACATTTCCCACACACATGGATGCAGCATTGCAGCAGTGTAGCTCGTAGCCACAAGAAATTCTCGGGGGCATTTATTTGGAAAAGTAGAGCATTTTGGTGGATTCATCTGGGAGGGGCTAGGAGATACTGTAATGACCATATCTTCCGATCATTTCGGTGGAATTTATGCCCCTTGAGCCCCACGCTAGATGACCGATATCAGTTAAAATTCGTTGCGGAGATAAAATTTTACAAGGTAGGATCGAGAGGAATTGTGGTAATGGCCTTGGCAGCATCTTTAAGGGAAAGAATAGGCTTTCTAAATGCATCTATCCACGGGGACAAACTAGTTAACATGTGTGGTGATGCAACCTATATTTGCGTTGGGTAATGGATAATATATTTGTGACGAAAGCTCCCAGAACGCCACCTTCAAGGGTTGTTCCTCCTCCGAGTCGCTGGATCCCATGGTAGGGTGTGGGTTCGATCCGATAGACCTAGTAGTCAAGCGGGATGAACCCGAATGTTGTCTTGTACAATTCTCCTTACCGGGGACTGTCTCCGATTCTCCGACGTTCGTTCTGTGTGTGTGTGTGTTTATTATTATTATTTATTGTTCCGGAAAATCAAAAATTTTTTACAAAAAAATAGATAGAGTTTTACATATTTTTGGTCAAAGTTTTATTATGACGGTCGTGTGAGGGATAGTTTGCGCCCAGGGGGAAATAGGTACAGTAGAGTGGATGCACACTCCGTCATAAGGGAGACATAAAGGCATAGCAATGAGTCCTGATTCAAGGTATGATGAGGAATGAACGCAAAAGTCCACAACAATGGTGAACGGAAAGGTGAAGCTTTAGGCAGAGAGACAGGAACGAATGAAAAAACATAAATAAGATAATAAATTTTAAAAATGTAACATAAATAAATAAGTTAGCTAGGCTAGGTGAAGACAGTTGAGAAAGACTGATTTAGTGTGTGTGTGTGTGGAGGCACATTCGCTCTTCGACGCAACTCGACCGACCGTGGGTCCTAAGGGAATCCATGGAGACTGATTGAAGATGTTCTACCCTGATCACTTCCCTTCAAGTAGGTTAGTTTCCTTAATCAAAGAAAACGAAATGCATTGATTGCGATTCCTTACCCACCATTAGTGTATTCATAATATACAAATTATTTGGTTTAAAAAATCCCAGTTTAGACGAATGGCCACGGTCAATTTTAACCTCATTTGAAAAAGGCCAGATTGGCGCCCATGCGATTCCACTCCACGTGACGTCACAGGGACGTAGTTTCTGTAAGAGTAGGTAGGAGTTTTACAATGTCTGAGATTACTAATGCATGCATGAGGCACAGAGCTCAGGGAAACATCTGTTAATAATCACACATTAAAAATACCTAAGTTCGGAAAGTTACCTTCGTTTGATAATGTATTAATAATCCTTATTTAAGCCAAGCGCTACCTGCTAGCAGGGTACTCAGCTACCTTCTAGCAGCCTGCGTCGTATCAGCGCTCAAGCCTCGCCCCAAGGTCACCTCACACGCCGACAGCTGGAACCAGAAATACGTCACACGGACTTTTCCCATCATTCCGACTTAGCCGTCGCGTTTTCGCGCGCTTGAAAATTTTCACTTTTCGTTTAAATCGCGAAAAATAGATATCGTCACTCGAAAATCTAAGAGCGTGAAATGCGCACTCCAGGAGTAATAATCTTTCTACTTAGGCAATAAAAAATAATAGGAAACCACCCTATTGAGCTTATTTACTTAACATTTTGTGTATGGTCGATTAAATACTTAATCATACTCACAATCAGTGATACAATGCAAAGGTTGATTTGGGTAGTGAGGGTGGGGTTCACCCTAATGTCGAAATATGAGGTTCACCTTTTCAGGGCAGGAATAGCCAGTTCCAATTCTTTGGCCGCCTCGCACTTCGAAGAGTTTTGTTAACCACGGGGTGTCCGAGAGCTTCACCCAGGATATTGACCTCTTGGACGACATCGTTTCCCCTCAAATAAGTAATTAGTTTGAAGAAAGTTATAAAACTATTCCGCATCATTTTATCATATTTAATAACAAATATTGTTTCTTTTTTCGCGATCAATTTTATTTTACGGAAAGGTTGCTGTTTAAGTTATTTTGGATACGAGGCTTAACATTTTGGCACCTTCTTGAGTTTATAACAAACTCCTCGTATTCTAATGATATAAATGGCAAGAAACAATCATAAGGGAGAGTATTGAATTTTGAAAAGGAGAAAAAAAATACTATTTCCAAGACATAAATTGTTTTCCATCAATTATTTCCTTATAATCGTAATTTTTGCGTTTAAATACTCTAAAGGGAAGTATTTACTAAATTTAATTTTGGCGTCGAATACAGAGGACGTAAAGTAATCAACATAATTTTTTCATGCCATCCAGTGAAAATACGAGAATTTGCGAAAATAATCGTAATAAATAATCAATACAAAATAATAAAAATGATCAGCACTCTGAACTAATTATTATCCAAAATATAGACATTTATTGGTTTCCATAGCTCGCCATAATTGCCATTTTTGTTGTTTTCTTTTAAGAACTTCCAAAATTCATGAAAAATTAACTTTGAAATTTAAAATAGACCAATTTTGAAACCATTATATAGATGTTTAACATATATTTTGGTTAATAGCACATATTTATGCTAATTTATAAATTCATTAATGCTAATTATATCGATTTTAGGTATATTTTGTACACTAATTGATAAAATATTTATTTTATTTTAGGGTGCGATTGGTATGCTAAAGATTGTCCTTATGCTGTTGTTGGGGGGACCGCGGCACTTCCAGATGAATTTCCACATATGGTAAGACACATGACGTGCCAAGACACATGACTGATCATGGCTTATCGTGTGTACATGAAGTACACACGATAAGCCATGATAAATTTTATCAGGGAACATTTAATTAACTCTACGAAAACTAGCATAGCGCAGTTGATACTATTTAATGTTTCATTTAAACGCTTTTTCTCTCAAATAACTATCGTTAAAATATTTATTTCATATTTATGCCATAATTAATCAATGGTAGAAATGTGTGAGTAGTGCTTTTTGATCTCGAGTCGGTTATCGAGTCGAGTTGAAAACTACTCGCGAGTATCGAGTCGAGTCGAGTTTGGTCATTTCTGAATCTTGCAATACGATAATGTATGCACCTACTTTTTCCCATTTTCCAATCCCCTTGCGAATTTTCTATTCTGAATGCTTATCCTGATGCAAAAAGGAAAAGATAATGGGAATTTCGATAGTAATTGTGTCAGAATTAGGAGATGAATGAAAATTAATGTGTCTTAAACAGTTCCATAAGTAAGTACAATTATAATGAACTAACCTCTAGTAATATGTTGTCAATTTAATTTATTGATGCATCCAAACTGTTAGAAATAGCCCTGAATAAAAGCATTTGCACCATTGCAATAAAGATTGCATATGTAAATGAATTATGTAATGTTTGATCCTTTCAAATTCTCTTGCAGAAAAGTCAGTTGTTCTACATGATTAGGTCGCAGGTTTTGACGTCATCATGTAACGGTATTAATGCATGCAGAAAATTGTCTTTCGCTACTCGTGTGTCTGGACAAGTACCTACTTTCTAGACAAAATTGCTATATTTGAGAACTCTTGGAATTTTTATTAGAAATTTTATATTAGAGATTTTTAAGGATCTTGAATCTTCATGAAATTTAATTGGGCGATGCGAACGAACTATAGAAGCCATATGGACTAATTTTTTTTTCTTAAATTCTCACTTTTTTAAATCAACCTTAGCAATTCTTGTTTTATTAGTTCAAAAAGGAAAAGGACGTAGCAAAGTAACAAACGAAAATTAAAATCGGACGTACGTAATATTAAAAAAGGCAAAACGATGGCACTATTTGTGACGTCTAACAGGGAAAAATCGGTTTGTTCGCTGAAGCTGAAAAGTTAAGGTTTATTCCTAAAAATCTAAACAATTTTTATGTATTCTCCCTGCGTTTGAGTTAAGAAAGTTGGGTAGGGTATAAAAGTATCGCACAATAAAGTATGAGCGACGTAGAGGTTCACTCCGGTCATCCAGAATACGCCGCCGGGTCAGAAGACGGTCGGCCGCCGCGGCTGACGAAAAGGCTTTTGGCGGCGACGCAACGTCGACTACTGACTGCTACGTATACAGCAAGCTGAATCTTCAGGGTCAAGACATTAGAACGATTTATTGATTTTAACAACGATATTATTACATGGGTTTCATGAAAGCGCCTCCTGTCGGCAGATTTCTGAACACACTGGCCTCGACAGCTCTGTAACCGAAACTACTCGACTAGACACGACACTCGTAATATCACTCGAATGACTCGAGTCGAGTAACAACTACACGTCTCGACTCGAATTTTTGAGTACTCGCACATCCCTAGTCAATAGATGTTTTAAATTTTATGAATTGAAACAAATTCATATTTCAATATTTTAATATCATAGTCATTAAAGATAACCCGTTGAAACTATGTGAGAGAGTTTTCTGTTATATCCCTAAAAAAGTAATACAATTTACTACTTATATAATCAATTGGAAAGAAAATAATTTGAATGAACTTAAAAATAATAATATAGGTCTCAGTCGAAATACTTCAGCAGAAATTAATTAAGACTCTTTAAAGCGAGGTATGGGGAAAGATGACGTATAGAGAATTAAAAAAAAAGATCCTGGGTTAGTCTATTAAGGATGTACTCTGGTTTAGCATGAGAATGTAAATATAAAATACCTTTGCGATGCGTCAGAAATATCTATGGATTAATCTTATTAGTGATAAACTCGATAATGTGATTGAAATTACTATTATGGCTGATGGAAATCCCGCTGTGATTTTCAAGTCTTTTAGTCTATCTTGTAATGGAATAGGACAGGTATTTGACATTATTTCAGGGTTTGAAAATTGCATTACAGCCGCTCATGCGCTCTTGAAACCGAAAAAAGTATCTTCTCTCTTTTATCTGATTTTACACGAACACATTTTTGTTATAAGACCCATTTTTTGTTAACAATGTCCTTTTTTAATGCAACTCAGATGGTAGGATAAAAATATATAATTTTTGACTCATGATTTCACCTAAAAAAACCACAACATTTTCCCATGTACGCTTACAATTTTAGCCTCCATTAAATGGAAAGTGGCATTTCATAATATGCATATTAAAAATTCATGAATGAAGTCAAATTAAGCACCCTGGTTTAATGATACCTTAAAAATGTGCAGCACTGAATTATATCAAATATTCGTATATTACAATCAGAATATTGTAATATCGAGATAAATTACTTTACCAGTTCAAGTAATACTAAGAGAATGGAGGCCTCTTTACCTTGCGTGAATTTGAAAATTGACATTCCGAGATGAAAATGCATATTGGACTGATTTTTTTCTCTAGACAGTATTTATATTTCTCTCACATTGTAGGCAGCAGTTGGCTACGGACCACAGAACTACATTCAATGGAGATGCGGTGGTTCTTTGATCAGCGAAAACTTCGTACTCACTGCGGCTCACTGTCTGAACGGCGGTAGAGCGTAAGTATATATTTTCCTAATTCAACTGTCCTAACACCAATATCTAGTATTGATTAAGCTCAGAGAAATAGTAAGGGTAACGCTGAAATAAAATTAGGCGCTACAAATCTGTTATAATAGAAAATTGTCGGATAACTGTAAGAAAACTCTATGCTGGAAAAACATTTTGATCACGCACTAATTTTATATGTTCATTCAAACATTAAAAACAGAGAAAAATTGGGGAAGTGGACGGTGAAGTTTTTCTCCGTTTCTTTTTGTCGTTGGAGCCTGAAGCTTTTCTTCGTGTTGTCTTTACTGAAATGTACTCACATCCTATTTGTCTGAATCCTACGGCCAAAAGGCCGAAAAAGTGGAAAATATTCTCCTGCTAATGGTGTCATCACTGCATGTATTCCTTTTGCTAGTAGTTAATACCATTATTTAAAACAATAAACTAAATAACGGGAATGGGAATTAAAATATCCTTCATATCCAAAAATCCATGCTCACCCCAGTTGAAAGTAAATCATTATCTGCGCTGCTTTCACAATGGGTCACCACAAGAACACAATGCTATTGAAGATCAATAAATAACTATTGTCACAAAATTCGGTACAGTAATTATAATGCTGGAATTATCCTCAGTTGTAAGAAGAAACAAACAACTTATTTAATAGGTGTGATTAATGAATAATTAATAATGAATCATACTCCGGACTAAAGAACTATCAACGGCAACTTAGTTAACAGATTTTAAGTGTTAGTTATATAGACAAGCCCATCTAACTACCGAAACTTTAGGGAAACAGGAGATGGGGTGGAGGTTAAAAATTGTCACAATCATCTGATCGAGCAGAAGCAGTAGATAAGAGAAAGGAGAGGTTGTAAGGGCGATTTAACTAAGATTACATGACTCACAATCAGTAATTTCAATAAGTCATAGGCAAGACTTACCCAAGTGTCTTAGTGTAATCAGACTTATTTAAGTGACTTAGTGTTTTCAATATCACCAGCCGGAGGGGAACTAAATTGATTACACAGTAAATAAAATTCACTCATTCCTTCTTAACTGTTATTCCATTATAAGATTTCTCGGATAGCTTACTTTTACTTATACCACTACTTTTTTACATAACGCGACACGGGTTTCGATGAGTGATCATCATTTTCAGGCGTAAATTATTATGTATTTATCTTATTATTATAACCTATTTACCTAACGAAGGAAGAGATGAATTTTAAAACGGAGGTCAGAATTGGGAAAAAGGTTGGGTAAAGGTATTCGTCTATCAGATTTCTGCTCTGGTTTTCAATAATTTTCAAAATTTCCAACTGCTCTCTATAGTTTTATTCAAAGCGGTAGACTTTAGAAGACCTTTAAAAGAAGGGAAGAAGAAGCAGACTTTAGGAACTCAATCATCACCATCAAACAAATCTCTACAGCAACGGTTATTCCCAAAATGTAACAGAGAAATTGATATTTAAAAAACAGAGAAGATTGGCTGTCGACCAAATGTTTTCGGCGGACGGAAATCAAAAGAGACGGAAATCAAAAGAGGCTTTGATGCTCTTTCTTTGAAATGGCTCATCATTAACCTGGGGACAAATTCCGCATGGCTTTTAAACCTAATGCCACTCTGAGAAGACTGCCTGTGAAATATAAGGATCCGATAGACCACCTAGACAGATGTGGAGTGTATTTGTTGAAATGCAGCGATTGCAATGGGTACCACGTGGGGAAGACAAGAAGAAGCTTCGAAGTCAGGAAGAAAGAAAATTTAAGTGCTTGCAGAAATAACAAAGATGATAAAAGTAATTTTGCTAAACACTTAATATGCAGCTGCCATAGGAGAAATTTTAAAACCATTTATTATAAATTTTAAAAGTTATTGAAAACCAGGACAGCACTATGATAAACGAATCTTTACCCATCCTTTTCCCCTATTCCGGCGTCCGTTCATATTTAAGATCTAGAGGAGAAAGTTTAACTTACCATACTGTTTCTCCTTCCACGTATACCAGGGGTCCAGCGCGCTGGGTGCTTCTTGGAACGGTGACATTAGCCTCCAATGCTTCACAATTGGGAAAAGTTGGTCAGATCCATGAAGTTATCCAGAGAATAAAACACCCTGGGTACAGGCCGCCGGCGAAATACGACGATGTCGGTCTTTTGAAGATCGGGCCTGCTCTAACTAAGAACCCCAGGGACCTCCTTAGCCCAGAACTTCACCCAGCCTGTTTGCGGATAGAGGATACTCCAAGGTTCTCGTACTATATTGCCACTGGTTGGGGTCGAGTCGGTTTTGGTGAGTAACAATTACTTCACTACTTTTATGATTGCGAATGCATTTCAACATGTCCAAGAGAGAAAAATCCACGAATGCCGAGAGTGAAACTATATGTATCTATCCTAGTTCACCAGAATTCTCACTCGAATTAGACTCTTGCAAGTTTGAGAATGAATTCTCTCAATCATCGGTTCCATGCCAAGTGAGAATCGTCTGAGAAAGTCTTTGGAAAGGAATGGAAGCTTTCCTGTAAGATGGCGTACCATTCCGAAGTATTGGACAAATTTCAAGCTTTTCGGTGCGAGAGTTTTTCGGTAGGCTAGAATTCATCACAGTTTGGGGTTAGCCCGTAAAATTGAAATTTGAAACGCGTGAACTGCTCCAATTGAAACAGCGTTCCACAAACTATGATGCTGTAAGAAGGAGATGACTAGAGATCCAATGTGAAAGCTCCCGTGTCCCAGATAAAGCCAGCAGGCCTGGATCCTACCTAACCATCCATACAGCCAATAGTTCAAGCTTACGCGGTCCGTGATGTCCACTGGTATTCTGTTTTGGTCGTGCCCGCACCTTAGTTTGAATTACTGGCCAAAAGTTTCGCCTCCGCTGATATAGAATTCCTCATTTTACCTAGGAGAGACAGGCCGGACTATAAGAACAAAAATTATCGAGCATGGAGCTGCCATTCAACTAAGGCACTTCGAGATATCTATCGCCGTGGAATACGCCACCCCAGGGCAAAATATCGACGCGACCAGCGCACAAGTCCGGGCGAGAGAAAAATAAAACAGAACGAGATTAATATGGGAAGCCCTCGAAATAAGAAGACATAAAAACAATTTTAACTGAGATGAAGGGGCCAACAATGCCATTCTTCTTTCATTAGTTCTTCCTGGATTCCAACCATTATAAAGAAACGAATAAATTTTGAGAAAGCCCCACACCTAACCCCAAAATTTCCCCCACCACATTGGCCATACTTAAAAAGATCGACGTGTAAGAGATCGAGGAAGTCTCCTGCAACGGGGACGAAACTGTTGGTCAGTAATCTTAACTGTGAAACGGGTACATCCAAAGTAGATGACCCCTGGGTATCCTCATAGCCGTTTTAGACGTGCCACAAGATTTCAAATCTATATTCTTAATATTTTTCTCGAACGCTCAATCGTTTCAGAATTAGAGCGGGGTCTATTTTGTCATCTTGCGTTTATGCAATACACGGCTTTACCAGGTGCATTCTGAAATCCGCGCTCATAAATGCATCAGGTCATTCACTCACGTACTTTGTGTAAAACGGGGTTTTAGTGTCGTATCAAAAGTACTTTGCCAAAACTGGGGACTTAAGGTCATCTAATAACCTGCGTCAGGTCACAGATGGGAGAAAGGAGTTTAGTTTCCCTCAAGGTTACGGAACCGTTACGGTGCGCCTATTCAAGACTCCTGCGTTGACACGATTACCGAGTGTAACGAACTGAATAGCACGCAGTGTCTATCATACCCTTATACCTACTTCTTAAAGTAAACTCTCTCACAAATTGAGAAAGCATATGATTTTGAATTTTAAGATATATCTGTAAACACAACCGTTACTAGTCATATGGGTGGAGCAGCTGATGAAAACCTAATTCCATTTAAAAAGGTAGCGTTTCTTATTTAAAGCTATCTCAGAAAACTATCTTAATTTAAGGTATCCCATAGGTTAAGAAATGTCAGCATTGAGAAATTTGCGAGTCACCTCGTAGGTCAGTAGTTCATCCCAAATTGGACTAACCTCTTTAATTCACAGTGAAATCTACTCTCTTTCATTCTATTGATAAATCATTTTCTCTTCTTTCCCTTCCTCACTTACCCTACGATTATCCCGACTTACAATCATTCCACAAACTCAGATTTTAACATGCTATTCCTAATGACTACCCTATCCATCCAAAACCTTGTTTTCTCCTCTAGATGTGTCCCGTGAAAATATACCCTGTTCGGCAAATTTGTCTATACATCTACATACTACTCCGCAATCCGCCTAAAAAGGCGTGTGGCAGGGGATGTTAGGACACCAATCATCAACAAGACCCAGCCTATATTGCTGGTGCCATCTCTTCGCTCCTAAGTTTAATTCATTGTATTTCAAAATAATGACCCAGAGAACGTATTCCATGAGCACGTGGACGAGAAAATGATGAAAATATGAAGAAACTATGAATTAACCAGTTATATCAAATTAAAATAAGAAGATTTTTTTCTGTCGGTTACGGTAACTTTGACATGCCTCGATTGAACTTTTATTTTTCAGGTGAAGAGCCGAGTATGGAACTTTTAAAAGTAGCGTTGAATGTTTTTGACGAATCCCAATGCAACGAGACCTTCGAAGCTGAAATAAAGACGACTTCTCAACTGAGGAGAGGCATTGACTCAACGATGCTGTGTGCCGGGATACTAAGTGGCGGAAAAGACATATGCCAGGTAACTTCGAAACAGATATTAAGCTTTGACTATTCTTAATTCAGGTGTATGTATGTGTGTTTAAAAAACGCATCAGACCATCTCGACCGGCCTTTTTCATGACGTATTTCATGTATCTTGAAAATTTTAGAGAATAGGATGTAAACATATATTTACAATTTACCTACTTGTATGCAAAAATTTGAAAGATTTACCTAAGTATTTTGTCTGGTGTAAACTTTTTGTATTACAGACTGGGAAAATTTTGGGTTTACTCAATGCACCCTGAAACTTTCAATGCGATTGCATAAACTCTTAGTAAGTAATATGCCACGAAAAATACGAAGTACAACCGGTCGTTGCGCCTCTTAACCAATTCAGTGCCCAATTGATTACATTATATCGAGGTCAAATGAGAGCGAAGCCACGAAAAATTCTTAGTCCTATTATCTAATGGTGGAGAATTTATGGAGACCAGGAAAACGATTATCTATTCCGATTATGCGGAACTCGAGCGTTGGCCTGACATGGATCCTCCTCTTATCTATTAAACCGACGTTCTGGTTGTTATTCATGGGTTTGATTTAATCTACATTAATTGGCTAAATTGACTACGTACATAGAAAGTCATATAACTAAGAAGTTGAGTGTATTTCTTGACCATTTTGTCGGTTGAAAAATTCATAATAGAGGTAACTAAAGTCATGATATGGTTCACACGACTCATCATGAAAGCTATTAATTCACACGTGCTAATTTTTAGGTGCCTTAAACAGCATTTATACTCAAATACACCTTAAAATAATGTTCAGAGGACTAAAATCCTCATCAAGGAAGATGACTTGCGTCCTTAGGGTAAATATCAGCTAAGTTAAGTGCCGGAGAGAATCAAACTGTGGCCTACATAGTGTTCACAGAATGTGGTATTTGACTCCAGTCTTTCAACCAAAATAACGTATAGCATAGTCTCTGTGTTTTAAATGTGGTGAAATACAATACAAAGTAATACATTTTTATTTAGTCTTTCCATGGAATGGCATTAAATGTTTATTTTGCTAATTGGAAATGGAATAAAAATAATGGAAATTAAGAGTCAGTGATATCATTACGTGCATTTTCATAATATATATACCAATATTAAATCTAAAAATGTTTCCTTTTCAGGGAGATTCCGGAGGGCCGTTACAGTCTTTTAAAAGATCATCATGTATCTATGATATCTGGGGAATCACATCTTTTGGAAAAATATGCTCATTTGCAAATTCACCGTCTGTCTACATGAAAGTTTCGGCGTATGTAGGATGGATTGAAGAACACGTCTGGCCTGATTGAATAAAAATGTATATTTCTACAAGCAACTATTATTTTCATTCATACATGCAATGACTTACGTTTATAATTTTAAATCAAATTGAAGTTTCAGATTAAGAATGAATTATCAAAAATTTATGTTGTTTAAAGCTAGTTCAGTTGAGCTGACTACGAATGGATTCGATCATCCCGATTAGAGAAGCATAAACAAGGTAAGTTAGACGCCATCGCCACGGGTATCAACAAGTCAGCTTAATAAGCCGTTAAGATCTTCATAAGTCCTCTTTTTTCTCAATCAGTCTCTTCTTTAGCAAGTAGATTTTCAGATTATTTCACTTTTGTGGTGTTCAGCATAAAAACTCCATCTAATTTCAATTTTTATCAATAATTTAATAATGAATTGGATTAATTGAACATGAGGTTGCTTTATTTGTGTTCTCTTGGCTAAGTCGCATCATAATTGCCTTGATTAACATTTTACAAAACTTATTCTATCAAAAACATTCCAGCAAATTCTCAGTCCATATTTTTCTTCCATGTTCACAATCAGATATAGAGTTTTTTTCCCCAAAAAAATTTTATTATTTTCTCCAATCAAGTAAAATACATGCATTTTCCTGATGGCAGGCGGCATCATTACACTGTTGCACGCAAGCTGACATAACTGACCACAAAAATAGTAGTCCTTAACGTCTTATAATCAACATATCACACAAGAACGTGGACTGTTACTGTAAAATATAAATGAACAAGAACTCTAGCGACTCTAAGAAGGCCGTGGCTCGGATGATTCTCGACACAACATTAGGTATTAAGACGGGATTAACTACCAGAATAATAGAACAATAAGTTAAAACCTTTGGATAATTATAAAAAAAACAGTTTACCTTTCTTATAACCTTGGAATTTGTAATCGAGTGTCACAATGAGGGACTACATCAGAAAAACGGTATTATCGGGGATAAATCACGTACCACTCACGATAGTTATTATTTTAACACTAATTATGTGCATGTACCTTCGAAACTGGAGTATGCTTGGCATGGATGGATATTACATATTGTACTGCAATCGGTGAATAATGAATCGGTGAATTACCTTAGTTTTCCGCAGAGAGTGAGTGATATACGTTGTTGGAAACTTCCATTAATTCATCTTCTTCAGCAATATGACTTACTGCCTTATTTCACGTATTCGAATGGATGCAGTCAAAACATGTATAAATTCTAGAATTAGGACTAGAGAGTGTTCCGAAGATGCTCATCAAGAGAATGCACAGGCACGCCGACTTAAAAAAAATATTGGGGGGGCCCAAACCGGGGATATTTTCCCGGGAAATTTTATAAGTAGTGAATTGCAAGTCTTTTATGCATTTTATAAGAGTCATATGATCAAAGTTAGAGCCCTGATAACTCTAATCTCGATATCTGGACACTCCGGGGAAAATCGACAAGCCTGAAACTTTTTTCCTCACACCCATAACGAATTATTGGGGGGGCTCGGGCCCCCTCAGGCCCCATGGAGTCGGCGCCACTGACTGAATGCATCAATATCGCAAAACTGCTACTTTTTAGCGAAGAATTTTTCTTTTGACATTTGGAATTCTCAGGGTGTATTGAGTATAGCATACTCAGTCTTTGACTGTATCTCAAATATGAAACTTATACCCCAGTAATTTCTCGGATATAAAATTTATACATTCGCGATATGAGAATATATTGAAAATGGTCTACTTCATACACCCTGAAAGTTTCAAGGCGGTAATGTTAATTTTAAATCGGGAAAACCTATTCAAAAAAGAAATTATACGATGGGCCGATAGGAAATGATGCGTACGATACTCCTAAATCTACATCTACATAATACCCTGCGAGCCACCTCTAGGGTGTTTGGCAAGGGGTGACAAATCACCAACATGCAGCATGCAAGATGACCGCCACATGCACACCGCACGGTCATAGAAATATTACGCATGCTAGCAAAATATACATACTTATTAAAAAAACTTGCTAATGGCTGGTAATTCCTAGAGCAAATACATGCAAGGGTAGAACTAAGAAAAAAAACATGCAATGAGTGATCCTAGCGAGCGACGCCATTAATCCTATCAATTGAGACAACGTTGCTATCCTTAATAGTACGAGGGAAGAATGACATTTTAAATGTCTCTGTTTTGCAGTCTATTTCTTTTATTTTATTCTCATGATCACGTCTACTATAGTACGATGGTAAACGAAGGATGTGATTCACGTCGTCTGAGAAAATATCTTCTTTGAATTTCCTAAGTAAGTTAAGCCTATACTTCGATCTACGCTCCTGTAAAGAATCCCATCCTAACCCGTGTAACATACTGGAAGCGCTGCACTTTTTGTCGTAACAACCCATCACAAATCTGGAAGATGAGTTCCAGAAGTGGACATAAGAAGATACTTATGTCCACTTCTGTAAGATAGTTTGAATAATTGAAGATAAATTTATTCAAATTCTCCGCTCTAGCGTCTACAAGTGTGACGCTAGTGTAGTGACGTTCAAGAGATAACCTGCCGATCATATGTCGTCATATCTAAGCGGTCTGACGCACATCGGCATGTGGTCACTGACTCCTAACCGCATTGTTCGGCAGTCATATACCCGCTCGCTGCCTGCCCTTGAGGCAAGGGCTATGTTGTGAAACAACAACTCGAACACGTGGTTTAATAGCCTTCACTAAGTGCCGTGAACCAAACATGCAAATCCATTCCCAACTCATTGGGAATCCCAGAGACCGGTTTAGAATGATGCAGATTGCAACACTTGAAAGCATATTTTTTATGAGTTTTCAGATTACCCTAGGAATGAAAAGCCATCAGTAGCTGCGATCGATGAGTGAATGCTTCCTTTTTTTAAATTATTTATAAAAATAAAGTGTTTTCGAAGATATTTTGTGTGTGCCGTGTCTGAGGTGAGGTCAGCAAATACATTATTTGCTTATTATCCCTTTGACGGCAACTGACATAAAATTGCGTGCGCGCCATAGCCGCTTACTTTCACAGGGATGGTGAAAAGCTTCATAAATATAATGCAATTGAATATAAAGAAACTCAAACTGGTTTCCCTTTTTGTGGGCGATGATAATTGTGCATTTAGTTTCTCTTATTTCGATACGATTTTGATTCAAGAGTTATTGGTAATGAGTAATTTTGATAAAAAGTACATTGACCTTCATTACTCTAATACCTTTTCAGGGTATGGAATTGCTCATGATTATTTATTTATAGCTGAACTTCCATTTATCAATTAAAGGGCACTATCTTGGTGATACTACCCGTGGTACCTACCTTCATTTATAAAGGGCTTGGTAATATGCTAGATAATGTCTCTAGAAAGGCGTCGGGCAAACTTATTGTGTCCAAGAACTCCCAGAAATACCAGGAACTCGTGATTTTTGGGTATCTATCTTCGTCAATATCATGGTGTCAAGCCCCACCTTTCCCTTCTTGGGCTGGCGCACCACCAGTAAGAGTCGCGAAAGGAAGGGGGAAAATTCATTAAGCACCGAGAACTCCTTGGGCTGAACAGCTATGGTTCTACGGGTGGTCATGACGTCAAACAAAGAAATCGCGTCGACGGCGCGGTAACGTAAACCAAAATCTGAAACCAACTGAATGAAGATGGCAACGATTTACGAGTCCTCCAGCGGCCAGTTGGCACCTGACAAGGTCAGTGGTTTTTCGCGTGACAGGGAGGGTCGTCCCTGTGAAATGCTTTCCACGCCCTCCATAGTGCAGTGTTCAGTGAGTCGCCAAGGAAGAAGGGTCTTTAGTCTGCCAGCCTGGAGAATATGGGACGTGGGGAATCTAGAGTTTACATTCTAGGAATCTGCATCGTGTACTGCGTTGTAGTCAGTTACGCGCAGTTTTTTCCAGGTGAGGAAAGGAAAAAATTATATTCATGTCATATCCAACTCCTCCAAGCCGTTTACCAATATCTTTTGACTCCTTTACTTTTAAAAGACACTACCCGGACTCAAAGTTTAGGAACAGTTGTTCAGTGTAAACATTTCATGAGATAGATTTTTCCTTTCATAGAGCTTTCATGAAAAGTACTACCATTGAGTGCGGGATCCTGAAGCTCTAAAATTATATTCTTTGAAAATTTAAGGCAGTGGAGCGATAAGTATTTCTATGTATCAATATGTTTAAATATATTTATGTATGATAGGCTGAAATCATTGCTTCGCTGGCTCCTATTTCTATTATACGTGCCTCCTCACTTTAATTACTTTGGTGATCAAGTCTGGACGAAAACTGACGAGGGTGTTTTGTTTCATTGAAAGAAACTAATTCCGAATACCTATATCAAATTTATTCGTCGGATCATTAGCCTTAATGGTGAATTTTTGACCTGAAAATGTAACCATTGCTACTACAAGGTTTTGCTTCTAGTAAAGTTTGTTGACTCGGAGTTCGTGACAGTGAGGATATTTCTAAAGAAGGGAAAATTTTCAACCATTCGGGCAGTAATTTGATTATTCTGAGTATGCTATATCCATTATGGAATTCCCTTTTTTCTGGTCTCGGTAATCGATGGCAGGGGAGTCTTTGCTTGCTGAACTAGAGGTTGCAAATTCGAGGACTGTTCTGTGGGCATTTTCCCAAACTAAGAGTATCGGTGTGTGTATGATTTCCCTTTGAATTAACTATAATCATTACAGTGATAGGTGTAGTACCCTAGTGGGTAGAGCGCCTGGCTGATGATAAAGGGTGTCGGGTTCAAATCCAGAGCGAGGGCTTCGGACACACCTAAGCAAATTTTCAATGAGCGTGGTTTCAAATGGAAGAGAAGTAGTCCCTCAACCTTGGCTGTGGGATGTGTGGATTTCTCTGTTCGTGGCTTAGTTTAGGGTGAACTGTACCCCACCTATCCAAATAAACTTCCGGTTTGAAGAGTTGAGTATGATGGAAATTGTAATTAATTTACTATAATCTCAAATTTCACGTTTTAAATCCATTTTTATTATTTGTATCACGTTTAATTTTATTTCGGCGTAAGGTGACCAATGTACAGACTCGAGTAACAGCAGAGGTGTGTGCAGATCTTTCTCCGACTGTCCCACTGCCATGGATGAACTGATGAGGGGAATTCGACCAGTGACTTGCGGCTTCAATCGCCGCCAACCAATCGTGTGTTGCCCGCGAGGTAATGCCATGGCGACGAGCCTAACGACTTCGTCACCCACACCTACGCCTCCGCAAACAACGCTGCCATCCAAATTGCCCCCGACGGCGCCAACTGTTCGACCCCTTCCGGACGAGGCAGCTACAGATCCTGATCCGCCTATCACCACCACCCTTCCCTCCACGAACCCTGGAGACAGGGCTCGAGCATGCAAGTATTTTCATGTTTAAATGTTTTATTTAATTACAAGGAGAAGTGGTTTTTGTGGCTTCTCTGTCTGTCTTGTGCGTTGTTTCTGGCATAAATTACATGAGTGAATTACAGAGTGCCTGGAAGGAATTAGGATTAAACATTATTAAATTATTATTATTTATTCTGAAACCATCATTTGAAAGATTGGTCTGTCTGATAATCTTTTCATATTAACGTATTTTTATTGCGACCATTATGAAATAAGACAGTTACTTGGGGCACATTCTTCTCTTGTGTATCTAAAGCCATAAGGGTGAAGCTTTGCCCAAATATCTTGAATTATTATAAATCCCGTTGAATACGAGACACGAATTTGCACAACATGATGTACACACAAACGTGAATTTCATGAACGCATTCGCAAGCACATGAACGCGGGGTGGTGAATGGTCTCAGCTCAAATTCTGAAATAACTGCAATTCCGATTGAAAAAGAATACTGTTTGAAAATTTGCACCATTATGTGCCCCGTGCAAAACTGCTACATGGCCGTATTTTAAAGCTGTTTTACACGGGGCACGGAATTTCGCAGGTTAGAACTGCATTCATTTCTAAATAGGCGTGAAATTTCGCGTATGCATTAACGAAATTAAAACGGGCTATTTTGCCCTCTCACGTCCACGCATTCTCGCATGTGTTCTAGCAACTCACCACTTTATACGATACAATTATGACTGCGCCTTTGTACACACGTCATATTGTGCAAGATCGTGCCCTGTGTAAAACGGCCTTTACAATGCCAGTTCAACATACCCGTGTCTTAGGAGACGATGAGAATGTTTGGAAGTTTGAAAAGATTTTTTTTGACTCGAGCACAATTTTTGATTTTGAATTGAATACGGCTGCGTCTGAAAGTGCATCTGACATGTCGTACACCGACGGAATGATATAGTTGGTGGCCTGTAGGTTGCCGAGGTAACGTGGTCTCCTATACTGATATTGTCTCGTGAATATTGAGCCGAAATTATATTTGCAGGTAGCGCAGTTATAAGTGTTCACGGGAGGCTAACATTGAAGAAATTAAACTTTAATATGGCTCTTCAATGTCTAACCAGTTAAAAGAGAGGAAACAGATAATAATTTAAGCGCTGAATTCCGAAACGTTGTATAGGCACTTGGTAGGAATTCAGGATGAACAGTTTTATGTGTACCTTTGCTGTTGCTACAGCTTTTACTTCGTTATTTTTCCATGAATGAAGATGACGCAAAGAAAAATATCACGTGGAAGGCCGAGGTGATGGTTTCAATATCTTTGAAGAAGATTAGAAAAAATATTTGTGTATAAACTTTGCTGCATGGAACTTAAAAAAACCTAGGTTGAACTGCTCCCTCATGTGAACCTGAAAGACTTGCAAACAATTTTATGGCGGCTAGTTTTACGATACAGTATCATTTTCAAGTCTGACAATCAGACTTGAAAATGATACAGCGATTGAAACTAATCGTCCATTTGTTTTATGAAAGTGAAAAATTGCAAATTATTCTCTTGTATTTACTGGATGCACTTGCGCTTATTGGAGCTAAAATTCAAAGCATCACCTATTGGAGCCTTCACGAGCCTTCTAAGCCTCAGGGCCATTAGGCAACGCCTTCTATTGCTTAACTGGTGATCCAGGGCTGGGGACGCAATGGATCATTTAAGGTGCAATCAACCCGTTCGACGGTAAAATTTTCGGAAATTACAGTGGATTTCCGCCTTGAGGGTTACTTTCGATTAAAAATTTGCTGGTGTATTTGAGTGTATGAGTTTCACGAGGTCCTAGCAAAGTAAGTTGAATTGAAATAAGACCTTGGTTCATTATCGAGGAATCCTATTTCGGGGCCCTAGTTACCGTGAATAGTATTTCCTATGCGAAGTTAGGCAGCAAGAAGGTTAATGAGAAAGTCTGGGATATCTTTCTACCTTCCCCTATTCAGTTGCTTCTTTTTGGCATGTATTATTCTGGTTGATATTCCCAACAGAGTTGTATCTATAAGTTAATTGAGTCATCATTTCGGGTGTAAAGTCTCGGGATAACTTCAAGATGCGTAGGTCGCTCAGTGTAACATGAAACGAAAGGAACTTAATTGTAAAAATTCGAAGCCTGAGGTCTCTCCCTCAGGCCGTTAGCTCGAAGGTGTAATGGAAGTTTAGTGTGCTGGAAAGATATTCTGGGCTGATATAAGATGAATTTAAGTCATGCTTTGTGAGTGGTTACACAGTGTGCTACACACTATCGCCTGAATGAGGCACCGAGGATGTTGAGTAGGTTAGGTGACGGAAACAATAATAATGCACCAAGGGTATCGTAGATCAATTTCCAAGGGTAAACAATTTCAGCTCTAGGAACTACGAAACTCGTTACAGAGTACCAAAGAGTAAGATCATACGTTTTTACTCTATGATAGTACGTATTGGTAAAAAGGAAAATGACATCCTTTACATTGTTTTGATCCAGAATGAGAATTTTTATGCAGAAATATATTATATTTTGGATCACAACAGGTTATTATTTTGCAAAATGAAGTAGTTTTAATATATTGTAAAATATCAATGCTATATCTTTTCAATGAATACCGTTAAATAATATTTTCCTTTGCAATTAACAGATATTGAAGCCACCATGTAGAATTCACATACCTAGTGGCCAAATGCGCCTTTTGCATTATAGACACTTTCAGTTTTGGCAAAATCTGTCCCCTTGAGGAGTATATCTATTTTTATGCAATTTGGTGCTGCTTACTGGATGCCAAACACTATGAGATTCTATTATACGCTAGTTTCCCAATTCGAAGGACTAATGGACTTTATGGTATCATCCATAATTCTTTAACTTCTCATTAGTGTTCAATTACTAAAACATTAACAAATTATCATGTTTTTTTGTATCGTAGGGTGCAAGAAATACAGCGAAGTTTGTCCTTTTTATCTTCATGACGCTGGACCATACGAATTTCCTCATTTGGTGAGTCCTATATATGTAACCCGTCCATTTTATTTTATAATCGATAATTTTTTATGAAAAACCGTACTGATTTTGGTAAATACGGAGCTGAGTTTATTCTAAAGATTGGTTGTGTTTTTCCTAAAAAAATCAACCTCCTTAAATAATATATTGAGAACTTCCTCACCTCTGAATTTAATTTTTACAAGCGTAGCACCCATGTTATTTGTAAATTGGAATTATATGTATTTTGTTAATTGGAGTTTTTCGGTCACTCAGTCCTTTGGCTTTCCACAGGCATCTGTGGGGTATGGACCACGCGGAAATATTAAGTGGAAGTGCGGTGGATCACTCATCAGCGAAAATTTCGTTCTCACAGCTGCCCACTGCCTTAATGACGGTCCAGAGTGAGTTTCTTGCCAATTCCTCATTTGTGTTTTTTCCATCCTTTCCTCAGACTCGGGTGTATCTTATTTAATTTTTTTGACTTTCCATCGATCAAAGATTAATAAACTATATAAATTCCTCAAAATTGCCTGGAATAGGAAATAGTTTCAAAATCTTGGATGTAGTCACGAATTTAGGATCACTGGATCAGAACAGATTAATTTTGTGGTTTAACTTTTTTTTTCGGGATTAGAACTTTTTAGTGCTCTTCATCAGATAGGAAGGAGAACTTAAGTAACCCTCTTACAACAAAGGAGTATTTGAAAATATTTTTGCACCTCTCTTCAGCTCGTTTGAAATTAACTTCCCTGCAATAACTCAGTGTGCGGGAGCTTCAGTATTATACGTTTAAAAACACCCTCACAAACGTTTCCGACATGTTATAATTGGATTTGATAATATTATCATTTTTTTATATCTTCATGATATAATCATTCGTACAAATGTTTTTTTTTGCGATAATTTAACGTAAGTTTTTTTGCCCCCATCTTGGAGGAATGGCCCATTAAATTTTATTTTTGTTGCATCACTAATTATTGTTAATGGCACACTGGAGGAAATGCTGTCGAGACTGTAGTGTCTTTAATGCTCAATTATAAAATAGCCCCCCCCGAGGTACTGAACTTCTGAGATACCTTAGGTTTGGTGAATCCACTAATTAGTTGGACTGAATTTGTACCTTTCAGTGGCCCACCACAGTGGGTTCTTCTCGGAGTTAAGACTTTGACAACGGACGAATCACCTCTGGACAAAAGCGGGCAAATACACTTAATTATGCAACGCATAAAACATACTGACTACAAGTCAACGGAGGTATACCACGATATAGCTCTCTTGAAGATAGGACCGGCCATTGCGATGGATGCAAAGTCCACCCTCAGCGTGGAGTTGCACCCGGCCTGTTTAATGACTGAGGAGACCTCGAATTTCCCTTCCCTCGTTGCAACAGGTTGGGGAAGCGTTGGATTTGGTAAGAGGATTTATTTCTCTCTTTTCTACACTTAGCAAATCAAATTTGCAATGCAAAATTCACTGAATCTTTTCTTAAGGAGAAAATAGCATTATTCATGTGCAAACTTGCACGGCTTGTAATCAGTGGAGAGGTTTAGCGGAGAGGCCGGCCAAACTGTCTCTAAGAGATGGGAACGCGTGAGGCATATCCCGTAAACCACTCCACCATGGGCGCAGTTAAGAGTTATATGTTGTGGGGGGGGAAGCAATATTGCTAGGGGTTTAGGGGCTATGAAATACCCCCCCTCCCCAGTGAAAACGGGGGTCTCCGGGGCCCTCTCTTTGAAATTTTATTTTAATTAAAAAAACATTTATAGGGCTATGTAAGACTAAAATGTTTAGGCATTTATACAGGTTTTGCACTTTTTTGGGACAAATTACTATTTACGTTGTGGGCGCCAGGATTCCCCTTGACCCCGAAAACTCTGCCCAAACTCTCTGCTGAAATGGCATTGTTATTAGCTGCGAAAACCTTTATTCGGCGTATGTTAGTCGTGGAATACTTTTTTTGTTATAAGTGTGCTCAATTTTACGTCAATCATTATCACTTAAGCATTAACTTTGAATTCATCAGTTGACTAAAGTCTTAAAAGTAGGACAAATCGGTCAAAAATATGAAGAACTGCAATTTTGTCTCATTTATTCCAGGGTTCAATGTTAACTTAAATGTCAGACAATATTTTTGATAGAGTCGTATCCAGTTAGTTACACCGTCCATGCTTTTATTTGCGTCATTTCAAATCAAGGAGTACTCATTGAGTAGTTTCAAATCATTGCTTTCATAAGAGCATGAAAGCATGAAAGTTTCAGAGCATTGCTTTCAGAAGATGAGTCGATCATTATTTAGTAAATCCTCGTGGTTTAAACACTCCAATCGAGTTTTAATGTAGTCTTCCAATTTTACTGACCAAAATTTGTGTCGTTGATGTGATTTAGGAAGCAAAATCTGTCGCCGAATCAATTGTTAAATATTATTACTTCCATGCTTTTCTAATATAACAATTTTCAGGTGAGAATCCAAATTTGAACCTTCTAAAAGTGGAATTGAATGTTCTGGATGAGGCTAACTGCAATGAGACCATAGAAGCTCGGACAAGGACTACTAGTCGGTCGAGGAGAAGCATCCACTCAAAAATGATATGCGCCGGTGTCCGGAATGGTAGCAGTAACACTTGCAAGGTAACTTGGATATGCGACGGACCCAAAGCCGTTCCGACAAAAAAAGTTATTTCTTATTCATATGAGTGAAATTTCAATTCCAGCTTTGCAAAGAAAATATATTAGACAATTACTGTGAAGTAGAAAAAATATTATTAGAAAAACAAAATTATCATCCCACAGTTGGAGGATAATTTTTTTTACAGGTCAATGATAAAATGTTTGGAGCAGCAGCATTCAAAACAATTTTCCTGCTTAAAAATATTGACGAAAATTTATTCTCTTTAATGTATTCATAAAATTTTTTATAAAAGTTTCACTTAGTGTTGCCGATAATCCATTTACTGCTCTATCCCAAAATGGGCCAAAAATTTTAATATACCATTGATAGTCCAGAGGTCTCGAATAGGCTAAATGTCGACCACTCCATTTGTATTTGGGACCAATATTCGTCCATAATTTATCCCTCATCTCAAATTTTTTTTCGCATTTAGACGGACATTCGGCCGGCCCACTTTCATCTCCAGCATCATCCATACAATTTTCCGTGAGCTTAGCTCAAAGACATCCGTTTCTTCCACATATCATTATTTCTCCATATTTTCCAAATGAAGCAATGTTTTACATCATTTTAAGCTGGACGAAAACAAGAAAATTCATTGCGCAATTACAAACGTTTAAAAAAATCAATAAAATAGAAATGCGTAGGAAAGGTTGTTATTTTCTTTTTCTTAATACCCTTCATCACTTACTTTCACTAATTTTTAGGAGGTGGACTGGTAACATTTAATTCATTTTGAGTACCTAACTTTAAGTCTCATATGTAACCGTCAACCCAAATACTTAATCATGGAGTGTTCCGGTTACCCTTCACAGATATACCAATATACATCTCGGATGTCCTAGTATTCACTTCCTTGCTTTTGTACACAATGTTCTTTGCCTATTTTAATAAAAATCTATACATTTTTTCATAATTTTATTAATAATTGCTTTTATTTACAATTAAAAAATCGGCATTAACGATAAATATCAAGGAATATTTTTACCTATTTTATAATTCGGCTTCTTTTCAGGGCGACTCTGGAGGGCCACTACAGGCTCCCAAGTCGGGGAAATGCCAATACAGCATATATGGAATCGTATCGCATGAAAGACTTTGCTTCTCTGCAGACAAACCATCAATTTTCACGAAGATATCCGCTCATATCGAGTGGATTGAAAGCATAGTTTGGCCTGTTTCATCTTCCTGATACGGCGTTGATTTATTTCCGTAGCTTAAAGGACTTCCAAAATTTTTCAAAATTTCTGAAATCCTCCAAAGAATTGGAAAAAATATTTTAAATAACCACAGATACAATTGGTTACGCCAGCAGTTTTCATTAAATGCAAATTCATAAAACGCTCCCTGAATTTTTTTCTGTAAAACATCGTGAATTATATTTTAAATAAAATTTTTGGACCAAATAAATTGTTAAATTATTTATAAAATGGTATTATTTCTTATCGAAAGAATGAGTCTCAAGTCTTTCATCCTTATCTATTGCACCTCATCCATATAAACATCATCGAACCTCAGCAATCCGCCGGAGGATTTTTATAACGTAATCAAATTCCCCCTTGATCGTTACATTTCTTGGTATAAAATTGTACAGAATTTAAAAACAAAATGATAGGGACAGAATACCAGAAAGTGGAAAACGATTGAGTATACTGCCATCATTAATTCAAGGTAGTTGTCGTGGTTATCGGTTCAGAAAATTTAAAACTGAATAAAGTATTTAGGGCCACTTCCGACTGCATTAATTTGCTACTGCCCTTTTAGCCGCTAGCACCTCGGGTATTTGGTGAATAACCAATAGTCGGGAAACAGGCTCCACGAAGCTTATAAGAATTTTCGGGTCGTCAAAAAGGCATCTGCCCAGAAGGAAAAAAGAAACTGGACTCTTATATCCAATAGAGCGCTGATGGTTATCCTCAGTGATGCGCGATGCACCGCAGGATGAAGACGGGTGATATCACCGAGGCCATTTTTCCGCACTCGCCGAGAACTTACGCATGCATCGTCCTTGCTGCTCATCTACTAGCTGCTTGTTCAGCGGAATTTTATCCAGGTAAGCGTGTGAAGAAGCCTTATACTCAGTATCGAAGACCAATGTTAGTGAGAAACGAGGATAAAGGTCAAGGTTAGTGATTGCATGTCCGGTTGAATATAGGTGATTGCTGAAGACCCGAGAGGAAAATAAATTTCTCAGATCAGCTCGGCTCGGATGTATTATAAGAATTGTTGAAGATTATTGTGCCACATAATTTATTCCCAAATTTTATTGTCATATTATAACTTTTTAATAGAAAAAAAATGAGAATCATGGGATAGCATAGGCGTGATTAAAAATTTTCCCTCGACCCCAAACTATTTTCTTCATCAAATGATAGAGATAGCCTTAATCACGAATCATGACTCAAAGTGAACTGAGGATTGCTAATAAAATTAGTTTTTGAATTTTGAGAAGGGTACTAGAGCAGAGCATGATTTTGAGTTTTAAGAGTCGTCTCATTTGAAAATTTAATCCACAGTACGAAATTTCATGTACACAATTTTAAATAATTTACCCATTTGGCAACCATTTATCATTATTTATTATGTTTATTTGCCAAAGAAGCTTTGTAATATTACGGAGCTTGATTTATTCTTTACTCGAGCCCATTTCACAATGATTATCCAAAATGTTTAGGGCATTCTTACGCTGATGGTAGCGTATCGAATATACATTTTGAATTCATGGTAATAAATCACTATCATGAAGTAAGATACGCGGACAGGCTTTATTGCTGCGCGCGCAATATTCTTGTCCTCAAATATTTTTTTACTATACTTTTTACTTGCCAGGTTGTTAACTTTTCTTTTAACGTCCCATTTATATTTCAAGACTAAAATGTGAATGGTCGCGATAGCCAAAATGATAAAAATTGGTTTTTTTATGTTATCCTTTTTGGAGTGTTGGTGAGGAAATAGTTTCTAATTAAGAATAATTCTAACGTTTCGGTGAATTTATCCACCTTCGTCAACATTTACTGTATATTTTTTGTGATAATCTCATTGAATTACTGAATGAAATTATTATTAATCACATCGAACCCAGTAATCAGACTTATAACTACTCCTTTTACAGATGAATTTTTAGTAGCATTAATGGGAATTATATTTTGCACTTCTTTTGCAGGGGACAAATGCATCGACTCCAGGGAACGCTTAGGAGAATGCACACCATTAGATCAATGTCCAAGGGCTTTGGAGGAGCTCAAAAAGGGCGTGAAGCCGGTTCACTGCGGCTTCGATGGAATCTTACCCATAGTGTGCTGCCCTTGCGCCAATGACCCGATGACCATCTCTAGTTCGCATCCATTTTCTTCTGTCGCTTCACTTACTGCCAGAAACCCGGGGGATATAGCAAGAGCTAGCAAGTGTTCATCTCTTTTTTGTATCGATTTTCTTTGTCTTATGGAAATATTTTCATCGAATATAAGTTCACTTTAGAATAAATTAAACAATTCAGTCTTTTAGAGTTAAATAATATCCCGCTCACATTTTTTTAACATTTTAACCTTTATTTAAAGGCGGAAAAATGCTTAGTTCAAAGTTTCGAAGCCTTCAAAATTCTCGAAAGCTGTTTCTTTAAATTTTAATTTAAAAGTACAAGTTTTAAAAATTATCTACTACTTTTATATTATGAAATGGAGCTAAAATAGCTCGGCAACGTTAAAATTAGGCGAAAAGCAGCTAGATCTCACATTCAGAGGTCCCTGACACTTTAGAAAAATTTGCTATAAATCTTTTTCGCGTTGATTACTCGCAAGGTGTGTTCATTTTTGCAAAACCATGCCAACTACACTTATTTTTATCAAACCTACTTTAAATAATTTCTCTGGCTGCGCAGAAATTCTTTGTGATTAATAGCCTTTTTGCAATAGTGGAAAAGTAAATACCCATGTGGCAAAGGATCAAGCAATGAAAAGGTGATTAGATCTTCGATGTATCGTCGTCTAAAATAAGGGGTAGTGTGAAATGGTATTTACAAATACAGCAGGTTAAGGATCTGAAAAACACCTTACGTTATTGTCTTGGAGTTGTTTTTACGGATTAAAATGCAATAAAAATTATTCTGGAGTCAATCCCTACTTTAAAGAGGATGAGAGTAGGTTCGAATCATTCAAGAGATAGGTGAGAAGGAATATTAGGCATTAGAAATGGACTAAGAGGAAAAAAACGTGAAAAATAGTAACAAGCAATGATCAGGGAATGAAGGAGTTTTTTGTTTTTCGAAAAAAGCAAGGGCAGCCAATTTTTACGGATTAATCTTTAAGGAAGAATCTGTAAGAAGAGGGTATAATAAAGGATTTAATAGGATATTAGGTAAACGCCGAGAATGGGTTGTTAGCAGGGCTTATAGGTGGGACAAAGAAGCTGTAATGTTGCGCTTGTGAGAAAAAGTCAGGTGTTGATTCGAAGTACGCGAGTGACAAAATCAAATATTCGCAAATGAAAATGCAAACGTTATTTTAATATGAGTTTGTAAGATATAGCTCGTTTTTTTTTAAACATTTTATTCTCACTTCAGATTTAAATAATATCAGTATCATTTTAATTTCACAGAATGCGAAGAATATAATAAAATATGCCCGGAACTATTTGCAATTGATGGTGGGATTCCGGCACTTCCTAGTGAATTTCCTCACATGGTAAGTTAATGATTCGTCAATTTAATATCTTGATATTACATACTGTTATTATTTTTGTGCAAATAATAGTGTCCAATTATGGTTAAAATTGCTATCCTCGCAGTATTTTCAATTTCGTAATTTTTCAACCCTTACAGAAACGTTTAAGGGTCACGCATTATCAGTAATTTTTGTAAAAATGCTATAGATATTATTTTAATTTTTTGTCAATAGAAATCTAATTTGTGGTAAAGGAATAAGAAAATCCACCCTGCTTTGATATCAGTCAGATTTCCAGCCTTTCAAGCTTTTTTAATTCGTCACTAAAAGTACTAGACCATTTCATTTCATACGCTCGTGAGTGGCAAGTAAGTGAGAAATATTTTTCGAAAGCTATTGCTTTTTTTCAACCATTTGCAGTTTACATCGCGAACATATGCCCCAGTATCTCAGGAAAAAATTGTTTTACGTAAATTTTGCCATTGCAGGCGGCAGTTGGGTATGGAGCAAAAAGTAACATCCAATGGAAATGTGGAGGCTCGTTGATCAGTGAAAACTTTATACTTACTGCTGCACATTGTCTTCACGGAGGGAAAGAGTAAATAAACTTTAAACATTTTTCCATTTGTAAAGCGATCTCTCATGTAGCCTAAGTATACCATACTTTATAAGTAACTTTAGGATAATGTGCTTCTAAAATAGAAATAAATGATGACACCTCTTATGGTGAGGAAGTTTTACAGCACACAGTCAATGAATAAACCTCATTGGCAGGAATAAATCATTTTTACAGTGATAACAAGGCAAGTGCTCATCTTTTACTCATTAATTTGCTAGTAAGACGTTACTCTTAATATTTCTTTCTCAAATTCTAGAAAATTCGCACTCACTGCAACTGTTATGACTGAGGTTTCGCAGTCTAATACCTATGTGATTTATGAATGAAATCTATTGATGAGCACTACTACCTGAACAATTTCCCTGATATTCGAATCTTATAATCTTACAGTGGTCCACCGCAATGGGTGTTGTTAGGAACATTGACTTTGGTAAAGAATGAGACGTTTCTGGGCGAATCCGGTCAAATCCACGGAGTGCTTCGAAGGATTCAACATCCAGAATACAAGCCTCCGGCCAAATACAACGACGTCGCCCTCCTGGAGATAGGGCCGGCCTTCACGAGGAATCCCAATTCGGTGCTGTCAAAGGAATTACATCCTGCTTGCTTAGCTACGGAGGACTCATATCAGTGGCGCTCATTCGTCGCGACAGGATGGGGTCGCGTCGGATTCGGTAAATAACAACTTTACACGTAATGGCGATTTACGAACCATTCAAACCGTGAAATTTTCGCTTGCGTAGTTTTTGAGAGTTGTATAAAGGCCGTTTTACACGGGGCACGTAATTGCACAGGTTAGTACTACATTTCTTCCTCGGAATATTTAATGCAAAAAAATATGTTTAATTCATTAACTATGGTGGGAAAACGTTTTTGGCTTTAAAACTACCTAATAGTTTCAATTTTTATTCAGTAATTTTAGCCATTAGTTCTGAGCTACTAGTTTTTATAATTTTGTGTAGAAAAAATTAGCAATCAGTTCTGAAGCGAAAAACAGTTTTTTCTCAATATTTCTTAAATTTTTAAGATCATTAAATAAGACACATTTGTCACAAAGGCCAAAATAACAAAATGGACATATGACAGTGTTACTCCCTTTAGAGAGAATATATGTGTAACTGCAAACTAAACTTCGATGCATTAATGTATCATTGTATAGCCAACCCCATGGGGTTTGTCTAGCAGTATATAATACACATATATAAACTTTTTTTTAAGGTGGAGAGCGAAGCAACGAGCTTTTGAAAGTAGAGCTGGATGTCTTCGATGAGGCTAAATGCAATAAGACTTTCGAGGTTGAAATAAGGACAACGAATCAGCTGATGAGAGGCATCGACTCCACAATGCTTTGCGCCGGAATACTGAGTGGAGGAAAGGACACATGCCAGGTAATGCGGCTATAGTACAGGTTCTGAGGAGTGATTTAGGCCTTAAAGATGTGAATTTCAAAACAAAATTTCAAAGATGCTCCCCCTTTTCTGTTGCTCATTTAAAGCACTCTATCCAAAATTGCCATTCAAGCACTGAGAGACAAGAGTGACTACTTATTTGCATTATGCAATCACAAATTAAACATATTCTTGGCATTCATGTTTGTCAATAAACGGGCTAAAAATAGTAATGTAAATTATTGGTGGATATCGCTCATAGTATCACATTTATCATTACAAAAGCAACATTTGCGAAATTTTTACCTAGTTTTTTATTCACTCATAATAATAGTATGTAAAAACAAAATTACAATCGTAAAATTGTTATAGGCATGTATCTTATGCCATTGAGACAGTGTATATGGAGAAGAGGTTCAATTATTATCATAAGAGCTTCCTTCTTATCAGAATCCACACTGCAATTTATTCCTTTCTCGCAGAGAAAATTATTAAAGGATATATTCCTTGGCTTGCTTCAAGTTGTTAATTTTCCTAGATGTTATCGAATGGGTATTGCAATACGAAACAAATCTTGGATTACGAAATTTCCAATCCCTCACTCTTTGCAGGGTGACTCTGGAGGACCATTGCAGTTTGAATTGAAGACAGAGTGCCAATATGAGATATGGGGAATCACATCATTTGGTAAAGTTTGCTCGTTCGCCAATTCTCCATCTGTTTACATGAGAGTATCGGCGTACGTTAAGTGGATAGAAGACATTGTCTGGGCTACGTAATTAAGAAGACTGCTACAACCCTGGGCAATGTTTCGCATCGGTTATAGAAGAAGTATCCCTAAAATACTATCAATTTGATACTATGGATTTGAGTGTAACTTTAACGACTTCAATCAGCGTACCTTGTTTAGGTATTTCATTATCATTCATCATTTATTTATTTTCATGCAATACATTACCAGCTTACACATTTGAAACTGCATATGCTTTTTGTTTAGAGTTTACTGCTGTATTGATGTATTCATATTTTTCGCAAAAAATCTCATTTCTTAAGTTACCGCATTAGTTCTGTATATTTGCCATTGAAATTCCAAATGAAAAAATTAGCATTGTTCAAAAGAATGACTCATTTTAACTGGCGTGGAGTGGATTAAATAATTGAGTAACCTTTCGTGATAACCAAATTTATTTCAGTGCCATAATTAGCCTTACATGCAATTATACATTACCCTACGTGTACGTCATTTCTAAGGTTTTATAGTCAAATAATTCAAATGTTAGTTATCTCCTCATTGTTATACAGTCACGCTAATAAATACACCCTGAAATAAAATGAGATCTCAAGTATTTCATTCTTATAGTTAGTAATTTTCCAATCTGTATTCAAAGAGTGACAACATTTCTAATGGTTTCATTTCGCACGTATCCACGACTCCGCGTAAACGTGCTCCGATCCACCCTATGTAGATTTAATAAAGAAAATGTCTTTCTGACAAGCAATTTTGACAATCATTTACGTAGTTTTATTGAATTTGTATATTTATTTTATTGTAATAAATTAATATATAAAAATTAATATATAAATACTACCCTCACATAACTACTTGCACTTGGTTAAAATTTCAATTCCCCCGATTCCAATTTATATAAATTAATATATAAAATAATTAATTTTAATCGTACTTAAATTTATTGTAATGTTTGTACGAGTTGTAAAACTTCGTAAAACTTTCGTTACATTTTGAAAAATTCGGGGGAATTGCCAATTTTTGGGATAATTTAAAAATAAATAAAATAAAATTTATAAAATGCAAAATGTTGACTTGTTTCCAGTAATGAACAAACGTATCGGAAGGTTATTTATGCAAGGAATTTTCAAGATTTGTTAAACGCTGAACATACTAAACCAGATTACCCATAAGACTTACTTACTCTCAAATTTTAACCAAGTGCGAGTAGTTATGTGAGGGTAGGGATTCTTGATTTTCTGGGAAATGTGCCGTAAATATTAAGAGGAATGGGATCGAGCGCCCCTGACTGTCACTACCTCAATAGTAAATATATAGAAGAGCGCTCAAGGTGGGCACACAGAAATCACATACCTACATTGAAGCTCTAAGCGTAAAAATAAATTTGTAAAATGAGAAAAATTATCAAATAAAAAACAAATGAATAGCATCTATTGGAACTTAGATTCTTCTTAAAGCGTATGTCATTCAAATGAAAATCAAAAGTCATTCAAAAAATTTCGATCGAAAGAAATACCACAATCAAACACTATTGTAAGATTTAGACACTCATACTAATTATAGCGTGTTCCACCTTTTAAATTTCGTGTGAATGTGACGATGCCAAAAATACTCTAGCTCATATTTATTCTGAGGCTACTACTTAGTAATACCAACCAATTTACGTAATCATCGCAAAAAATTGTAATAACCTATTCTGAAACAGCACTAAAAAGTCATATTGCATCTTAGTAAAATAAAAAAATATAATCTTGTCAAAAAAACAAATACCTATTAGGATTTATAAAACAATAGTTATGGCGATGTTATTATATGGCTCTGAAGTATGGGCTTTTACAAAAATATTTTAAAAGAAGCTTATGACCTTTGAAAACAAAGTTTTACGAAGACTATTTGGTCCCATGAATGAAGAAGATATACGGAAAAAACAAAGAGCTAAGAGACTTATACAAAGAACCAAATATCGTGGGAATCATCACACGCAGGAGATCAAGATGGCTGGGCCACCTCCATAGAAGAAGTGAAGAAACAATGATGAAACAAGTTTTTAAAGGGTAAACAGAAGAACAACTCCTTTTATCGGCCCTTTATCCAAAGTTGTAACCCAAAAAGTCCCTAAAAATAAATACAAGGACGCCTTTTTAAATAACAACACCTTGGGAAGATTGTTAAATAACACTAAAAATGTAATTGAACCCAAATAAAAATCTGGTATTTATAAATTAAAGTGTAACAATTTTGATTCATACTATATCGGCTAAAGGGACAAAACTTCATGACAAGGATGAAGAAACACAAGGCATGCTGGAAGAACAAGGATGATACGTAAGCTTTCGCCCGGCGCGGCCCCTCTTGGAAATGGGGTCCAAAGCAGTTTCGATCCAGAAATACTCCATTTTAAAGGTTAAGGAAGGAGGATGGATGCCTTGAAAATTCGGGATATTGCAACAAACGGAAGCCTTGTTAACGACATAACTTCTCCCAACCCATCCCCCTTATTACTCATCACCCTCCTAAATCCCTCACCCCCACAACCCGAAAGACAAACTTTGTTTCCCCTCTAGGAAATACGAATCCCCGCTCGTTACCAACCCCCCTCCATTAAAAACCATAGTAAATATAAACCTGTCCTCGCCATATTTTTTTTATATTTTGTGCACTTGATAATGGCGCAACAGCCGAAACCGGTAAAAAAATAGAATTAAAAGAATAATAAATTGTGGAAGTAACGAAGTGTGTTTTTTTGATAATTTGGAGCCCTTCCACCACGTACAAATTCAAGATTCGATTTAGTTTGTAAACAGAAGGTAAAAGACCGGTAGAAAGAACGAAAATGCGCTGCGGCGACGATGCAAAGAAGGATATGGCGACGGTAGAATGTGGAGGAGGCACTAGGTGAGGCCAGAGACCATCTAAGTTTCGAATGGCCACAAGAGTGACAGAATTCTGAAACAAGATCAACGTTTTGTTCGAGAATACATTTACGTATCCATGAAGTCAGACAAAGAAACCTTGATGCTCTGTCCGCCAAAATCTCGAACCATAAAATTCTTGAAAGGTGAAATCCCTTCTTCCTGTGGCAAAATATTTCCGATTGACATCACCGTGTGGTTTTCATTTCTTTAGAGCTCAGTGAAATAACGTTTGCTTCGCAGTTTTTTTTTATCGGAACTGAGTATTCACGAGAGCAGAATCACCGGTCCGAAGCCCACTCCTTCTCTTGGCGTTCCCCTGCCACAAACACGCAATCCTCTTTAGTAAAATCATCTTCGAAAAAAAAAGAATTGAAAAATGCGCCACTGAACGGGCAAATCGCTCGAGGTTACGGCAACCGGTCACGTGATACAAGGCAAAGTGGAAAGGCGATGGAAAACGGTTAGTATCCACCTGACTCTCGGGAGATGAAGACGCTTCAGCCAAGGATGAACACTAGGTACAAGATAAACATCTGCAGCTTATTCGTGTTCTCCCTGCTCGCTTCTTGCTCCGCGCAAAAGTTTCCAGGTAAGATGGTTAAACGTAACTCAAGACGTAGGTCGCTCGCTGGAGGATCGTCTCCGGAGAGTAGCCAATCAGCATATGTAATTTCCTTTTAATTTGGAGATACTTCACCCGCTGCATTGCCAGTTTTCACATGCTATATGTGGTAATACGAAATGATTCGGTCATTTGTGACTTTAAGTTTGAGGCCAGATTGTTTCAAGATTCTCAGGCCTCGTTAACGTCTTACAAGTGCCCTCAATGACTAGGTACAAAAGGCATGCTTTCAGCATCTGGTACTTTTACATTGGAATTTCGATGTATATTTAATTTTAAAATATATTTCATTGCTGTGGGCCAGCGTTACGAAGACCTTCCAGGCTTCAGAATCGTAAACAGCTTTGCCGACCGATTTGAAATCAACGGTTAAGTGTCTGGTGAAATGGTAAGCCTCTTTAGCATGACATTCAAGGCAGGAATGGGTCCACTCAAATTGAATAACGATCTATCCATTGACTTTGTTTAGGTGTATCGGCGATCCCACAAAAGGTTTTAGGCTATATTTTGTTAAAAATATGTACCCAAAAAGTATGTGTGTGCATGTTGTATGAGAACCAACATCTATCACCTTTTGCTTGAACTCAAACATATCTATTTATTAGTAACCTCCTTGTCCGTGCGGTCCTATTCTGAACTGTTTCAATATAAATATGCGCATAATGTTACCCGAGTGATTAGTACGTATAAGTAAAATTCAAATGACCACTTAAAGAGTTTAATCATGACATTTTAACGCGATAACTCTCTAGTAACTCATCACTGAATTTTAACACTGCTAGTCAGGTTAGCATTCGTAAAAGTGGTTATAGAAAGCTTTCCCTACGAGCAGAACGCCACTCAAGTGTCAGTAAAGGTCACCACTCATTAAGCGGAATATCTTGAAGCAACTCATTCAGATCCACTCATAATTCCTGCGCTTTCTCATGACGCATTCGATTACTCGTGAAAATTGTTCGTCCAGTTCTTTTATTTTCACTTGCAGGCCATCCCGCGTTGCTCGGGGAGGATATTACCCACGAATGTTACAAAAGAGGATCCTCAAGTAGTCCTTGAAATGTGTTGTCAGCCACCGCGCATTTAAATCGGTTTGCAAAAGTCGCCACTCGCGTCGTTAACGGACAAATTGATCCGAGTTTCACGGGGAAACAAGGTTTAATCAGGGGTATTAATCGAAATTTATGTTTATGAGGATGTGATCCATCAAATTCATAACTTTTCAATGCTATTCCTCTCATTTTCAAAGACCATACTGCGAAATATTGGAAAAAAGTGGATCGCATTGCACTCATCACTGCACCGCGGATATTTTTGAAAACCGATTAAAATGCGACCGAAGTGGAGTGGACCCATAGAAGTGGGGAATTCGGAATTCATGATCGGATAGCAGGATTTTTAGGAACAAATCAGATGTGGTGACGTTATATCGATATCGAGTTCCGTATACCGCGCAGGAGATCAGCTTGTACTACGCACCATAACATTGATCGTTGTGTGTGTATGTACGTGCGTAGACCAAAAATTTTGAGTGAACGCGTACTCTAGTAAAAAGGTTCGCACCGAGAGAATTAATTGTCAAGTGTAGAATACGTGTAGAGTTCCGTTTTCCCAATTAACGTGTCAAGAGGTGTGCCTACCCGGCAAGATGTCTAACCACAGAAGTTGTATGAAGTGACGTAACAAAGGCTAATAAGATAACGTCGCAAAGGACGAGTCGGATGCAACCGGAAGTAGCATTACGGGGTGATAGATATACAGACTGTCCCAAGAGTCGTGTGTCATTTTTGACTTGCAATTTTAGTATTTTTGCATCGAGCAGTATTCATGAAAGTTGGCATACTTATGGGAAAAGGTCCTAAGTTTTTTTGAGTTTAAGCACAATTTTACAATTTTGACCTTTGTGTGTCCAAGCCAAAAATTTGAATTTGCCTTATGGGGTTTCAATGTTAAAAAAAATCGATATAGAAAAAAGTCTGAATTTCATTGAACGAGATGTCAATTCTTAGGTTTTTGGACCCTAGAAACACGAAAATAACACTTTTATTTACTAAAATTCAACCGTTAACCCAGTAAGGTCACCGTCAAGCTCATAAGAGTGGCAAAAAGAATAGCATACCAACAAACGTGTCGAACCATGGGTTTTATAGGGTGCCCAAGTCATTGATATTGTCCAAATACCCGTATTATTCACTAATTGACCTCCAAAGTTAATACGGAGGTCATAGGTCATAGAGGTAAACGTCCGGCCATCGTGACAACTAAGGTGTCGAAACGTAGGTTTTGAAGGGTGCCAATGTCGGTTTTTCAGTTCATAGATCCGTATTGTTGATTTTTTGACCACCGAGGTCTCAATGGGGGTCAAAGGTCATAGAGTTAGTTAGAGTTGTATAAGTAAGTTGTAGAGTTAGAGTTGTATAGTGAAATTCGGATCGGTCTACCGTCGGTGAGGCGGGTGGTGACTTTAATAAACCCATTTACATGCACGGTGGGTGACACCACATCCATCTGGCCGTCTGTAGGATCCTCCTTTGATGTGTTGGTGGTGCTCACATATTTTAGCTTTCTCCCCCTTTTATATATATAACATATCAGTTCCTTACATCGATGGCATGATAGTGATTCTTCATAGCAAAATGTGAACTAGAGGGATCATCATCTTCTGCGCATGGTACAAAGATCGAAATGGCTAAATCCGAGATCGTGCGACAGGTCGGATTGGACTGCTACAACGATAGCGTTTGTTTTCATATTGTTTATGACGGTTGGATTTTGTTTCGGTTAAGAAGAATTATCATGAATAAAGAGAAGTGACAGAAGTTCAAAAATATCTTAATATTTCATTCATTCCATTTCGTGTACTCGCACCGAGGTTAGTGATTTGGTTTTTGGCCTCACATATTGGTTACTGCGCTGCCATGGTGAGTACTCTTCGATGTATTTACCATGAGATAGACTCCTAGCAAATGGCAACTAAAGAGACTATGGCCTAAACTGCATGTTTTTATCAATTTCAACTTTCTTCTTTTCGATGTTCTTCATCCAAACGTAACCACCGTAGAAAAATGCAGTGTGGGGGTCGCATTAGTTTCTTTATGATGATATTAACTTTACATGATTAGATTAGTATCGATTATTTTGGCATCCAATTTATTTCTAAACGAGGTGAAAGACAATCCATTGAGGGGCTTTTACGATCATAACTACCCATTTTACCTCAATTATGCTATAAATAATATCACTCAATTCTTAGTCCCTACAATTGAATCAATGGCATTATTGTACATAATTACACTATTATGTATAGGATAAAGTTCACATTTCATCATTATAAACTAGGAACATGACACTCTTTTTGACGTAGCTGTTCGCATGCAACTTCAGTATTTTCGATCAAATAAGTTCGTTTTTATTTATAAATAGTCAACAAGGAGGAAATGGCGAATATGAGATTGCAACTAACGTGAAAATATATCAGTTTCCTCTCCTTAATATATATATTTTTTTCTTTTTTTTAATCCTGCCATTGCTTGCGCTGCAGGGGACAGTTGTGTTGACTCCAGGCGCCGACCTGGAGTGTGTAAAGCCATTACCCAGTGTCCGAGTGCCCAAGCCGCTTTGACCAGTGGCGTTCGACCGATCACCTGCAGTTTCCAAGGCAGTCAGCCCATTGTCTGTTGCTTGCCCCAAGATGATAGCTCCACGACTCCTCCAGTGACCACCCCTCCACCGAGAGAACCCGGAGATAAGGCCCGATTTTGCAAGTATTCTAAATTAAAAAAAAAACAAGCCCCGAAATTCTTATATCAAACTATCGCTTGCTTTTAAACTGCATTACTTTAATATCTCATAGCAACTTCACACGGGAGCGTGGTTGCCTGGCGGGTAGACCATTGAGCTACTTATAACGGATATCGGGTCCAAGTCCATTGGGGGGCGATTCTATCTCTTGCCTACCTCGTAGGGTGAGGTAGGCAAGAGATAGAATCGCCCCCTGCTACTCCTGGCTTCCACTCGCCTGTAACTCAAGCCTGTAAGCCCAGGGTGTGCTCAATCCTCACAGTTGCAAGCCAACCTACAAGTTGAATCACTAATTGACTACTTTTAAATCTCTTATTAATCGAAAATTTACGTCTCGTTAATTTATTGGAAACATACTGAAAGTATAAATTTATTCTTTTGCAAAAGTTAATTTGATTATGCAAATGCCATAAAGATTACGAGTTAAATGATTAGCTATAGAGATTTATATAGGTGATATAGGTTATCCAGGATCGTAACAAATATTTGTATATTGTTTAAGGGTGCCAAAAGTATAGTGAACCTTGTCCAGAAGTATATGCAGTTGCGGGTGGGAAACCTGCAATACCAGATGAATTTCCTCATATGGTAAGAATTTTTACCCGTCCCATTGCGATAGTGACACCTTCGAGGGGAAGAAAACTGAAATTAATATATTTCACTATCTGAAGTATGTCTGATGGAACTCCAAATTTGAATGGCGTATTTTACTTTCAAACATTCCTCTTGTAAATAAATGAGAAACAAATTGCATTTCCCACTACTATTATTTTGATACTTTTGTTTTCTTAATTTCTTTCACATAAAAATATTATTTATGGCACTAATTTCAGAATTTTTCAGAATCTAATTATCTGATTTTATTTTCTCTTCCAGGCTGCTGTTGGGTATGGTTCACAGAATAACATTCGCTGGAAATGCGGTGGTTCTCTTATAAGCGAAAACTTCGTTCTAACAGCTGCTCATTGCTTATCAGGAGGGAGAGAGTAAGTTTTGTCCTTTTAGGCTACTTGTTTATTGAAAATCAAAATGCCTGCGGAAAAAATTGTTGACTATGGTACAGGATGGGTAGCTTTATTGTACTTCAAAGCAGGACATTTTTGATCGCAAAACTTTTCCTTGACTATTTTTTTCCTTAGACGTTTTGTGCAAAAAAGCGCCATTCGGTCCAAAGTAAACGAAACGAAATATCCTAGAGTACCTTTCCCCAACCCTAGATATTGCATTTTACATCGAAAAATAGTTTTAAATTGGTTTATATATTTTTGCTTCAACCTACCGAAAAAAAATATTAAATCAGTACAGGCCTTCCCCATTATGAATATTTTCTTTGAAAACTTTAGATCCAAAAGGTGGAATTCCGGAATTTTGAGGAACTTGGATTTTACATCTAAAAATCAAACGCCATTGATTATTTTTCCATTGTTATTATTTCCAACTTACAATAAGTTCATAATTTGTGGAGAAGAATTAATATGAAGGCACTAATTCATTCCTGTAGATCCAGAAGAGTAATAGCTCGAAAGAAATCTATGAACAAAGGGACTTTCGCAGAATAGAAATAGTGGAATGAACAACATGATTTTTTATGCAAAATTTTGGATATGAATCATTCAACCGAGGTCAACTATTTAAAAAACGGTACTACTAATGACCATCAGCTAGTTCGTAATATATTAAACATTGCCAAATAGATCATGATCAATTTATGACTCAGTAAGTGCTTTACAATCTGCGTAGGGAAGGATCTAAGGTAAGGATTCTTGAATAAGTGTATTTATTTTCATTTCAGTGGTCCACCTCAATGGGTTTTGTTGGGAACTGTGAGTTTGGCGTCGAATGAAACATTTTTGGGTGAAACGGGTCAAATCCACAGAGTTCTTCGGAGGATTCGTCACCCTGGATACAAACCACCGGCTAAATACGATGACGTTGCACTGCTTGAGATAGGACCAGCGATAACAAGAAATCCAAGGCCTTTTAGTGGCAAGGAATTACACCCCGCTTGCTTGAATACATACGAAACATTTCGATACTCCTACTACATTGCTACAGGATGGGGTCGCACTGGCTTTGGTAAGTGATACTCATTGGCTATCTTAACTGAGTATGCATTGGTGCGAGGAAATTACAAAGGGAATATGAGGCTTTGGGTGCTGTATTTTTCAATCTCACGGTCACTCTCAAGCCAGAGGCTTATGCAGATAAGATCTTTGAGGGGAACAATATTAATAGAAGGCTAGGTTTAGCAATTATTATAAGAGCACCCCATGGTTATTTAACATGAATGCGAAATAAAAAATAAAGTAGCACAGAAGATATGAAGAACCACAATAACTTTGAGCGGTGCTGCGGGCAGTAGACAGTTTGAGTACTAATAATTCTCTCATTTAATTCCCATGATTAATTGGGGTTTTGAAATTTTGGCAGTTATATAGTCATTCTAACATAATATCACTTAACGCCGTAACTCAAGTACTCTCCAATAATTAGTGACTACTGTTTGAAAATATATACCTTTGTTTAATCTTGATCGAGCACTTGGGAATTTCAGTGGTTCTTTCGTTAATTTGCGAATTATCCAACCTATTTACAAGGAATGCTCAAATTCCACTTTAAAGCATCGCAATGGTATGGTTGAGTCGTAATAAACTGTTCTTTTATTCCTTAAATATTGTGGTTCACTGAGAATAATGATCATGAAAATTTCCCTTCGGTGCGGTGATAGTCAATTTGAAGGTAATTCTCACACCTCTTATCCATAACATTAATCGGAATCAATCATCCTACAAAACTAGGTTATTTTAATCGCTAAGCGATCTCAGTTGTTACTCCCTTAGGGCTTTATCGGTTCCCTGTATTAATATTTGGTAAAAATCTATTTGAAATATGTATAACCCTGAATTCTTTTCATAACCTTTTTAAAGTCCATATGAGTGAAAAACAAGACTAACATTATGATATGAACTACAGGGGGAATCGGGTTGGTGTGGTGGTTAGAGTGTTGGCTTCCCACTCGGTGGGCTAGGGTTCAAATCCCGGCGGTGGCAGAGAATTTTAAGAGACTGCCCGATCCCAGCTTGAATGTTGTGTGAAGGACATTTCAAGGACAACACTCCGCCCGTCGAATGGGACGTTAAGCCGTGGTCCCCTTGGCCCCTTTCGTTAAGAGCAGGCTAACGCCGAAGCCGGGTTTCTCTCCACCCTTCCTTACCTACCACTCCCTCATGGCGCTAATGACCTCAGCTGTCGGTCGCCTCCTCCAAATAACCATTACGAACTATAGATTTCAATTACAATATTGACCCCTTATTGAGAAGTGCATGAAAAATTACTCCTCTTCTAGGTGAGGACCCAAGTATGGAGCTATTGAAGGTGTCATTGGACGTCTTTGACGAGGCCAAGTGTAACGAAACTTTTGAGGCTGAAATAAGGTCCACAAGTCAATTGAAAAGAGGCATTGATTCGACGATGCTGTGCGCTGGAATCCTGGAGGGAGGTCGGGACACTTGTCAGGTAAATACGATGAAAAGCATTCTGATCGGTCGTGTATTTCCTTTTATTTTCGGACTTCCGAATATATTTCTTTATTAAAATAGTATATATAAAATTTAATAAAATTATTTTTGGTAATATAGCGGAGGATCTAAATAAAGTTCGAAATTGGAATGAATTCTGGTCTTCCAGTTGGTATAGATCTCTCGCAATAGATTGATTCCCTCATTAATTATCCACGAGGATTGGTTTGATTGGTGAAGGACGAACTCACCCCAGACATGCTACAGGTTTGCGAATGACACACATTCAGTTCCTTTCCTGGGATACTCGCATTTAGAAAATTTTCGCTTGGGAATTATTCCCGAATGCTTCCCCCAGGATTCGAACCTAGCACCCAGGATTATAAGCTCAGATTTCCACTCATTATAACTCACACCCTATGTATCACGCTCCCGATCCAATATATAAATAGGTGATACATGAAGAGTTATAGGTCCTCATCTGTTTTTTTATACTTTTAATAGCAGATAAATAAGCAACTTACCAGCACAAATGTTGTGGACTCATTAAAAGGAAACCACTCATAAAGGGGAAAATATACATGAATAATATAAGTTATTAACATCATTTCTTAAAAATGGATTCCCATAGCATGACCGTTGAAAGAAGCTGGCCGTTGAGTCAGGTTTCATTGAAATTTTTAGTATAGTTTTTCCTTGTGGAAGGTTTCTACCTGAGAGTAAATTCAGCGCGTCACCTTTAGTTAAATTTATCACACTCGCTATGTAAATTATTCAAAGCGTAAAATCACAAGCTTGGGGAGAGAGTGTTCCCTTTTCTCCCTGGTCATCGGAATTTCCCCACTGATCGGATCGCGCTTGAGTATGTTGTCAGTCAAAGAGCGGGTAGCCTATTTGGGGAAAGGCTCAGTAATAGGTGGTACAAGACATGCGTTAGAGTTTCCATGAGACGTTCTGCTTGCCTCAAATAACACTGTCTTGTGCTCTGAAGCCATCGAAATACACACAGAATATAAGTCCACTACTGCACATTAATCGTTAAGAGCAATCAGTGTGAATTAAGAAATGGTGTTCCGGGGACAAGTTAAGGCGATTTTATTTTCCCAACGGATGGTTCACAAGTTCATTGCATTTCCTCTCTGTATTTTATCTCGTAAGGAAAACGCCAGCTCTTGTCTCAAACAGAACACGTCGTCTCTACATCATTAAAGTATCCTAAAATTAAGTAATATTAGCATCGAGGTATTACTAAGCTAATTCCATGCCCCGGGAGACAGCCATTGTTAGCCTTTTACGTCGGGGATGAGAGCATCCAGCCACAGAAAATGACTAATTCCAATATACCTTCACTCTAACATTGGAGAAATTTTTCCCGCCGGCGTCGAGGCCGAGAAATTGGGTTCAAGAGGGAAGTAATAGTGTACGTTTAAGGACTATATATGAATAATTTCACTAGTAAGTATTTATCCATTCAATAACCTATACAGTAAAATACATATATTTCACATTCGTTCCATGAATTGGCAGTTTAACCATACCTGATCAAATTTACTACATTTTATCCTGATGAAGCAATTTTAACATCCACATCTGAATGAAAGCGTGAAACACCGGATTATTGCAAAACAACTTTTTCAAGCCAACAACTTTTTAATACGCTAGAATTTTAATAAAGATTTCAATCACTCCATTCTAATTTTAAATATAAGTTCACGTTCCTATTGAACAAGAGATGGTAAGTACAAATAATGAATCACATCAACTTTGGGACTGTTAGAAGTAGGTCATAGCCATGGATATTAAAAGTAGGGAAATGAATATGTTGAGCCCTTTGCTTAGCGTCGTACCCCCCCTTTTTTTGGTTCGCTACAAGTCAGATAATTATACCCCCGCGTGATAAATTACGCAAGACAAATGGTTCCCGATCTCTAATCATGCTTTTCTTTTTTATTTCAGGGAGATTCCGGAGGACCGCTTCAGTTTCCTGTGAGGGGAGGTTGTCAGTATGAGGTCTGGGGAGTCACTTCATTTGGAAAGGTTTGCTCCTTCGCCAATTCTCCGTCCGTCTACATGAAAGTTTCCGCCTACCTGGAGTGGATAGAGGACAATGTCTGGCCCTCATGAGTTTTGTATTTATATTCATCATTCCGCAGAAGTGAATATATTCATGAAGTCTTATTTGCATGGAAATCACCAAAAGAATGTCGATCATTCAACGTCAAAGAGATTATATTTAGATAGATTTATTAACAAATTAAAGAAGATTTGATTCCAAACGTTTCAACTCAGAAAAATCCATTTCCACATTATGCTTAGAGTTTATAAGATTTTGGGATCTTCCAAGCGTTGGGGCCATAAGAGACGCAGGGAAGGATGGAACGCGACTTGAACATTTATTTTCCGTATTAGGCCTTATAGAAGCTGAGTTATATTCAGATAACGAATTCAAACATTAATATTGTCAGTAGCTACCTAATTGCCGGCATCGGTGGCGGCGAAGTTCAGACCTCACCTAAGAAAAAGATGGTTGCGGGTTCGAGTACCGCATGGGTAGGTTATTCCTTACCAGAACCAGCTAAATAGTTGTATGATTGCAGTAAAATGAGATGTGTATGACGCTGAATGGTCGAATTTTTTCTTAATGAAGGCTGCATATACAGTAATACGTATTTGGGGCTCCAAAAATTCATCATCACCACTATTTTAGTGACATTCAGATTGAATATATCAACTAAGAAAAGCATTTCAGAATAATTTCGCCATATTATTTCTACCCCTTAGCATAATAAAATATAAGTATTACCGGAATAAATAGGTTTACCACTTAATAATAATTGCCTTTTTAAATTTTATGGAAATATACTTGAACGGCATTAATGACATCTGTCATATAAATAAAGGACTAATGATATCTTTATTTTATATGTTTCATCAAAACGGGATATTAAAGTTGTTTTTCAGCATTTTCATTGGGCAATTTCTATAGGCGTTGTAATTTCAAATGGAAAGGCGTTTGAATCAGGAATTTCAAATATTAATGAGAGCGGGAGCTATTACATTTGATATTTAAATGTATAAATGATTATCACTTTTAATTTGTAAACTTATAAAAAGATGTATAGCAATGTTTTAGTAAGAAAGAACAAACTGAAAACGTTTGGCTAATGGTAATTTGTCGCAGTATCCATAGCGATGTGGTGGTGGTAGAAAGATAAATTTGAAATTTATAATATAGATAATATTAAATGGTAAAAAATAATGAAGATTCTCACTTCTGTTTCATTTTTGCTATAAAATTCGTATGCAATTAAAAAAAGTTGATTCACCTCTTCCTTCAACCCTAGTTGTGCCATATTTGTTACCTGCTCTTCATATTCATAAATGTGGTGAGCAAAAACTTTGTGATTATGAATTCCTAAAATAAATTTGCACTTAAGACTTCTAGACTATGTATTTACAATAGAAACACGTAAAATGGAAACAGATTAGAAATTCACGTTTAATATGCACAGCCGTATCAACACAATTAAAATAATCGAGCAAAAAGAGCTATAATGAATGAAGAAAAAATAAATGTTGCAGAAGCATCAAAACCTTGAATGACTTTGATGCTAGCCAAATTTTTATCAATTGGTCTATGATTATAACCTCATAAAAATTCATTTTTCATGCAACAAAATGAAATCAGATGATCGAACAGAAAATAAGAATTCCTTTATAATGAAGTTATATAATACTACGGCCAAACAATGCTTTCAATCCATGGGATAAATTCTGACACCCGCGTGTACACTGCTGATGATGTGCCTACCCCACATATTTTTCCAAATGACGTTATCCCCCAGATTTCATACATGCAGGCTTCTTTGAAGGGAGCTTGAAGAGGTCCTCCAGAATCACCCTGAAAATGAACATAGCACAAAAATTTAAAAAAATATCCTCTTGCAAGAAGTGGTAATACATTTTACTATTGAAACGTTATCTTCAGGTATTTTATAGCTGAGCTGAATTCTTAATATTTTATTGATTTTCAAGATAAATATAGCGCAAGAACGATATAGTGGTGATTTCAAAACTGTATTCGGATAAAAATATCCCAGAATGATAAAAATTAACGGCAGTTAATTTCCAAAAAAAAAAGAAAAAAGAATTATTTCATTTCGACGAAAAGTATTCCACTTAAATTTGATCATACCTTGCATGTATCCTTGCCACCTTCCACAGTTCCGGCGCAAATCATTGTTCCATCAATACCCTTTCGTAATTGATTTGTCGTTCTTATTTCCACATCAAAGGTCTGATTGCAGATAGAGTTATCCAATAAATCTAATTCGACTTTCAGTAAGTCTGGACTTGGGTCTTCTCCTGTAAAATGAATTGGAAGATGGCTTAAGATACTCATTTATTTATAAGACAAGTGCGGCCGAACTATATTGTCTGTCCAAACACGGAAGGCGGGTAAGAGATTGAGGCTCGCTCGAAAGTTCAACATTAGCCGCGAAACCTCCGTCCGCTAAACAATAGCCGGAGTCTGGTCGACCGCGTGCGATATCATGTGTCACAAATAGCACTCAACTCTGAAAAGTTATCACAAAAAATATGCGTAATTTGTAATTTTTTATTACAGTTTCGATTTCTACTAGTGATTTCATGAAAAAATATTCAAAATACTACGTAGCTATGTCAATTAGTTACTTATCACTTAGTTTAAAACTTAAAAAAAAAGGTAAATACACTTTTTTTAAACCACTATTTGATAGAAATATACTAAATTTGATTTTATAATCCCTTACCCGCCTTCCGTGTTCGGACAGACTATATGTAACGAACCGGCCCGCAATGTGGGTTCTTGCCCTTGGTGTCGAGAGGCGAATAATCACACACAAGTATTTTCAGTTTTTAACCCTAAGTTTATTTCCCTTTATAAAATCCCAAAATCCCAAATCAGTTCAATGAAAATACATAAAGTAATAATGAATTTGTGCGTCCAGAATAGCCAAAAGTTAAGGTATTACCAATGTTTCGGGGAGGAGAGGAGCTGCTGGTGATGGCACGGGTGGATAGCGAGGCGCTTCGGTAGCACGGGCCATACGGCCCGCGCTTCGACTCCAACTGACGGTTACATTGTGACTGACCACTGGCGAGTCTAGTAGTAACTAAGAAACTGAGTCAAGTAAGTGAGTGTAAAAATAGCATCTCCACCGTGCCATTATATAGGGGAGGCGAAACAAGGATGTTTTCGACAAAGAGGAATGGGAAGAGTAAGTTTTAGGCGTTCTCGAAAGTGAAAGGTGCAAATACAGAGGCATATTTTGATCAATCAGGCTATTCTGAGACGTCAGACAACAACATATATTTATGCATATTTTGGAAATGGAAATCTTCCATTTCCGTATCACTAAATATAGCAGTGGAAACAGTGCACTACGGCGGGCCCACAGGGATACGCCCCTTGAGTCCAAGCATAAGTGTTTTCATACTTTTTCGCCCACGCACTTAAGATCGTTTTACACGGGGCACGGAATTGCGCAGGTTAGAGCTGCATTAATTTCTAAAATGGCGTGGAATTGTGCGAATGCATGAACGAAATTAGAATAGGGGCTGTTTTGTCGTCTCGCATCCACGCATTCTCGCATGTGTTCTAGCAATTCACCGCTTTACACGACGCAATTTTGATTGCGCCTTCGCACGTACGTCAGATTGCGCAATTCCGTGTACCGTGTAAATCGGCATTTAGAAAGGGGAAGTATAAAGGGATGGAAAAAGGACTGAGGCACCCCCGCGATGGGAGACTCACGAAGCCTCCGGGGGTAAGAATAAGGTAGGAAGGGTTTAGCATGCGAGAATCCCGACGCTGTCATTATAGCGACGCGGGCTGCTACTAGTAAAACCGAATCGGCTGTTCCTAGAGAGATGGGAGATCACCTTGCATCTATATCTACATACTACCCCGCAAGCGGCCTCGACCTCAAGCGGCGGGGGTTGTAAGGACACCAGCCGTTTACAAATAGAAAGGAAATGCTCAAACGAAATTACGCCCAGCATTTATGAAAATTTATTGTATTTTTGAGAAGGAAAACCTCGATATTTTTATCGGAGAATAGAGGTCGAACTCCGACAGTCTTTTCTATTACAATGCGCGGATACGCACCAGTGTTTTCTTTTATTCCCGTTTATGTCAACGGTTGGTGTCCAGGCACCTCCTAACACATACCAATCGAGGCCACTTGCGGGGTGGTATGCAGATGTAGATGTAAGGTGATCTCCCATTTCGCTAGTTAGGGGTGTTAGGACACCAGCCGTTGACAAATAATAAGGAAATGCTCTCACAAAATTACGCCTTGAATTTATTAAAATTTATTGTATTTATGAGTAGTAAAACGTCGATATTTTTAGAGAAGAATGGAGGTCGTACTCTGGCAACGATTGAGGGCCCCAGGGGGAACTTTACAAGGATAAAACACACCTGGGCCGGGACCCAGTACTAAAAATTCACCCGGGGAGGTGGAAGGAGTGGGAAGGAAAAAGGAAGAAGGCGCCGCGCCGCCGCGATAGGAGCCCGTCGACGCCTCCGGGGAGAGGATAGGGTTGGAGGATAGGGAATAGGGACAAACCCGCGTTGCTATGTGGATAACGGGGCCCACTACGAGCGAAACCATTGCTTAATTTGCCGACGAAATTGGAGAATAATTCTATAATGAGAAGAATCCATCGATCATTTCATTGGAAATTCGAACTTCGGCAGTCTTTTCTATTACAAAGCGCGGATACGCACCAGTGTTTTCTTTTATTCCCGTATATATTTACGGTTGTTGTTCTAACACCTCCAGCCACACACCAATCGGGGATGCTAGAGGGATACTATTCAGATGCAGATAATATGTACGGACCTTTGAAACGTTTGAACTTACCATGGCCGACCCTGCCCCAGCCTGTAGCGACGTATATGGGGTCTGATTCGAGGAAGTCGAGCGGGAGGCAAGCGGGGTGGAGCTCCTTGGAGTCGAGCGGCAGGGCGTCTGCCTCGAGGGCGGGGCCGATCTCCAGGAGGGCGATGTCGTTGTACTTGGCGGGGAGCTTGTACAGCGGGTGGCGGATCCTGCGAATCACGGGGTGCGTCTGGCCCCGCCTCGATCCATCGGGGACGTCCTCGCCGAAGCTCCGGGTCACTTCAGACGCCAGCAGGACCCAGTTAACCTGTCCACTGAAATAATCATTGTCAACATAACCATCATCGCCAGAGGTTATTACCAGTTACGGCTGAAAAAACGAAGCATACCTCCACGCACGGCGCCGGATAACAGCGGTGGCTGAAAGCAAGACCTCGAAACAGGTACGTACATGCATGAACATCTCTTTAAACAAGTGGGATTATGTATACCAGCTTCAAAAATGATCTTATAGACGAATTAGGTCAACAAAACTGATATTTGTAGTGATTTGAAAACAAAATTGAGGGTAGTTTTTCATCAAGAGTCTCAAATACTCAGATTGATTGGGTGTAGTCATATGACTACAGTGGGGGGAAATGGGCCTAGAAATGTTTTCAATGGGTAGGGAAAAATATGTTTGCATGCTAATTGCTAGCATGCGCTCAAATGAGTGGGGTAAAACTCGTCGGTAATTTCCTTGGTGAGTCTATAATATAACGCCCAATATATAAGGGGGCGTAAATCACTGCAAAAAAGTACAGATAGAGAAAAGGTTAGGGTTTTTGCGGAAGGATTTTGGATGGAAACATTTCAAGCTTTCAATAAGGTAACGCGAGTTACCATTAGCAATACAGACTCCCGAGAAAAATTTTGGGTTGAGGTACCTGTTTACTCCTTTTTAAATAAAATGAAACACACAATTATAGGTATATTTGTGACAATTTTCAAATATTTTATAAATTTACTCACTATTTGTGTCCACTTAAACAGTGAGCTGCGGTCAGCACGAAATTTTCACTGATGAGAGAGCCCCCGCAAAGCCAAGATATTTTGTCGCGAGGACCAAAGCCTAATGCTGCCTGAAATATATTAAAACCTACTTAAGTAGCTACTTTTAAGCCAGAAACTATATTCGTAACATAACGACGACATTATAGAAGATTTTTCCTAAGTTTAGCTGTCTTCATACAGAATTATGTGTACACTTTGATGCACATAACAAAGATATGCATGAGAAATTTACATAGCATATAATTTAACAATCATAAAACATACTTGAATTTTTTTAAAGTCATTATTTTAAAAGATACAGTAGATGTAACAAGAGTGTGACTCCTTGACTTGCTGTCAAAACATTCTGGCCAGTGACCATCATTATGGAGTTCTAGATATTTGAGAAATCGATAATCGCGTGAGAACCCATGATTGATGATACTTACCATGTGAGGAAATTCTTTTGGCTCAACTTTCGATCCTCCAACAAGTGATGAACCGCACGCAGTCGAATAGGTATAGCAATCTATAAAGATTGAACAAAATGGATTGCATCAGGAATAATGAAAGTCCATGCATAGTATTGATGCAAAAAGTAGAAGACAACTGAGAAATAACTTTGTTTATGTATGAAATCATTTTTCGTGGAAAATTTTCATCAAATGATAAAATATTATAAAAGTATAGAAATCAAAATCACTTTCCAAAAAGTCAAAGAGAAAAGGGGCAGTATTGAAAAACCTGTATAAAATATCAATTCCTCACAAATCCACAAAGAAGAATGAATTGAAAATTCATGAGCGCATTACGAAAAATTTTGTCACTTACCTTTTTTTGCTGACTCCAGCGTCTGAAATTAAAAGGATTTTAGCATCTTAATGCTCGAGTAACTAGGTTTAAGTCTTCGAGAGCCACCACTTTTTATTACCCAGCTCTTGATGCATGCTAGTTTCACCTCAGAGTAAATCTAAACAAAAGCGCTACAGGTGGCTGCAAAGTACCTAACCAAACTCCAATAATATTATGCGAAATAGAAAACGTCAGCAAATGAAATATTTTTACATATATCTCATTAAAACCATGCTACTACTCGTGAATTCTAAATGTATTGTGAATATAAAATCCAATCATAATAAACAACACGTGAACGAAGGCTACGGTCGGGTATGTAGATATTTGGAGAAGGGGACCCACAGCTTAGGTCATTTGCGCCAATAGTAATGGAGGGTAGAGTGTAGAGAAACCCGGCGTCGATATTAGCCTGCTCTTAACAAAAGGCGCCAAGTGGAACATGGCTTACCGTTCCAAACGACGGATGGTTTATTGTACTTGAATTGATCTCCACAATGCACCCAAACAGGGATCGTATAGTCTCTGAAAAATAAATACCCACCTAAGCCGGGATTTGAGCCTGGGCCCACGGGGAGGGAGGCCAACAGCCACCAACATATATCGTCAGAATTAGCCAACCAGACCAATCTCGAATCACTTGATAAGGGATTTTTACATTTCAATCTTGACCGCATGTGAAGAAGCCGAAAATTTGTATTCAAACTGACAATGAAACTGGGAACTGGCAATCTATTATTATTCAAGGTAAATGCGAAAGACTACAGCAAAATGCTTTCGCAGGAAACCTTTGAGCGATGGCACCTAGTCACAGGCGCTCTCATCCATCGAACTTTCAAGGGGGGAGGAAATGGATGGGAGCGGGAAGGTTGGAACACGCTTACCCCTAGGCCAAAAATAAAACCAAGGAGGTAGTGGGATTCTAGCGAAACCTGGACCAGCCATAAACCCATTCGCCTCTTAATTTCCCATGGAAGTTTCGGACCTAAATCCCATTTTAATTTTTCTTGAAGTTTTCATTTACCCACCTAATATTTTACGTAACATAATATTTTATTGGATAATTCATACATTTACTTGTAATAGAATAATTTTAATCATTTTAGTACATTATATTTATTTTTAGGATAATATCTATTCATTAGTCATAAAAAAAATTCTAATGTAACGATAATCACACCACCGGCGGTTTGCTGCCTCTTTACCTTAAGGAAAATTGTATCACACCGGCGAATCGCCGGCTATTTACCCGAATAGGTTAGTGTGCCAACGATTTTGGAGGATTTTCCTATAAAAGAGAAAAACCCATCGACCAAATCGCTGGATACGCGAAAGACTAGTCCTTATAGTTCACTTACGGTCTCTGGCTTTATCACCGACAGAGATCGCTGCTTCGGTGGTGGGAGCGATAGTGGTCGACAGTGTCGTTGCAGATTCAGCTTCATCGCAGCAAACGATTGGATCGCGGCCATTGAATCCGCAGGTTGCCGGTCGGCCGCCCCTTCTTATACTGTCCATGGCCGTCCGACACTGGCGCACAGGTGTGCATATCCCAATCCTTCCGCTGCTGGCATAACAGCGGTCACCTGCGATGACGGGTTAAACAAAGAGGTAGAATGTGTGGAATATTTATGTGCAATATTAGAGCCAAAGGTCCGTGGTTCAATTCCCGGTCCAGAGGAATTTTTCCCATATCAGAATGGGTTCAGTATAGACGATAAAATGTGTCTAAGGTACATACTGGCCAACTTACTATCATCAATACCAACAGTCGTCAATCCGAAGATTGGTTTGACGCAGAAATCCTCTCAATTCTCCTATCAGCTGGTCAATTAACATCTAGATGATTCTTCTTCTTTACATCCTTCATTACCTGATCCATTTATCTCATCAAAGGCCTTCTCTTGCCGCTATATTCTTCCACCTGCCCATCAACGATAATTTTCATCAGACCATCGTGTCTCATGCTGTGGCCGATTAAGTTTCCCCTTATTTTTCTCAAGGTTTTAAAAAGACTTCCCTCCTACTCATTTCAAAACTTCCTCATAACTCGCACGATCTACGAATTTAATCTTCAAGATTCTTCCGTAAGATAGCATTTTGAAAGCTTCCAACTCTGATTTCTCCGCTGCTGTCATCGTCCAAGCATCACTGCAATAAAGAAGAATCCTTCAAACTTAAGCCCTAATGAATTAAATCTTTATTTCTAAACTCGTAATAATCAGCTTTGGGAGACTCGTCCTCTTTGAGGTATACCCTCTTCACTTTGAATATTCTACTGACTATTTCCTACTAGCTTCCTCTATCGCTGGTCAATACGTTCGTCGTCATGCAGGGAGAAACAATCTATATTAATTTTTCGCCAATTTCTGGACTGAACTCACCCGATTCTAGCACTACTGCTTCATTGAGAAGAGGATATATAGAACTCCGAGGAGTTACATTTTAGAGAGTGCATAATCCAAGGGTATATACTAAACTCAAACTACCGTAGGTTGTATCTAAAAGGTAATATAGTCATCAAATCGTATACATACGAAAGACCATGGATTTTTGAATATTCCAGTGATAATGACGCACGCTAACTCACACGGTGATTAAATCTGAAGGTTGATTTGAATCGGTGAGGATAGAGAGCTAATCCCACACTAAATCATGGGAGTTCACACAGGGGGATCAGGGTAGGGGTACCAGCCCTCCCTAGTTCCATAGGTCAACTTGCTCATCGAGGTTTTTTTTATGACACCGTCCTAATGCTTTACCCAGAATAGTGAAGCATTTGCGTCTACATCAGCTAGGTTCATTTATAAATCTGTGTAAAATTATTGCCATATCATTTTTCTCAGGATGACGACGTTAATATTTCACGAACTGACCCAGGAACACTGAATTAACCATTTGTTCATATCGGCAGGCCTCCAATCTCCGATTATATCACCCGCTATCCGAACCAATTCATCAATTTACTCTTTCCTTTTCCTTTTAATAACTGTCTTCATTTTTTTCCTCTTCCCTCAGTGCACATTCAATCTACTATATCTGCCTCATCGTCACACCTTACGTAGCTTACTATGCAGACTGAGAAAATCCTCATCCTTTCTCTATTCATCCATCTATCTCTCCTTCTCCATTCCCACATCTTAAGCAGATCTTTCCACTCTATATCCGACGCCTCGTTTTTCTCATTTTACATTACTGTCATAAAACGATGTAAAAAGATTCGAATTATACTTTCTTGTCAATAATTCTATCCTGATATCAAATTTGTCGCGGTGATTCTATTCCATTATGGTATGGATAAACGAATGGACAATTGTGAATTTTTTTCCATATTTTTAGTGCCATATTAGTGACACGTTTCGACAATTGTGAGTCATTCCTGTCTTAAAACGACGAGTAAGTTTGAAACTTTTCGTGACGTGTTGTGTCCCATTCATGTGGAAAATTGCCCATTAATTCATACTTATTGCCGCAATCATCCCGATCTGTTTAGGGAGTATTATACTTCTAATCTCATGGAAATTAACTCTATTGCTAAGTCCATTATTTTTTTATGCAGTCACTTTTATGCACATATCCGTCCAAAGTTAAATTAATTGAATGGTTCGTTCTTAGTTCTTTGTGTCCAATATTTTTTATTAATTTTTTTAAAGCTTTAAATATATCGTTAACTATTGTCCCATCAACTTTGTTTGAGCTTGATTCTCATGAGATATTCCTCGTATTATTTTGCCAGCGCATATACAAGTTAATAATCAAGCATATTTGTCCACTGACTGATGATGGCATGACAACGAATGGCATGATCTTAAATCTCTCACATTGCATTTTCAAACTTTTAAGGATGGGATTTTCATAGGCATGTTTTTATTAATTCTCAGGAAAATCACGCTGACGACAGATTCATGATTGCTTTCATATCAAACGGGAAAAGCCAATATAAATTAGAGCCACAGAAAAATAACCAATCTTTATAAATTACATACCAAGTATTCCACTTGTTGGCTACGAAAGCTTGTAAGTGCATTTAAAGAAACATTAATTCTTAAACATAGAATGCTGTACTTCCTCTTGTCCATATTCTTTTCAGCCAACTTCATTTGAAAATGGGAACTCTATTCACAAAATTGAATTAACTGCGTATAACTTTACCATTATGGCCCCATCCTAAAGAGAAACCCACTGTTTCCATTTGTGAGTAATCAAATGTAGCCAATACTCTTTACTGGGCACAAAAACAAGACTTTGCAGCAGTCACGAAGCCTGACAAAATAGTCCTAGCTAGGAAATGGCACAAGCTTGAAATCTTTAAACTAGCTTTTTATTTAACGCATAATGAAGATTTCTGTAGCCATTCGAACCGTTTTGTGACGATTTGGTCGTCCGTCGACGATTTGATCCAAGAAAAACAAATTTTCGGTTGATATTATATTTTAAAAATGAAGTCGGGATTCAATTAAAATAAGCTTTTTCACTTATTATTGCCTTACATATATGAATTTCCTACGTATGCGTATGAGGGTAGTCCGATAGAATTCTAATGTAAAATTTTTGCCGAAAGAATAAGCCAAAACTTCCTTGACCTGGTGCCCTTCTATAACAGAACGCCAAAATCTTTTCTACCTGTCATAATAGGGAAGGTGGCGGAAGCGCTTGGAAATCACGGGTGCTACTATCAGCTGTCGACTCTGTTTGCGGATTCGGAAGTGATTCATTGCTAACCAATAGAATTTCAAAGAAATTCTTTGTTTGCTACTCAAACAATTGTTGATGGAGTTGGATTAATATTTCTTACGTGTCAAAAATTAAAAAAACGTAATAGGGACCGCAACTGAGGGATCTCGAGCGCATTCAAACAATGAGTCATTAAATCAGTCTTCTTGGAAATCAGCCACCCTTAACTTATCTTAAAAATGCATTTTGAAATGATGCTATAGAAGCATGGGCAGGAACTTTGTTAGAACCATGTAGTTAAGTTGTTTCAGTTGAATGTCTTTTTAATCGTTCAATACAAGAAAAAATTTTCCGGAATAACTTGGGTAAATAATTTCCCAGTATGGCGAGGGAAAAGAGAACACTGAAATCATCGATATAAATAGATATCTGTAATTTTTATTTAAGTGGAATGCATCCATGGCCCACTAAATTCACATCGAGAGTAGCTCGACTGACATGCCGGTGTTATGTAATTTTTTGAATCGCATAATGACGGTTTGATCGTGCGTTGACGATTAGGTCAAAGAAAACCAAAACTAAAGTTGAAATTACTTGTCAAAATAATATTGAGACATGACGCGGAGACAAGGAGCAGAAGGGGAGAAAACAAGTGAGGGTTATGCTTCGTAGGTACTATCGCATTCGGTACGCACTCACCGAATGATCGTGACGTGATGATCAATGTCAGGACACAAGCAGTGTGCGGCTGAATCTACTAAACTATATACACGCAATATATGAGTGGCAATAGTTTATTTCACCGTTTTCACTATATTGTCGATTGTGATGGAGTTTGAAATTTTTTGAGAAACGTATTTTTCCGTTTTTCGCCTACTTCTCAATATATCCGCAACTAAAAGTCGACTTCGTTTAAAATTTTCGCAGATAAGTTGATGACGTCACGAACTCCTTACCGCGCGGGTAACCGCTTTTCACCAACCCCTCTACCTCGTACATTGTTCTCACTTTTTCGCTTTTGTTTGCATCATTTTAAGTTATTCCATTCCGCGGTGAGTGGTTGTCTGAAGAACTAGTAAATGAACTAATACTCCAATGACTTCACAAACTCATTAAAAGTGATGGCAAATATCGCTTTTATTTATTTTATATTTACGAGGGATTGGGTAAATATGTGAAATTTTTATTCGCCGTAACTATAATTCCCTTCCATCTGCTGAATTACTTAAATGAAATGCGATTTCAGATCCGAGGCGACAACCCCATTATAAATTCACGAAAGACATCTGGAGCTTTTCATTTCCATTAGGGTGTTCTCTGGGCGGTAAAAATATTATGCTGCCACTATTACCTGTATCAGCGCAGGAAGTCAAATGTAGAAGGTGGAAAAAGCACAGCAACAGCAAGCGTGAACAAGGCATGGTGCTCGTCCGTCTCTTGAGCACCTCGGTGAAAGGCGACGTCGCTCTGGGGAAGGACTCGGACAAACTGCGGGGTCATTTTAGACTCAGATCTCGGACAGGTTCTGTCCAAGGAGGCTGTTGGTCACGTGATATCCAACACCGCCAATGAATCGATGCCCTCGAGTTCTTCCTTATGTCGAGCGGGAAAATCTCGTTCTGCCCGCCAGAGACCCCGGGACACTGTCTTTCATGGAATTAAATGCGTACTGCATTTTTATGCGTTACAACGAGACGTTTTAGCAGCGGAGCTCTTCCTTCTCCAGTTCTTACAGTGACGTACAATTCTATTGAACGGTTATCATTGTAATGTTGAGTAGGTACGATCGGTTTATGAGCCTCGTAGGTAGGTATCAGAATAGAATATTCAACTGAAAGTCTATTCTCTGATGATGATCCCAATTATTATACATTTACTCATTGATGAAAGGTATTTATCAAGTACTTAATTTTTTCAGACATACATGACCTATTGGATAATTTTGGGCTTGATTTTCAAGCCAGTAGCTGCGGAGAATTTTCGGGGATATATTTTGGAAGGGGGAATTCATTAGGACAGAGTACACTGGAGACCGCATTTCCGTAATATTCGTCAGGGTTTTTTATCTCTTGAACACCTCCCCTGCTACGACCCCCGACTTGCCTCATTTCTTTCCAAATTCTTACTGCTTCACATCTGAGCCCTCATTTTATCACCGCTACTTGGTTTTTGCATAGACTGTCGATGATTTGCCTGTCATTGTAAATAACTCCAGTTCAAGATATTCATAAATTATTTTCAAGCGTTCATTGTTAAGCAAAAAACTTGCATTTGATTTCCACCTTAAGGATTACCGTATTTCTTATTTTCATCCTCCCCTTCCCCCGGCCCTCCCTCTTAGTCCGCCCACTGAGTATATGACACTATTAACGGGGTATTTTGATAGAATTTCTCCTCCATAAATAGAGATCACTACATTTCCACATCCACTGCAATGCCATGGTTCGGCAGTTGCGTAGGATGGTGTAGGTGTTTCAGGTATCAGGATGGCAGAAGTGACAATTCGCCTATGATAACCTGTCTTAATGTTCATGCCACAGACAAATTACTTTGATTAAGCTGAATTATAACAGCTCACAGTGGCCAGAAAATACCTTGAGGGTTAGCTCTTATAGTAATAAAAACCACAATATCCAAATAACCAAACAAAAAGTTAAGAATAGAAAAGTTCCCTTTCATCTTCTACGGGATTTAAAATAAAATGAGTTTTAAAAATGTAATAAATATTTATTTTTGTGTGAAACATATTCTTTTTACCCCCAAACAATATTCTCTATCCAATGTATGTATTCGTAAACTTTTGTGTATACTCCTGGGGAGTTTTCACAACCACATATGCTACCGAAAGAGGTGATTCCCAGTATTTCATACATGGTTGAATGCCTGATCCGAACTTGCAGTGGACCACCCGAGTCTCCCTGAAAAATAAATGGGTTAGAAAATTTATTATAAGATGAACAAACTTACTCAACTTATTAATAATGAGGATCTCTGTCCACATTATTCGGACAAGTTCTTTCTCGTACTCTTAGTAATTTCGGTAGATTTCTTCTGTCATTATCAAGTTGTACTAATGTACTTCATTTGTTTGACGATTTCTACAAAGCTAAATAAAGTTTTGATCGGTTTTCTGACTTCAGGAAAGTATAACTACTTATTAAGAATGCAAGAATTATGACGGCTTCTTCGAAAGTATCATGTATCTCTTCAATAATTACCATACTGATATGATAACATTTTAAATGATTGAGATGGTCGTATTGCCTCTATTTGAGTTTTAGAACCTTGGTCATTAAGGTGTCGGCAGTTGAACGACCAAGATTGAGTGTAAAAGCAATTAAGTCTGTATTAGAATATCAGTGGTGAGGACAGAAGAGCGCTGTGAGGGTTTATACTTATTCAGCCGAAATATTAGAACCGTTTTATTTTTAAACTTTTATTTTCTACTGAGACAGTGAGTAAATATTTATCATAAAAAAGTTGTTTTTATTGCAAGGCTTAAATTTTAAAATATATCCAAAAATTAATATTATTAATGCCAAATGCAATTATAATCACAAGCTTCTTGCAGGAAAGAATGCTGTCTACCTGTTGCTGAATTATCCATGTGCCTTTTATGTAGCATCATGTACTCAATGTTGATTACATTACGCCACACGATAGAAAAAGTTTCTACTGCTTATTCATTTTTGAAAATTTACAGCCACCGACTACTTCATTGGTATCAAAGATATCGATTTGTATAGAAATCAACAACTAAGGAATTTAAATATGCATATTTAGATTGTTTACATTTTATTTACGTCACATGTTGGAGCATATATTTAAAGTAGAGATGTGCGAATAGTAACCGCGAATACTCGAATACCTCGAATACTAGAAAGTATTCGATATTCGAGGTTTCGAATAGTTATGCGAAAAGTATCGCCTCGAATACCTCGAATACTTTGAATTTCGCGTCATACACTGTCGCACGCACGTCGTTGGTAGTTGACTCGGAAAAATGTAGAGAACTGTAGTCATTTAGTGCTCGCAGTGCCGTTTTACGCAAGTTGACGAATCACATCAAATTCGTGGATATTAGCGTGAAAAGAGTTCGACGAGGGGAACCGAAAATAGTCGGGTGAAAAAATCCGAAAATCCCCGATTCCCCCCACCAGGAGAACCTCAGTGCCGTGGGATAGCATCCTTGGGGCATTTCCCACGATCCGCTATCCCCCTCCATTCAGCACTCGCCTCACCCACTCTGAAGCTTTCCTCCTCTCTGAAATCAAACAAAAGGTCTCAGCTCGCGCAGGGATCGCATTACGAAGACCCCTGCTTCGAAAAAAATATCGAGTGACGAGAACAAAAAAAACGTGTTTCACGCCCTCCCCCCTTTTCTCACCCACTGACCTTTTTCTCGCTACCTGCTTCGAAGTTCCCCATTTCTGGAGGTCAACTGCTGAGTGAGTACCGTGGGATACTTACATTAGCGTGTTTCCCAAGATCCGGTATGCCTCTCCACTCACAATCAGCACTAGCCCCCCCTCTGAGGCTTTCCTCTTCTTCGAAATAAAAAAAAGGTCACAGCTCGCGCAGGGATCATATTACGAAGACCTTAGCTTCGAAAAAATATTAAGTTACACGAGAACAATAGAAACGCGTTTCGGGCCCTCCCTTTTCTCCCCCACTGACCTTTTTTTTCCTACCAGCTTCGAAGTTCCCCATTTCTGTGGAGGTCAACCGCTGCATGAGTCATCTATTAGCACAAAAGGTGTCTAAGAATGACTTTCGTCAATTGATGTTACACCTTTATTGAATTGAAATATTAGTAATGTGCGCGTAATTTCAAAAAGAATAAGACCAAACACAACGTATTTCTGAGTTTATTTAAGCATTTTACGCAAAGAAATAAATGTCAAAATACGACGGAGACAGCATTCTGGCGAAACTCAATATCCTCGCAACTGAGCTTCTCGGAAGTTGATGCGGTATTTTTTTCGAAAACATATATCTAGTTACAATTTATGAGTTATGCTATAAATCTCTATTGTCACAGTCGAAGGGATATTTTCTCAGGATATTTGGTTTTTCCCCGCTAGCAATTCAAATTCATCTGCTTATCTCGTGAGAACTTCCAAAGATGGACTGAAAATAATTGAAGAAAATCCGGTGGAGAAGCACCAGTATTTTGCAAAACGCCTCAGATTGTCAGCTAGCAGTTGGCAGCAGGAGTGGGGGTAAAGCGATGTTAGTTGAATTAATTATATGCCCAATTGTTTCCATAAAATTAAAATATTCATTAATCAGCTAAATTCCTGTTCGAATCCTTTGAAGGAAATCAAAATTACTCCCCAGAATCTTGTGTTGCCTGCTGCATGGGCAACCGAGTCAAACATTCCAGCATTCATCATTTAGTATTCGAGGTATTCGAAATTCGAGGTATTCGAATATTCGAGCAATGATTTAATATTCGAATTCGATATTCGAATTCGAGAAATCTGCTATTCGACCCATCTCTAATTTAAAGTCATGGGTGACTCACTTCGAAAATGAATTTGATACTTACTTTGCAGGTATCTTTCCCACCACACAGCATTCCAGCACAAATCATTGTCGAATCAACCCCTCGTTTTAGGGAGCTATTTGGTTTAATTAGGTGCTGGTAAGTCTCGTTACAGTGCGATCCATTCATTATGTTTAAGTTCACTTTCAGCAGCACTGGACTGGGATCACCGACTGTAAAATAGAAGAACATTTCAAATATGATCCATCATTCTTGGAATTTTAATTGGATAAATTTTAAACGTATTGTCAATTTTATTTCGGAAGTAACAGAATTTGAACGTAGGCTTTCGCAGCGAGATGAAAGCCGTTGCTAATAACAGAATTACAGTTTTTGGCACCGATAGTTTCAAATACGCATGAAAAAATAATCATAGATTCATGCATTTCAAACTGGTTTCAATTCATTTGAAATGGAAAGGTGAAATCTCTTTTCTTCAATTAAGTCCTAAGCAGAATCAAAACAAGTTGAACCAAACATGCGTCTATAAATCCATTCATTGAGTTCTTAATAGTTTCATGAAGCTAATTCGTGGGTATTCCAATGCAAGAGTGAGTCTTTATGGATTTTTCACGTAATCAAATGGTCAATCATAGTCAAATTTGGATGGCAGAGTCACCCAGAAAAACATCGCGTCGGCCATGACTGACTATTTAACATGTTGGAAAACCCGTAAAGACCCCACCATGGGTGTACCCATCGAGGGGCAGGAGGGGGGAAGCTTTCCCCCCCTCTAGAAGCAAAAATCCCAAATTTCTTTAAGGAAAATAATACTTTTTCAAGCAAATAATTATAAAAACTAATAAAGAGCTGTTACAGTTTCTCTAAAATTTTGGTTTCATTCACCTTGTCTATGCTTACCTATAACTTGAACAACCATGCCTTGCCCCCCCCCCCCCATAGTTTTTGATCCTGAGTACGCCCTTGGACCCCACTCTTATTGTACGCCAGGAAAGTACTAAGTGTGTCATTGCAAGAGATTTCATCCAACGAATTTCTGTCCTACTCACAAGGTTCAGTCTGCCCCCATCCAGTGGCTATAGCCTTCTCTGCCCTCTTCATCGTCTGCTGCGATGGAAGGCAGATGGGGTGTATCCGTTTGCTGACGGTAGGATAGGGATGCGGCTCCAGGGCGGGACCAATTTCCAGCAGAGCTATGTCATGATACTTGGAGGTGACGTTGTAGTCGGGGTGTGGGATTGAGCGGATCACCGGATGTGTTTGCCCCCTCACCGAGTTCTCAATCTCATTTGTTCCCAAGCGAACCCATCGGGCTGATCCCCTAAATAAAAAAAGAGGAAATTTTGCTTTGTTCAGGAGCGTGCTTAAGGGTGTGTTTTTCCTTCACAGCTCGCTACAGTGGTTCTTTCATCGCTTAGTTAGTGTTGGCAACAGATAACATTAGCTAGCCATGAGAAGATAAAACAACAATCGCGGCGAGTGCGAGTCACTTGAGGTAGTGACGGCTAATAAATATCAGAATGAACGCTATGATTTTATTTATGTCATATTATGTCAGATGTAAGTCATATGAATTACATTTATCCCCCCTCCATAAATGAGATTTTAAAAAAGTTTTTTAACTATCCACTGCCTACCGCTTGGAGCTATCAAAGTACCACCAATCCATTCACTACAACTATCGTAATTCCTTAGCATCGTTACATTTTTAAAATTTTAATTGTAAAATATCTCGGTGTTTCCTAAGTTAAAATGCTTAACCTAATCTTACATTGATCTTGCCTCTTCCGCCGCAAGACATAATCTATTTATACATATAAACTACGGCCTCAATTTGTCCTACCGACAGCTGTGAGAGAAATAAGACTTTACAAAAGCTTTCTGTTTTAAAGTAATACTTGTGGTCTAAATTTTTGCCGTGAAAAATTGAGGGGATTCGGAGATATTACTTGTTCGTATCAGTTAACGCGCTGCGCCTGTGAAGACCACGCTGAGCTAAATGGTAAACCACTTATTCACTGTTATTTTATTACTGAAATTTTCTGAAAAACAAACCGAGAGAGCTGACCGATCCGTATTACAAGCATATATATGTAAAATGTGGACAACAATTTAAATGCTAATTCAAATTATTTAGACTCGTAAAAATGATCATCCTTGGATAATCATGGTTCTTATCTCATTATATAAAATTATAGTAGTAAAATTTGGCGCTAAAATTGCCAAATTCTGTATCAATTGTGAGGCTGATGAATTAGTAGATGACTCACAATATTCAAAATTCAAAGAATTAATCTATAACTATTAAATCATTCACTCTACCATCGAAAGTCTATATTCTCAAATAAAGTATAAAATATGAATTCCAGATTAGAATACTAATATAGAATTAGAATTATTATAAAACACTTACATGGGATATGACTTCAAGCAGTGAGCTGCTGTCAATACAAAGTTTCTGCTGATGAGAGATCCGCCGCATCGCCATGAAGGTTCTTCTTGTTTACCAAAACCAATAGCTGCCTGAAAAAAAACAAATCTTTAAAAAAAACTCTTAAGAGTAAGTGATCTTGCACATCGCAAAAATCTTTTGCTTTAACAAGTATGTAGCCATAAAATTTTCGGGGGAGGATTATTTGAATAGGAATGGATTTGTGAGAGGGAGGGTTAATTTTTAGGGGTTACAGCTAATATTGCTTCCTTATACCTCGGGGGTTTTTGAACCCTTGAGGCATCTCATCTCTTGACCGTTCTCTCGCTCATTACGGTAATTGCCATATTTCAAACGAAGGCATTCATTTTATAAATATATGTTTCTGACCACAGGATACGGTTCTTGGCCTGAGCACAGGAATTACCATAGCTACATTACCGAGTAAGTCCAATCTAATAAAACCCAAAAGAGGAACTTAAAGTTAAAAATAGCGGAATGAAAATGCACTCACATCAGTAAAATATTCGTATGTACATACGAAATACATTAATAAGCCTCGCACAAGGTGTTAGGATTCCGATTTATCTCAATGACGGTGAATTGCGTGAGATTTCCCGCTCGTTAAGATCAATTCAATTACCCGCATTAAGATCTCCACGCCAAGAACGCAGGGCGCGAGAGGAAATGGAGTTGACGAATGGGTCGTTTAGCCAAATGCTGATTTCGCAGATAGCTATCTTTGCGGAACAGACTTCATGGACGAAGCTCAATGGCTCAGGAGGATAGCGCCTACGTTTTGTCTCCGGAAGGCCGCGCACGCAAATGATTTTGTAACCAACGGGTGGGCTGTGGTTTCTCGCATCCGGTTCCATGTGCGATTACGTCTATCTTACTATTGCCGACTACGTAGATGGATGTCATTCATAACGCTCGCGCGGCAGGAGAGAGAGGTCTGTGGGCTATATGTGCGAATCAGCATCCTCCGTCAAGATCCCCAAAAATAAAAATATCGAATGACCATCATGTAAGGTGGGCTCAGTTCCTACTTTACAGTGATCCTTTGAGTTCATGCAAATAGAGAAAAAAATCTTTGAATTTGGACCCTAATTTTCGCAAATACGATGATTTTTAATCAACGAAAAAAATAAGCCATAAAAAAGAGTCAGCATGTAAGAAATTTTGAGCAATGCGGGATACCTAGCAGACGATTAATCATACGTTGAGGCAATTGCAGCGCATGGGACGAAATCTAACCAATTAAGAATGCCAGAGACAAATATGCTATCAGAAGGGTATAATTTTTTTTAATAATAGGCAGGGTTGAACAAGACCGGTAGCGAAAAAGGCCGCGACTCCGGCGTTGCTTATGCTCATGCGGCGGGAACGTAGCCGGGGAAGGATCTATATTGGCTGCAACTTCTGCGAAATTTCTTTAAGTTTTTCCAAAAATATATTGAACGATCACTCTGTAAAGCTATTTTACGCACTCGCTCATGGCAATAGGGATAATTTAGCTGGAACATTTTGATAGTTTTTAAACCAATTCCAGAAAACATGCCATCGGTTTAAAAAAATCCATCCATCATTTAATGTCTTATCAAAATGAAAGAAAGCCCATTTTCCTGAAAAATTTCGAACTTTCAAATTTCCGGTTAATGCCTAAAAATTTCTACATAATGGATGTTAAGTACTGTATTTCATAACGTAGAAGGAGACGGCATCCATAGACGTCAGGATGTACCACGTCCTAGCTGCGAATTCTGTATTCTGAAACTTGCGCTTAATCCTGCAATGCCCAATTAAGGTAAAATTGCATTTTTTCGACCTATATTTTGGTAATCATAGTTAAAACCAGAGCTGGCCGGTAAAAATTAATTGCTACGATGCATGAATGCATTAAATACGATTAATTGCGATACTTAGTATTAGAGCTTTTGATGGTTAGTTCAAAGATTCACCCTTAATTTTTTAAACGTATGAATCTAATTACTATGCCGACCCAGTTCTTACCATATGAGGAAATTCCTCTGCCTTGGCCATTTCGCCTCCGATGATATGCACAATTTTTGGAGCTACTGCAGAATATTTCTTGCACCCTGAAACACAAAGATGTATTAGCCGCTTAAAAAAATGTATGTGCTGTAAAAGTTGCTGCTAACAATTGGTATTTATCCGAACTTACATTTGTACACTAATTGGCTACTTAAAGAATATTATGTTGAAATAAAGTTGATCCCTTCATTAATAAATTTTCCGCACTATAACTTTACCTTCAATATAATTTCAAATGTCAAGGTTAGAGTGAATTTGCTTCCCAGGATTTGGCAAAGAAGAAACCAAAAATTAACAAAAGATTTTGACTAATTTACAAATTTTAATGCGGAAAAAAATTTATCCGTGCAATGGATATTATTTTAGTTTGCAGGAAAATCATTTTTCATTACTACTATATGAATAATTCCCTGCATTTCCGAAAAACCAAGTTACAAGACTTCTAGCATTATTCTAATGCGGAAGGAATAACGCAGTAACTTCATTTCAGAGAATTGCGTACGGAAATTTATTCCTCGGAACCTGTTGGTTAACTGCTTTCAAAGCAACGTTTATTTTGTCTCCAATTATATCATAAACTGTTTATGAGAGTAATTTGAAAATAACGCGACGAGATTACAGGTATTTCTTCTTAAAACCTCCCGCTGTCGATATTATATCTTGTTCACGTTTATCTACTATCAGGGACAGTTGAAATCATGGCTTGAGTCATGGACCCTTCGTCACCCACCTCAGGGAAGATTATTGTTGTAAATTTTGTGGTATTTAGACATTATCGGTGATAATAAACCCCTTTTATCTCAGTTTGGAAAGAACTTTTTGGGTTTACAACAAGATGGTTTCATTAAAAAAGTTTTTATACCATGCAAGTATTTTAATGGAGGCTAAAATATATGAATTGATAATACTTTTCTAAATACCAATGCACGCGCCAACCATTGAGCATCTATCTTGTAAGTAGGTACTGATTTTCTTTTTTTTTCAATGCCTTCCGAATAGAATGCGTGGAGACTTAGTTGGTGGAGAGCTTGGCTTATGATCAAATTGTATCGGGTTCAAGCCTGAGTGAAGTCTTAGGGCACTCAAAAAAAAAAGTCTCGCATTACGAGGAGCCACAAGAAAAGAAACTTACCTTTTACTCTGTGGTATCCTCAAATCTGTGACTTAGTATGAGGTGAGTCCTGTCACTAACTGTTAATGATCGTAGAGTTAAAAATCTGAGCAAGCAATTTCTTTCAGCCATCTTAAAAAATACCAACTATCGGGGAGGGAGGACAGATAGTAGATGTATATTATGTTTGGGGAGAGGGCAAAGATTGGTGGAAGGTTAGGTTTACTCGAATTAAGTTAGGGCAACCAATTAAAAGTAACATTAAAAAACATATGAAATAAAAAATGATGGAAGTACGATAATACTACTAGCGATATGGGATAAACTTCGATAGCTTTAAGCGGCGGGGGGTAGACAGCTTGTACGATAACGATTATCCTTGTTTCTGGGAGTCCCACTAATATTATTCTCTTTGGCGCTTACAGTGCCTCGCTTTCTCTCCAGGCTTGACAATTGGTTCAGGCGACGCAGAGGCTGTGGTGGTAGATGTGGTTGTCGGCTCGGTCGTTATCTTCCGGCGTGGGCAGCAAATCAAAGGTGGACCTGACCGGTGGATCCCACACATGCGGCTAATGAGACGACCTCGGGGAATACCCGGGCCCAAAGGGCAGAGATGAAACGGTCGACACACGCCTTGTACGCCCGAAGCATCACGACACTTCCTGCCTGTTGGTGAGGAAAGAAAGACATTGACGATCTTCTGTATCATCTCTCGCCATTGCATCCATTCCTAATGAATTTCAGCAATCATTCGGGTAATTTGAAATCGCAATTTCACAGTTTCCACTTCAGGTTCCAATCAAATTCCTTACGATAACGGGATCTGCATAAAACAAAATATGTAAAAGTGAAAAAAATGGTATGATTTAATTCCACTGCGATTTATTTAATAAAATACCTCAGTCACGCAAATACTCTATAATATCTCATCATTAGAAAATTCCAAGTCACCTTGATAATTGTCAAAATCATGGTCAGGAATGAAGTATTTTTGTGGAATGTAAAAAGTGATTTTTTCAATTTTGTGGTTTCACAAAGGTAAAGCTGCAAATGTCAAACAATATTTATGAGAGTTTCAAACTGGAAAGGTTTTCTCTAGGAAATACTTTATCTTTTAAATAGTGTTGTATATGATCACTTAGGATTATAACAGCTCGAAATTTGCCATAGAGAAATTCAATTAGGTTTTTTCGTATTAATATATCACAGAACGTTTTGGCAACTAATGAAGGCAGGGCGCAGCTAGGAATTAAGGCTGAGGGGGTTTAGTTACAACTAATACTGGGGTGTGTGGGGGTATGGAATACCCACAACGATAAGCGGTAGGTGCGAGATAAATTGTGGAACTTTAAGATAAATGGTTGGAAATGGTGAGTTTTACGGCTTCATGAGGGATATTTTATTAATCCTTACACTATTCTATTAGTCATATCAATCCAATTAAGTAAAATGGATTAAACTTAAAATTTCTCTAAGCTCTGGTGTGGGTTTTATCGCCCAAACCCCCCCTCGCTGCGCCACTGAATGAAGGAACATGCGACTTACTGATGCGATATTTTTTTAAACGCGGCCTAGCGACAGCTTATAGTGTATAAACGGCTGAATGCATAATTTTTGATTTTACGCTAAAAAAGAGATCCTGAAAAATGGTACCCCCCAATCGTAGATCATGTATGGTTACATTGGGGGAACGACAGAGAATCTTATTCACATGTGCCAGCGAATGGTTAAAATTTTGTTGTATATTTTTAGACGGATCCTAAGACAATGATATTACATACTAGGATAGAAAATCACAGAAACATATCGAAATCGGAATTCCGCGGGCAGAAATTACGATGGAATTGAAAATTTTCTAAGTATTCCCGAAAAATTCTTAAACACAAAGGATAATGCTTCCAAGGGAAATTTTAAAATATTGTATTCCTTTTCACGTAATCCAGTGGGTTCTTTGATGAGTACTTAACTTCAGAAACTGGGAAATCATCCTCCAAGAAGTCGATTTAAAAAATTAGTCCATGCTCTTGGGGTCAAATATTAATGTTTGCCGGGGCTCACCTAATTTAATGAAGTTTTAAGACGTCGTGGCGTATGGAAAACATTGCAGCTTAGCAAGAGCGTTTAAGAACTTTTTTCTCTAACATTATTTTAGTACTAAAGCTGTTATGCCCCTTTTTTAGATAAAGAAATTAATTATATGATTATTTCGATGCGACATTAAAAATCACTGCTTCAACAATTTTGCACTTCTATTACTTACCCGATAGTGCCTGAGAAAATGTCTGAACTTCACACCATAAAATGAAAATGCTAATGATCAAATGATAGCGTGCCATTCTCTTCACAGCTTAGGCTCTCACACTGAACAACAAGGAAAAGAGTGCTCGAATGGGGCATCCGGCGATCTTCCTCCCGTATATATCAAGTTCTTCCACCTACAACCAAACTTCCTGCTGCTTAGGGGAACACCCGAAATATGCCTATAAGTCTTCACTCCCATCTTTGCCGTTCCAGTTTTTTGCGAATGAAAATGATAAGGCCAGTCCTTCCCTTACCATCTCCTTTGAACAAAATGTTATCGGTCCCTTACTTCTAAATAGCAAACATACGGTGTGTATTTTCAACTACCGCACCAAAAAAATAGCTTACGGATGTATACGTGTATATATCTGTGGGGTTGAGGGAGGGAGGAAGCGAGAGGGGATAAGGTTAGGGGGGGGGGGTGCGGCAAACTGATTTTCGCCACTCCTTATTCCAGCCGTGAGTGAAAGATATCCCTAAATATGGATATTATTGTAGAGTAATTAACAGCATGCAGTGTAAGTTCGCCTCAATTTAGGAATGATTTTGTCCGACTGAAAAACCTTTCAAAATTTATGGGTCATTTCAGATGAAATCGGCGAACTATTATCCCTCTTTGTCCTGGCTTCGATTAAAATTTTTCTACTATTAGAAAATCTCTTCAAATTGTTAACCATGGAATAATTATTCGAATATGAATAATGTTCATCATGCAAACATTAATTTTCCACATTTGATTCGTAAAAATATATAATTCTAATCGTAAAAATCCGAGTATATTCCTCATAATAATGGCATAAAAATTTAGAGCGGCTTCTTTTAAAGCTGATATATTTTTAAAGTCTAAGTATACAATTCCAATAGTCTTTTTTTGCAATTTATTTATGCCGTATTTAAAATAATTGTCGCGGTGGAATGATCCGCATATATATTGTTTCTTTTTAATTTTTCGCAAATGCATCTTCTTCTTTTTTAAGAGAATAAGGATATACTACGGACTTCTAATTAAATTAAAAATTTGAAAAGATCTACGCCCCAGGAAAATGCACAATCTAGTATAAGGATTCTAAGTTAGCATTCATTGACCATGAGTGAATAAAGGATTGCTACAAAAATCGAATTAGGAAACTGAGGCTCTTCTTTTACGTGCGAGGTTTGTTTTTAGCACATAGGCGAAGCTCAAAAATATTTTTTTTAATGGCGTTTCGCTTCTTGCGTTCCCTGCGACCGTGTGAGGAAATCTTGATAGTCCATCCCAGCAGGGGCGGATCCAGGATTTTTTTCTGTGGGGGGCACAAGGGTCTGACAGGCCTTAACATATTTTTTTTAGATCAAAAACAAAATACAACAATTATTGTGGTAATTTTCTATTTATTTTTTATAAAAGTTATTAATATTATATTAAATGACTGAGGCACCGTAATGCACCAAATAAAACTACAGTACAGTGTTAAAAATCTTGTGTATTTTTTAAGCATCTGGGGAGGGCACGTGTCTCCTAAATCCACCAATGTATCCCAGCAAGCATGTATTATCCTCGATAATTCACAAAAGCTGTAAACAGCAAAATCCAATATCCATTCTTGGATGGAAATAACTCGAGTCAAGTAACTCCAAAAAGTTATAATTACTTTGTATTAGTCATAGTGGATATTTACAGCGGCAGTTGGGAACTTAATCTATTGTTTTTGGTGTTTCACAATCTCATGATCATGATCAAAGCATCAATCTGATTAACACGTCACTGCATTTCATGACAATAGTTTTTACATTGATTTTTCCCCAACTCGTATGTCTCCCATTATCTATGTTCAAGTGGAGAAATCTGGTTTTGGTTTATTACAAGTATAAAATATCAGAAATTTTATGGGGGCTAATATTTGAAAATAGAGTGGATTAAATGTGTTGGTACGCATTCCAGCGGGTACCTAAGATTTTATAAAGTAATCCCTGATAACATGAAAATTTCAAGATTATATAGATGTAGGTAAAAAATATTTGATGTTTCTAAACTCTCATTTTCTGAAAGAAATATCCTAAAAGAATACTGTTGTTCAGCAATTCTATAACTATTCTATTCTAACTAATTTAATCTTTTTCTGGGAGAAGTATTCTTAAAGAATTTATCATGTACATATATGTTTCTTTTCTTTGTTTCCTGCCAAGTAGTGTCGTGTACATATTATTTACCTGTTTTCTCTCCAAATGGCTAAGTTTCCGCAAAACAACAGCAAAGCTGACGCTTGACAGGCAAAGAGCGAAACCTTTTTTGGTATATTTACTGGGTTTTTCGATATATTTACTGGGTTTTTTGATGGTAAGCAGTTTCAGTGTCGCCCATTGAATACCCAAAATGAGCTCTACCTGAACATTTTGTCTGATCGAAAGGTCTTTATTCCTTATTTTTCCAACTCAAATAGGGAACAAATGATTTCTGAAAAATTTTCTATGGCAAAGAAAGGGATGTCAACCTGTGTGGAAAGCAAACATCAGACAATATAAGAGGGATCTGTAACACTTACAAACTTGTAGCCAGTTACAAATAAATATCCGTCACAGTTTTTGAAAGGAATCATGATGAAAATGTATGAAATAATTAAATTTATCAGCAAATTGTAATTACTGTTCGAAATTTTTTTAAGGCTCCTAGCCCTACGGTGAGCACACTTTAGCCCTTGCGATTTTATGCAATTGACAGCATGCTGCAGTCATCGTAACTCATGCAACAGTATAATGTGAAAGAAAAACATAGGAATTTTATTGAATGGATTTGGAAAATTTAATGAAGAGAACTAGTTTGCTTATGCTAATAATCGCATAGCTGAGAAATATGACAGTGCAGTGTCACCCCCACCTTGGGCTCCAATGTAAGGATCCTGACAGCTCAAATTTGATCACAACAACAGGACTAACAGCAAATAACAACTACAACAAGGTGCACAAATACTACGAGATACACAAGTTCATAGTTAGAAGAAGCATGCCCAAATGGCTCTCCTGATAGCCGAGAAATAAAAATTAAGCCGCATAAAGAGCAGTGGCATACCCACTTAAAGGTAAGTGAATTTTCAAATATTTATTCATTCAAATATATATCAATCAAATGCCACTTCATTCTTTAAGTTTAAACTTGAAAACTCATAATTTAACATTGTGAAATTTTAAAGTGCATTTTTCTATCATATCGCTCGATTGAGCAGTAGTGATAACTTTCTGTCACCTTTGCTATCATTATAAATGATACCACAGACCACAGAAAGTATGTAGAAGAGCACCAGCCAAAATTGAGAGGCAACTCAACATACGAGAAACAGAGTAAAAAAATAACATTTATTAAAAAAGGAGAAAATTGCAAGCAATAGCTTATATTTCAATTCATTGATTTCAGTTAAAATAACAATTTTTACCATTAACTAAGTACATCAGTGGTAAGTCAGAACTACAACCAATAACCACTGAGGCAAACGAATAAATGAAGTACTATAAAAAGACCCAACATCCTTTGGATTTGATAGTTGAAGAACTTGACCTGTTATGATGATGAAATATCATAATAAGTCATCATTGTTGACCTTATTAAGAGAATAATTGTAGTTGACCTTATGAATTTCCCAAATGATGACATTTTATGGAAACCAAAGACAACAATTTTTATGCAACAATATGCAACAATTTTTATATTTCTTCAATAGTGTATAACCTAAATTGCTCCTCCATTGAAGTAACAATCAAGTATTTTCCATCACACCTTAAATTTTACATTCTACAATTATAAATAAGCATGATTATTGCTGCCGAGAATCATTGGCGAAGCATCAACTCCTTACCAAGTTATGTTCTTTCAATTCAATACTGAAAGCAAGAGGACGAAAGATAAATTATTTCCACAAAGAAACTCCATCACTGAATAAAAATATAAAATTAATATTGAACTTACATTTCTGTTTGTCTAAGTTATAAATATAAAAAAGACTAATTCAGTACAAATACAGTCATAGTTTTTTTCCCCATTTGAGGAAATCTGTTGACAGCATTCTATAGCATGTAGGACAGCATTAGCTCATCCAATATAATTTGTACGTATTCATCTTTTCAATGTCCAAAGGCCCATATCCACTTCTTTTTCAGTTTCAGTGTAAGCATAAAGTTCCAGATACAAGAGGAAAATCAAGTAAATTGGAAATCCATGAGAAATATCTCCACAAAATTTTCCATCTCTTTTCTGTATCCTTGTCCCTAAAACAATAAATACAAAAGAGTCAGTATATCCATCAATGATACATGTAACACCTGTAACATCAATGTTTATTGAGGTGTAAGAATATATTTTCTTACCTAGAGAAAGTGCAATTAAGCTCCATTATTGTCGTTATCCTTCGGCAGAAATTTCAAGGCAATGCTGTTAACACAATACCGTAGACCAGTGGGTGGCGGTCCATCATTGAAGAGATGGCCAAGGTGAGCATCGCACTGTAAAAAATTCCCAAAATCAAAATTTTTCAGTTAACTTCAATCAAAAACTATAAGAGATGAGAGTTCATGAAAAAATATTTAAATTGGCTTCCATTTCCTGCAAGGAAAATATTTTTGCTTCATTTAAGCTATAATTTTATTTTTCCTCTAAGGAAGCTATTGAGAATTTTGATTGGGATAATCTTTGCTTTGAAAAATTATACTCATGGTAAAAAAAAGAATGCTCAAATGTTTTCCATTAATTTCTCTCATCTCTCATAATTTACGGTTTAAGTGAACTAACCCCGGCAGCATGCTGATATACATACTTCCAATACTTCCAACTTTTATGTCATAAAAATCACTTATTAGTCAATATGATATTGGCTTTAAATATCAGAATTTGGTCAAAAGTGACATTTGCCAATTCATAAGTGACAGAAGATGCCCAGGTCAAGATGATACATATATGACATTAAAAAGATACATTACCCAATTAAAATATGATATGAAAAGGACTTAAGCTGCCCATATCAAATTGATATGTATCCAGAGGTGGATCCATGAAAAGGACAAGGGGGGACCTGAGTGGTAACCTCCCAGTAGTAGAGGAGTCCAAACAAAATTACCATTTTATCTAGAGTAAAATGGATACCAGGATTGCTATAGCCCCTCTCTGTATCCGCCACTGTATGTTTCTGACATTAAAAGGATATCTTTCCCAAGCAAAATGTGATATAGAAATGTCATCATAGCTGCTGGTATCAAGTTTATGTACATATTAAAAGGATATCTCTTATGGTTATAATATGATGTAAAAACAACTTTAGATATCAAATCGATGCATAAAACTATATAGCTGCATAGCAAATAGTTTGTAAGCATTTGGCAAGGTACGAGGTAAGAAGGCTTCAATCAATTGACTGATGCAATTGAGCCACTTTCAAAACCAAGATGCAAAACACTAAGAGCTATAGCACATAATTGAATGAGTACATATTGGTACATCCAAGGTTAAACTTATGTGCAAATATGCTTCATATTAGGAAAATTTGATGAATTCTAAAAAATTATGGGCTTAGGGAATTTTTTCATATATTTTAGTCTTGAAAGCATGAATGAAAACGCAACCAAATTTATTCACCATCAAAATTAAGGGGAGGGTGTGTATTGCAATAAATTAATGACCATAAGAATTTGATTTAATAGCTTAGCAAAAAAGGTTTAACTGAAAAAATCTTTATGAATACACAAGAAATAAAATAAAATTCATGATAGCAAGGTCTCAGCAACTCTTCCTACTCGTCAGGCCTCCTAATTCCTCTTTCCTTCCTTCCCCCTTCAGTCCATTACACGTGCAACATACCAGCTGACAAAACACCAGCAAAATTAATCAATTTAATAAAGCTTTAAATTTACGCACAAATTGAATAGTTGACTAGAAATATTTACTTTTGACACTTTATTTACATAAGAATAGATTCTATATTTGTGAAAATTTTTATTTCAAGTTCATGTTTGAGGGATCAATTTTTAATTCAAGGCCAATCAAGGCCAATTGGAACAAACATTGATAGAAAAACCATCAAAAATTATATCACTGCCCAAATAAGACCCACATTTTTTAAGAGAGTAGCAATGCAAAATTTCAATTTGATTTTTTTCTCAATTTATTTGGCAAGGGTGTACCCAAACTAGAGGGGGGGCAAGCCGTGGTTGTTCAATAGGGCGGATCGGAAAAATTGATTTTTTTTCAAATCCATCTGGTCCAACGAAAAAAAGTTATGGTACCGATCAAAAATAAGGCCTGAAAAAATTGTGACCTCTAGGTGAACCCCTAACCCTCGCTTAAATGCAATTTAGGGGGGGAGGGTCACAATTTTAAAAATATAATATTTTATGGACAATCCCTATAGATTTTGATGAGTTACTGCCCTTTCAGTGCAAAAATTTCGTCTATGATAAGGTGATGCGCTTCTCTTCCATTATGTGTGTGACTAAAAGTAGTTAGCGGTACCACAGGAAGTACTAATACTTACGGAAAATGCAAATAGGCCAAAAGTAGGGTTTTATTAAAATACAAAACTGAAACACTTTTAAATAAATCTTTGAAATTAAGCAATGTTTTTTGTGTGTGTGTGCAAGAAGGAGCATAAGGTCCCCCCTAATGAAGAAGTATTTTAGAAATAAGTGGACGAAACGAAAGATGATGGCTTCTGGATTTGAATCCTAAAGAAACTCGACAACTGAGGAAAAAAGGGAATCGTAGGAGAGCGTTGAGTCAACATTGTCAATTCTTGTATTGGAAAATATGTAGTATCAAAAATTTTCTTCATTAATTCATCCGAAGAAAATTAAACTGACGAGAAATCAGCCTATTTGTATTTCTACGTTCCTCATGAAATAAACATTGAGGACTATACTCAAACTGGAACTTCTGCGGGGAAAATGCATCTGACAACCTGACAACTGTGATAGAGGTATATGCAAGAACCAAGCAACAGCCAGGATCATCGCCGCAACTTTAGCTGACGCAAAAATCATAACTTCGTAAGATACATAGTACAGTGGAACCTCGTTAAAGCGAGTACGGGCTATAGCGACACCCCCGCTATTACGAGAGATAGCCGATGCACCGTCAATTGACCCTATAATAAGCGTGTTAAAAAATTCGTTTTTACGAGACCCTTTCGGTGTTGGCTCTCGCCATAGCGAGGGTTTCACCGCTGGAAGACTTTCATCAAGACTCCTTAACCTCTGTCATTGCTAGCGATCTGTTAGAAATGAAGTTAATGGAGTGCTCAGTCTCAAATTTATGTGGTAAACTGTCGTTCGATAAATATAATGATTGACGAAACAGTGCTTTGCATGATTTTTATTCAGTGCAGCACTTATAAATTGTTTGAATAGTTAATCGTTATTTGAGTAAGGAAATTTAGTGATGCAAAAAAATATCGCCTTTCGTCTGGATTTATGCTTACATTTATCAGATAGATGTTTATCTGTCGCTGCACCACTTCTGTTCCTGTATATCTGTTCGCAACAGGTATATTGGCTATTATTTGCTCCACCTCCGGTAAAGCGACAATTCGCTATAGCGAGTGTTTATTAGTGCACCGTTGGGTGTCGTTATATCGAGGTTTCACTGTAGTGTACCAAATGTATCGAAGAGCTCCATTTTGATGGAATGAAAGACTATACTTTCGTCCCTTGCAGTGGCCCATTTGCTGATTGCACTAAATTGACTTAGATTTGCGACATAAACATTGGGAGGGCAATCTATGGACCCGATTTGCATTGCTGCAAGGATGCATTTGGCGAACAACCCGAGATTTTTTTAATTGCTGGATTTGAATATCGACATAAAGGAAGCTGATGATATTATATTGGAGAGAGACTGCGGTACTTTCGGTTATATCTGACCTTAGAGCTGTGGAAGTTCAAAAATCTATTGATGAACGTTCAAATTTGACGTTAAATATTCCTTTTATTATACATGCGGACAAGAGATTCGTGAAAAAATTCACCAAAACTTTGTTGACAGCAGCGAAAGACTAGGAATGACACCGACATAAGAAATACAGACTGGAAAGCAGATAATTGAGTAAGTCTTTCGTGATTGTTCCTCCACAGACGAAGCTGAATCATCAAATAGATGCACTGGGTGTGAATTTTGGTGCATTTGGGGAGTGGGAGAGAGAGGCAAGTGGGAAGAGGAGGCGCGTGGCCTTTGCACAAAATCCATTTAGTCACAGCTGTCAGACAATACCGGAATATTCCTGCGTTCTTGGTTCTAAAAATATTTCATCACTTCTGTAAAAGTTGGTAACATCGATTTGTTTGATGCCGACGAGGCGCCAAATAAGAGACAAGTCGTCTCACTACACATCCTTTTTTGCCTTCTACCATCTTCCGAATTATATTATCAAAGATGAACGCCCTCTTAGCAGCACAGGCGGGATGAATTATGCTGTATTCGAGGCGTGGGAGGGGGAGAAGAGAGCGGGGAGGGGACGGGATCGGCTCTCCATTCTTGTATCTGCAATGCTGCGTGGGCGTTGGAATATTTTCTTCGCAGATGCGGACTCAAATTAGGCATTTTGTGGCTAAACGGTGGCAGATAAGTCAAAATGCACGAAATTTTTGCCCTAAAACTACCCTCATCAAAAATTATAGGGATTTACCATAAAATATTATGTTTTTAGAATTGTAACCCTCCCCCCCTAAATTGCATTCGAGCGAGAGCCAGGGGTTCACCTAGAGGTCTCAAAATTTTCAAGCCTTATTTTTGATCAGTCCCACAACGTGCGCCCATGGTATTTGGTGATCCTGGCCAAAGAACTGAAAATCAGCATACAATGGAAAATTCAACAAAATATTTTATGTAGTGAAACAAGAGCACTATTAACAAAAAACTTATGACTCTAATGACTTATATTAATGCAAAATTGGCAAAAATCTTTGAGACGTTTGAGACTAACCATAATTTTTTAAGAATATTTTCATTACTTTTTGTCTTTCAATATAGATTAAACGGAATAAAAAAGGCTGTTACTTCTGACACACGAATGAGTAATCAAAACGGACATTATTTTTCGTTCGCAATCGGCGTAAGTTAAAAATAAAATGACGGGAACAATACCTTCAGCCTTGCCATTTAAAAATCATAACAGACATATCGGAAATACTCAAACCAGAAAAAAAATAATCATAAATTTCAGAAGCAATTAATGACAACTTTTATAGATGAAAATAACAGAAATGAAGAGCCTTGCCGCAGGAAAATATAGACAAAAATTTTGAAAGAAAAACAATTTTAAAACTTCAGCGCGGGACACCTCACCAATTCTCCATTCGTAGAGGTTCCTCTTGGCTCCATTTGCGCCAGAGTCCTCTGGATTGTTGATATATACACTACATGGACCATGCATAGACCCTATGAGGGAGTAGTGTAGTGAACTGCCATCCAGAGGACTCTGATTAGCGCTTCCACAACCTGCCATCTCTCGACAGCATTCATTACTCCTTGAAAACCGGACATGCCCGCATTTACGACAGTCACTTTACAATTACTATTTTGAAAAGCGAATGGGCAATGTGCACGCACACATAGGATTTGCAATGAACAATTTTTTCAGACGATTCACTCGTTGATATAACTCTTCAAAATTTAAATCGCGCAATCAGCATGAATCTTCGGTGACGCACTGAACTCAACCTCATTAGCAATCTTAACAATGAAGCAAACAACCAGGTAGTTTGCATCCAGTACTAACCTTTCTTACTTATTGTATGAGTCCTATGATAGCATATTTATATTATTTTCCTCCATATATGCAAATTCTACTGGCTTATTCCATTGTTTGCAAATTTGAACCACGACTAACCATCTATAATTAATTAGTGTGCAGGAATTTTGCAAGTATGATCTCCCTCTCCTACTGCCAGTGAAGTAATGTGATATCCTACACTGGGTAAATAGAGAGGACACGTGTGTCGGTAAGTCAAGCAAAATTCTACGATCAAACAGCATGCAATATCTAACAACTCATGGAAAGTAAGTTTCATTACGAGTTGGAATTAGTATCTGGGTATGTCTAACGAATTGTCCTCTGTAATGTACTGAATAACAACAGGCATAGGAGAGGGTTAATGAAACAGTTACATTTATGATGTCTGGTAGGATTTACTGAGTTCGTCGTGCATTCTTCACACACTAGACAGGAAGCATGAAGTGAAGGGTTTGTGTATTTTTAGTTGTGTTGTAACAAAGGGCTTGCAAACTGACCTACAACGCGATTGAACACCAAATGTGTTGTAGTTGAGACAATTTCTCATATATGCTTTGACAATTGACTGTCGATATTGCGGTGTGGGAGAAGGTGTGTGGCCTGCTCGGGCTAGAGCAGTCCGTCGAGTATGTCCAAGTTGGACGGTACGTGTGTGTCGGTTCGGTCGGTTGGCCGCAGTCATGGTGCGAAGTTCGCTAGATGCATTCGTGTATGGTGTATCATTCTTTTTTTGTCTTTTGGAATAAAGTTCCAATACCCAGAGAACAACTGTGCAAATTGATTCACCCCTCCCAGAGGTTATGGGCCCAGGGGTTACGAGCGCAGGAACTCCAGAAATCCCGGAAACAGTGAGAAAGTGACTTGCGACCACGTGGTGGATTAGAACTTCTAATATGGAAGAAGAGCGATATAGAATACCGCTATTAGACGGGAAGAACTATAGTGACTGGAAATATAGAATGGAAGTGTTTTTAGATGAGAAGGAAGTCCTGTCACATGTTGAAAGGTCGTTCGATGTCCTGTCAGAACCGTACGCAATATTAGCAAGTGACAACGAGTCCGCACGAGAAAAGAAGCAGAAAGACATTATGCAATTACGTAGGAACGATAAGAAATGCAAAAGTCTAATAATTCAGAGAATACAAGATAGTCAGCTGGAGCTAGTCAAAAGCAAAGTTACCGCTTTTGACGTGTGGAAAGCATTAGAGAATAGATTCGAGAAGAAGTCTGTGATGAGTCGAATGATGCTTTCGAAACAATTACATACGCTTGTGTATGACCCAACAGAGGAATCGTTTAGCGAATACTGCCTGAGATTCGACAGACTGATCCGTTCCCTAAAACAAACCGGCGAGAAAATTGACGATGACGGTGCCGTAATAAGATTCCTGATGACGATGCCATCATCGTATGAGACAGTTGTAACTAGTCTGCAATCGCTGGCTGCAACAGAATTGAAAATGGAGTTTGTTAGAGTGAGGATTGAGGAGTACGAGGCACACAAGAAAGAGACAAGAGATTCAGTCGCTTCGGAACGAGATGTCCCGAATATGGCCTTTGCTGGCTGCAGGAGGGGCAACCAGAGGACCCAAAGTGAAGGAAGAGAGAAGAAAGAAAGCTTCAAATTCAATTGTCACAATTGCGGCTTGAGAGGACATAGGAAGGTGCAGTGCTGGAAGCCTGGAGGAGGAGCGTTTCATGGGCGCTCGAATGGAAGAGGTGGACGAGCAGTTGGTCGCAGAGGAAGACCATGGAACAACGGAGGCAGAAATGATGCATGTTTGGTGGCAGAAGAGGAGGTGGAACCTGCCTACAGCTTCCAAACAACGGCAGTATCATCAGCGGTGGTAAGCGAAACCGCAACACCTGAGAGTGACTGGGTGTTGGACTCCGGTGCATCAGATCATCTTGTTAAGGTGGGAACTCCGATCTATAATATTAGACAATTTGACAATCCAATAAAAATAACGGTAGCAAAGTCAGATACTTTTCTTGTTGCTAAAGAAGTAGGAGATATAAAAGCATTTGCAGTTGTGAATGGAAAAGTAAACAAGATAGAAATGAATAATGTGCTATTAGTGGAAAATCTCAAGTTCAATTTAATTTCTGTTTCAAGACTAGAAAAGAAAGGGTTTGAAATTAATTTTCGAAATAAGAAATGTTATGTCAAGAAAGGTAATGCAAATATTGTTGTTGGTGATAGAATGGATAATATCTATAAACTTCCTATTGTCATTGACGAGTGTGCCATTGAGAGAAAGGCTTTTTCAAGTGTAAGTGATCAAGTTTGGCATACCAGGTTAGGTCATATTGGCAATGCAAATTTAAAACATCTTTGTAAAATTGTTGATGGTATTGGTGATTTGAAATGTGATAATTTAGATGTGTGTAAAATATGTATTCAGGGCAAACAGACGAAACAACCATTTAATAGAACGAGATCTCAAACCACAAGACCATTGGAACGAATACATAGTGATGTTTGTGGGCCAATAACTCCTCTTGCGTATAATGGTATTAAATATATTTTGACTTTGATTGATGATTATACACATTTCACTGTTGTTTTTGGTCTAAAGTCCAAATCTGATGTGTATGAATATTTAAAACAGTACGAAGCTAGAGTCACGAGTCGTTTTTCAACTAAAATATGTGCCTTTAGATGTGACAATGGTACAGAATATGTGAACAGCCAAGTAAAGAAATTCTTTAGAGAAAAAGGAATTAAATTTGAGCTAACCATTCCAGGAACTCCGGAGAATAATGGCGTTGCTGAAAGAATGAATCGAACAATTCTAGATAAGGCTCGATGTATGCTTGTTGGTAGTCGGTTGAGAAAGTCCTTTTGGTTTGAAGCTGTGATGACAGCAGTGTACTTAATCAATAGAAGTCCTACCACAGCCCTTAATGAAAGTAAAGTCCCTGCAGAGATGTGGTATGGTGAACGTCCTGACTTAAGCAAATTGAGAGTGTTTGGGTGTGAGGCTTATCTTCACAAACCGAAGGAGCAAACACATAGTAAATTTGACTCAAGAAGCAAAAGATGTATTATGTTGGGATACTGTGATAATGGGTATAGGTTGTGGTCATTAGAAGATAACAAAGTTATTGTGGGAAGGAATGTAATCTTTGTTGAAACTAACAATGACTCAGTAACTGAAAATTGGGATATTGCATGGAAAGATAAATCTTTAGATGAGAGTACTGAGCTGATTGAACCAATTGAACAGGGAAGTGGTGAAAGTGAGGAACCACTCAGGAGAAGTAGTAGAGTGAAATTAAAACCTAAATATCTAGAAGATTACGTAACCTTAGCCACTAATCCTAACGAGACTGAATTTGCAAATGAAGTAACTGTGAAAGAAAAGAGTGATGATACTCTTGATAACTTTAACTTAAAAAATAATTGTGATGTGTCACTCTTTGCAACAAATTACTGCAATGATGTTCCAAATTGTTATACTGAACTACAACATAGGGATGATAAAGATTTATGGTTTGCAGCAGTTAATGATGAACTTGATGCATTAGAACTTAACAATACCTGGGAATTAGTTTCTCTTCCGCAAGGTAAATTACCAATTAAAAGTAGATGGGTATTTACCATTAAGGAAGATGGTGATGGAAATGTAGAAAGACTTAAGGCAAGACTGGTAATTAAAGGTTGTGCACAGAAAAGAGGGATAGACTATGAGGAAACTTATGCTCCTGTAGCACGTTTGTCAACCTTTCGTGCATTGCTATGTCTCATAAACAAAGAGAAATTATTTGTCAACCAATTAGATGTAAAGAATGCTTTTCTACACGGTGATCTTAAAGAGGAAATTTACATGTACCCACCGGAAGGCTTGAATGTCAAAAGTGGTTTAGTGTGTAAACTCAAAAAAACATTATATGGTTTAAAACAAGCACCCCTTGAGTGGAATAAAAGGTTTGATGAGTTTATAAGAGCACTGGGTTTTGAAAGCAGTAAAGCTGATGAATGTTTATACATAATGAGAAATGAAATGGATGTAATGTACCTACTGCTTTATGTTGATGATTTCTTAATTGCAGGAAATAATAGTGATTTGTTAAATGAGGTGAAACAAAAGTTAATGGGTGAATTTAAAATGAGAGACTTAGGTGTTACCAGTAATTTCTTGGGAATTAAGGTAACTTTTACTAGTGATGGTCTGTTTATTAATCAAACAAATTACTTAAAGAAAGTTTTGACTAAATTTAATATGGAATCATGTAAACCAGTGAGTACTCCAATTGAACTCCAACCAGATAACGATGTGACATCTCAAGAATGTATCATTGATGTTAAACCATATAGAGAACTAGTGGGGAGTTTGATGTATGCATGTCTAGGAACAAGACCTGATATTTGTGCTGCAGTGAATTTCTATAGTCAATTTCAAAGTAATGCCACTGAAATACAATGGAAAGGCTTAAAAAGAATCTTGAGGTACATTCAAGGGACACTTGATTTTGGTTTAAAGTATGAAGGTAATTCAAGTACACCTTTGTTGTGCTATGCCGATGCAGCTTTTGCAAATTGTAGTGATAGAAAATCAACATCTGGTTATTTATTGAAAATGTATGGTGATCTAGTTGTATGGAACACAAAGAAACAAAGTACAGTAGCATTGTCTTCTACTGAGGCTGAGTATGTTGCTTTAGCGGCAGCTGCGACTGAAGTGTTATGGTTTAAAGTGTTGATGTCTGAAATGAATGTTAATATGAAGGATCCAATAACAATTTTCCAAGATAATCAATCATGTATTCAGACTGTAGAAAATTGGAAGAGAAAACGCATGAAACACATTGATATAAAATATCAGTTTGTAAAAGACTTGTATAACTCTAAGGTTATCTACATTGAATATGTGCCTTCCTCTGAACAGGAGGCGGATGTACTGACAAAAGGGTTATCAGCAAAAGTGTTTTGCAAGCATAGGGTAAATTTAAGATGTATGAGAAATTGAGGAGGGGTGTTGTAGTTGAGACAATTTCTCATATATGCTTTGACAATTGACTGTCGATATTGCGGTGTGGGAGAAGGTGTGTGGCCTGCTCGGGCTAGAGCAGTCCGTCGAGTATGTCCAAGTTGGACGGTACGTGTGTGTCGGTTCGGTCGGTTGGCCGCAGTCATGGTGCGAAGTTCGCTAGATGCATTCGTGTATGGTGTATCATTCTTTTTTTGTCTTTTGGAATAAAGTTCCAATACCCAGAGAACAACTGTGCAAATTGATTCACCCCTCCCAGACTAAACTCTCGGGTGAATTCGTGCGTTCTTAATTCACTCTAGTATTTGAGAGAAAACAACCGTACCAAATACAGAGAAATGGTGTCATTCATAGGTTAGTGAGAGAGATTAACATCAGCGTACGACAACCAGGGCAACATACATGCCTAGTGAGGGATCTTTGTGATTACTAGTCACTTCGGAACTTCATTCCACAACCCACACATTGACACCACTTTTAAATTATAAGCTTGGTTGATATATTTCTTTAATTACCTTTCCGCACAGGATTTCAGTTCTGATCATCCCGAAACTTGTATCGGTCTTCAAGGTCACCTGGCCGGCTTCATCCCGGTTCGTATTTTCAACTACTGCGTTAAAGGATGGCCATCCACTACCAGAATCGTACTTTGCCTTGGAGCTGTAATAAAAAATAACGTCCTGCAAACCCTAATGTCTATTTAGTAGCTGAATTCCAACATTAGCGCAATGTATTAGGTTTACCTGAACAGAGGCTGTGAACAGCAGGTACATAGGTAAACTCCTTCTGCATAGTTGTTGTAGTGTTTCCCGGTGAATGGCTGTGAAGTGAAGAATAAAGTTAACTCTTAGTTAATGTCCAAGGTAGTACATGCCTAACCATAGTTTTGGTTATTGGGCATGTTAACCGACGCTTGAGCTTAGCCCGTTGCATCCGCAAGAAGTGGGATTGAAGAAGGGAATTGCGTCCCCGAGCAACTTTTCTATTTCTGGGCATATACATCGCTCAGTCTAAAATTGTGTTGGGGACAACCGTGGGGTCCGCAACGCTGTGTACATATTTTTTTCCAGTCCAGTCAGATGATCGTAGATTGTTTCTGAATTATGTAATCAATTCTGTAAACGTTAAAGTTTGAAACACAATGGATTTAATTTTGATAAATGCAACGTAATTAATTTAAGTTAAGCTTACGATCTCCGTTGCCTTGTTACGAGTGACTTCGTACTCCTCATAAGTGAGCCGTGTCCGCCATTCTTCTTTGCTTATGTTTTTCCATGTAATATTTTTATCCTTTATCGCCGTAGCCTTTGTTACTGCGATTTTGCGTCCTTGACGATTAATTTCTAAGAAAAAGGATCATTATAGAACATAAGTTTCATTGACCTTGAATTTAAAGAGTCATCCAAAATAATATGCCAGCTGTAAAATCCCCATAATGCTTAGTATGAGCAAATTACCTGAGTGAAGACGAACAAATTCCGTTTTTGGAACATTTTTGCGATTGGAAAATAACGTCCTGGCCGGATTTCCGAAAATTGGTGTGACTGTCCTTAATTTTGGCCCGCAGTATACTCGTAATAATGTTGTTGGCAATCTACATAATGCTGACATATCCGGGACGACCTGCGTGGGGTCGTTCTTTCCAGTCAATAACGATGACGATTTTATTTACCTAGGTAACGGACTCAACTTCGATAAAACAGGCTCTTTCCCTTGAGATCTTTACGAACATCCAAAATATCAATAGTCAGCAAGGGACCATACGCATGGTTGAAAAAACGTCTTCTTTGTTATGGAGAGTTATGCCTAGAGCTGAGCAGTGCTTTCGGCAAAAAATGGAATGGTTAAGATGCGTTTATTATTATTGATAACCATTCTCATTATTTTTAATAGTAATCGATCAAAAAAATCTCGCGGAATGTCCTCTTCAATTGGTTCCGAAGATGACCCAGAGGTAATTTTATTTTACTCCTTACGATAAAATTTGATAGGTTGGCAGCAAAATAGTGGCTCACATTTTCAAACCGCCTGTCGGCAATAATATTACATGTAGTAATATTATCGTTGTTACGTTTTCCGTGGCCCAATTTTGTTGATTATGTCATCACATATATGAAGTCGCATTGCATGGCAATGGCAAGGCCATGGCAAAATTTCGAAGTTTGGGGGGGAGGGGGTACATGGTACCTACATTTCCGATGGGGCAGAGGGGGAGTTATATTTGAATCACATCTTTTTTTACTCACATACCTTGCTTAACTGTTTTTTATATTTTTTCATAAGAAAATTACTTTTTGTCTGCAAATGCTAAGAAAGCAACTACTTTTTATCAAAAAAACACAGATATGCACAATTATTTGGCAATTAAGTGATAGAAGCTTTATATGCAATATGCTCAGGGGCAATGGTACTGGCACCATAAGAAAACATTTGTTGCAAAAAAATTATTTGTTTTTATTGGGAATTGATCTCAGATTTCAATTTCTGTTTAGGTCTGCTATTAACTGCTCTTCCTAGCCATCTTTATTTGGAGTGAAAATTTGATTGGAATTCAAGTGTCGTTAAATGACTTTTTTAATTCAAAATTCCTCTCATCTTGTGTATGTCTTGAGTTCACAGGTGGGCATCATTTAATGTTTTCCTCACACCAGTGCCACTCACCCACAAGAGAGCATTTGTGCTGTGATAACTCTTAACCCATGAAATGTTTGTTTTATAAGTATTTGAAATGGACTACTTATTCTCCTAGATTTGGATTAATCGTGTGTCATCTAATATGAAAGCCACCTTCTTTACTTGATGAATCTGAATGCAACTCTTATGGAGGTAGATAGGAGACTTTAATTTCCTTGGTAGCAATGCTAGTGATGGAAATTAGGTATAATTAATGTCTCCCATTTTGTGTAACTATCTGTCATTGTTTATATGTATTTCCAGATAACTTTTGTGTTGTACTGTTTTTATTCAGTTGAGCCTGTTGAAAATCACATCAGGGGAATGCTGTGTGACGTGGGTGGACCTTGAACTTGTAAACCAGCTGTTATGATTTCAATAATGAAAATTCCACTTTCGAAAGATTAAAGTTTACACAGTATGTGCTCGTTCTCTTGTGAAATCTTTTAGGGGTTGTAAAGTGTATTTATTGCTCTTTATCCAAAAATAGCCCTTTTAATAGGGTAGTTTCCTTCATCAATGCGGCGAACCGGAGATGAAAGGGAAACCTGGAGACCAAATATTGAGGCAGCAAACTTGGTGGCACGTTTTGAATAGTGGGAAAGGATTGACGGGACCTCGGGAAAGAATAGGGTAGTTTCCTTCATCAAAGAAAACGAAAGGCAATTCGTTGCCCACCATAAGTGTATCCATAATATACAAATTATTTGGTTTTAGAATTCCCAGTTTAGACGAATGGCATTGGTCAACTTAAACTGCATTTGAAAAAGGCCAGATTGGCACCCATGCGATTCCACTCCACGTGACGTCACAGGGATCTAGTTTCTGTACGAGTGGATAATTATTATTATTAACTCTTAAGAGTTTTACATCATTTGAGATAACCAATGCATGCATGAGGCACAGAGCTCAGGGAAACATCTCTTAATAATCACCTATTAAAACTGCCTATGGTCGGAAAGTTTCCTTCGTTTGATAGGGGAATAATAATCCTTATGTAAGCCAAGCGCTACCAGCTAGCAGGGTACTCAGCTACCTGCTAGTATCCTGCGTCATATCAGCGCTCAAGCCATCGCCCCAAGGTCACCTCACAAGGCGGCAGGGGGAACCAGAAATACATCACTCGGACTTTTTCCCATCATTCCCACTTAGCCGTCGCGTTTTCGCACGCTTGAAAATTTTCACTTTTCGTTTAATTGCGAAAATTAGATATCGTCATTTAAAAATCTAAAAGTGTGAAATTCGTACTCAAGGAGTTATAATCTTTTGATTTAGGCAATAAAAAAATAATAGGAAACCACCCTATTGTTTGAATGCTGTCTAAATTTCATGGAAGTTGGAGTATGTATCAAGAATGGGTCAATATTTTTCAGTCATTATCAAGTAACAGTCAAGCCAATGCTGGGTTCCCTCACACTGGCATTTCTCATATGAGGTATCTAAGTACAATGAGTTCTATTTATGCTGCCTTTTGCCTGGTTTGTGATTGTATAAATTTGGATTAATTAACTATTTTACTTTTTAAAGTTATACTGTAGATAATTCTGTTTTTCAGCCGTTTCCTCCTAGTTTGCGCGCCACTTTGTACCAGAGTTTTAGCCATGGGTGAAGTTTAGAGTTTTATGCTGGAGGGATCAGCAATCCTGCTGGAGGTTTAGGGGCTACGGAACACCCCCCTAGAGAGAAACTATATGCTCAGTATGCCAGAGCCCTTGAGAGTCCGTGGAAAATTTGTTTAAATTAGCCACTGAAAACAAAATTTTAAGTGACTAAGACTGAATTTTTTTTAAAACATGATGCTTTTGTTTTCATTGTTCCTGAATGTGTGGGTTTCAAACTTTTTTCAGACAAAATACTCTTTAAGCTGGGGTGGCCAGGCACCCCCTGGTTCCCCCATCCACCCATGGTTTTAGGATATGCAAATGAGTAGGGGATCTATCTCATCAAGGTCTGACCTATTTTGTTGGATGAAGGAATGACTATAGACCAACAGTTTTATAAATTAGAATCAATTCATAGAAACAATTTAAGTCTCTGGAGAGGACAATATTTCAGTAGACTTAATGTTTTTTTATTTGATAAAGTGCCCCTTGGAAAGCTATTAATAAAACTGAAATCTTATGGCCTAGATAAAGATGTCATTTTTTGGATAAGAGAACTTTTGAGCAATCATGTGGAAAGAGTAGTATTAGACAGCGCAGTCTCCAATGAGGTAGGAGTCACTTGTGGCATTCCTCAGGGTAGTGTATTGGCCCACTCCTTTTCCTTCGATGTCGGTGAAATAGTAACAGTAAGCTTCGATTATTTGGAGAGGACACTGTAGTTTACAAGGAAATTCATTGCTATAAGCAAAGGGATGAACTTACAAAGGACCTTACTGCAATCCACGCATGGTGTGAGGCTTCACAGTTAAATGCGTTGCATAAGTTAAATTTGATAAAAATGCACTGTAATGAATTTCTGGAAAAAAATGGTCTCCACTACAGAGCTATTTCATGCATAGTACCCAATTAGAGAATGTAGAATCCATAAAATAACTAGGAGTTAGACTCAATAATGATCTGTGGTGGAATAAACATATTTGGGAAATAACAAGTCAATCTAATGTTAATGGGGTTTTGTTAAATGAATGTTAGCAAGTGCGACGACAAAGTGAGAGAAATTAGCTTCTTCTCCCTCATTATACTCCATTTAGAATATGCTGCCAGTGTTTGGGATCCTCATGAAATAGACCTAGAAACAGAAGTAGAATATATAAGAGAAGAGCTGTTAGGTACATGAAATATACCTATTTCATGACGATAGTCCTGTTGGTGTTACTGATCTTAGATCAACTGGGATGGGAATCTCTGTCAGACCGTAGACTGAAATTTAGAAAACTTTGTATCCTTGTTTACTTTTAAAGTATGTGCATATTGTTTTAGAACTTCTTTGAGTATTTCTCATGAAAAATTTAGCATGAGGCCATGGCGATAATGCTTCATCTCCTTACATTTTCATGCAAATTAAATCCTTCTACTGAGGAACATTGGAAATCATTTTTGTATCATAGTGATGCAATTTTCCTAAAGGTACCTATATTTAATATTTTCTCATACTCTCTCCTCAAAACTGTATTTAACATGTGTTAAAGATTAATTGTCCGAGGCTATTTTGGCCAAAAGTCCTTTGTAGCTGATGCATTGGCCTCTGGGTCAGAGCCCTGGCCTTTTTAGGAATTAATTTCGAAGAAGAATAGTCTCTAAAAGGATTTCATATGCCAATTTGAAACATATGAGTTCCTCTCCTCACTTCTCTAAGCTCTCTGAATAAAAAAAATTTAATCATTTATCTTTATTGTGGAAAAAGATCTGATGCTTTCTCAGCATATGCTGGTAGTGAAGGCTCCTTGAGTGCTCCAATGGGTAAGCTCCTTTGTGGTTGATGAAATTTCGGTCGAGTTGAGAATTTTGGTCCGATGAGTTGTACTCCTGTATCACGAGTTTCATTCAGCCCTGAGGATGGTGTAGGACTTGTACCCTGAAATGTTGGTAGCCGTGGAGGAGATTACCGGGCTTGGTTGTAATGATTCTTGCAGGAAGTGTTTACTAGTGTCTTGTGGTGTCACCATGCAGCTTGGTTATCTTGTCACATAAGTTTTGTACTTATTTTCACGATGTTGTGGATGCATATCACATTAATTTATTTTTCATTGTTTCGGCAGGAGAAGGAAGGACAAGATTATTACGATGAGTCTTCTAAGCCACCATCTTACGAGACGAAAACGGAGTTTGATATTGTGAGAGAAGGTTTTGAAAAGGTATCATTGTGCAATATTTTAAATTAGATGAGCGTATTAATACCTAAAAGGACCAGAGGCAGTATCGAAAATACATGTATTTTTCAATAATGTATTTTTGATACTTTTGTATTTTGTATCTGAAATACAATATCTGAAATTATTTTGTAATTAAAATACATTAAGGGAAGTATTTTGTAATTTTAAAATACTTTTCAAATCGTAATTCATAATTTTACCAGTTTTGATTGCCCTTCTAGTGCAGCTCTTGAAGTTTCCTTTGCCAATTTAGTGTCGGCGGTGTTAGACCAGTTGTATCACTAGTACTGGCACCACTATAAAATGAATTGTTGTCTATCCTGATGTTTTACCTTAAGTAGTTACCATATTTTTCTGAATATAGTACCCCTCTGACTATAGTCCCCCCCCCCCTAATTTTGAGACTTCAGTTTTGGGAAAAAATTTTAAAAATGCATTTGAATAAATGTAGTCTCCCCTACTATTACCATAGGCATTTTTGGAAAAAAGGGGGGATTATATTCTGATAAATACGGTATTAATTGTGTTCGCAATTTGTTCGTAATTGAATGGCAAAGTAAGCTGTATGTTATCCCTTTTGATATTTCTTCATGAGTAGTAACCGTGGACAATTGTGACTATAATTTGTGTTGATTTGTGAAGTAATAGTATGTGTTTTAGCTACCTCTTTTCGTTAATGGTTCTTTTCCTGGACAAGTGTGTCGTATTATGTATCCATTTGATTTTTTGAATTAATAGTGAACGTTATGACCGCAACCAATGTTTGTAATGTATTTGTGCTATAGAGCCAATAACTATGATCTCCTCAGGAACAAAAATCTTGTGATGATACCATTTAGAATTTTGATTGCATCTTCTCCTTAATGTGCATATATGTTCATCTGTACTTATATTATTTTTGCTCATGTGCATTTACTTACCAAAAGAAAGGATTTTCTAAGTTTTTTTGAATATAAAATTTGGAACAAACTTTTACTTGATTGAGAAAAAGGCTTTGAACCCTTAAGGGTTTCATGTTGTGGATTGCAAACTGGCATTTTGTCTCAGTTATTTGGTGAAATATGCTGTGCTTCTTGTTACATGTATGTATTTCATTTTAGGTTCTGGAAGAAATGAAAGTTAAAGATGTGAAGGGGAAGTTTGCTGCTCAATATGGTGAAATATACAATAAGTTGCTTGATGTACACAACAATGAATGCCGGCTTCAAGATGTTGTTATGCAACTTGAAAATTATTTATCAGAATGTAAGGAGAGGCTAGTGTTATCAAAGGAGGCTTCTGAAAAATATCAAGCATCTATTGGGGCCCTGAAAAAGGTACATCCTGTGATACTCTTAGATATTCTATGTTTAAATTTTTTAGGTAAATTTATTCTCCATCTTTCTACCTCTGATATAGTTTTTGAGTGTTTTTATAATGCGTTGTTTACGTGGTGGTTTTTTCATCTTAATGCTTAATGGAGTTTTGTATCCAATGTAGGATCTAGACTTAGCTCATACAAACCTAGATGCAGCCCATGTGAGAGAGCAGAACCTTCAGGAAACGTTAGAAAATCTGCGAGGTCAAATTTCAAAACTATCTCATGAACTTGAGTTAAGAAATCAACTAGATATGGAAGACGAGGAGTGAGTGAGTTTGTATAAACCCACTGATAATTTCATTTGTAGTGAAAATTAAGTCTTTCCAATGTGGTTATTTTGTGAAAATAATTTATTAATTAAGAATTATGTATCACTCTTAAGCTGCAAAAAATCAAGTTGAAGAAAATATGCTTGATTCTCTTGAATAAAAATTATCAGTAATTGATAGGTTGTGCTCAGCACCTTTGGTGGTATTCTGGTTATCATGTAGAGAAATTAGTTCAGCTTAGTCGTGTGATTCTAGGCGTGGAGCTGCAGCTAAAAACAAAGCATTGTTACAACGAGAAAGAGATCGATTGGTGAAAGAAAAGGCTGGCCTTGTTGAAGACATTACAGATTTGAAAGAAAAATTTGATGAACTCTTTGAGAAGCATGCAGAATCTGTCAAGAAAACAGCGGAAATGGAAGAAGAGTTGAAGGTAAATTTATATTAGCTTTTATTTTTTGTATCTCTAATGTAAATGAAGCATCATGTTTTCCAATGGCATGAATGCTTCAAGTTGTATTGCTGATATTGTGAATTAGCTAAGTCAAGGAATGTTTCATAGGGGGAAAAATCATGTGGTCACAAATTTTTTCTCACTGGTAATGTGATAGGAAATATTGAAACTACTCAAATCAAGTGAGAACCTCATTTTTCATGTACATATGTTGATATGGAAATCAAGTGGAATTTGGGCATTACTTTAATCTCACTCAAATCTCGGAAACTCGAGACTCGCATAGACTTGTACTTTATCCAAGTTCACAATCAACCAAAGAACTACTGCAAATGGTCAAATATACTGATGTTGAAAGTAAAAATTTGATAGATATGGATATAATGCAAGTTACCAAAGCAAATATTGGTCTAACACTCCTCTAAATACGTTCAATAAATTAAATAAGCAACAATGCATGTTTAAATTTTTACCAAACTTAAGTTGAAATCATTATAACAAGAGCATGAATATGATGAAGATGATAGTGGCATCATTTTTAGATCCCTCCTAGTGGCAATAAGCGCATCTAAGCTCTTTATAAGCTCTTTTGAGGTCAAGGCTATTGAGAAATTTAAAAAATATGTACGTAGTCCATCGTGTTCTCGTACAGAGGAACAAAACTACCATTTCATGGGATGCAACCTCCTTCATTGCAAGAATTCTCTTCAAGGTTTACTCAGTCCAATCACAACTTCCGAACACGAGCACAGTATGGACACTGACAAAACTAAGATTACAGGTGTAATGGGGATAGCAAATGGTGAGAGAGCTTTCGAAAATGTCTGTTACCCATTTTAAATGCAACAGCTATTCCTACACTTTTATATGCAAATGAAAAATTAATGGGAATTCTCATCAGTGTAAGCTTTAAATTTGTGACATTTTGGCATGTTGTACATATTCTATATAAGTAATGACATTGCAAAATGAGTAGAAGAGACAAAGTTGTGCTGTCGTTTAAGGAGAGGAGAAGTGTCATTTTAGATAGTGGGAAAGGAGTGTTAGCTAGGAAAATTACGAAAAACTTTTTAAGCGTGGAAGGATGCAGATCTGTAATTGTTATTATAAAAACCCGGGATACCAATTTGCAAGACTGGGAAGAAAATAAAATCAAGAACTAAAGGTGTGACTGAATTCACTTTTAAATTAAAATCCTTCTCCTAATAAATTGAGAGGAATGCATTGGTAATACTATACATAGACCAATGGTGGGCTAGTTATAAATATAGTAATTATTCAAGAGGAAATGGAACTGGTTGAAATGAAGCACTTACTGCATTGGCAAATTTTTTCGACAGTTAATATAATACAGTGAAACCTCGATATAACGACACCCCACGGTGCACTAATAAACACTCGCTATAGCGAATTGTCGCTTTACCGGAGGTGGAGCAAATAATAGCCAATATACCTGTTGCGAACAGATATACAGGAACAGGAGTGGTGTGGCGACAGATAAACATCTATCCGATAAACGTAAGCATAAATCCAGACGAAAGGCGATGTTTTTTTGCATCACTAAATTTCCTTACTCAAATAACGACTAACTATTCAAACAATTTATAAGCGCCGCACTGAATAAAAATCATGCAAAGCATTGTTTCGTCAATCATTATATTTATCGAACGACAGTTTACCACAAATTTGAGACTGAGCACTCCATTAACTTCATTTCTAACAGTTCGCTAGCAATTACAGAGGTTAAGGAGACTTCATGAAAGTCTTCCGACGGTAAAACCCTCGCTATGGCGAGAGCCAACACCGAAAGGGTCTCGTAAAAACGAATTCTTTAACACGCTTATTATAGGGCCAATTGACGGTGCATCGGCTATCTCTCGTAATAGCGGGGGTGTCGCTATAGCCCGTACTCGCTTTAACGAGGTTCCACTGTAGTTAACCAAATATGTAGTCAATGGTGGTTGAAAATAAGATTAAACCCTTAGATTATAAATGCTTATTGGTGTTTGGTAATTTACCCAGAAATACCCTATTTAGTGGCCACCCCTCCAAACTGCTATTTTATTTTTGGAACAAGCGGTTGCCACCTAAGATTTTTCTCAAGGTTTTTATCCTCAATTTGAGTTGTTGTGACATTGAATGAATACTTAGTATTCTAGAAATGGTGAAATTTCTCCTGTTTGGCTTAAGTGAGGAACAAAATGTTCTGAAAAGATGATTATCTTTGTTGAGTAACCTCTCCATTTTTCTTGTTTTTTCAAGGTCAAAGGCAGAGCAATAAAGGACAATTCAGTTAAAATGGATATTTTAGTGTTAGATTTGAAGACTGCAAAACAAGAATTGAAGGCCAAAGAGGAAGAGCTGAAAGCTATTAGCCTCAAAATTACAAATCTTTCCCAAAACCTAGAAAAAGTTGAAAAGAGGCTGAAAGAAGAACTAGTATGTGGAAAAATTTTTTATGAAAACTTCATATCTTTTACACAGTTTTTCATTGCATATGCACTCATTTCTGCGGTGAAAAAGTTGGCTTTTTTCCAAGTTTTTTAACTTTTCTTACAGCAAATTTGGTTTGAATTAAAAGGGATACGAATTTCAGTACATCAATAGTGCATGGGCTATTTACAATTTTACTCCATCTGAATGAGGTTTTTGTATATAGAAGAGAAAGTTTATGCTCAGCATGTTATTCCTTTCATACTAGTAGTTATTCCTTTCTTTTTCCTGCTAATTTGTTGCCTAATACCTAAGGTGGAGCACTAGTATGTGTTGTGATGTAGGGTAAGCTATCTTTTATACAAATCTACATATTTGAAAGTGATATCAAATTTCAAAATTTTCTTCTATGTACTTCATTTGCTTTCATCTTAATTTTCATTTGTAATACTTTGCATCCTATTGTTTGCAATTCTTGAGTTACTTCTGAAGTGTGTAATGCAGTTATTGGTGAAATGCTGTGTTTGCATATTCAATGCATATCCAAAATCATATCCTTTTATTATTGAATCCAATTATCATGGAACCAAATTACCATATCTTTGTAGCAGGCGTCGGGGTAGTCTGCTAGCAATGATAAGGCACTGGAGTGGTTTGGACGATGTTTATTGATCCGATCACAATTCCAGACTGACTTGCCGGCCGAAAGGCCGCAGTATTTATTCTATGGGTACACTTCCAGAATCTTCTATGTTAATGTTCTTGAACATGAAAGAAATTTCTAGAAAGGAATTCTAGAAGGCAAGAAAAAATCAAATAATTACACTTTCCGGCACGGGGAATCGAACCCGGTGCCCCTGGTGCCGCCCGCTTGGGAGGCGACCGTGCTACTGCTGGGCTATCTGGCCTGTTGAGGAGAAGCGATGATGGAGCGCGGTTTAAGTTGCCTCCGGGCAAGCGGTGTGGCGGTGAGGCAGGAGGTGCGGCTGCCACATCTTAATCCTCCTTCCTTTCATTTAATCTAAATTTGTAATTTAGCTATAGATCATCAGGTCATTTTTTTCTTAATGTAAGTCCTTTTACAGTTCTATTTGTATTTTTATGATATTATCCCCACCACTGCTATTTCCGTATTGATATAAAGCCTATTATAATTCTTTATTGTGTACTGCATTATATTACACTGATTTCGATTGAGTATTACATATAATGTCACAGTGAAACCTCTGGGCAGTATCAGAATTATAGTAGGGCAAATGTTACAATACAAATAATTCAGATATATAATTAATATAACTGTAATTATTCCATAGAAGTATGACTAAAATATATTTTTTGTATAACAGTGTTTATCGTAAGCCGAATGCCAATTTTTAATATTCTTTGATTAAGTGTAGATCCAAGTGCCAAAGATTGAAAACAATCCTGAAATTAAATATAAGACGTCAAAAAAGAGTTGTGAATGCAGGAGGGAAAGGGAAACAATGCACATACTATATGATGATTTACTTAATGTCACCGAGCTTAGCCAGCGTACTCACAGTTTGCTTTCTTTTCATATCTTTTCTTTTACCAACTTCAATAAGATCCTTCGGCCAGGGATCTTAAAGCAATTACATAGCACCTACATAAATGTATGTAAAACCTTAGCTGACCATTGCTCGAAAATCAAAATAATCAATGACTTGTCATCTGATGTCAAGAAAAAACTTTCTAAATAATTTCCATGTACCCTAAGTAAATGAAAATGAACATAAAAATGCTTTTCCAGTGTAAATTGACCCTTTCATTATGCATGAGTGTGCAGCATTTTTTAAGCCACTCAGATGTTCCCTCAACAACACCAGTTCTTATAGTTGGAATAGGCATGTATCTCCCTATTTCTTCACATTCGAGTGATCCCTGATTGCTCTCCTTTTTAACCAGAGCATACATTTTTCTTTATGATAATTTTCACTAAGATATATAACAGAAGTGTCCTTTGTGCCATTTTCAGTATCTCTCACAATGGTTGCAATTGAGTGCTCTGATCCATGTGTTAGAAATGTGCTCATAAAGGGCTGCAATAGGAATTATGCCACCATTTGGCTAGCATAATTTTTGATGCTATAAAGTAGCCCCAAATTCTGCTAAGGGCTGCAAACTTGAAATGCAGTATCAGAGGGCTTAATATTTTGCCCAAATAGCATCCTAAGTCATAATAATGCAGCCGCAATCTGTTACAGTGTAGCAATTTAAATACTTGAATCTTCATTGTTTTGAAAAGTTATGGAAATACTGACTATGTTTAACATTTATCCTGCTGAGGTGCTGGCTGAGTTACAGCAATTACTATAATATTCTTTGATGAATTTAAAATAAAATTGAAATGGCAAAGCAGTCATTTTTGTTGAGTTTGTTATTGATGCTAATTTACCCTGTGTACATGTAGTCCAGCCATTACTTTTCCCATGGAAATTTTTGGTGAAAGTTATATATTGAAATATATTTAGAATAATGAGTTAATGGTTTCCTCCTCACATATTCTCAGTTTCAATCCAGTCAAAGCTTAATATTTTATCTTACTACATGCTTTATAAATTGCTTTGGTATTAAATCATGTTGTGATCACTGCATGTTATGCTGAGGAATGCCATTTTCTTCCAGTCCAAAAATGAAGTAAAGACTCGAGAAAATGAGAAGCTGAAAAATGAATGTAGATCTCTTCGAGTTGAAATTACTAGAATCCAAACTAGAGTGGAGAATCTGAAGACCGAAAATAATGAAATTGCCAAGCAGAACAAGGTATGGTATGAGAAATTAAGATACCTATGTATTTGTTTCATTCATTCATTATTCATGTAATATTTCTCTCTTAGCTGATTGGTCCACAGAGTAACTAGACTTTTGTTCTGCAAATTCACCTACCATAAATACTATTATTCAGCCCTCTTATTGTCAAAATTTTGGATGTTCTATGATTTTATCAGATTGGAGTGGTACAAAGCTGTACACCTGTAACACACGATTGCATCTTTGACTGTTATTGCCTTTAATTCTGAGATTATTTTGTTAATTTTCTGGTTAATTTGAATGTGAACTTTTTTAAGTGTTTTACCGTAAACCAATGAGAATTATATACTCTATATTTTTGATCAGATGAAAGTTGAGGAAATAGATTACCTCAGCCAGCAAGTTGCCAAAGTAAATCGGCAAGCAGACTATGTGACAAAAAAGCTTCAAACTCTCGAAAACTCCAAGGGAATGATAAGTATTGAGCTGGCTCAGGAACAAGAGAAGGTCACACTGTACAAAAGGGAAGTGGAAATAATGCAGAAAAAAGAAGAGGCAAACAAAAGATCTTTGGAGGAAATCACACGGGAAAAGGAGACTTTGAAAATTCAGATTCGCAGGCTCTCAGGTGAACACAGTTGCAGTAAATCTTACCTTCAAAAGATATGTTAAAATTTAAACATCACAAACCATTTGGATTCTTAATATTGTCTCATCTACCTTATTGTATTTATACTAATTTGAGATGATGGAAATTCAAAGTTGGTGTCGTAATTTTGAAAACTTACGTGGGAAAGTAATGCTTCTTTGTGATGAATACATTTGATTAATGATGAAAATAAAAAGGAAAATGTATTTAAACAATAATTGTCTTTGCACCATAATTTCCATGATTTTCACTGAAAATTTTATTTTTATGTCTTTACATTTTTTTTGTGTTGCTATTTTTTCTTTGTTCTCATTCAGGTATATGGTGTACTCGTATTATCACATCATCAAACTGATTTTTTATACTGCTATTCAAATTTTAGGGGTAAATCAAAAGCAGCTTGAAGAGCTCAAGACTGAAAAGCATGACAAAAATGTACTTATTAAGAATATGAATCAGTTAACTGAGGAATTCCACAAGAAGACCTCCCAAGTTAAAGAGTTATTGAAGGAAAATAACAGGTAAGATTATGGTCTAGCTTATCATCAATTTTATGGTGCTGACTATAGTACTGAAAAAGAATTGCCAGTCTTTGAAAAATACAGTGATGACCCTTAGTATGAAGCTCCCCGTAGTGAAATGAAAACCTGTCATTTCAAGAAAACCTTTGAATGACAGTAATTTGTTTATTCTTGATTTAACCAGTTGGTAGATGCTTTTCTTAAATATTTTTTCTTCGTTCATTTGTTCTTTTGCAAGTTGAATGAAATGAGATTTGATTTTGGTTAACTTATATGTATACATATTGTTTTTGCTTTTGGTTGACCATCCTAAATTCACTATGCATGATATTTTCAATCGGCCTTCTATTTTGTTTTTTTCCCCTCTCTCTTTTACCAATTTAGAATATTTCTTTTGAGAAGTTTGGGAGTGTAGCCCTCCTATGGACTGCCCTGGTCTAATTTGGACTACTGAGAAATATTTCTTCTAAAAATGAAGTCAAAAAGGTGGTGGAAACTTCAGATTCAATTATTAGAATTTCATTTTGGAATTCCATCAATCAAGGTATTTTGAGGCTGACTTGTTTTTTTTTTTTAATTTTCAGTTATTATTTAAATAACAGATTGGCAAACATACTTTAATTTTTTGGAAGTTATAGTACATGCATACATGTATAGATACTATCAGTCATTAAGTTTCCGAGAGGTTGGGGTAGTGCCATGTATACTTTCTGATGATATTTGGCTTCCTTTATTGATGTTAGATATTTTAAGGCCACATTCGTGAATTTCAAAACTGAGGATGGTTGGATCAGGTGTATTGGATCCAAATATCCACGGATATTGCCCTTCTTTGGATACTTTGGGTCCGAATTCGCTGAAGACTCCAGATCTGGATCCAAAATTTTAAATTTATGCTTCAGTGAATGCAGTGTCCCATACAAGGGAGTGGAAAGAGTTCTGATCTTACCTACCTTCGCATGTGCTGTTGCACTGCGATGATTGTCCTACTTATGAACTATTTTGTTTAAAACCTCTCGTAGGGGTTATGCAAAAGAAGTTCAGCTGCGGTAATTTTTACGGCATAATAGGACAGGCACATAGTGTGACTCTTACAAAGAGATTGAACAACCATTGGGAGAATGTCAACGCCATGGGATAACAACCATGTCAATTGTGACTACCCATCCCATGCCTTTGATTTTTTCCTTACTGAGACCACACAGTCCATAAATCATTATCTTTGAAGGAAAATATCAAGTTACACGAGAACAATGGAAGCATGTTTTATCCCTACTCCATCTCACCCACTGACCTTTTTCATCTTACCTTCTTATCTGCTATAATTCTTTGTTTCTGGAGAACAAATGCTAGGTGAGTGACTTACTGGACCCGAAGATGTCTCGATAGTTTTCGGCAATAGGATGACATGCACGAGTTTAAAAAGAAGAATGAAACCAAATTTGTCGTGCAGTAGATCCTCACTTATGAAACTTTCAGCGGAAAACCGAAAAAAGTTTCATAAGTGAGGAAGTTTCATATGTGAGGTTTTTCGGCATTTAGCATGAAATCCTTTCCAATAGGGGTCGGTTTGTTTCCACGTTGCAATTAGTCATTTGGAGGCAAGAAATTGATGCCTAATAGTCTTATTTACTCACAAGCAACACCACAGATGATGTGTTACTTTAAGAGAAGTACATAATTTTGCATTCCTGCACAACATTACCCACGGTTGAATGTCTATAGCATTTCTGGCACCAAGCTGCAAGGCTATCATACTGGAGAAATTTCGGAATGGTGATACTAATTGTTTGAAGAGAAGCCAATTTTTGAAAAAAGTTGACTCATTAAAAGCAGTTTTCAGGAAATTCATTTACCACCTATAGACAAACCCAAGATTGGAGATTGAAGAAATGAAATACCTGAGGAAAGTCATCCAAATTAACCCTATAATTAGGGAGCAAATGCATGCAAAACTAATGCATCACGAAGGCTGCACGCCCTGTGGACCCAGGGTCATGTCCTGTCAGAGGCAGAAAGTTTTCAGAGATGGCTGTATCCCTGCTTTAGAGTAGTGTGAACGGAACTTCCAGTGTAACACACTGTCCGGCAGATGAGAAGCAAGGGTCTTGCAAAAATATTGTGAAGTGACTTATCATTGGAGATTTCTAATGCTGTATTCTAAATTGCAGGAGTATCTATTGTAAAATTTTTCCAGAATTTTGATAACTCTTATTTTTTATACCGACCAACAAAATGACAGTAATGCATATGATCCATTAAAAAGCCTTATACATACTTGGACAGTTTTGCTTCCAAGGTCATGTGAGAAAGAAGTTTATTTCTATTATGTTAATAAAATCAGTGGTGATTGTACATGATAGCCGTACCAGCATGCATATTCTTATTCCATGAGCTTTGTCACTTCTCTGCCAGAGGAATGGAGGTGGAGAAAGATATATCCGTATATTGCTTATGCCGCTCTCTGGATCAAAACAGACCCTTATTGTATCCCATTTGGTCTGAGGTCAAGTGAAACAAAGTGAAACTTGAATAACTGTCAGCTAAACTAACATCAGCCACAGCCATATTAATGTGTGATGTGATTTCTCAATTGAAGAGTCTAAGCATCTCAAATACAATACATATGTGTGACCACACTGTTAAAATTGCTGGACATAACTAAATGACTACCCAGGTTGTAGTCTTTGTGAAAGAACGTTAACATCGAGGCTAGTGTAGCTTTTTGCTGGGAGAAGATGCAGTCTGGGTGCTGAGTTGCCTGTCATTGATCAGGAGTAAAGTCTAGAGCTCACCAAGGCCAAGTGCTAGGCTGTGTGGTAACTTGCCCCAACAGTGACGAGAGTTTGTGTTGGTGGAGCACCAGACTGATCGGTGCTGGGCTTAGCTGATTGACATCTCGCCGGAGCTGGGTAGAGATCTTGCCACAAACTCATGTTTTCGGGCAGTATCAAGTAATAAGTACATAATAATGTAAAGATCTATGCCTTGTCTATGGTATGAATAGTCTGAGAAAAGTGGAGTGGGAATCTGTGCATAAACATGCGGGTTGACAGGAATGAAATCTATTATTTTTTATGCTACTTTGACTTTTCTCTTTGACTAAGCAATATTTTCCTCTCATAATTCCTCTTTTTCTCATCCTAGAGTTCAAGCTTCACTCTTTGATATTAATAAAGAGTTTCAAGTTGTAAATCAGGAACTTAAAAATGCTCAAACAACAATATCTGAAGGCAAGAAGCACATGAATGAATTAGAATGTAAATTGAAACAGCAGCAGAATCTATTTGATTCTGTTTGGTCTGAGCGTAATATATTCAGCAAGCAATTGATGGATGCCAAGGTTTGTAAAAATACAACAAATAACTTAAATATATTTTATCCCTAAGAGATCAAAGTTTTCTAGCCTTGATGTTCAATTGCACAGATTGTTTTTTAATCAACTCCATTAGTCTGTTTTATATAGGGCATATACTTGCACAACTCAGAACTGTATTTTTCCTCAATCTGGCATGCAATTGCATGAATGCATGGATGAAATTAAAGATGGCCTAATTCCTATCTTGCATTCTAGCATTTGTTCCAGCAATTCACCGCTTTACACGACACAATTTGAAATGTGCTTTCAGACGTACGTCAGATTGTCCAAGTAGGTACGTTCCCCATGTAAAACTGGCTCTAAGTACTTTGTGTCATGCCATGTAAGCAGTGTACTTCTCAATTTTCATAATTTTTTTCTCTAATGTTCCTGTGGTAGCTTGGGTTTTCAATAGAAAATTTTAGAATATTCATAGTAGAACGGAATGGCAATGTACTAACATTAAAATTAATTTGTTACAATATTTAAAAGGAAAAGCTTTAATAGCCACTGACTGTGCTGGCACCATATATTTGTGGAGAGTTAGAAAAATTTTGGAGAACTCATCAAAAATTCATGGTTTGCCCAAATTGAGCCTCCTTGAGTAAACTACAGAACTGAATATTTTTAGTATTGTGCAGTAATGTTTTCCTCTTCATTGACTACCATTCATAATAATTCTCTTTCCCAAGTACAATTCATCAACACACTTGGATGATTTTTTTACTAAAATGCTCTATAAATTTGAGTCAACATTGACCTTTTTGCTCTCTCAAGAGCAGTGGGTGGTGGAATTTAATATTACAAAGATTAACCTGCATTAGATCACCTTTGACCCGAGATATTTGAGCTATTTTGGGCAGCTCGAGAACCTGAAAAGAATAGGGATAACTTGTTTAAAATGGATATACATACTACCAGCTTCCAATGAAACTCTGGTACCTGGTAAAATATTTGTATATCTTGTGAATTCTTAGCTTTCCTACAGATATGTATTTAAATAGGCCCAAGACGAGATCTTCCTTCCTTTCTTTGACAGTATTTCTTTAGTTAAGGTTGAACTTACTGAAAGTCTGATATTACCTACTGATTATCACTATAGGATGAAATTACTGAGCTTAAACAGACATTGAAACTGATGACCCACCAAGTTGAACAGATAAAAGAGGAGATCACAATGAAGGAAATGCTTCTATCCAAAGAGACTGGAGGTAATTAGTATTTTCATTTCATTATTGATTTACCAAGGGGAAGATAATGATAAGCAAGTGTAAGAAGGCAGTGATAGACATTTTCTTAGGCTTTCAGTGATCCAAACATTTTTTACAAAGGTTTAATTGAATTTTGTGAAAGAAATGCTTTCTACCCATAGGGTATGATATTATGGTATTTCAGAACTGAAAAAAAATCATATTTGGCATGGTTTGGAAATCACTCAAGTTAAATCTAAAGATAAAGGATGAAGTCCCTGAATTCCCATTGCCGTTTTTACTTTCCATTTCTCTGCTATGAGACAGAGATGAAAGAGGTGATTTTACATTAATCACATAAGTATCATTGAAATTACGAATTAATTCTAACTCTATATGTTTCATTGTTTGTGTGTATATTTCACGTAATTATGTATTCATAATTATTTTTATGATTGACTTTTAGTAATCTTTCAAAAACTAGTGATAGGGAGCTCAGTAGAAGCCCCTGAAAATGAGCATGACATATAGTGCGAATCATAACTAGTGATTGGCAATATTTTTTTATGTATCATTTTTTCAGAAAGAGAAAAGGCTGAGAAAGAGAGAGAAGACCTTAAAATTAGAAGCCATAAACTTCATTGTGAATTACAGAACATTCAACAGAATATGGAAAAACTTGAGAAAGAGGGAAATAGGATGCAAAAAATACTCTCTGAGACAGAATCAGAAAGTTTGAAGCGGAAAAAAGAAATAGATCAGGTGACTGGATGTTCTCTTTTATTTCTAATAACCTAAGTGCAATTCATATTAGTGTTGCTGGTCAGTTTGTGGTAATTAAAGATATAATATATTAACCGTTTTTGTTGTGATCAATTTTTGGCAGCTTCTCAATGAAAGGGATTTATTGGGAACTCAGCTTCTTCGAAGAAATGAAGAAGTATCTCTGCTTCAGGAAAAGGTTAAGATATTGCAGTTCTCTCTTCAAAGAGGTGAAACTCAGTACAATCAAAGAGTGGAAGACATTCGGCTACTAAAAATTGAAATAAAAAGAGTGAGGTATACAAAACAATATGTTATAGATTTATAAAAAGATTCCCATTGTAAATACTGATGTCTTGATTTTATATGTATGTACTTTCTAATTTAGCTTATACTGTTTTGCCTGAATGGAGTGTTACCTACTTTTTATGCTATGTAATTGTCTTAATTTTAATTTTTTATTTATTATTCACTACTTGCTTTTTCCTAAAACCTGTGGACATCGTTGTTCAATGCAGGCAGGAGAAAGGTCTCTTAGAGCGTGCTTTGAACAATTCAACTGATCTCAGACAAGAAGTTTTCCATTTGGAAAGAGATTTAATGCAGGAAAGACTAAAAAGCAAGGCATTGGAGGAAGAGCTCACTAATCCAATGAATATTCATCGATGGAGGAAGTTGGAGGTAAAACTAGTTGAAAGTATTCCTTTTTAAATCTTAATTTTGTTTGTCCCAGTTATGTATCCTTTTTTGTATCATTTTCTATTTTAATCTTGTTTAACCTTGTTTATGTTTTGCTAATAAGTTGGTAAATGTAATGCTAACCTGCACGTATTTGTTCTTCTATTACTCCGATTGATTTTGATCTATGCAAGAAAAATTACTTTCAAGATTTCTCACATTAAAATTTGACATTCAAATTTTTTTGAACACTGGGAAGTTATCAAAATCAATAGCCATGAACATGTTTCCTACAATGCTGGATCTCCCTTCTTGGGTTTAGAAGGCGGTTGAATCCATTGGTGGGTCATGGGTGTATATTACATTCTGGACAAACTCTAAACTTCGGACACTAATTGACGAAGCCATTTCCCTTCATTGACATCTCAGCCTTCCATGGGGGAGTTCAGAGGACAGTGAGTGAAGTGCCATGAGTTTAAGTTATACAATGCCTTGAAAATTATTTCTTTTCAGAATTTTTGAACAGGGAAACAAGCTTGTATCCTAGCTGATTGGAATGTTTGGAAACACCTTAGTTTGCCATAAAATTATTTTTTGAACTTTGAACTGGGGTAGGGGATAGTAAACACAAGCAGTATTTGTATCACTGCATTTTTTAAAAACATTTAGAAAGTAATTCTTGTTGCATTGACCAACTTCAGTGGTGTAATCATTTAAAATCAGTATTTTTTATTGAAATATGTAGTCTTGTGTTGCATGAATCTTTGCATTTCTGTGAGAAGGGTAGGACTTGTTTGGTGGAGAGCTTTAAAATGGGTTTGTGCCACTGGCTTAAGTTGTCATTTAAGGTATGTGTGGGTATCTTGTAGGTATGTGTGGGTTGTATCATTTAAGGTATCTTGTGGTACTTCCATAATTGAGTTTTCTCTTTGATTTTAATGCTCAGGGTATGGCTATCATCACTAATGAATTATCAGCATGAAAAAAAGCTTACAAGGATTATCTTGAGATTTTGTAGTCATGTTACTAACTAATCAATGCCTCCGTTATACATACATTTGTCATACCTTGCTTTGTATAGAAGTTTCTCTGCAGTGTAGCAAAAGTCTTTCTTAATGATTTTAATTATATAACATAGAAAAATATGATGTAAGGAAGTTCCGTGGTCAGTGTTATTTTATCGAAAAACTTGAAGGAAGTGGAAGATTTAAAATTCTAGCTTGTTTTTCGTAGCTTTAACTCCTTCAGTCAGAATTTCTCATCAGAGTTTGACGTCAAGGTCTTAGCTTAAGTCTTTGACAGTTCTAAAAAGATACACTCATGTAAGTCAGTTTTTTAGCTTTACTTTAGCTTTTTTTTACTTTGGCTTTACTTCAATGTTTTAGGGCTCAGATCCAGAAGCCTATGAGTTGATTAAAAAAGTGCAGTTAATGCAAAAAAGAATCTTGAGCCTGGCTGCTGATTGTGAAGAGCGCAACGAGCAACTCAATGAAGCCAAAAAATTGAATGAAGCTCTGCAGAAAATGATAGAACAACTGCCTGGGCCTGAAGCAGCTTTTAAGATTTATGAGTCCCAGGTATCATTGCGGGAACAGGAACGCAAGGCAAAGGTAAAAATGGCAATTTCAAATTATTTGTTTTATCAGGTAAATAAGTTAGGGCTGTGATTTTTTTCTCAATTTTATGCTTGCAGATAAGAATGCCTGATTTTTATATATTAAATATTATATATTGTTCATTATCACTTTATTTTCTGAAATTTTAACTTTTGGTACTAGATTTTTTTACATTATAGTATAAGTTCTGTGTGCTTGGGTCACTTACGATAACTTTCAGTCATTGGCAGTCAGCACATTTTGAAACATTGAGGGGAGCTGGAAGGAAAAAAATTGGGAGGGTACTGATTGGTAAATAGCTAGCCTTTCCCTATGGGTCTCTTATGGCCACGCTGACTAACATCCAGAAAAATGAAAAAATGAAGACCTTACTTCAGTACCTCCCCAGATATTGTTATTATTGCATCATTTCAGAGAATCCATTAAGGTATTTATGCATAAGAAATGTATTTCCATTCTTGGTGCTTCCACATGTTTAGGAGAAATGACATTATGAGACCATAATTTGAAAATCATTTACATTTACACAGGGGGCTATAGAAACCACGGTTGTAAGAAATAAGCATGTTTTTGTATGATGCTAAGGATCCATGCTAAGGATAGGTCAGAAAAAAAACTATTAAATATTTCTAATTTAGTCATAGAGTTACTTTGGCAAAAGATAAATTATTAAATTTCAGGTAGCATGTATCATGAATGAAGTAAGTTTGTTTCGTGCTTACATTATTTAAGTTTTGGTTTCATAATTACTATTATAATCAGTATCTACACCCTCTACTGTTATCTGAAGTGAAGGCATTGTGGTCAGAATTGTGAGCTGCCATTGGTAAGTTTGAAAGTTCAAATTATACCAACTCCATCATTTTTCCCTCCGCCACAGGAAAAATACCTACAATTTGCATTCTCTGCTTTGTATCTTCACCGACAAGTTGCTTGAAGTTGTCAAAAAAATTTCGTTTTACAGGAAAATCTGTTGCTATTTGTTTAGCTTAGATAGCTGAATTTTGTCAACAGGCTTTCAAGTCATGGTGAGCGGTGTAAGAAGGGCGGTATAATTTTCTGCTGTCTTTGTTGCTCATACAACATACAGTACACTCCCGACTATCCGGGCTAATAATGGGGAGAGACGGCACGAATAATTGGAAAACACGCATAACCCAAACTTTCACTTAAATGTCTTGCAATGTTCATAATTTACCTAAAACAAACAATATATTATTATTATTTATGTAGTTATTCTGTTATTTTAGAGTACTTCTTAGACTCAATGAGAGCTTTCTTCGCCAGTTCGCGATCTTTTTAGTGGTAATAATATGGTTGTACTCGTATTATTGATGCACCATGTAAGTTTCAAAAACCACACATCTGTGGCTTTGTGGTCACGGATACAGAAAAGTGGTTTGCACGAACGCTTCAAAACCACTGCTCGACGTCGGAAAATACACTGTCAGGCACCACGCCATGTAGTTGCGTCTCGCATAAGTTACCCAGGTTGCAACTGCTGCGGGACGTGTATCCGTGATCATGGAGCGCGGTTGTGCATTGCAAGGCTTGGAAAACACTTCCGTTCACTTGGATCACTTCCGTTTCTAGAAGTGTATTCTAACGGAAATAATAAGCCCGGTGTATCCTAGCATTAATGTAGTAATTCTGATGATTTTGCATCCGATTTTATTTTTTTTTTATAAAGATCGCAGAAAAAATTGAGTGAGAGTGAAAATCATGCACGGATAATCCGCAACCCAGAGAAATCGCTGCTGGATAATTGGGAGTCTGCTGTAATTGGTTTTTGTTAATATGAGGATATTTGATCACATTCTTTTAGTATTCATCCCATAAATCTCCATGACTCATAGAAGTACCTTAATTACAGTAAGCTTCATGCCCGTTATTTCTGTAAAAACCCATTAGAAACAAATAAGTCTCTCACTTTGCTCTGGATGGGTCAAATCATTTTGCCCAGATTGTATTCCGCTTTTTTCTATGGATACATTTTTATTTGAGTCACACATCTATTCATTGGTAAGAGTCCATGTGATGGCTTTGGGAGCTATGAATATGTGTTGTATTAGTGGTTTGCCTCAAAACTTTGCTGAATGGACTTGAGCTATTATGAGATTCATGACTTCAATTAATACGTAATAATAATGTCTTCTAGTGAAGTTATTTTAACATGTCTCACTCTATTTGAAGGACATACCATTTCACTGTGCCTTCTAGAATTAATATACTGCCTGCCTGATTGTTGCTGCAGGTCTCAACTCTGCCTCCAATCAAGTGATCAGCTTATGGTGCTCCTGAGTGGGGTGCTCTGCTCAAATGACTACATTTATAATGTTTATTTCTAAAAATTTTTGCTGAGTTTTACAAATCACCCTGGGATTAGTAAAGGCTGACATTTCATTGCCAGCTATCTCTACTCCATCATTTTGTTCATACATTGCTAATTATGGACATGGTAACACTGGCTAGAGGCCATTTCACAAATGGGGGTATTTTTGTTACTGCATTCTACTCAAGTAGCAGCTAGTAATCACTTCATGAGAGAGGGTACTCATTGCTAATGACTCATCTTGCAGCAAATGGATTTGAACATGTTCACATCTAGAAGCTTCCAGCCTATGATTTGGTGGCCACACATTGATCGCTGCTCCATAGGCTTGTTGTCGCCTTGCCTCACAGCTTATTTACGATTCACTTTCCTGTTCTCAGGATTAGGTTTTAAATTTTTTGTTTTTTTTTTGTTGGTTATTTTTTATGTTTCTGCCCTGCATATTATATTTCTTTCCCAATGTTGGCGAATAAATGCAGAATCGGTCATCTTTCATTCAACTAATCCAGTATTAAGCTCATTTTCTTTTTGCTAGGTCTTTTTACTTCCCCTTTGCCGGCCTCGGTGGCGCCGGGGTAAAGTCCTCGACTGCTAACCTAGAGGTCGCGGGTTCGAATCCTGCCTGGGTGGTTTGACCACCATCCAGGGCATGGATGTATGTGATTCCCAAACAAGTTAATTGTAAGAGAGGACTATCTAGTCCCAAATTCACTTGTAGGAAAGACGGCATTATTATTATTATTAAATAAATGCAATAGCTGAACAAATCAGTCATTTCCAAACTGTAATTAGTGGATAGTAAGACGAAAACATGGAATGACACTTCACTAGATAGTACCTACTCGTACACACTGGAAGCTCTTTTTGACAAGCTAGCAGGGGCTTGATGAAGGGGCTCCTTCCAGTGATGTCAAATCTCAAAGCATGCTGCAGAATTAATGTCCGTACTATGTCATGATAGTTCAAAAATGTAATTGAAGGATATTCGCTTTGATTTTTATGCTCTTCTGTTACTGATTCATAATCCTGGGTCGTAGTTAGAAAATGTTTACATACAGAATATACTTGAATGGGGAGTGCATTATTAAAGGTTTATTTAGTGGGTGGACCCCTTAATTGTATGTCCTAAACATTTTAACGGGTTTTGCATCCATTAAGTCCCCCCTCTAACTTGCTGGAGCCTTTACAATGAAATATGTTGTGTATAGTTTAATGCTATACTATATAGTGGGGGTCTCATTTCTAAATATATAAATGTCTTTTAGTTATGAGCTGGAGATACATATGTAGCACAAAAAAGAGAAGTGTTCTATGAGTAAAATACAATTCTTTCCTTCTCTGTTGATACATGAGGTTCATGTGACAAAGCAGGGTGATGTTGGAAGTAGGAATCATTGTACCAAATGGTGTGTTCATAATTCCCCGGTGCTTAATAGTGTAGCAGTAGAGTATGGTCATTATTACAAGAAATATGCCATTCCTTTAAAATTATGATATGAATATGAACATAAATCTTGTATTTTGTTAATATTTTAGAAAGTATTATTTTAAAATTATATTTTGTAATAGTGTACTATTATTTTTATCAACTTAACAGCTTCTGTTAATCTATAATCATTATAGTTGACAGGGGAAATATGTCGATATATATTATCTAGGTAAAAATATGCTGAGGGCTTTTGGAGTTATGTAATCTACCGCTGAGAAATACTCTTGAGGTGTGTTAATGAAAATTTATTATGTGTATATTTATGTGTTGGCAGTCTTCCATGAACATTTCAGATACACATGCATGTTTTGCTGTTTGGGCATTTTTTTAACAATTCATGTACATTCATTGTAGACATTAAAATTTCCAACTGAAAACCAATATTCATACTCATTTATTATTAGATAGCATTTTCACTTGTATTTCAACTCTCCCATTTAAGAGTGATTCCATGTATTTTGGAATACTGGTACGTATTATATTTAGGGCACATTTGAATGAATGCTAATTGTTTGTGTCAATGAATACTATTAAATAACAAGCATATCATCAACGTCTTCCTTCATTGGCACCACTTACATTCTTATCTACAACCTAGTAAAATATTGCAGGTATTTAACGCTGGCTTGTGATACAGGAATCCTCCCTGATAAAAGACTAAAATAACTCTGAAGGTCCAAAGAGTCTAATTTTACCCAAGGCTTGAGTATCCATTTTTAAATACCTCTCATCATTAATACGGATTCATTTTTCTGAATGCCTTTTCTTTAATACTGTGTAATTCAGAAGTTGAGGCAGTGACTGTTTACTATTTTCAATATTAAAATTTGTGCATAATATTTTTGAAGCAGCTAATATATATCATTTTAATTAAAAATACATTGTGGTTCTAATTTTTTCATTGTTGCCGTAAAAATCAACTATGTATTATGCTTCAAATTTCCGCTCTTCCATAAAATAGAGTTGTCAATTTAATTATTGATGAGTAATACCTCCTACCCATTTACTGTCAGAGAAAATTTTGTACAAAAATTTTTGCTGTGCTCTATGCTAAGAACTTTTGAATGAAGTTAACTTTTGTCATTTCAATGTACTCAAAGATTTGTGTCTCACATTTTTTGGAAATCGTCAAATTGCTGTCTGTCATGGTACGTGACCGACTTGTGCTAATTAATGAAAAAATGGTGAAATAAATACCCAATCAAGGTAATTACTATTTTGCAGGCTCTTGAGGCTGAGTTAAATATGTATGAGACAAAAGCTTCAGAATACAAATTTAATCTTGAACGAGCAAATGAGGAGCTTCACTTTGTCAGGAAATCTGTTATTGAAAAGGTATATATTTGTATTTTTGGTTTTGATTGAGTGAAAAGAGAAATGTTTTTTATAATTTCATATGTTAACAAATTCTTGCTTTTCTAAGATATTGGCATTCACTACATTGCAGAAGAGAAGTGATAGATTAAAAAAAGAAAGGCAACGAAAGTCTCCGGTTGGATCACAGTCAGCTCCCCTTCCTAGCAAGAAGACTCATTTCATGGGAGGTGGATTTAACACTTCTGTTCCACAAAAAAGTTAAATTGCTCATTACAGCAAAAGTAGTTGAGTTTTGACCTTGTAACTCCAGGTATCCTTCAATGCCATACGTGGCTGAGAAAAAACTTGAATATATTCTTGAAATACTTAAATTTATTAATAATATATGTAGATTGATTTTTTTCTGCTGACTGTTTAATATGTAACTGTTTATAGCAGTGGCATAACTATGAATATGTTTTGGGGGGAATGGGATGGCCTGGGGAGGCAACCCCAGGGGGTGCGAGAAAATTTTTGCTGAATGATATGCCTAGAATTACATTTTATATCATTTTAGCACTAAAGATTTAACTTTATGCAAATGCAATTATTGCATGTCAAAACTAGAAAATAGTTTTAAATATTTTTTTTATTCCTCTGAGGCTTTGGGGGGGTGGGGTAATCCATACCCTCTCTAGTTACGCCACTGGATTATAGAACAGTTAAATTTTTGCATCTCGTCTATATTTTTTTGGGACTTGAATTTTAGCATATAATCGTATTGCTAGCTTTAAATGGTTAATTTAGCTTCCAAAATAATGTCTTAATTAATTTTCTCTTTTTAAATTGTTGATCATACCTTTTGGTATTGAAATGACAAATTTTGCAGATGTGTCCTCATTGAAGTTTATACTTAGTACCATCATTTTTTGCATTAATTTTTCTACAATGTTTGTTATATTCAAGCTTCATTAATCGCTGTAGAGATGTAGATTTTTAAAAATTGTAATTGAAAAAGAATAAAAATCTCCTTGGATCATTTTAGCTTAAATTAGAGAAATTGGGACTTTTTGTGATTTTGTTTCAATACCTGTTAGTGCTTGAAAGCTGTGAGAGCTTGGAACAGTTTCGCTTTGCTTCAAATTTCGCTTCATGTAAGGTTGCTGAGGCCATGAAGTGTACTGTCTTGCTTATTTACACCTTTTTATTCAAAACCAGTTTATACAGTTCATCATACTGCTTTTTGAAAGCCTTAAAGTTTCATAAATAATTGTTCGGTCAGTATTAGGTTCACTCCAATGATGGTAAAATTACCTTCCGTTTTCAAGCGAAAAGTCAGGAAAAATGATAGAGGCCAGAGTAGGGTACAGAATCTCTGGACCCCCTACTCAGAAAAAAAACTAAATTAGTTCTTCAAACTATGTACATATATAAGTACGTCTCGCTTATCTTTTCTGATCGTAGGGCTCACAATCACCAAGGACTCGAGTCCAGTGTTTGGACCATAATAGCAGGAGGACCAGGTAAAAAGAGAGGGCCATACCCATAAGTACATTTTTCCCAGAGTTGCCGGTTCATGCATATGTATGCATAAGTACAATCTCCCCACAGCTGATGAATGCATAAGTGGTTAGAAGTAACATTGGTGTGATTCATCAACTTTCTTCTGAACTAAAAATTTTTGCTAAATTGTTAATGTTGGAAGAAAATGGTCGTGGAAAATGAATTTTTATCTGAGAAATAATGGGAATCACTTTACCATAGTTTTGTTAAGACAATGAGAGTGTTATTTTCTATAGGTAAGGACAAAAAAATGGAATATGATGAAAGCTGCCTCAACAAGCCTGTATTCCTCAAAATGGGGCAGTTTTCTTCATCTAAGTATCGATATATTTCTATATTTTTAGTTCACTTTAAGGAAGAAATATGAAGTATTAACCCTGTGCACCGACTATTTTAAATATGGGATGCAAAAGCAAAGGAAAATCGATGGTGAAAGAAATTATTTAGCTCAGTCTATGATTCACAGTTAAGTGATGCGTTCAGGGGTGGTCTAGCCTGGTTGGCTGGTTGACAATTGCCAAGGGCCCCAAGATTAGGGGCCCCCCACAATGCTCATGCCTATCCTGAAGCATATATGAAAGGTGTAATATGAAAGACTCAGATTAGCTGAAACAAATTTTTTGCGATTATAAAATTCTACCTTGTCATTAGTTGCTTTATTTACTATATACTCTGTGTGAAAAGATTGTACAAAACCTAATTAAAATAAAAGTTCCGGAAGAAGAAAGATAATATGATGCTTTTATGAAAGGATTATTCGAAAAGGTTGTTTTTGATTTTTTAAATAGATTTAAATTGAGTTTCATGGGAAAAATTCACTGAATAGATGAAAGAATCGTGGTACATTTTTGAATTTTATTAGCCGTGAAATTATTAATTTTCATAGTATTTTTTATGATGGAATTGCTAATTTTATTTAATATATACTTCAATGTAGTTTTGACGAGCTGGAACAGCCTCAAAGTCCATTTCCGGGCATGCAATTTCCTAATATTTTCTGGGGGAGGACCCCCGAATCCCCCAGGAATGAGGGCCCCAGCTGAAGGCCCCCAACCTCCCCAGATTGCCCCTGGATGCGGTTACCGTTCTATGAATCGGATTGGTGACAATTTGTCCTAAAAAATAAATGACCGGGAATCGCGTTGTTGTGTAGGTACGCGCTGCGTTGCGGGGGCATTTATTTATAGCTCGACTGAAACATTATTCCCCCCCGCATTCTTGCGCCTTTGAAGGACGCGTCACTCCCGTGCTGACCTGTGTTTTTTCGTTACGCGTGTAATGTTTATAATGTTGACCGTATTCTTGTAAATTTCCAGGCGTACAGAATAGACAGTTGCCAAAGTAAAAAAGTGTTTTCAAAACATGAAACTTTCTCCCGAGTATTTTCGCGGATGTAAATTTTTATGTTTGAGGTACGGGTAAAATGTTTTGAAGAGGTCTGCTCTCCTAAAAAGTCGAGATGATACCGTAAGTTTTAATTGAGTATACTTCGTAAAAATAGGTAAAATACGCTCGATCGAACGAGATTCATACGTCCTCTTCTGTGTGTTTGGGGCGCCTTCTCCATCTTGGGGCCTTACGCGTACAGCTTTCCGAAGGGGTACTGGAAGCCTTGCACAAGGATAGAAGAAGATCTCGCGGTAAACGTTCCAGAAAAGTGTCTAGGATCATAGGCGGATCCAGTGGGGGCACGTGCCCCCCCCCCCCCCCCCCCCAGACCCTCAAAAGTATGCAAGATTTTTTAATACGGTCCCATTATCATTGCATTCGTTTTGTATCGAACGACGTATCCTTGTGCCCCTCCCAGAACAAAATCCTGGATACGGCCTTGCTGTACCCCCCCCCTGGAAAGAAATCTTGGATCCGCCCCTGTCTAGGATTGCCACAAACCAAGATCTTTTCAACTGGGTTCTGCTTACATCAGATCCTATTATTTCCTGTTCTGCGGGGGCTTCCCTTAAAGTAAAAAAATACCAAGGACGTGGATAATCTTCTGGTGTAAGAAGAAAATATTTTGGAATGTGAGGAGTATTCATCTTCTGACTCAGAATGGGAATAAAAGTGGCACGACTCATTTTTTGAGCAATTAGCAATAAAATATTGGTTTATGTTTTTTTATATTATCACGCTTCAAATACCAAAATTTCAAGTTTAAAGACCTACTACCAATTTTTAATCATCGTGTGCCGTATGCGCAGCTATTTGGTAACTTTAACGTTGTTAAAAATAGATGAAATTCTATCTTACCCCAGATGTACCCGTATACGAGTATATATTTTTGAAGAAATCGACTTGCCCCTGGAAACTATGCTTCCCGCGTCACTTCCCCTATTTTTATTGTTATTGGCCTCTTAAACAAAATTGTGGACTACGTCATCCTAAATAAGTCATATTGCATTTTTTAAATACAAAAATCTTACTTAAGACTACAGTCATTTTTGCCCAGCTTTTTTCGATTTCAGCCCACTATGCTACGCGGCTGCTTAGGTACCGTGTTATACCCTTGTTTACTACCTTGTTAATATCTCCCTAGTATTATCCATGTTATTTTTCTGGGCTAGACGTGTCACAACCCGTTAGTGTTTTTTAAATAAAATTTGAATTTTTTATGAGTCCCAAATCAATGCTAGCTGCTGGTAGCACGATTGGCATATACCTACTCATGTAGCTCTTGATTGGCACTTTAATCTCCCAGCGGCTCTCCAGCTTTAATGACAGTTTTTCAACAAGGATCTATGCGAAAACATGCGTGATTCTTCTAAATGTAATCTTACTATGATGTTTTGCAATATCCACTGTTTTTGCTGAAATGAGTGAATGTGGTATTAAAATATGGATAGTGTTTGATTGTCATTTCAGCAAAACATCATATCAGAATTTACATAAGATAATTATCCGTGGGATGTGTAAAAATCAGGTTATCAGTCTTCATCTTTCCCGGGTTATCTCACATTTTTTATTGGTTCAAACTTCAGCATTACCGCGAGATGAATTTATAATCAATAATGAGCTTGTCCGGAGTTAGTTCTGTGGTGTCAGTTCTTGACCTTGGCGCTATTTGATTCTGATCGATTCAAGTACGGATGAATTAATTGTAGTATAGATTAGAATCACCAGAATATGTGCCTAGATTTACGCACTTGAATCAAGGTCGTATGCTGTAAGTATGGTATTGTTTTCTACTAGAAATGAGCCAAACTTAGCTCATGCTATTTAAGGGGTGTAGATTAATTAGGCATTTGCAGCGAGAGCAAATTAGTGCGATCGGAGACGAGATGTTGTTGTCAAGGAGAGATTTACGGATGCTGGTGCGGACCAAATCTCGTATAGGGCTAGTCAGATGACTCCCATTCTCAGATTGTGTTCTCTGTATGATTTGATACTAAATGAAGCGATATGATCGATTTCTTTTACTAGCTTTATGATAAAGGAGAAAAAATTAACTTAAAAATGTTTTAGGAGCTGAATAAACTCTAAAGAGCTTAGAAATCGCGTTCGAACTGTTATCAAAGAGGTGAATTAAACCGAGTGAACTGCAGATGAAAACATTTGGTCGACTTGAATCACGTTTACGATATAATTGAAATTTCCGTTGGAAGACATTGACTCGGTTGATGAGGTTTGTTAATCTCAGTCAGTGTTGTAACCATAAGGTTGGTTTTGGAAGGTGAAGTTTGAGCTCCTCAAACTTTGGGGGTTAGAGCTCGCCCCGAACTAAGTCACTTGCGTTTGACGTTCTCGCATTCGGGGAACGGTGGCCAGTATCTTTCCCTGTGCTACCTCGCACCTGGAGGATTTTATTTGGGAGTGACGTAACGCTTCTCCGAGGATCTTGACCGAGGACCTGTCAGCGGACAAGGAATCAGACGACAATAGGCAACCCCAATTTCGTTTGTGTTTGTATCCAATTTTACTGGTTTGTATGTGGGTGGTGCCTGAGGACTGCATGACGAATTGCTGAACCTAAAGAAGCGGGAGCTCTTCTTGATGTATACCTACTCTTTACTTACGTATTGAGAAAACTAAAAATTCGACCATAGCTAAGAGACTCAATGCCATCAACTCTAATGAGGTGCAGAAAAAAAGGTTGAAAGTGTGGTATTATATATTGTTTTGTCTGTTTTCAAAATTTGATTGCATAACCACGGTACAACTTACCTAAAACACGCTTTAAGCAAGAGATTCTGGTGCAGGAGTGACTGAAATGATATTTAATTGGATGATGAAGCTGCCAGATGTATTTATCCTGCCATTTCAGCTCGTTATGATTTTGTTAAATCTTATGCAGTGCCATTATCACAAAATTGTTTAGAAGTGCATCTACCGGTCACTATCCGTCGGTTGCTATGCGATGACAACAGTTCTTAAGGTCGAAGATGGAAACTGTTGTCGTCACATAGCAACCGACGCGGTAGTAACGGGAAGGTGAAATAATTGGAATTTCAGCACTGCGGAAACTTTCGTTGTCACGTTTAGAAGTGCTTGGAATAGAGTTTATACCTATCACATGTAGATGGATTTGGTAGATATCGTATGTTTTACTATGGTTAAAGTCATTAGATAAGTAGGTTACCTCCAGTGCTGTAGTTGGGAAAAAAATTTAGGCGGTACTCACCAAAAATTGCCTACAGCTGAACATATATTATGCATTCGTCCCTGCCGGTACGCTTATAACGAGTTTGGATTTTAGGGGATACGCTGTACCGGCCCAACTACACTGGTTACCTCTGAATTTTGGATTCAACTGTAATCGCACTTATTAAATTCATAGATGCGGCAATTTATGGGATGGAAAGATAGAAATCACATTCGTGAGGCCTCCGAGATGAGCGAGGATAAAGTAATTTTCGTTACATTTTGCCAAAATTATCAACGTGTTTTAAAAAAGCAAGTTGTAGCTCATCTCTTTTATGTGTTTAATTCAGACGTGACTCTTCTACTATCTAAATTCCAGCTAATTGCTGATTATCGGACGCTTTTCCCGTGTTCATTCATCTTCTGGATCGATTTTCCTGCATGCAGTAAGTGCGTTGATGAATTCTAGCTTGGAATGCAACTGACGCTAGAACTTTAAACCAAGTGTCTCTTGAAGAGAAGAAACGCATCGAGGGCAGACGTTAAATGGAACACGAGATTCGTGCCTCCCAGCAACCATTCCACGCATGAATGCGGCAATTTGGGACAAGCTTAGAGTGCTCTGTTCGATCGATACCAGGCTCATAAGGGAATTTGTATTTTGAGCTCTTGATTTTACGCAGGGAGTTTCATACTTTTTTTTCTTTCGAGGGCTCGGCGTCGGAAGTAGAGTGATACACAAAAACAGTGTATTGTATTTTTGCTATGTTCCAAAATGAAGAAACCGACGCGGAAAATGTCTGTTAGAAAACTTGTGGAAAATCATGTAGACTGTGGTATACTTCGGGAAAAATTTTCTTCTAAGTATAAGTATTTTAATGATCTCATTAACCCGTTAACGCCTAACGGTACCAAATGGTACCGGCTGGTAGTGCAGTGCTAAACGCAACTTTTTTGTCATTCATCGTAATTTATTAGGGTTTTTGAGAGTTTTAAATTGATAAGAATATTTTTAGTAACATTTTTCCGAAAAGTTTGGTATTTTAAAGCCGTAATTAACGCATTTTGAGCCGTTTGAAATTTGTGAATCATCAGCTAGCCCAAAAAAAACCGGATTTTTTAGACCAAGCATTTCGATTTTCTTTACTTACGCCTTATGTACTGTTACTACAAAGGTTTTATTATGAAATTATGGTTGTTATAACATGTACATCTCATATAAAGTATGGTTATTTGATGTGAGCCTAATATTTGGGATGTAATGATGCAAAACATTTTAGTAGTAGGTACCACATGGTACCGCTGTAAGTGGTAACTTACCATTAGGCGTAATTATTAGCGGCAAAAGAATAACTTTTGCCCCTAATGACTCCGAATTTCATTGATATTTAGATAAATGATCACCACAAAAATCGCAGAAACGTTTTAATTCAGACGTTACCGGGTTAATAGTTGAATTTCAGATTTAATTTATAAATTGATGTGCTTTCGGTTCCGAGGAGTTAACTTAGTCACCTCCTCCATAGTAATCCTGCATATGAGTGAAAACTTATCAAAAAATAAGGTTGATTTAACTCGAAGTTCGTTTGTTGACCTAAAGGTCGAACTTCGTGTGCGAGCATTTATCAGTCGATCGTTACTCCTACATCGCCGACATTATTTTGCATCTCGTCTGGATTTGAAAGATGATAATTGGTGGGACAACCGCAAAAGATAAGTAAGCCTCTCCATAATGCAATCCCTCCGTATCTCACCCCTCTGATGTATCTCCATGTGCTCCGCCGCTATCTTTCCTCTCGTATCTTACGAAGAATAAAACAATTCCACTACACTTCAAATTGCCGAGTCACGTTGTTTTCATCGTTATCGCTCACGCCGCCTGCACGGGCGATAAATTTCAGGATATTCGAGCGTTGCGCAACGCATAAGCTCAGGGATGAATGAAGCAGGGAGTGAAACGGCGTCAGGATCGTATCCTCACCACCATAATGTGGAGATAGATAGAAACTGCCAACACCGAAAACTAGTTCACGCCGTCGCACCGACGCCGATCATCAAAAGTCATCAATCAGAAGATTGGTTTGACGTAGCTCTCAACTCAGTTCTCCTCGGTTTCTCCTAGTCTTAAAAAAACTTACATCATGCTATTGCTGTACATGCTGAATGAGGGTGGTTTCCTTTTACTTTTTTATTGCCTAAATCGAAAGATTATTACTCCTGGCATACGTATTTCACGCTTTTAGATTTTAAAATGACGATATCTATTTTTCTCGATTAAACGAAATGTGAAAATTTTCAAGCTAGCGAAAACGCGACGGCTAAGTATGAATTCCGGGAAAAGCCCGTGTGACGTCATTCTGGTTCCCGCTGCCGCAAAGTGAGGTGACCTTGGGGCGAGGAAATGTGCTCCGCTAGGCGCAGGCTGCTAGCAGGTAGCAGAGTACCCTGCTAGCAGGTAGCGCTTGGCTGAATTATGGATTATTAATACCCTATCAAACGAAGGAAACTTACCGGCTACAGCCAGTTTTAATAGGTGATTATTAAGACACGTTTCCCTGAGCTCTGTTCCTCATGCATGCATTGGTAATCTCAGACGATGTAAAACTCCTATCTACTCGTATAGAAACTAGGTCCCTGTGACGTCACGTGGAGTGGCATCGCATAGGCGCCAATCTGGCCTTCTTCAAATGCGGTTAAAATTGACCATTGCCATTCGTCTAAAGTGGGATTTCTAAAACCAAATAATTTGTATACTATGAATACACTAATGGTGGGTAACGAATAGCAATCAATGCCTTTCGTTTTCTTTGATGAAGGAAACTACCCTATTACCTGCCCTATCTATCTCATCGGAGCTTGTGTGGCTCCTCTGGCCTTCTTCCCTTCTACCATTCCAATGGTTATTTTCATCTCACTATTGTCTCATGATGTTGCAGATTTAATTGTCCCGTCTAATACCCCAGCTTTTTGATAGACATCTCTCGTACTCTCCTCTCCTCATCATACACACGATATATCTATTAAATCATCATCATTCTTCTGTAGAACCACATTCCGAAAGCCTCCAGCCTTTATTTTCTTCACTGCACTATCATCGTCCATGCCTCACTATCCTAAAGAAGCTTGCTCCTAACGTCTGCTGGAGATATGATCTTGAAAATCCTAGAATTTACTCATCACTTGGATGCTTGCGGAATATTTAATCTTAGTTTTACTCTTATTTATATTAGGAACTCAGCTTTTAATCAATAGTGGCCGTTTCGCACCGCAGAGGCAATCGGCCTGGACGCTGGCGATACGCGAAATAATATTCTTGGAGACCGCCGCCTTCGAACTTTTGCTATCGCCTAACATGTGTCAAACTTACCCTTAGGGAAGACTACGATAATCATACTACTTGAAAATTGTGTTCGATTCTTTTGAGTGGATTCAAGAAATTTTTCATTTCTAAATACAATGTCGTCAAGAATTACTTGAAGTCAAGGACAATAGCTTGTTTCCAATTTGAGACTGGAAAATTGCAATTTTTGCTTTATCATTTTACACGAAGAGATGCAGGAACTTATTAGTTTGGAGATTGCATTATTTTGTTTAGGTGGTCAAGAATATCGCTTCAGCAGAATAGGGTAGTTTCCTTCATCAAAGAAAACGAAAGGCATTGATTGCGATTCGTTACCCACCATTAGTGTTTTCATTATACACAAATTATTTGGTTTTTGAAATACCGGTTTAGACGAATGGCAAGGGTCAAATTTTATCCTCATTTGAAAAAGGCCAGATTGGCGCCCATGCGATTCCACTCCATGTGACGTCACAGGGACCTAGTTTCTACACGAGAGGATAGGAGTTATACATCGTCTGAGGTTACCAATGCATGCATGAGGCACAGAGCTCAGGGAAACATGTCTTAATAATCACCTATTAAAACTGGCTAAGTTCGGAAAGTTTTCTTCGTTTGATAAGGTATTAATAAACCTTTTTTAAGCCAAGCGCTACCATTCAGCAAGGTACTCAGCTATCCGCTAGCATCCTGCGGCGTATCAGCGCTAAGCCTCGCCTCAAGGTCACCTCACCGGGCGGGAGGGGGAACCAGAAATACGACGTACGGAGATATTTCCCGGCATTCATACTTAAGCGTCGCGTTTTCGCGCGCTTGAAAATTTTCACTTTTCATTTAATCGCGAAAAATAGATGTTGTCATTTAAAAATCTAAAAGCGTGAAATACGTACTCCAGGAGTAATAATCTTTCGATTAAAACAATAAAAAAATAATAGGAAACCACCCTATTGAAGTTTCCAACCTAATACGGAATCTAAATGGTACTCCAAGGTTCATTATTGAAATAATGAGAGTAGTCTAATAGTTTCATACCTTTGCATTTAGAGAAAAATCGGCGGTATTTTAACTCGAGAAGGTACTCTGATTTCATTTATCTTGATTATATAATGTATAAAGGAAGCTATGATGTACGTGACCCGACTGAATTTTACGGCTTTATTCGTTAATTTTGAGCTGGATGCTAATGATCGTGCTACTAGCCGAATCATGTCTGAAGACTAATATCTCAATTCCGGGAAATCTTTTTCAAATTAATTATTTATGCATTAAAGTTCGTTCATTTCTGGGTTTACTTATGACATGCAAACTTTTCTAATATTAACAATAAAACGATGGTGCTGTCATAAACTGACTGTCTTCACATTTGCCTGTTTGCCGAATGCCGTTTGGCGAATATATCGTGCTTTCGACTACTTCAGACTCCGAGTATCCACCCAAAGATGATGAGATCAGATTCAGTCTCAAATTTGAGTTCCATAACCATTGGTCGAAAAAAATATTCTTTTATGTCCGTTCTCTTCATGCGGACTCAAAATAACTATCCCCGATCAATGTCAGAAATGTAAAAATCAATATCAGATGGCAGATGGGAAATTCTCGTAGGATAACGACTGGCCAGGCCTAGAATCCATTAATTACATTCTGTATTCAAAATATTATAGTCATTGGTTCAACTTTCCTTCTTCGGAAAGGTGAAAATTTATAGCGTAGGCAGGGATGACAAAAGAAACTAAGCGAAAGTCAAAACCAGTAAAATTCCAATTGTTTCGTTCCCAGGATCGAAATTCAGAAACGAAACGAAATGTATTTAAAACCGGGGAGCTTAACTCAGGGTCGAAACTAAATAGATTTCAAAACTACTTCGGGTCGAAGCTAAACTAAAACTCTGTGACGAAACGAAACGTAGATAATTTTTCGCCCCGAAGGGACCACGTGCTTCACCTTCGAACAATTTAGTTTCGACCCACTTACCCAGTACGAAGCATGATTGAGTGAAGTATAGGTTCGGCCTACCGTCATAAGATGCATGGAGCACTCATATTTTACCACTAGCAGGAGAGCGGTAGACACAAACTGGCCATTCGATTTTTTGCTCTACGTTTTAACCTCTCTACACGTATGTCAAACGTAATGGGTCGAAACTATTCCCTCTTATCCCCCTCCACTCAACTTCTGGAATCGAAACATAACTATGAGCAACGGAGTTTCGATTAATTTAGTTTCGTTCCTGGGAGTAAAGTTTCGTCCCGGGTAGAAACTAAACTCCTTGGTGATTTTAATTTCGTGCGGGAACGAAACTGAACCTAGGCCTCGTATTTTCGTTTCCCTCCGAGTCGAAACGAAACACTTTCGTTTCGTTTCACTTGCCATCCCTGGGCGTATGGCATATTCACTCAAGCCACGTACTCCACGTTTTATTTATTTAATTATCGGGGCAATCGAGGTCAAGAAAAATACTTTTCTGATAAATCGTTGCTGTTTCCATTTTCGTTGATTGGCGCGCATAGTTAAAGCGTCCGTATTCAGACCAGTAACAGTAACTCGTAACCAATATCTCATCTTCTTAGCTATTTAACCAAAACCTTCAAAGCGTTTTGTATCACACCAATCATGCCTTCTAATTTTGAAAGAAAACTTGTCATCAAGACCTTATGCGGACTTTTTTTGTTGGAAATAGCAACTCCAAACAAAAACTCCCTCGTCTGTTTTCGAGAGAAAAGGGCGGAAGTTTTTATGACGGACTCTTTATGGGTTTTAGCAAAATATATAAAAGATAATTTCTCAAAGATTAATAGTGGGTCTTCTTATAATTAAAATATAATTATTCTTTGAACAATTATTCCCTGATATTTTATTATAATCCCTCAAATTAAAAGTAAAAGAAATAGCAACCCCAAGCAAAATGTCCCTCATCTGTTTGTTTGGGAGAAAAGGGCGGAAGTTTTCATAACGGACTCTTTATGTGTTTTATGGTACATTTTTAGTAAGAGAGATAATAAATATTACAGTCTTAATAAATGCATGTTCATTTCTGGAAGTGTAAGCGAATTTGACTCATCTGCCGTGCAATCCCATTAGTCGACTCATGTTATCAGCAAAAACCTCTCTTCTTGACGTCTGGTTAGCTCCCCTTATCTAATGCATTCAGTGAAGGTCGCTAGTCATTCTTGTCAACATTTTTGCTAATTGCACCAACCCACAAGTGTTAATGGCGAACTCATCAGTATTTGATTGGAATTTCTTTGGCGGGTAGCATTTTGCCTATTTTTTAATAATTTATTTCTGCACTAGATTTGGCTGAAAATATCAGGGAATAATTGTTCGAAGAATAATAACATTTTCTGAGGAAGGACCCAATATTAATCTTTCAGAGCAGGTCCTGGCATGCAGCCCACGAGCACGAGTTCCCAACCCCGTTTGTGTATAATTCAAATAGCTTGAACGCCATAATCTTTGCGGACCACATAGTTATTGTTAGCCCGTACCGTAGAGTGGGGTTAAGTGGACCACTTTCATCAATTTTAAATAAAAATACCAGTTAATATTTAAGTGCCCTTTTGGTATTCCAAATATAATACCTTTGAGATCTTCCCGATACAATTGGCATGAGAGAGTGTAATATTTCCAACAAGATGTATTTAATCAACTGAACAAAGTGATCCGCTTTGTCCCGCACGTTGGGGTAAAGTGGATCAACATTCTATTTGGTGATTAGGGTCTGTTTCAAATGGTAATAAGGTAAAGTTAACCACCAATATTTCCTTTTAAAAGGTTTTTATGCATGTGCCACTAAATATACGGTTTGCCTCATCATAGTTAACAATATTTTGAGGGATATGTCAGGGATACTTCGAGATTTTGAAAGTAATTTTTATGGTATCAACATCAACCTGGGCTCTGCTTTTTATATTTTCACGAAATCGTGCAGTGATCTGGGTGACGAGAAAGGAAGCCTAGTATTCGTTCTCGACCTAGCCTATTATTTTTATGTTGTTTTTCTCTCACAACTTCTTTTTCTGGGTATGAATGACAAACATTTCTTGCAGTGTTAGAGCAGCCCTATTATCCACATAATTCTCCACTAAAGTTGCTCCGCGTTTACAAAGGACATATTCTCGCATCAATGTGCATATTGACATTTTTCTTTTTAGAAGAAAATTTAACGTATAGGATGAATCAAAATGGGAATTTTGGAAATAAATACCAATAATTACATATTTGAAGAATATTTTTTACTCTTCGTCGCACAATGAAAATAACAATATTTTACAGCCTACTTTTAACCTTCTCCCCCGAAAAAAAATGTTCTTGACCGCATGTGCAATTACTGCCTTTTCTAAGTGCTGGCGTTCGCATTTCTACTTGGAATTCCCCTAATTCTACTTGTCAAGCATGTGTGTTCATACACAATAATTTAATTATGAATCGCTTTCACCAAGTTACGCCTCAAACAATCAACAATACTTTTGCTAAAATGCCTGGAATTAATCAAGCTTGCAAATAGTTAGAGAGGAAACGGTCCCATTTTTATCTTGCATCGCGATGTTTACGTTGCGCGAGGCTTAATGAGGAAAGCCCGAAAGTGAACAAAATAAAATTATCATTGTTGCCTATCTAAAGACGAATCTAGAAGATTACCTGAGAAATCCTGATTAGATGTTTTCCTGAAAGATATTCAATACAGCGCAGGATGGCGACCATTGAACGGCGGGATTGGTTCATGACTTCTCCGGGGTTCTTATGTCGTAATCGACACTACAGATTTAAGCTATCTCTAAGGAGAAAAACGCAATCGAGTCCATATCGTGGAAATATGTCAACGGTCGTTGAAGAACCAAATTATATTTGGCCTCGTGACGTGGGAGTTAGCAACAAGCGTTCAATTTGGTTTAGTTATGTAACATATCAATTGGCGAAATCGTATATGGTTATCGGGATCTATTTTCCAGAATCTCCATCTAAAATTCAAAATCTATGGGCCGATGAGGAGGTATCATCGGAAGAAATTTAATCTCAAGTGTGATTGACAGGGTGTCCACTGACCTGGAACACTCTGGGAATTTTGGTCCTCTTGAAAAACTCAGGGATTCGGTGAGTGTCCTTGAAAAATCGATTTTTGAACTGTGCAGCGCACGGCGAGAACTACCCCAATGCGTTGAATTCTCGCATCTCGCCCGAAGGAAGCACCCTATGTGAAGCAAAGAACAAAATATTTTTATTAGATTTTTTCTTGATTTCGTATAAATACAAATCTCTCAAATTGAACCTCATCATCAAATTCCTTCCCAAGAACGTTGTGTCATCATAGTTGCTTGATTGAGATTTTTCTCATACACATACTGCTGCTCACATTTGGAAACTAATTAGCAGAACTGCAAGTCTACTGGACTTCTATCAGTTCAGGTTTGTATCTTCTATTTGGGATTTTTTCAGGGTGTTAAATTCATTGTCATTATGATAAAATATGACGTGGACTTCTTTTGGAGGGAGTGTGCAAGTGTTCGAAATTTATGTTATTAGTAATTAACAGGGCAGTGTGATATTACCTGTGCTGTTTTTCCACATGCATTTATATATTAACAGATTTTTTTAGAATTTGTAGACTTCCAAAAAAAAATAAAAATCATGAAAACTATCCCCAAACTTATAATCGACTAAAGTCGACAGGGGCATAATGTAAGCAACTTTTGTCTTATAACTTGTAATTTTTAGAAAAGGAGGAAAAAATCCTAAATAACCTTCTAAGCTTCATGTTGTTTTTTGCACGCCTTTTTTTTTTTTATAAATCTTGTTTCGTAGCAATTTGATGTTGCAGCTTCAGTCAAGTGGGTATAGTTATGATATTCGTAGAAGGCGATCGACAGTTTAAGTCATTTGCGCCATGAGGAAAAGGTAGGGAAGGAATGGTGGAGGGAAACCCGGCGTCGGGCATTAGTCTGCTCTTAACTAAAGACGCCAAGGGGACCACGGCTTAGCGCCCCATTCGACGGACCGAGTGGTGAGCTTGAAGTGTCCTCCACACAGTAGTAAAGCAGGGATCAATCTGAAATTAGTTAAAAAATCTCTGCTTGAGCAAGAATTGGAACCCAGGCCCACGGGATGTGAAGCCAACGCTATATTTACCTCACCAATCCGACCCCCAAGTGGTCATAGTCTCAAAAGAAGTTTTCGTAATATGGTTTACTTGGCTATTTTATATCCAATAAGCTGTGTTATTTACCCAAAATTATCTGTTTTATTTTAGGTGCGGAATGTATGGGTGGGGGAAGCAGAATTTTCCAGCACTGCTACCTTAGTCTAGAAATAAACATTCGCTCTCCACGATTACGAAGTATCCCCAACAAGTTGGAATTGTTCCATGCGTATTTTAAGGCACGCGCTCTACGCGTCTCTTTGAAAACATTTTTTTCGCGAGGACAGTGTCTTACGGTAAGTGAGGAAAATATAAGCAACACAATATAAAATCATCGCCGCTTTAGCCATTATCATAGCGTGTCAGTGGTGCCGACTCCGTGAGGCCTGAGGGGTCCCGATCTCCCGCAAAAATTCGTTTGAGGGGGCGAAGCTACAATAATTAAAGAAAATAAAATAATTTGAATCTAGCTATTTATTCTATAATGATAGTTTAGGATTTATTTAAATATAATTTCAGTCTTTTCAGAGCTAAATATTCACTGCTGTGTTATAGCAGGGTTGGCAAGTGAAGCGAAACGAAAGTGTTTCGTTTCGACTCGGAGGGAAACGAAAATACGAGGCCTAGGTTTAGTTTCGTTCCCGCACGAAATTAAAATCACGAAGGAGTTTAGTTTCGACCCGAAGCGAAACTTTACTCCCAGGAACGAAACTAAATTAATCGAAACTCCGCTGCTCATAGTTAAGTTAAGATCCCACAAGTTGAGTGGAGGGGGATAAGAGGGAATAGTTATTCGACCCATTACGTTTGACATACGTGTAGAGAGGTTAAAACGTGGAGCAAAAAATCGAATGGCCAGTTTATGTCTACCGCTCTCCTGCTAGTGGTAAAATATGAGTGCTCCATGCATTTAATGGCGGTACCTCTACTTCATTCAATCATACTTCGTACCATGTATGTGAGTCGAAACTACACCGTTCGAAGGTGAAACACATGAAGGTGCAAAACATTATCTACGTTTCGTTTCTTCTCGTTTTTACGAAAATACCGTGTTTACGTTTATATATTGTTTCTTTTTTTAAAGCCGGAAAATGTGTCAGGCTTGTCTAGTTACCCGGAATGTCGAGTGGTCGAGAGTTGAGTTTTTCGGGGTTCCTATGTTGATCATATGACTCTTCTAAAACGCTTTTAAAAAACTTTAAAATTCGCTATTTTTCATCTGAATTTAGAATATTTCCCGGGGCAACACCCCAAAGTTTTTTATAAGTCGGCGCCCCTGTATCATGTTGAAGAAGAGAGACTTTTTAATGTCATATAGTGCAAGTTTACTATTATGTAAACCAGGGTCTCATGAAGTAGGAGATATACTTGGTGACTGTGGGGTTTTCATAGTCACATTGCCCAACGTCCGTTTTGATGGACAGAGATCTGAAATGTGCTGCCAAACGGTATCCCAGCTCCCGTTGAATGCTCTTGGCATTGTCAGTTTTTTGAAGTGTAAAGACAGCCCTTAACACTTTCAATGCTGACCATGTAAAACTCAAAATCGACCCCCGGTGCGGCTGTCGTTTTTTAATGCAAAACACATGCATGGGTGCCAAAAGAGCAGTGTTGAGTTGATTCGTTTCCTCTGTCCTTTTTTAAATTTACAGTTTACTTCGAATTTCCTCATGCGGCACGTATATTTTGTGTTAAAATACTAACGAATAGGCTAAAACGCTAGACAGCTTGATGATTGCATATTAAAGGTTATTTCGCGGGTGGGGAGAGTTGAGAGGTTGGTGAATGAATAGATTAGGGCCGATTGACGCCCCATTTTCACTTGGTGCCACGCTGGTCAAGGAGCCACGTTTCATTCCAGATGGAAATGAATGGAGGGTTTTGCCATCTATTGCGCCCCATAAATTATGTACGGTATGGAAAAATTAGGCCCCTTCTCCAGCGCTCACATGTGGAATAATCTCATTCTTTAGCATCTTGAGGCTTCGTATACTCGAATGAATTCTGTGGCAATAAACATGCATAGTTTTATGTGCTGAAGTAAACGGATGCAAATTATAATAATTGAATTTCAGAGCTATGTAAGCAATGAATCATTTCTCGTATGAGGAGCGAAATCCGCGTGTTGCGAACTCTAAAAATTTTGATGGTTATTTAAATATGATCAAATCGGGTTAACTATTATAATTTCAAGTGTGACTCTTATTTTTTTTCAATCCTTACTTTAAAAAATTAGTTGCTATCAAAGGGTTGCTACCAAGTGAGTTTATGTTATCCCCAATATTGAACTTCTCTATTAAAATTCACAGTTCGGTCTCTTCCCTTATTTATATTCGTTAATCCTATTCGTTTCAACCCCCATGGGCGCTTTCCTAACCTCCTTACCCAGTGGCGCAGGGAGAGGGGGGTTTTGGGGGATAAACGCCCCCCCCTCCCAGAGCTCAGAGAATTTTTAACATTAATCCATTTTACTTACAATCTTATCTTACAATTCCGCAATTTATTAATCTCACACCTACCGCTTATCCTAGTGGGCATTCCATACCCCCACACACCCCGGTATTAGTTGCACTTAAACCTCCCCTAGCCTTAATTCCTAGCTGCGCCCCTGTCCTTACCTATAACGCGGTTTTAAGCATTCCCTCGCCGTTAGTACTCGCTTCTTCCGAACCCTCGCACTCCTTCTCGGTGATTTGCATCACATCAGTTTCTCTCTCTATTTTTAGGGGACATTCAAATATTACGCAAGTCGATTTACGCAACCTTTCAGCCCCAGTAGCCAGTTGTATAAGGCAGGGTAAGATTTCGTGTACTCTCCCCTCCCAGACTTACGTAAGAAAACATATGTGGGTACCACTCTTTGTCATTTTCTGTTTTTATTTTTTTGCAGTTTCGACTCTTCCAAGTAGCTATCGTTTAAGTTTCAGCACTGGGTGTGGGCTATTTTTGAATTGGTAAAAGTGCCGGATTTTTAAGCATTGTTCAAAAACGACGCGTTGGCTAAGTAAGCTGTGAAATATTCTAGGATATCTAAGTGACAATACAATTTTTTAGATGCATAAACTACATCAATTCATTATGAAGGAGTCGTTCATTCGCAGGAGTCGAGCACAGGTCACATTCAAAGCGGTATGCTGAGACGCAGGGAAATGTGTCAGAAAATCGTAGACCAATGAGGAAAAATTGAATAAAGGCAGGAGTGAATTCATTTGTCAGAAGTCACCATTATTCGAGATGAGGATTTTGTCTTCTTTTTCTTATCTATCATTACATTTGATGAGTATTAATAATATTGACGTGTTTTTTTCAACTTTTATTAGCTCTTTTAATGTCCAGTGCTCTTTAAATTTCGTATTGCTTGTTGAAATCTGGTCAAATGGCAAAACAGAAATGTCAAGGAAATGACGGGGAATTTATTTTCCATTATCATTCAACAAAATGAATTGTATTCTGCGTGTAGGATGATAAAATGGGATCATGATGTGGCAATGGAACAACAGAAGATTCGGCATTAGCGAGCAGGTGCTCCTTCTCACAGCTAAATTTATCCCAAAAGAGTTACAGTGTATGGTCTTAAATACGAGCAACGTTTGAAATACGACTATGGTCTCAAAAACAAGTTAACATTTTAAAAAGAGGGAATTGATGGCTCAATTTTCCTTACACTCGAAGATAATTCCATTATCAACATCGACTTAAAGTATTTCTCCTCATTACTTTCACCTAGTGCTGTAATAATTTGACTTGTTATTCGGCTGATTTTTACACCGTAGATTTGAGCACTAATAACTCGCATCGATCGGACTTGTTGCGAAGCCTGTACACATTACTTAGTTATTATTCTTCCCACGTTCCGTATTATTTCATACAATTTTAAATAGCATTTATCAACTTAAGCATTATATGCAAAAATGTGGAAATGCCTTAAAGTTGCTTTTGGTACGATTTTTTTATTTATGGAAGTCTTCCGTTTTGAATATTTAGGATTTTATTTGGGGTTTCTCAGTCTACAAGCAATATGGCTGAATTTTCATCCCTGTAAAAATTCATATAAGGAAACTAATATCAATAATGCCGACTCACGGAAGAGCCTTACTTAATCGTTCGTTTTCCTCACTCATGTAATTAGGACACAGTTACATTGCATGGTAACATTTATGGATTTAATTTTGAACCATGCCTCATTCGTTATGCATTCATGCGAAAATATTGCTGCATCATTTCGGTTAGTGTTCAAAATTGCCGATGGTAAAGTGTTTCTTCTTACCTCGCCCACGAGATGCTTATACGTGGAATATATCCTAAGTTTAGCTGTGATACTGATACGGTAATTAGGAGAGAGAGGTGAATGTTATAATTCTGGTTTGGTCTATCATTAGTTCATGTCCTATAATGGTGTTATTATTTTTACATGTTTAAGGGTGATTAGAAGAAAATAATCTTCGATTTCCTGTAAAGTATTAACCAGAAACTGGTATTTTGTCCTTTTGGTACGTTTTTTGGATATTTACGCTCGAAGTGCATCTCCTAAAAAATAAAATCCTGATATGCATCCCCCCTGATTTAAAGGAAAATGAAATCTTCCTTTTCCTTTAAATCGAAATTTCGTGAAATACATAAATTTCGTGAAAAACTGTAGTGATGGTGGGTAATACACAGCAAGGATCTGGTCCAGCCTAAGCGGGCAAAACTGGGTGTTCACTGACGGAACTTAATTGGACTCCTAATGATGACCGGAAGTGGGTAAAACCGGTCGAGTCATTTTAAAAGCCTGCCAAGTTAAGCAAGTTTTTTTTTACGCAAGTGGCGGGAACGCCACCCGCCAATTTTTGGTGTACTCCTTTGAGTACAGCATTCTCAGGTAGAGACAAGAAATTTTCTTTCTTTTTTCAATATTAATCATTATTTTGACTTTCGGCCCATAGGTGAACCGGCGTAAAATTTATATTAATGTAGCGATGCGGCTAATCTATTTTAACCTGATGATGAATGGTACGAAATCCGATTCATGTCCTTGAAAATGCAAAAATCCCTCTTGGGAAAAATTGTTTACCTTTTCCGCGATGGAATTTTCTCACCTTATGTTCATTTGAGGGCATAGAGTTACCCTTAAATATTTAAGGAATTTTAACCCCCCTCCAAATAAAAATAACGAAACGTAAAAAATTATTTTAGAAATTCGGATTCAAAACATCATAAGACCAAGGGAATACCAAGGCTCATTCAAAACGTTTTTTTAAGACGTATATATTTTTTAAATTTCCTCTTTTTAAATAAGAGGAATCCTTCACCCTCGGTTACCACTCCCTTTCAGATGATTTCAGATACACTGGTTCTTACGGGTGACTCCATAATGGTATTTCGAGCGTCAGTTCAAGGTTATTTCCTGAAATTTTTCTTAAAGAGCTCATACACGGAAGTTGAATGGTCTCAGCTGCAAGTCTACATTTGATCTAAAGTTAAGGAATCTCTTTGGACCTGTACTTTCGATGTTGAGGTGAAAAAACTGCATGATGCACCGACTAAAATTATTAGTTATGGTAGGCAAGCCACCCAATCGAAAGTGATCCTCCGAATGTCAAAAGGACCCCTAAGAGACAAAAATGACCAACTTTGATGAGTATCACAATATGTGAGGAAGAAGAAGGCCGACGGAGGATGGGTCGGCGAAGACAATCGTCGAGGGACAGATGGATGACAAGAACGGGAAAGGAAGACCTCGAATAATATTCATAGAACGGGTATGGAGGATGCCCTCAAAGATGCCCTCAAGAATCGCCAAACGTGAAAAGATTTGCTGATAGGAGAATTCAGTCGGTACGTAGGTCTTTCCTACCCTATGATTTTTTCCCAGGGCTGATAATGAGACTAAGTATGTACAAATAAATTTGGAAACTGATTCCTTCAGGCATTCAAGGAGTTTAGGGTGCTGGTAAATGGATTATCGAGGGGGAGTCCAGCATCTTCCTCAACCTGAGCATGAATTTCATGCTTAAAGTAATCATTCTTATCATTAAATTAATAGCGTCGGGTAAATCTATGTGATTGACTTAGAGATCTCAAGGACTTGGAAGCACGGAAGGATGTCATAAGTAAACCCCGGAGCTAATGCCTTTCTCATGATTATGAAATTGAACATTGCAACAAAAATTTGCTCACCCTCCATTTTTAAACCGTGAGATTTCTTACAGGTTTTGTGCTGCTTATAATAATTGTTATGCTTGTCTCATAGGGATCCTCATAGCCTACAAGATACCTCTTCCCAAGGGCTGGTTTTTCTGTTGTTCCTATCCCTAAGGGTCGACATGTCATGTATTTCTTTCACCTCAGCAGCGTAAGCACAAGTTAAAAAAGCGTAAATATTTCCATGAATACTGTAGATGATTTATTCATTGGGACTTGGAATTTTAAGTGAGATACAATTTGAATGATTTTCTTTCACGGAGGATTTAGTTTTTGTATTGCCTATACGTGTGTAGCGCCTAAAATATGTGCACGCCATACCCCTCCACTTCTTGCATTCCCAAATCATTACCATTCATACTCATTCATTCCTTCCATTTTGTGCAGTTCTATATATTTAAGTCAATTGCCGACCTTTTATAGCCGCATCTGACTATTTCTTGCAATTCATCAGCATTACTCCCGTTTACTTGAGTACACCATTTCAAAGCTGCATAGAACTTGGTATTTGCATAATAACGGCGGTTAATGCTGTAAGCACTCACTCGAAAAGAATTACAGTTGGCCAGGGCAGCTTGGAACTGCGATTTAGTTCCTTATTGGTATACATTAATCGATGGGTCGGAAGAAAGTTGAACCACACCACTAGCAGCACGTGTCTCTTTTTGGGATATAAATTTAAGTGTTATAAAATCTCTTCTATTTCCTTTCACGCTGATATTTAACGTCTCCGTAAAAAAATTTCCATTTCGAGCGAAAAAAATGCCCAGAGGTTGGCTTGTCCTAATTGCAATGAGAGAACGGATTCACTTCCTGATAAATTCTCACGCCGCGCCACGAGGGCGGTTGAATGGCCGGGCGCACGTGCTGGAGCAGGAATGAAAACACGGTGACTCAACAGGATTGCCTCAGCTCACTACCGATTTGTGTGCTGCTAGAAATGAGAACGACACCGGTGGAAGGGGACAAACTTTCGTTGCGCGTGTAGTATTGGCACGTGCAGACGGAGGGGAAAGGAGGGATGAGGCACTTTCCGAGTGACCCAGTTCCCAGCGTTCGAAGACCCGGCATATGCGGCGGCCCTTTTTTATAGGGATTTATCGGTATATTAGTTGGTAGGAGGCGCGTGGACCCAGGCTTAGGGAGTCCCAAGGGAGCCTGCCCCTTACCCCACCCCTAAAACCCTTTTTCTAGAACCTTTTCTAGGGGGTAATAGACAATTTTGAGAAATCGAAAAATATGAATTCAGAATCATACGAAAATTTCTGCAAAAGCTAGATAGGCCTAGATGAAGTTCCGCGATGGCTAGATAAAAAAAATCGCGGGAATAAATACTCCCTCTTGAAGTGCGGGTACCCCCAGATCCTTCGGAGGAAGGTAGGTCCTGTTGTCTCCCAGCCTAATGCCTTGGCTACGTCCACGAGGAAGCCATCGACAGCTAGGTCGTTTATGCCATTGCGGAAGGGTATAGAGGAAAGGGTGGAGAGAAACCCGGCGTCGGCACTATTTTGCCTTTAACGAGTGGCAACAAGGGGAGCACAGCTTAACATCCCATCCGACGGACGGAGGGCTTTTCTTGAAATGACCTACCTCCACAAGGCTCTCAAGCAGGAATCAGGTAGTCTCTGGTTACTTCCGCCACCGTCGGATAACCCAGACCCTCAGAATTGGAAGCATCCACACCTTCCCGATCCCCGAGGTTACTTCCCACGCCAAAACCATCTTCATATCTGTATGCATGAAAAATAACACAGCCATAACGTGTAGACTAAGAACTCAACACCCACCGTTTGGTTTAAGAATTTTTGAAAAGGTTAACAAATAAATTCATTTTTATGTCCAGCTACCCCAAAATAGCCCACAAAAGAGAGTTTCAACAATTAAAAATGCTCGGCACAAACACCGACAACCGGGTGGAGGCAAACTATCAAGGTGGGGCTCGAACTAGCGACCTTAGGTTTAGCATGCGAGGATTATTCTTCGCCAAGGTGTCCCGTTGGCAACTGTGATAGTAATCTTCCTGTGGTATTAATTTTTTAGGCAAAGGTCGGTAGGAACTAGGTAACTATACATCGTGTAAAACGGACGACATCGTGTTTGATCTAGCCTGAGACCGGGTAAGTTGCTTTGCAACTATAGCAATGGATATTGAACACAAAATTGGGTATGGTATGAGCCCGTGTTAAAAAAATTCAGTCTATCATTGAATGCTTGTTTCCAAGCAAGAGGTAGAGGGTTGGTCAGTATATTTCGTCATTGGATATGATAGAGGAAAAGAATAGGGAAGATCTTCACATACGTGTTAAAAAGTGCAGAGATTTGTCGACTGTTACAAGGTCTTACTCGAAGCCTCAAAATAAATATTTAAAAGAGTGATTATCGTATTCTGCAATTTGAGGATTAAGGTCGTTGTTTTGCGATTAAATACATGCCGCAAATCCTTGGTGGTGCACAATAACTAACAACGAAAATACGTCAGAGGTCTGATGAGCGTAGGTATGTGGCTTTTATTTATTCATCGATTAATTTTAAGCATTGTTAAGTTGGTGGAATAAACCTTAAAATGACCATTTTTCAATTTTTCCAGAAGTCACGGGAGGGAGGTGAGCTCCCATTCCCCCCCTTCAATTCTCCCCCGGCTACTCTCCGTGCTACCAAAAGTGAAATGCCGAAATCCAAAATCAATTCATGGGTTTCATAGGCACACTGATAGCCTTTATATCCATGCTGTTCATTTCGATTGGAAATTATATTTCCTTTGAATTTTAATGCTTACAAGGAAGAAGTGTCAGGTTTAACTTAACGTTTGTTGTCTGCATAGCCAACTTGAGCACCCTTGAAGTACTTTATTCTTGGCTGGTAGCTAGTTGTTAAATAGTAGGTACCGCATCGATTACGAAAACAAGTATCCCAGTCACTTTAGTAAAGGCAAAGCACGATTTGATCCGATATGAGATAAAACTGAGTTGGGCTCGCTCTTGAGTGACGCTGTTGCACCTTAGCGTGCATATAAATACCTTGCATATAATCTTCGTCGGAAAATAGCGTACCAAACCTTTCACCTCTCGTAGATGTTTCCGACATCCCCCGGGCCACACGCGCTTTACCGCCAATCGTTTAAAAAAGCCATGTAATAACTCATCAAAGAGAAAAATATATCACTTCGGCTGTCCCAAAATCCTTAATAGTTCTAAAAGTATGCTTAAATACCAGTCATGCTTGTTTTAAGTACCGAATTGTCGGTACATTGCAGGCGTAAATCGAAAGAAATCTTGATCTCTGCATTCTCTTCGGGTCCTAGGAGCCCATTTCTTCTTCTTTGTACCAAAACATCCAGGGAGGGAAGTTGACCATCATGTTCCGTTTCCATGGTGAATTTGATAGCGTAGTGCTGCGAGTTGAGATGCTGTAGGAATTTCTGCATTTCTTCGGCGCCATGGGGCCAAATGATGAACATGTCGTCAACGTATCTCAGCGAGAGCGATGGTTTCTTCTCGTACGACGCGATGGCCTTTTCTTTGAAATCCTCCATGAAGAGGTTCACTACAACTGGAGATAGTGGCGACCCCATAGCTGCCCCCTCGGTTTGTTCGTAAAATTCTCCATTCCATAAAAAGTAGGAATTCCTTAAACAGTAATCCACTAATTCGGGAAAATCATTCGGGATTCATCTCTGAAGACGCTGTCAGCGAAACTGTTGTCGCCAAAACCCAACGGACGCGGTGAAAACCCGAAGAGAATGCAGAGACCATCTGATCAACGCCGCGAAAATCTTCGAACCGAAAAAAATCTTGTCAAAAACCCATTTTTCCAATTTTATTCAAATAAAAAAGGTGTAGTATGAAAGTAAAATATCCAGGGATTATGAAAATATCGCCATTGTATTTTAATGCACCCAACAAAGCAGCAGAATTTATTGCAAATGGGGAAAACAATTAGAAGTTTCCAATTGGCATTTATCGTAAAAAAAATAGTCGCCACAGTGGCGTTGCGATTTCCGTAGTATAATATCCCCATGGCAACGCGTCAGTTGATGCGAAGGTTTGGGGATCACCTATGAAACGGCGGCGTAGAAAATCTTGGGCCAGGTCTAGAGACCTTGATAATGATCATCATGCTTCCTCACCAGCATACTGGTACTATATCAATGATGCTGGATAGCTATCATAGTAGCCAGTATCCTCGACCTTGTGCTGGATCTAGTGTGCCGCTTGAAAGGGGCTTAAGGAAGGGCTAGGAATGTGGTTCTCGATTCTCTAGTCTATGGGTCGAAAGACTGGACTCCACGCAGAAACAGAGTGGAGGGACATAGTTGGAGGGGAGGGAGGTGGAGGTGGAAAGGGTGGTTATGGCGTAGTTCGAGCGGCCACGCCTACCCCTACCTCTCCCTCGCCACACATCTGACGTCATAACCAGCACTACGGTCACCGCTCCCTTTCCCCATGGGACCCCCTTCAGACTATCAACCTCAAACTCCCGCTGGCTTCCCCCTTCCAACAATGACCTTAAATGCTCTCTTGAAATGCATGTTTAAGAAACATACAACCTGAGGTAATGAAAGAAAGCTCATCGGCTTCTACGCATGTTATCGAGATTTAAAGCAGAAATCTAAGATCACTAGATGGAGCTGATCGGTCTGATTGGCTGACTACGAGGACAACATTCGTTGTAATGTTCTCTATTTTGACTGTAAATTATTAATTTCCATCAAATTGAATAGTCACGAAGATGATGAGGTTTTTTTTCGGAAATCTAAGCGTAAGTTATGTACTAATAATAAAGTTAGTAATAAAGATGAAGTTACAACGAAAAAAATATTTGGCTTGGCCGAGATTCGAACCCACGTCTCGTGACTTCGGTATGGGTCTTGTGAATCCCCTCCAAGACAAATATTTTTTCAAGGCGAACTTCATCTTTGTTGCACCCGTGCGCGTGACCAGGAGCGGATCCAGGATTTTTTCTGGGGGGGGGGGGGACACAAGGGTCCGACGGGTCTTCTCATATTTGATATTAAAAACAAAATAAAACAATAAATTGGACAATATTCTCTTTATTTTTATATGAAAGTTATTAATATTAAATTAAATGATTGAGGCTCCGTAATATATACAATAAAACGTACGTAATGATAACCGTATTTAAAATCTTGTCTATTTTTTAAGAGTCTGGGGGGGCACGTGCCCCCTACCTAAATCCACCTATGCGCGTGACCACGTACAAAGTCACTTGCTCCTTGCAGTGCTAGCCTTAAGTTATTTCTGTTACTATTCCCCATATTCTGTTGGGGTATCAAAGTTGGCCTCGACTGTCGGTTACTACGCAAACGTCATGTGCGCTCTTGCGTCTATCCTCTGCGTTATATACCTACAAGCACGGGCGTCGCCGCCATAGGGACATGGGGGACGCGTCCACCTTAATATTTGAAATGTCAGTTTTGTCCCCCCCTTATTGTATAAAAAATTAATATAACCCCATTTGTTCCCCCCCCCCCAAAGTGTTGATGCTGAGGAGGCTAATGTCTACAAGTAGTAACAAGCAAGTTTGCACACCAAGAAAAATTGATCGAGCTTGATTAGATAATTCAAACAATTTGATTGGTGTGAAAGATATAAGAGACAACAAGCAACTACCTTTAGACCAAGTACAATTTACATAACCAAGTTCTGAAAGATGGATTTTTTTCAGCCACACCTATTTCGAGCTTTAATTCGGAAAAAAGTCGTCTAGGCCTAAAATTTTTTTTTTTTCCTGAAGGCCACCTGTCGGGTTAACCCAAATGAAGCAAGCCTTGAAAACAAGGTTATTTTTATTTTTTACACGATTTTTTCCCTTCGTCTCTCTGTTTCTTTGCATCATCTATGGAATGTTGTAATTGATTTTTAACCCAATTTTAAAATTTTGCTCACTTACTTGCATGTGATGATTACACAATACTAAATACTCAGAAATTTGTAATTTTGTTCCATTTTGCTCTAATGAACTAAATTTCAATTTCTAAAATTTTATTGATAGATGTCGTTAGTATCTTATAGAACTGTTGACCCTGAAAGTTGTCGGAGGAAACGATTTCAAGCCCAATCCATACCGAAATTTTGTTTCATATTAACCTTTTCGTATTTCATTTATTTTTTTATACCAGCTATTAGTAATGAAAATAAAATAAAGAAGATAAAAAACGCTTGTATAATAAAAGCATAAATGTACTATAAAGCAAAAAAAAAAGCTTTTCATCGCAAAGAGAATCAAGCGTGGGCGTCAATCCTTAACTGTCCGGCTTCTCTACACTCATTTATGGAAAACCTAATTAGCTTCCGTTTTTCATTCTCCAAGTGTTGAAAAGCTAATTTTATTACTTTTTAGTGCATTTTATACTGATTTTGGAAAAAGCGAGTTTTTTCATCTTTTTTAATTTATTCAAAAAGTATTTGGTATAATTGATAAAAATTCGCATATCTGTGCCGTACTTACTCCAGGTAGTGTATTTAAAAACAAATAATTTGAAGCCATGATGAACATGGGAAACGTACCTCCCTACCTCCCCTAAGTTATCCTTGCCAATGCATGTGGACATTATTTATCTCCAATTAAGTTAGGGTGATTTTTTACTTTGACCAGTATTTTTTTTGTTACTTTAGAGGATAGTAGCTAACATTTGAAGGTCTAACACGTGCCTTGCTGTTAGATACATTAAGCCGGTGCCATGGGAATGGCATCTAATTATACTTATGGTCAAGGCTGAATAAATTCGTCACTGGTTAATTTACTACTCCATTTTTTTCTCCGTCAACTAAGTGTTTTTAGACTTACTTCTGAACATTGCTTGGGCCTAGATTAAAACGGTTCTTTTTCCTTGAGATCTCCATAGCTTCCTCTAATAACTTATCAAACAACTTCCTCAAATATATAACCAATTAAGGTGATGGTGCGGCATGGAGACCTGAGCAGTGAGTTAAAGCATGGTGGTCATATCCTTTGTATAACTTCATATATCGTTAACTAACTTGAGTAATGTTGAACTCATTTCCTTACCTTATATAATAGGAAAGTATCTTTAGATATGTTTACAGCTTTCCATCATCTTTAATCGCATGCCGCTGCTATGATAAGGAAACGACGAGTTTCGTCCATTACTTATATTTTTTGTTTCTTTTTTCAAGTAACACGTTTGATACAAAACCTTGAGGCATTGATATTTATATTTGAAGAATTTTTTTCTTATTCATCTAGTGGGAATGAAAAATACGTAGTTTGATCGTAAAGATCAAGTAAGGACTCTACGATTAAATTTTAAAATATAATTTTGCATGTATCAAACTTATCTTTGAGTGTTGAAGAAGAATTTGCAAAATATATATATTTTTTTAAATTTGTCCATGGATCATGCGAAGTAAAATGGTAAGTTATGGAAGTTGTCCTTTTACATCGCAACCCTAATTTTACGGTTTTGAGATAAAATATCACAAAAGGTTGGGATTAAATTCACAACGTTTTCGTTCAAAGAAGTTTGTCAGGTGCTCTATAAACAAATTACTGGGTGAAAAACTGTTTAACCCGTCAGCACCCACGGGTGCCGTATGGCACCCAGTGCAGTGCCGAGCCAATACTCCTGCTATGCATTTAATATGTAAATTTTAGCGTAAATTTCTGTGCACATACTTAGTAGAAGGTCTCCTCTATAATTCACTCAGTTTTGAATTGTGTTCATTGAGTTGAGCTCATATGTATCATATTTTATAAAAGTGAAATATGTGTGATTTAAAGAAAAACTTTGGGCGCTGACAGGGTCTTCCAAGACGTAAGGACCTCCATTGACGTCAGGGTTTCGGAGTTCTCCGATACGTCGCGCCGGTAGCAATGCAGCTCCTACCTTACTGAAATGCCTTAACATCCATAAATATCAGTTCCCTGATGAAAAAATCATGAATTGATTGATCTGAAAATATTATTTTAGTCCTATTAATTAGAGGTAATTAATTCCGTGGCTTTTAAGAGCCAGCTTCCCTTTTTGAATACTGGAACGAATATAATTTTCATGAAGAAGAGGGTGTCCTCTTTATCACTCAGAGGCATCACTTCCCACGAACATCGATACAAGTGTACCAATTCAATTAACAACTTAACCATAATTATACGGACAGCACTGATTTGTGAACACGCGCCCGGAGACACGAGTATATATATTTCAGAGACCTGCTGCCTCCCACAAGCGCGATCTCAAACGAACTTCTTGTTTGTCATTGCAGTTATCATCTCTCGTGAATAAATGTAAGTCACCTGCGAGTATTGGAAGTGTGATGTACATAAAATTGCGTAATCATAGCGTCTTTTGCTAAGGACGCGATGCTGTATTTAGGTATTTATATAATGAAAGAATACATCCCCTTTTCCGTGAGTCAAAAAGGGATAAAATTTAATGGTAAAAGTTAGCTTTATAGATGTAGTCATTTTTATAATTTGATTAAGTTACTGAGAGATCAGAGTAGGCGTTGATAATCAAATGGTTAATAAATAATAATTCCAGCCAAAAGACCGCTCGAACACTTTTTCCTTATCCATTCTCCCGGAAATATTTTTTTTTCATTCTTGATATGGAATCAATAGGAAAAACTTTTAATTACTACATTTTATTCTGTATTCTCCTTACTGTTCCTAATACGGTCCAATATAATTTAGGCTGTAATCAGGGAAAGTATGTAGGAGCCATGGGAATAGCATCTATTTATACTTTAGGTCAAGTTTGAAAAAAATTTTCATCGGTAAATTTTTACCAGATTTTTTCTCCGTAAACCCAGTGTTTTTTGAGAATAGTAATTTTTCGCTATAAGGTTTGATAGCTATACCGGATATTTTGTCTAAATACGCTTCATTTAATACGCAATACGCTTCAAACTTAAATTGCAACGCTAATTGATAAATCACATCTAGAATCAGTTTTTTTCTAACTTTCCTCTTTTAAGTTTTCAGGACAAGTTTAACATAATACTTTCAAAAATATGCATGAATAACAAGGCCGTATTGAGAGGGGTGGTTCTCATGATTCAAACCCTCCCCAAAATGTTAAGGAGATACAGAGTTGTCAACGTAAAACCTCCAACTGAACACCCCCCACCCTGAAATACACCCTTTTTGTAAAATTTTCAAATTGGAGATGCATGAGTCAGATAACATCATCTCAAATTGTTTCCAAAAAGACATTTTAATATTTTTCAAAAACACGTTCGCTGAACAGTTTTGAGAGGCAAATGGAAGTTCAAACTCATAGTTTTCTTCTTAAAATAAAGTACCTAGCCTTCCTATTGATCTTACAGTATTTAAAATACCATGATCCAGTTAAACGACATTTATTTCAGCTAAATATTTATTGATAGATATATCCGTAAATGCACTCATCTAATAACGAAAAACGACGTCAAAGTATATAGCGACGGCAAAAATACTTTCCCTCTAAATCAGACAGCGGTTTTCCCTAGGTGTTTCAAGGTTCCGCTCAAGAAAGGGAGAGGTACTCACCCTCCCGATTATGTAGTCAACTCAAACTCCAAGCAATATCTACCTCCATTTCCACCTGCATTTTAGCTACTTACTCCGGACTAAAAGTTGATAGTGTTTCCGATAGAAGATCACGAACGTTACTACGAGGGTGGTTTGTTAAGTCCTAGACTTTTTGAATATTATATGTTTTTTCGGCAAGAAAGTATTTTATTTCTCTACATAGTCTCCTTTTAGCACGATGCAGTTAGTCTAACGTTTTTCCAAATATTTTTTTCCTTCTAAATAATAGCTTTTATCAAGGCTCTCAAAATAAGCGTTCGTTTCAGTGATAACCCCTTGTTTCGACCCAAATCTCTAACCGTTTAGCTATTTCTTCATATTTTGAAACAGAGAGTAGTCGCACGGAAGTAAATCTGAAGAATATGCAGGATGAGGTGGCAGTTCGTGGCCTAAATTATGGATTTTTGCCATGATGATGATTACACACGTGTGCACCCTTGCATTGTCTTGATGAAACAGAAATCTTTTCTCTTCTTCAAATACGGTCGTTTTTCCTTCTAATCGTCATCGAATCTGCCCAGAAGCTCCGAATCATAATCTCCGGTGATCGTTTTACCCTTTTCAAGGAATTCTATGAGAATAACACCGCGTGCATCCCAGAAAACTGCGGCTATGACCTTGTTGGCAGAGTGAACACCTTAGCCTTCTTTGGTGCACGTTCACCCACAGAAACTAATGGTCTTGATCGCCTTTGGTTCTGGTGTTTTGTGATGGATCCATGTTTTATCCCCGGTTAAGAAACGGCGCAAAAAATCGCTGGGATTGCAACTTAAAATCGCCAAACACTCCTTTGCAGTGGTAATACGGTTGTGCTTATGCTCGAGTGGGAGCAATCGCGGGACCCATCGCGCGGATAGCTTTTTCATATCCAAATATTCATATAAAATATGATGTACCCGCTCATTTGAGATGCTTACATCATCATTCATCTCACTTACTCATTATTTGATTGGCCAGTATCATTCCATGGATTTTATCCCTGATTTCTAGCGTGACGAACTCTTTCGAACGTCCTGAAAGTTCGACCTCACTTTGCTGGTACAACCACAACAGAATACAGTGAACCACTTCTTCAAATTGATGGTCCAGAGTTTCCCTAGTATTTATAAAGTCTTTTCTTGGTTTCAGTCGCAGTTTTTTCGAAAATAATGTTTAGTTAACACGCGAAATTCAATTTTTTCCGTCATTGTTAAAATTCACAAGGTTGTCTGCTTTCAATGTCTGTCAAATGCAAACTTAACGACAGAACTAGCTCAAAATTTCACTACTGTTTATTAATATATAGTAACTAACGGGATAGTTCATGTTTTTATATTAACTATGCTGGAAATTCAAAAGGTCACGGACTTATCAAACAACCTTCGTATTATTCTACTAGATAGATGTATATATTTATACCTATCGATCTATACTATCTGGCTATTTACGCACTCAGCACGTTTAACATTCAGTTGTCAGCATAACCGTCTAAAATTGAACTTTCTTCGCTAGTTAACATGTAGGCCTATTCCTCTCCATTCTATCCACAAACACTATTTACTTTCTGCACCTTCCACGCTTATATATTCTCCCCACAGCTTCCAGGATGTCATTGCCGCTTAGTACTCGCTCCATCCAAACCTTCGGCATAATCCGTTTCTCCTTGATAAGTTTCTCTCTCACCCACCATGTCTCGCACTTTCTTGTTCCTTTTATATCCTTGACCATGTTTTCATCTGCATTCTCTTCCATTCCATAAACTCGAACGTCAACAGCCTTCCTTTAGCGTCCACGTGTTAGCACCATGAAGAGATCAATGATTAATACAATTGTCGCTTACTCCGAACTGGTAAAAAATGAATCTTTAACACAGATAAATATTTTAGCTATAATACTTGCTGCAAACTTCAAAGAGTATAATTTTTGGCACACAGACCTTTCGGCCTTTTTTTACCCAGCCTGTGGTAGTTTCCAAGATCACAGCTAGAATAACGCATACTTTTAGTGCAATTGAGTCAGCAATTTGTAAGCAGTGGAAGAGCAATGACGACCATTGATCTAGCCGCTTTTAAAGTACTATGATAATTTTATATTGATAGAGGACTCGTATGAAAGTGGTATATGATGATTTTTTCTTTTCCACATTACCTGTACTTGATTTTTCGTTCCTTCTCTGGTGATAATCCATTCGAATCGGTTGAACACCAGAAGAAGATCAAATAATGGCTCAATGTTGGCCACTAGAGTGGAGAACACCCTACACGAGAAGTATCAAATCATCTTGTAGCCAATGGAGCTTAGATGCACTGATTCTGTGGCGTGTTCTCAAGTATTCAATGTGCTAAAATAAGATACCGAGCATCCAATAATTCTTTGATGAAATTACATATAAAATCCGGATAAAATGGTCGTCAATCCATGAAAATATTATCAATTATATATTATATACAGATGTTTAGAAAAATAAGATGCACGTTGCACATAATATTCACGTATCAAGTCACTAATGTAAAAAAATAGACACGAAAAAAGAAGAAACACTCACAGGAAAAATAAAACTTGGAGCTTTTGAGGTTGTAACCTCCTCCTCAGGTAAAGCGAAAATGATATTGTTGGGAAAAAGGGAAAAGGGATAATTTTCTCTTTAGCTGAGGAAGAGGTTAAAACCTCGAAAGCTCCAAGTATTTTTTTCCTGAGAGTGTTTCTTCTTTTTTTGTGTCTATGTTTTTAAACCAAAGTCAGTACGTAGGTGCATCTCATGCTCTCAGACCCCATAGCACTACTTTTGGTTGCGTCTATCGCGTCCTTTGCGTTATTTTCCCATTACCGTTTGTTACGTCAGATCATACAACTTAGGAGGTAGGACATCCTACCCGGTAGGCAGACCTCTTGATACGATAAATGGGAAAACGGAACTCTTAAGCACTCTTCACTTGACTATTAATCCTCTTCATGCAACTCCTTTTGCTACAGTATGCGTTCATGCCACGTTTTTGGTCTACACACCTACTTCACAATGCTGTGAAGCGGGGTATAAGCTCATCCCGTGCGCGGTACACGGAAATCATTTTTTCCATTGTTTCCTGCTATATATGTATACCATTATCATACCTGCTTTGTTCTTTTGCCTAAAATACTGCCATGTGACCATGAATTCCAGGTTCCTAGCTTTTCCAATTTCCTGGTTACTATCCTCCCCGAACAACGCCAGGTGGCCTGCTAGATACCTACTTTTAAAAATAGCATCGTGATGATGCTGATTCACGGCACTTTTTGGCAAAAGTAAACAGTTTAAATTCATGCCATAAAACGAGCTTCTTTCTTTCAAAATTACGAAAGATAAAGAATTATCTTTTTAAATATCGAATCAGTTACCCTGGCACTATGCCTCGCAGATCAACAATTGGTCATTTGCATGTATGCATCAGTTTCAAGCATTAAAGCTGGAGAAACATTTCATTTTAATAGCGAAATTGTTTTTTTGTCACGAAATTTCTATCTCCTGTTTAAAATGCCTCTGAACGCGCTTTGAAATGACTTTGATATCCGCTACTACAGGCAGTTCTCTTAAAGCATATCCAGTCATGACTGAATTGGGTCACGTGACGGTTATCAATTCTCCTTTCAATAGATATCTATGCTCTTGCATGAGCTCAAATTAAAATATTTGCCTAGTGAAGCAAAGGCAGAGCAAGGAAGACGTGTCAATATCAGAGTATCTGTATAGGACTTGGATCTTTCGACCCAAAGTATTTCATTTTTTACCTTCTGGTATGTACGTTGCACGTTTACGATCTACGATGTAGCACACATTAGACCTTTGGAAAGTCGTTAATTCGATGAAGATCATTGGCAATTTTGCAATTAGCCCTGTCAAAACTGCTCACATTTTTCAAATTCACCCTATCAAAATACTTTGATCACCTAGTCCCTAAAGTTTCACAGTTCCTAAAGTTTTAAAGTCCCTAAAGTTGATAGTCCCTAAAGTTTCACAGCGAAATTTTTATTGACTTTTTCCTACGATTCTTGTAACCTGTTATCAGATCATACTTTCCAATTAAGAAAGCAGGATTAGAACTGCTATTGAAATGAGTTTATGATCGAGTTCATGAGGCAACGCATACGGAGTAAACATATCTTAGCATGCATACCATTTTTATCACTCGAATCTTGCGATCTGCTGCTTCAAGATACAACTCTGATTGCTATGCGAGCTAAATAAAGTAGATGACATTGCATCTTCGCAGAACTAGAAAGGCTGTTTTGTCATTCTCAAGGTAAGCGTCTGGAATATACAGTCAATCTCTTATTATCTTTATTGATTTCATATCATGAAGCATGAGTTGATAGCTTAACTATACCGTAGATCACGTAGATTATGATATAAGTGATAAAGATGTCTGGTTTGGTGTTTAAATGTAGCTATCAATTACGTTTATCGAAGAGATTATCGTGTGCATGTAAATTCGCAGACAGCATGGTACACTGCTGGTGCTATCGATAGGGTTCCCGTTGTTATCAGTTGCCCCAGTCTTATATAGTAAAGAGTAGTCTTATTTGCAGGATTTATTGAGTCTACTACTTGCGTGATGTACTTGTTTTAGAGCTTCTGTAAGAAAAGTTATTCGCATCTTCATGACATCGAACTTATCAGCTCAACATTACAATGATATGCAAAGAAGTTCTCAGGTTTACTGCAAAATATCAATAATGATTTATTATTAGTCCAAGACTCGATTAATTTTCATAATCAATCGATTCCATCATGATTAATACTAGGTGTTAAAGTGGCTTTATTTGGAAGATTTTTGCTTGATACAATGGTTTTCAATTTGTGGTTAAAAAATACAAACTGCATGACTTTTCAATTCCAATCTATGAATTAATCCTCACTTTTTATCTTTAATTTCATGAAATTATCGCCATACCTGTATTATGGAATAATATTTGGTGTACATAGTGTGAACACTGTGTGATATAACAGTTATCATAATATAACAGATGATTTCATAGTAATCACGTATAACCGCCAGCAGTTTTGAACTCCGGACGTAAAAGCGGCCATATTCGTCCACTGAGATCGTCCAGGCTTCTTCATTATGAAACAGCGGACCGAGAATGGAAACGGAACCTGTTGTCCCGCAGAGGAACCTGTCATTTCGTGAAGATGGGATAGCTCTAACATATACGGATTGTATAATAGTTGGCTGGGAAGGCGTTGAATAAAAAAACACACACGCACATATATATATGCGTAGATTTTTTTCCGTTCGGAGATAATTCGCCAGATTCCTCCCCCGAAATTTCAGCAGCTCTCCACTTTCTTCTCCCCCTGACGATGGCTTTCCGCCCCCCTTCTCCCCCCTGCACACGGACGGCAACCAATCGCTCCTTTCCCACAGCTTCCCTTGCCCCCTCTCCCCCCTTCACATCTTCGAGAAGGTGGCGGCATACTAATAGCCCGGCTCCTCTTTTTTGTCCACCACTTCTGGTCACAGATTTTGCAGAAAAGAGCGAGGCACCGGTCGTGGCACTGGGGACCACTTTGGATCAGCTACTCCTCAGTCAAACTTTTTTTCCATTTCCCTCCTTTATATCAGTTGATTCTAGGTTTGAATCAGGTATGTTACACGCATCCCATGTGTTTTCTATTGTAAAAATTGCCATTTTTCTTTGCTAGCAATAATTCACTTTTGAACAATTCTCTCCAAAGCAGTGCGAGAAGGTTTGATTACTAAAGATGGTGGATTCATCTGCAAGTATTTCAGTGTCAGCGTTAACATATTTTTTCTAACGCAAAAAGTGGCATTTTTCTTTTCTGGCAATATTTTACTCTTGAACAATTTTCTCCAAAGTAGTGCGAGAGGGTTTTTGATTACTGAAGGTGGCGGATTCATCTGCGAGTATTTCAGTTGTGTCAGCGTTAAAATATATTTCAGAATGAGTGTGGTAAATTTTATTGTTACATTTGGTGGAATTGTCTGTGATTTCCGCATTCAAGGTGGAATTATTCACAAACAAAATAATGTAAGTGCACTAATTCATCGCAAAATAAACCTTTAATTGCAAACTATGTATTATAATTTAGATTCCGTTCAGTGAAAACCACTACTGGAAAAATGTAGCCTTCCAGGGACTAGATACATACTTTTCCGTCTTGGTGAATCTGCGCAGTTTCATGTACAAGACATTTTCTAAGAAATTAATTTATCAGCTATTACAGTGGCAGCTATTGCTTCAACGGGATTCGCTTGATTTTCCATTTCTTCCAATGGAATTATTCTTTAATTACTTCCTAGGTGACTCAAGATCTTGCGTTATTTTGCCGCAAAAAGTGAATTTACTTAATATGTACATACTGTTGTATAATTTTCAAATTTAAAAAATATCCTGGAAATGATTGCATTAATTACATGGTTTGCTGTCTGATAGTTATGTTGCATTGGCTTCAATTATGAATCCTTGCCGATATGAAAAAATAAGTAAATTTTAGTAATTTTAATAGCTTGCGGTCACTTCCCTCTAAATTCAGTTGAGTTAGATTTTTATGTCGTAGAATAGCGATGATATTTACTGTTGCGGAAATCGCATGATTTACGGATTAGTGTTCCAAATTATTTTTTCATAACCTTCTATATTGACTAATTCTTTAATATTTGTATATATCGGCTATTTCTCATATGTTTGTAGCAAGCAGTAAAAATGTATTATTTTATTTAACGCTAAAATGTTTTAATAAATAAAAGAACGAATGATACAGATAGGTGATACCCATCGGCTATTTGACGTTTTCGCAATATGGTGAAGGTCTGAGGTAAGCAGTCTATTATTCAAGATGCCGGTTGAGTAACATTTCATCTTTATCTAAATATGTAATTGCTACGTTATTTTCTGCTGCCCAGATTCTATGCGGGTGATAAAGCTTTATCGTGTTGTAAAAAAATTTCTCTTTGTTTTATTCCAAAAAAATATGTCACCACCATACCAGACTAGAAGTAGAGAAACCTTAGAATAAATACAAGGTTTGAATAACGTATCAGTCAGTCATTCCATTTTTTTTAAGCAAAAAGTAGCATAAATACGCCTCTTAAAATGATATTATAGTGCTTGAAACATTAAATACTGCAAAAATGGAGGTTAAAAATAAGAACACACCAAGCAATTTGAAGTTCTTCAGCAAAAAGAAATACTTCAAGATCTAATTATCATAAAATTTAGTTTAATTACGGCCTATAGTGGACGATTTAATACCTAAGGCTACTCTCGATCATCAATTTCATCTCATTGAATGCCGGCTGCACATATTGTTGCCCAAATTTCTCTCAAGCAGTTTACAAATTCCCGCGATAAAACTTTTTTTTAAATCGCTTTTCAAAGATTTATATTTGGGAAGAGGCTCAATTAAAAACGTGTATATCGTCATTTACAAAATACTTACGAATATACGTTGTTTCATGGCAAATGAAAAGATGTCGCATATAGATCAGAATGACGAGTTTATTCTGCAGATTATAGTTCAGTTGCCTTTGAGAAATTACTCTCTAGTGTAGCAATAAAATTACTCTGCTTGATTTATCAATGCGCCTTAAAGTTTTTCAAGCAAAGCAAAAATTGAGAAAAGTTTTATCTCAGATATGCTACCAATTGAGTTAAGTTTTTAACTCCTAAAATAATTCGCAACTATATGCTGTTACTTTGTATACAGGAATTTATCCATACTCTTTGTTTTATTCCAAAAACATATGTCACCACCATACCAGACTAGAAATAGAGAAATCTTTGATAATTAAATGGAATATATTTATATCGCTTAATAAGTTAATAAATTGCATTGACATAGACCTTGAGTTACTGGATGAAGCAATCTTTATTTTCTTAATGGGCTGTCGATCCCCTCGTGATCACTTTCTTGTCAATCACGGGTATCCATTGACTCACATAATTGACAATTGAAAAACTCTTTTTTATGAAAGAATGGCATAATTCTTGATAGTTAAATACGTATATTAATGATGAAGTATTATTCGCGGTTTAAATATCCGCGCCAAGAGCCATTATTCTGCGCCGGAAGACCGCATTCTTTGATTCTCGTTGGGATAGGATATCTGACGACCTTGCCCAAGCCAAACTCTAAGAAGAGCGTTAGCTTGTTGAGCGTGGTGAAGGTAATGGCTTTCAAGCTGCTAAACTAAGGTTGTATACTTGTGTGGAATATAGGAAAATCTACTACCGCAGTGATCTAGGCTGGAATTGTAACGTTCCAGAGTGGAAAAGTGGTAAATAATTCTCTTATTACTACGTATTCCCTCTTGAAGAGCTACTGATTTTTATGCTAAGTCAATCTACGTGTTGCTAAATTATCAATACACGCTACTTATTAGAATCTGAAAATTGTTCAAAAGTTTAGAAACTGTTGTAAAATAACTGAAGAATGCTTAGACTGTGTGTTGTGTGAGTACAGGCATCCATCAATATTACCAGATTTCTTTCCAGTCAATTTGCTTCATAAATGCAGTCTCTCACTTACTCAAGAATTAAATCAATTTTTTTAAGCGTCTATATTGATATTTTTGATTCTTTTGAAGAATTTCCCAATGGATCTGACGATAATACTGAATGAATTACGATAGTACCGATTTGAAAATAGTGTTAAAGAAACCGTGACATCTTGAATTTAACCAAAACCTTCCACATTATTTCTCCAAAATCTGAAATGAGCATTTAAATAGAATAGAAATTCACTTTAAGCTGTCTAATATTGGTTCGTAATTTCAGAAAGAGGTGAGTTATACAGTAATTCGTAAAGTTGAAACATAAATTCCATGAGTGCATGCTTAACAATTTCATTTCTGCAGGAGTTCGTGCATTGGAGTAACAGCCAGCTATGGTACTTACGGAGCTTGTGGTGACGGGACTCTCGGTTTCCGTGGCCATCTTCGTCGGTCTTGTTACGGTGGCCATAGTTTTTCTGAAATGGCGATTCGGGTACTGGCGACGAGCCGGAGTACCTTACATTGAACCCACAATCCCGTTTGGCAATCTTAAGGACTCTTTTCTTGGCAGACGTCACGCTGGATATGTCTTTGAAGACATACATAACAAAATTGGAGGTAAGTCGCACTTCTCCTCTTCATAAGACTGCGGTTATTGTGCCTCTTCCGTGTGATTTAGTTACTAATTGGGATGAATACATAAACGGTGAAAGGAAGTACATATCTTCACAATGAAAAAATTTAGGCTTACAATTAAGGTCATGGACGTTTTTTTAAAAGTTAAAATTTCAGCTATCAATATCCGGTTATTTAGTTTGGACATACATGTCTGCAATTTAAATAATTATCGTCTCGATGTACAATAGAAATCAATAAAAATTAGTCCTCCTACGATTGTTCTAACGACATATTTATTTGAATCGGTTCGAGCCATCATACATAGTGATAATAAAACTATAGTGTTTTTAACTTCTGGCATTAATTTTGAGTCCGAGTGCATTCATAGTGTTTATATTATTTGGTTAGTTCTCCCACATCATGATTTTATGAAGATCTCCGAATTAATAATCCCCTTAACGTGGAAATTCTAGCGCTTACAGTTTATTTATAGCGATAAAGACGCGTTAATGCCATTTTATATGTCGACCGATTTCATTTTTTTATTTGATGAAATATTCTTGCTATTTTCCTAAGATTTGAGGTCCACCTTAGATCCTCCTCTGTGAGTTTGATGGAGGTTATAAATTTCATCAATTAATTCAGGATGTTAATAAACGTTAAGTTAGACATAAGTTTAGCATAAATAAATGTTAAGTTGATGTCTTACTTAACTATTAATTGTTATCTGATAAATGCAATCTCATAATATTTAAACTGAACAAGAACCTTATGAAAATCTCAAGAACCTCCAAAGAAAGGTACGACAGAATATCCGGAGGCGAGCCCTGATTGGTCGTTCAAAGAAGCTTCAGTGAGAAATTTTTATTTTCGCGCAGCCAATGAGGATCGCATGATGGTTGTTTATGGAAAAAAATCTTGTCTCAGATTTTTTGTTGGGGATGGGGGGAGGGGTTCTGCAAGTGCCTTCGTGGAAGGAGACAGCCTTCTCTTCCAAGGGCAAGGAACTAATTTAGCATGAGCAAGATGACCGTGGTCTGCACTCCTCCCTATATTTATCGACCTTGACCTTGGAATTCGAACTTCAGCAGGAGATTGGACTTAGGCGCAAAATATAACAAAGCCATAGCGATTTAATTAAATGAAATTTTCTCCATATTAGCGAGCCGAAACGGTTCTGGATGCGCAATGAAGCGTTTCTCTTTAATCATATCCGCTACAAAGACCCTACGACAAATTACATGCTTTCAAAAAATATATAAATAAAAAACTAGATCAGGTGATCAATTTGGGATTCATTTTAACCACTTTTGATTTTTACTATTGTTCTCGAGTCCATTTCTCACTGCGGTGTTGGCAAACTTTTTTTGGTCTCTTACGGAAGATGGTATTGAGGAACGTCTTATTTGGCCAAAGGAATAAAATAATTGCGAAGGTGGGTGTCATTAGCCAATATGGTGAGTGACACAAATTTTTTGCATTCCATATAATGGCTTCAGCGCCACCGATGAATTATATAAATTCCTGTACGCGCAAGTGTACATGTTAGAGCTGTGCCGGTCATGACTGAATCGTTCATTCGAACGATTCATTGCTATGAACTATAGGAGTTGAATTACACTATCGTTTAAAATGGATCAAATAGTTTTTGTGGCTCATGTTAATCACGTGGTTATTGAAGAATCGTGGAATGGAAGGAAATATAATAGTATCACACGGAACGGAAGTTGGCCAATTATTATCTCCTACACTAAGAATTCTAGGCATAGCGCGTTATGATGATTAAAAAATAATTGTGAACATATGAATGACAATCGGAGAATTTCGAAGATAGCATCTCATGAAACAGGCTAAAAATTGTTATTATTGGCAAATTTTGGCATAAGATATTAAAATGAAACATTAAAAATTTAAACAATTTAAATTGGTAACTATTTTAAAATTTTCATTCGGGTATGCAATTTTAAAATTTCGATTAAAAATCTGCATTATTTCTGTAGTTCTACTGATTCACCATCGACATAGCCTACAGCAATAAGAAGTACAGTCTGCGATGTGTTTTATGCTCGTCATATTATTTTCGATCGAGTTATTATTTGGCTCACAGTGCATATTCTGATTGCTCTTCTTCATTTGGTTCACGAGGTTCATTATCTTCATTTGGATCATTGTGCTCATTTGGTTCACGTGGTTCATTGCGTACATTTAAACATTTTGAGCGATTTAAAAGAACGATTCATTTGCATGAACCAAGCCACATGATTTGAATCGTTAAAATGAATCGAAATGCCCGCCTTTATAGCATAAATCATTGATAGCTGACCCTGCTTACAGCTAAGCCCTCATTTTCTAACCCTTGATTTAGACAACTCCCTTGGGTTTCGTGAACATTGTATTGCCTATGCTACAGGACACTCGATATTATCAGGGTTTTGGCTCAACTTTTATGACGCAACTATTTTAGATTATTATACATTAATAACATTTATAGATTAACATAGATTTTTCTACCGCTCAAGAAAACTAGTCGTGGAATTATTGTGGCTGATTCACATATGAAACGGCTTTTTATAATAGTGACAATCGTTGAAGTATTTAAATAAACAAAAACTTGTATTTACAATTGTACGGAGTAAGTTCTCCATCTATTTATATCGTCTCTCAAAAAACTCATGCATGAATATTAGATCAAATTTTAAAGTTTAATTAAATGATTTTTTTTGATATTCTACAGTGATAATTACAGCTCTACTTCTAAAAGTTAAAGTACGACTTGATGCTGTTACAAAATACTTGGATTTGTCTCTAATGATATTGACTTTTGTAAATCCATGTTTTAGAACGCAGATTATAGTTGCCATTGAAATATGATTTTGCATTCCAATTATTTTTGCATAAATTCTTTATATCGGTAAGGTATGATGACTTATTCATGGCTACTGCCGAGATGAAGCACCCTAAATCGTGAAGAAATTTATTTTTATAATGTATTATTAATATGGGATTATTGAAAAATTCTCAAATAGCAGGACTTAATTTTTCCCCTTATATTTTTTCTTTTGTATGCGAAAGTACAGTTCAAAGGTATGTAAACTCTTCAGCTTAAGAGGAACTATGTATTTAAAATGATTCTCACATATTCTGCGAGTGACTTCTAGGTTTAGCGCAGTTTAATTCTTACAGCATATTTGACCTCTTTCTTTTTATATTTTTTTCATTTAAGACAAGCCATTTGGAGGAATATACATGTTCTACAAGCCTACGATCGTCCTTAAAGAGCCTAAGCTCATACGAGATTGCTTGGTCAAAAACTTTGCGACTCATTTCAATCATAGGGTAGCCAGCGGCCACGAAAAATTGGATCCAATGCTCTACAAGAACATGTTCATGACAAGAGGTGAAAGGTGGAAGAGCCTAAGGACTGGTATTAGTCCAACTTTTACTTCTGGCAAAATGAAGATGATGTATCACCTAGTGCAAGAAAAGGCGGAGGTTTTGGCTGATCAAATTGATGTCAGCATAAAAAATGGAGGTAAGTTAAAGGAAACGGCGACTATTCCCAGCGCTAATACCATTGAATTACACAAAAATATTTTCCTTCTTTGCAAAAGATATGATTTGACACATTGCATATTTTAATCTGATTTCCTCGTTGGAATGGCTTCGTAAGTAATACAGAATCAATTAATTTAAAAAAATACAGAATCAATTAAATATTAGTCCTTACCGACGAGGACTCTTGGGAAATGAAGAGGATTTTACAACTACTCCATGATATGATGGCCAGCAATTACTTCAGTAATATAATTTCATTCGATCAGAGTATCAATTTTTAACATAATTTTAACATATAACTACATCGTCTTCACCCAAAGACGAGGTATTTTAACGAGGAAATAAAAATAAAGTTAAAGCAAATAAAATCACATTCATGACAGTATAGCATAATGTTTAAGTACTAAATGGTTGGAAAAGTATTGAAAAATATAAAAATTTGTATTTTTCGTTCTAGCACCCACAATTGACGTGAAGGAGCTTCTTGCTCTCTACACCACAGATGTGATAAGCTCCTGTGCTTTTGGGATAGAAACCGATTCCCTCAGAGATCCACAAAACGAATTTAGACAAATGGGAAAAAGGCTGTTCCTTCTGGATTTCAAGCACATGTTAAACACACTGATAATATTTTTATTTCCGTCATTTGTCAAGGTGAGGAAATGCTCTCACACCTTTAAGTACACGGATATAATTTCCATCAATATTTTGCATTAATTTTTCATTTGGTTTTTTCGTGGTTTTCGATACGATTAAGGCTTTCCTATCATTTTAAACAAAAGGAATGTTTTGAGATGCAATGGAATTCAAGTCTACATTTAGACTGATGAAAATAGTAGTGATTTATTTTGTTAGTTCAATCCTTAAAAATGCAAATAGAAATGTAAGTAATAAAACTCCTTAAAATGCATAATTCTTGATAAGATATTCGAGCGGAATTACAGCGACTTTTAATCTGGGACGAAGGTAATTTAATTTTTTAACCTAACCTAATTTTTTAACAAAGTAAGAATTTTATGATCGTGGGGCACGTAGAAAGAGTAAATAGTGATCGTTTTAAGATAATTTATAAAATAAAGTATACATTTTATTCCTGAAAAATATTTGTACGACTATTTTGTAACCATAATGTGGTCTCCTCATTTTAGGCAAAATTTTAGAATTGTATTCTTTTTTTATATGCTTTTTTTCCAATCTTAGCCCTGTAAGTATGTCTTGCAGTATATACTTATGCATAAATACACCCGTGGTTCAAGTGTATAGACTTTAAAAGTTTCTTTGGTCAGAGGTTACTTTCGAGTAAAAATTTCTGCAGGAAAAACCTTAAGTTTATTTTCATTATATAATGATTGTTCTGAGCTGGAAATATAGGCATAGAATTAAGGAAACAATTCATAAGATGCTGCCAATGGAGCATGCTCCTTTGTGGAAGTAGGGACGTTAATAGCAGCAGAGAAGTCAATGAAAGCATTCGATACATGGTGCTACCAGAGAATGATGAGGATAAAATGTATAGACCGCGAAAGTACATTGGAAATGCAAAGCAGAGTAGAAGAAAATGAAAGTATTTTCAACATTCAATCAGCCGCATTATGAGTTATGATAGTCTGATGAAGGCAATCGTCGAAGGACTAGTGGACGAGATGAGAAGAAAAGAAAGGCTCAGAATGAGTTATGGAGGCCAATTTAAGGATGTAAAGAAGAATAAATTCGTGAAAATGAAAATATTAGCCGATAGGGAAGCGGAGTGGAGAGCTGTATAAAACAAATCTCTTTTGATGATGGAATGGATGGATGGATGGAATGATTTTAGTAAGCCAAAAAAATGCGTTTCTGTGAACATTAGATTTAGGTTTGATTGTGGGTAAAACTCGGAATGGAAATTTATTTTCATTTATGTAATTCAATACTGATATTTTCACATTCCAGATCACGGGGGCAGTCTTTATCGAGCCCGACGTTGCGGCATTTTTCCGGAAGGTAGTGTGGGATGTAGTCTCGGAGAGGGAGTCTAAAGGAATCTTGAGGGGTGACTTCATTGACCTCCTCATACAGCTGAAGAACACGGGCCGCATCCAAGAGACTGATGCTAAGGAAAATGCACAACAAAATGGCTTCGCTCAGAAGAATGGATCAGCTGGGGACGCGAAAAAATCCTCAAAACCAAGCGAAAACTCTCTGAAAAGTTAGTGATTGTCAGACTTTTTTTAAGGATAAGAGCATTCAGCACTAAATTTTTTACCTCGGGAGTGAAAATTCCACAAATGATAAATAGCCATTCCAATTGATGCAAATTGGTTTTTCTCCGAGAAATTTTTGCACTTTTTCTACTTTTGCGGGTGACTCCGTAAAGGTATGCCGCTGGCTATTCCGTGGTTATTTCCTTGAATAATTTTAACTTCAGAACTTCAGGCCAAATAACTTTATTTAGATAGTTGAATGTAGACCTCACCGCACAGTAAGCCTCAAGCATGTAAATTCCACGGAGGAGGAGCTTGGTGAACTATCGGGTAGGGAGTTTGGCTGCAGTTCAGATTATACCAAATTCAAATCAAGGGTGAAGCTTTTGGGCATGCATTCAAAATCTAAGGAACATCCTCCCTGAGCGAGGAGTCTTTGGGAAAAAGCTGAGTCCCGTATCCTTAACGTGAGAAGTTCAATTGCCTGTGACCTAGTCCGAGCTTTACCCGTACCTACCCATGGCAACCTTTGGGTTAAATGGCTGAGTGAGTTAGTGAATTTGAACCTCACCCTTGAATGAGAAGAGATATGTATATTTATAAAGGTATTTTAATCAACTTCTCATAAAATAACTATCTGCTTTTCTGTGGCGACCATAATAAACACCATGATTGGATAAAAAGCACCCTAGGATTGTAGAAGTAACTATAACAATAACCACAGCCATAATAATAATTATTTGAAGGCAATATTTTTACTAAAAATTTATTTACCATGGAAAATAGGTAACTGTGCTGGTGGTTTGAAGTTAACTCATAACTTTTAATCATTATAAATATAAAGTTCAGTTTGTATTGAAAAAATGCTGTTTTCGCGATGGGAAGCGAGAACTTAGTCCCGAGCTGAAGCCTCTGAAACTCAAAGTGTATTGATTTTCGGCCTCTAAATTTTCATGACGTGACTGAAGGCAATATTGTCTACATTTTCCTATATTTCAAAACAAGGTTTTTATACATATATTTCATACATATTGAGACACACATGTGCCTTGATATGTGTGATCTTTCATGTCCTACGTTCAAATCAAAACCATTGGTTCCCTCTAGCTCGGTTGAGACTCAGAACATGTGCGTGTTTGAGGACGGAAAGGAGGCAATAAATTTAAGGGTAAGAAGAATTATTCTCTACCTTCACCAGAGGAAATCAATATAAGAGGTCTGGAGAATGATAAGACGAATTGACCTCCACATGTCAAAGAATACGTTACAGCTGCTGCCTGCGTGTAGAAAATCATGAAATATAAAATTGAATTTTGCTTGTTTTAAAAGTTGATTCATATTTATTTAATGAGTCTACCATTAATATGGATAGAACTATGGGCCCTAAATTCGACATAAATTATTAACTGCGATAATCTTAATCCTTCTGTACCCAAGTGCTCATATCTGCAGAGCGTACACTCTTTGAAAGGATCTTCAGGATTTTTATGGGAGGCAGCATCTTCATAAAATTCCCGCGGTGCCTTTTTATCATAATCTTAATTTTTCTGCTATTTGTTCCATGCGCTGGCGGGGTTATCGCCACTCGGTATCTCTGGAGTTTGAAAGTTACTTCATTAGCTTGACCAGCAAATCTCTGAAAAACGTTGCAATAGTCCATAGCCATATTTTTTAGGAGCTTTTACAATTTATTTTTTATAAATCATTTATAATTACAATGCAGTTAATCCTCATTGCCTTTGTAATAAAATAATGAAATGTTGTTTATTTTCCTAAAGCACCATAATCATTTTTTAAGTATCACAGACATTTTTTCTTGCTCTTTATATGCGTCGGATTCTAGCTTGACTAATTTGAATTACTTACCTACCTACCCATCGTAGGTATTCATAAATGTATCTCAAAATCATTTCAAACTTCACCGAAGTTGTCTCCTTTTGATGAAATAACATGGTCAACGACAGTTCCTTTCCAAGCCAAACAGTTGGCTTATATACCTAGAATCATTTTCACGATAATAACTGATGCATTTGACCGGGGAATATTACACAACTTTCTGAGAATTCAAAGAGACAAGCTCTATTTATTACCTTGAGCATTAAGTTAAATTAACTAGTTTTTGGCCAAGAAACTTATAAGTGAAAAACGCATTTGAATCAATGAAGTACCTGCCTCGTATTTTATTGCATTAAAATTCACTTACTCGTGTATTCTCTCCGCTCACAAATATCTCCTATTCATACCTTATATTCAAAATATTATTATCTTATAAAAAAGTCAGGAGAAAATATTCCGCTCAAGTAACATCTGTCTGCTTTCAACTGTGTTTCTGCCTCCCGTCAAGTTGACGCGTCATCAAAAGTTCAGGCGTCTACAGTTAAAAAATATTTGCTCCGCTAATTGATGGCGTGCTGCCAAAGCGTGTCTGCATGATAATTGATCACAAACATTCTTGAATTGCTTACACTTCAGCTTTTCGACGTCATGAGAAACTAACCACTCCGTGAATAAATCCGTTTGTAGCAAGCTTTTTATTGACAAAAGACCTTAAATTGAATTAGACAAAGGCAGAAAACGGAACTGCCATCCAGCAGGAATTTGATTCTGGTAAAATAAAATACGTGGAAAGGAGATCACGAGACGTTAGTGCATGAGAGGCGATAACTCTCTTGATTACGATAGTTTATTCATGAACTATGATATGAGGATGGGGATTCGTGTGCCTAAAAATACTCATATTCACCTCATAGGCTTGGGTTAATGTTATGGATGACATGTTATGTTTACCATTGCGTGTAGCAACCACGATTGACTAATTTCGTGAGAAGAGTAGCATTCCTCCTTCGAAAATTAACAAGCCCATCTTAAATGTATCAATAAGCATGTCTTTAGCATTTGTTTGTGCCGGTAAAAAGTAGCAAATTTTGAATGCACTGCCGACTGATGTGGCACACGCTTGAAACGTGATGTTTTGCAGACTTCGACGGCGATGAATTCGTGTCTCAAGTCGTTCTCTTCTTTGGCGCTGGATTTGAGACTTCATCCACCACGGGGAGCTTTGCGCTCTTTGAGCTAGCCGCCAATCCAAAGGTACAGGATCGCCTGACTGAGGAGATTGACACCACTTTGGAAAAATATGGTGGAAAATTCAGCTACGAAGCAGTTCAGGGAATGCGATACCTGGATATGGTAATTAACGGTAAGGAATTTTTTCCGCAGCATCAAAAATCTTTTATGTATACTTTTTTCTACTATACCTCCTCCTACTAATCTACCTTATATCCATATTTTTTTTATTTCAACAATATCCTGCGTGATAGTAGCTTACAAGCAATTCAAAATAAATTAATGCAATTTTCATTTTTACTAACTTCTGTGCTACATTAATGGTCGAATTCAGATGCTTGGTAGTTACATCATTCGCTTCTTTACATTACATTTCATTGAGTATTTTATTTGACAAAAATAATTTTAAAAATTTCGCAAGCTTTTGACATTATTTTCATAATGATATTTATAGATAAAACCTAAGGTATTATTTTACGATAAGGAGCATAATGTAACATTTTGAAGAAAAACTCCTGTATTATTTTCAGAAATAGAATAAAACACTTCTTGAAAAACCCGCTTTTATAAAGACCATTGATAACATTGCATGCATTAGCTTTGTACCGGCATTCACTTTCAAATAAAGTTAAGCAGTTTCGTACACTTCTTATTGCTTTACCTCATGATATTTAGCGCCTCTCAATAGTAAAGTTATAATTGCTAAACATGCACCTTAACTATACCAGTATGATTCAACTATCCGATCCGATTGTTTACGATGTTGATTGGAGAATTTTGTAGCCGATTGGTGGCTCTAATTTCTGATATAAATGTCACTGAGCCTTATTATTCTTACCATTAGGGATATTAAATGCTCTTGCGTTAAAAAAACAAACAAATATATTTTGAAAATGTCGTGTGCAGCGTTTTTTTTTTAAGAATAGCAGCCTATAATTTTCAGTCTTTCACCTTGTCACATACTATTAGCGTAAAATTTTATTGAAATGTCCGCCATTTTGCCATCATTTCTGGCGTGCGACTGCTATCTCATGAATACATTCCTCATGAACAGTTTTTTTTCTTTCCACCTTATCATTCAGAAGAATTTTAGATTATCATACACTAATTAATCCGTAAAAGTGTGGCCCTAAGTGGCCGCTGTAAGAAGGAATTTAACCTCCTATGTGGCCATTGTCAAGGGGTTCAACTCCCTTCCCCCACGAAATTTGTGGAATTTTTTTTTATACCGCCTCCAAATAAACCCCCCAAAATACAATTCAACAACCTCAAGTTAATCCCCCACGTACAAAATAATTTTTCTTTGTCATTCTATAGCCATGGAACTATGGGAATCAATTTATATCATATAATTAAGGCTTTGTATGGCAGATTCATTTAATATGTTTTTACTTTACAGAGACACTACGCAAGTATCCACCACTAGCCGTGCTGGATCGAGAATGCGTCCGGGATTATCACAACGAAGAATATAATCTGCACGTGCCGAATGGAATGGCCGTGATGATATCCTTATTTGGATTGCATAAGGATCCTCGTTACTTCCCCGATCCAGAAACATTCAACCCCGATCGCTTCTCGGAGGAAAACTTCAAGAAAATACCAAATTACGTGTATATGCCATTTGGCGAGGGCCCCAGGAATTGTGTTGGTAGGTATAACTATTCAGTTTTCCTATCGTGTCGCCGCCGTCAAAAACTGAGGGTATTGATCGTATATGGCCTACCGCGCCTAATACAGCGAAACCTACCAGAAAATATTCTCCTATTCATTTGGATCGCGATCTTTTCGGATCCCGTGGGCACTCTTACCACCGGACACAGTCTACGTGAGGGACTTGACGCATTTACCTCAAGAGGTGATAATGATAATAGTAATAAAACGCCTTCATTGGGGCAAGATTGAGACTGACGTCTCTTTTTCTGTTTAACCATTAGTCAATACATTAATACTAAATATTCACAGTGACATTCGTAATAAACTAAAATGACGCAGAAAATATTTAAAATTTAGATTTTTAAAATATAAGCAATGATATACGACGCTGTGTTGACACGTTCTGTTAAATACTCCGAATTACTTCCTATTATTCCACTTCACTTACGACAAAAATTATTAGATTTAAGTGCAATGGTATGTTTTAATAAAATTTCCTGCAGAATTCACCGAAGTCGATGGTTTCCGCTAATCTCAATGTTTTTCCCCGATTTACTTACTTGGAAATGTGATTATCATAGATATCTTTCATGAGCATCGATCTAAACGACAAGATTTATTGGATTAGGTGTTATGCAACTCCTCAATTCAGTTAACAGGGGTTGATTTCGAAAACTTTCAGGCGACATCAAAACGTGGGGGAAAACAGGTTTGAACCGGTTGGCTAATAAAGGCCTCAGTAATTTTTATACGCATATTTCCAATCATACATTCATAAAATACCCTTTCCAGTCTCACATTTGTAAAATTACGTAGTGAAAATTCACAAAAACTTTGGGAAAATGGCAGAAATTTTTATTGAAATGGGTTAAAAATCACATCTGGTATCTTAAAATATTCTTTTGGGGTCTGGTTCGGGTATTAGGAGATTTGACTTACTCCGCCCTCGGTGTATATCTATTGGCTGGGAAATATGAGCGTAATTAAAAATTGACTTGGGACCGCAAGGATATACCAGCGTCTAAAATCAACTGGATGATAAAATAATGGGAAGAAAGGAAAACTTGATTTCCAAATAACGGCTGAATTATCGGGAAAAAAATCTTCTTATATCCAACGCTACGTCACTTTGAACGTCATTTTCCCCTTGTGATCTACTACTTACGCATTTATAGTATTTCTTATTTTCTGCAAATCATTATTTTATTAGAAATTATGTTACCCAGAATTATTTACTTTCAAAATTAATGAGTTTGCTCGGATCTTGTATTTTTAATAAGAAATGTCATTTCAATTGTCAAAATTTATGAACATTATTTTTTAATTGGTGTGTAATCAATGTATGCGCGATTGAGTAATAATTGTTGACATTTATCTTCAAATAACTGGTAAGATACACCATCAACAACCCCAAATCAGGATAACGAGCCATGACGAGACATTTTCGCCGAAGGCTACAGAATGAAATCGTACAATTATTGCTGAAATCCCTCTACTACTAGTCTCAATTTTAACTCCTGCAGAAATGTGAAACCTGCTCTGCTTTGTGGATTAGCATGGTTACCATATCAGAACCGTGGTTATCATAATTATGGTTATCTCTGATCATTCAATTTGGTTACCCAGATTTGCTCTAATACCTACGACTTAACTGGAAGATTCCGTCAATTAAACATCTTGATCTTTATAAACACTCTTGCAGGGATGCGGTTTGGAGTTATGCAGACCAAAGTTGGACTTGTGAATATCTTATCTCGTTTCCGAGTGGAGCTTCCAGATCACATGAAAGGAGTAAAAACAGTGCCTATCGATCCAAGGATATTCGTACTCGGCGTTAAAGATGGCATACCATTGGTGATCACCCGTAGGAAGAAGCATTGAACTAAGTGCGGCCATGTTATCTGCCAGAACTTGTCAAGATCACCTCGGAAATCAGCATTGAGATGGTGGTGGACTAAAGCTTTCGCTTTTCAAGAGAGTATCATATTTTTTGTGCTGTTTTGCGAGCTGTGGTCAAGTTTTTTGCTCATGTGTGGAATTGCAGCTAAGGATAATGCGTATACAGAAATATTTCGCGGATTTTTCTCTCATGGGTCCAATCGCTATCTAGGAATGGTTACAAAATGCTTTTATGATTAGCAAGTAAAACCACGGTGGAAAACGAAGGTACACAATTGGGATATTTTCAAATTTGTATCTTCATTTAATACATCGCCAACTTTTATTGGTGTTGAGCATTTAATGTATTCAATTGTCATTTATTGACGAGGAGTAATAATAATACGAGCTATATCTTGTGAAAATGGATGTTAAAGTACCGAAAAATGTTTTTATTTTCACTTTTCAATTACTGAAAACTGTAGCATCAGTAATAACATTTGTACATAATAAAGCTTTTCTAAATCTTGTAAGGCTACGTTATATTCATTGGTATCCTATAACAGTGCCTCCTTTTCGTTTACCTCAATTTGGCAGTTAGACTTTCATAATTTCAACGAAAGTAAACAATATTTTTGTGGCAGTATATTCACATGATACATCTACGCTTTCGATTTGGTTACATATTCATTTCCACGTTAAATTTAATGCTTAATTAACTTGTCAAGTTAAGTCGCACAAAGTAATTAGTCAATAGTAATTTTATAATAAAAAAGCGAAATAGTCAATTGATTGTGGAGCATTCCCCAAAATGGAAAATGAGGTGGAAAAATAAGTATTATGGACAATTATTTGGCAACATTGAGCATCTCAATTAAGAAAGAAACCAATCAATTTAGAAATTCATCATGGTACTGTACGTTTCTATTTGAGATTGATTTTTCCTAGTAGTCGATAAAATTTCCGTGCTGGCATTGAAGATTTTTTAGCTTCTGTTTTTTAAAACAAGAATGCCACAGATCTCACGCTCTCAGCCGATGGAAAATAACCCCAAGGACTTGGGATTTCTTAAAGTACATGTTTTGACCTTTGTATGATCGCGCAGTCTTTGGCCAGCCGACCGACCAGCCTCTTTTTTTAAGCCAAAACGGACCTCGTTCCGTTCAAAGACTTCTATATCTTTGAAAACGGTATGATTTTACGTGCTGTATTTATATTTAGAAATGCTATTGCCATTGAAATTAACACTCCGCATTTTTTTTCTGATTTTCGATAGATATTTATTCCAAATATTTACCCGAGAAATTGTAAAAACAGCGATAAATCATAGAAAAATGCTTTTAAGAACAACATTTTCAGTGAATTTCTGTTAATTTTTGTTTAGTTGAGGAAGGAGAAAACTCGAAAAATAAGTAAAGAAGAACATGAAGATATAATTAATAGGTTTAATGATATCCCTTTTTGAAATTTAATTTAAAATTTCGTAAGTACAGTTGAACCAGAAGTCATTATCATACGTGAATCGTTCGGATCATAATCACTGACAACAACCGATAATCATTATTTGATTGTGCGCGAATGGTAACCGCGACGCTATCACTAAACGATAACAATAATTATTCTCTTCTACTTTCGCTGCAGGGTTTTGCAAATCGACGAGATTTTTCAATCGGAAGCGTTCCACACAAGGAAAATCTTCTTTCAAACTGACCTGCACTACAAAATTTCTGATGCGGAACCTCGTCTGCATATTCTTCCTTCTTCCCGTGATCTTTCCGTTTTTCTTTCTTTATTTTCAAGCTCGATCTCTGGTCTGGAAGTGCTTGACTCCTTTCAAGGCCAACGACTCTTCTGCCCGAAGGGAAGGGTCTCTACGGCCGGAAAACGCTCTTTTAGTACTTGGAACGCTCCTCAATAATTGTTTTTTTTTTTAACTCTTCGGTCCGGTCCATCATGCTGGGAAAAATTCCATCGATTATGGGCCCAAATTTAGACGAAGAGGCTCCTCCGGTCCTGGAACATGTTTTCTTTCGAGTGAACCACTCATAAAATTCTTCTCATTCTTGATTTGATCAGCAATTACCACTCTTTTTCGACGGCCGTATAAAAAAAATTCCGGTAAATGTTATTTTTCTTTGGAATGCTCCTGCTCACTTTAATATTTTGCATTATATCAAACCCGAATGTGAGTTCGTTCAAATGCGAAGGAATAATTGATTTTTTTTCGGTTAAATGTATTTAAATTCAAGGTTTGAAACTAGATTATTTATGTTTTTGCCCACGTAATTTCTATATTTACATTCAGCGTTTGGAAATGAGTTTGATTTCACTGATATAAGTGGCAAAATTTATAAAGTCAATACTAAACAAAAATTGTTAAATATTCAAATAAAAATTATAAACTCGGACAAATGTCATTAAGTCTGTAAGGCAATCTAATTTCTGAAGACGACGCATTGCTCCAGCTCGAGTGGTATTTTGTTTACCTAGTTTAAAGCATAAACTTATTATCTTGAGATTCTCAGGGCATACAATTTAGGCCTTTTTTCCAAATTTCCGGTACCAAAAATTAGGAAAATTATACTCAGTATTTTCTCAGATGAATTTTTTCATATACATGAGAGAAATGTTAATATTGAAATAAAAACTCTATGTATCCTGAAAATTTCATGATGAGAACGTTATTTTTATTTTTTTAGTGTCTACGTAAAAGACATGATAAGAACGGTCACGAGTAGGTGATCCATAAACATCTCCGTATTGAAATTAGACTTTTAGAATATTTTCGCTCCTCTTTACGCTTTTATCAAAGGCCAATCCTTCAGCATAGCTGAACAAATAAAATTCCTTAAATTAAAAAATTAAATAAAAGAACCCGTACTTGCGTAGAAAGAAATGTTTAAAATTTTCTCAAGAGAAGAGTACACGTAAGCTTTTTCTCTCTTAATTTGAGGTCGAGGTTTCATATTGTCTAACGTATATGCATTTTTTCCACAGTAACGGTGATATGAGACTGGTACAAATACAATACTGAACAACAGATATTAATTCCCTATATAATTTTCCACTGTTTTTACGTGCTTATAATTATCCTTTTTGACTTTTCCTAATCATTGAGGTCACATTTCCCACAAAAAAATGTGATTCGTCGCGGGATAAAAAAATTGATGAATTCTAATTCATATCGGACTTAGGATTCACCAAGTGATATCTATTTTATCTCAAAAGTGAATCCAAGATGAAAGACGGTAAAATTAGATTTTAAAATTCTGTTTCATCAATTGAGATCATAAACGTAATGCGCTCTTTACTTTTTTGATTAAAAAAATATGCTCGTGCGATATGAAAACCGAATTTCAGTGATAAACTTGTGGTCAAAAAACTATTTCAACGAATGAGCCGTAAGGAAATTTGGCGATAAGAGATTTGATAAACGCAATCGCGTGACACTATCCATTCAAAAATAAATTACATATTGAGATAAAATCATATCTTCAAATGACGAAGGCTGTATCGCTTTATCGATCATGAAAAATATGATTTTTCCCTCCCATTCTTTTGAAAACGCTCCCAGAAGGAGGAGTGAAACGTCGAGCAGATAATGTTACCAACGCAGCATTTCCCGAAAGAAACCACCAACAATGATTTTCTCCACTTGCCAACTAGGAGAAAACGTAAATAATTGAGTTCAATTCTGGATTATTTCCACTAATTTAGCTAGTTTAGGATTCAACCAACATTTATTTATCCAACATTCAGCCTATAACGGGCTTGTGCCAATCACTGATAAGCATAAAACTCTGTGCATCGAATCAAATAGGCAACGGCAAAAAGGATATAAATAGAAGCTCATCTCCACATTTACTCGATATTGTCCAGAATGTGTCTCTTTTCAGCAGTTAAATTGATAAATTAACATTTTTAATCGTTCATTGTTTTCCCATTCAGCCTATTTCCTATGCACATAATATTACCTTAGCATCAACATCATTATTTTTGAGATTTTGAATTATTTTATTGCTGTTTTACAATAAACAATTGGGAATATATTAGAGTCTCATCCACTTTTATTAAATGGCTATAACGTTCTTCCTTTGCGACCATTCTTGGTTCGAGCCACAGCCTGGCCTGAGAACGCTTACAGCACTTAAGAGTAAATGGTAAGAGAAAAGTTTCCGTGATAAGGAGAGAAGGCACCGAAAAACCTGTCCAACAGATCACTTATCATTGGTTTCAATTTTTCAAAGAGATTTGAATTTTTTATTTTACAAACACTCTCATTTATGTATTCAAAGACAGTGAATATCATCCCCTCCTATAACGCAGTTTTTATTTCATCATCCATAATTACTTAGTGAGCGAAAATTATCCTGGTATCAATTACCTGGTATAACTACATCATCCTGGCATGCCGCAGTTTTTTATTCCATTATTTATCAAATATATTTACTTAGTGAACGAAAATCATCCTGGTTATCCATTGAGAATAATTGTCGAATAGACACATCAATTTCACTCATTCGTAAAAGTAAAAAAAATGATATGAAAAACAAGATATATTTTATCATGAATATTACGAAAATCACCATGCTGTCAAAAAAAGAATTGTTTTCGTTTGACAATGAGATCAACCGTTAGTTTTTAAGCCTAACTTTATTAAGGTAGCGTCAAAAAAGCAGTGACTAGTCAATTTTCGTGTCAACAAAGATGATCTCACCAGATCTGAAAACATCATTCCATTTCAGAGATAACAGAAACGCTTGCGATTATATGTGTTTCATCCAGTGGTTGCGGCTTATCAAGTGCGAACGAACCCTTCAAAAACTTATCAAAATTGATGTAAACAATTTTGGCGGTCAAGTATCTTTGAGCCACAATTTCCTGGGCTACCAAGATGGAAAACGTGCTTACAAAGGTAGGTACTTTATTCCGTAACAGTTGTCAGAAAAATAGTCATCCCAGTCATTGAATAACACGATATTCCAATCGTAGGAAAGGTTACTATAAAACATCTTTGCATGTTCAGGATTTCAAAGTCCATAAGCCAAGGCAAAAAGGGAATCTAAGGTCTAAAACAAATAATTAAATGCAAATAATTATTATGTAATGCAAAAATCGAAGCGAAAATATTGTGGCCCTCGTTTCTTATGACTCACAAATAACATGAATATTAGCCTCGTGATCTGTTGCTGATGTTATGTTATTTTCTGATAGAAAATACTTCTTCTTGTAATTGATCTGAGCCACTACCTATTGAAAGCACGGGGAAAAGAAACCATAAAACCTATTTGGCATTGAAAATATTAAAAGCTTTTGTTCCATTCTCTAACAGTGAATAGTTTTAACCCTCCATTGGTCGCATTGGCGTCTACCAGACGCCAGGCCATTTTCTTTTCTCTGCCCATATGGTATTTTTATAGTTAGGAAACTCATATTCATTGTATGTCATTTATTTTATGATTCTGAAATAGTCACCAATATGATTAATTGTTTTGTCACACTTCTGGAATAAATTTTGATATTTTGTTGCTTATGGAGTCTGGTCGACGCCACACGACAACTTGAGTTACAATACGTTACATGGTAATAGCTTCGTGTAATTCATCGCAAAGTTTTTAAATGCGTTTATAATTTAAACAAACAACTATCTAAAGCAGTAAATTTTGGATATGCATCATATTGATATGAAATTTTTATTTCAATCGATTTGATATTATTTCGATGAAAGAAATACTCTAAGAAACGTCAAATTAGTAGTATTCAGTCTTTTATTAATGCAAATATCTCGATCATTATAATGCATAAATTTGTTGTCAATTCATGAAATTAAGTATTCAATGAATGATTCATTGTAATTAAACAAGTTATTTCTACTTTCATGCATTTTGTTTGACCATACCAAAATGGCGTCGGTGAGACGCCGCGCGACAAATAGTGTTCCAAAATGTGACGCGACTGACGGAGGGTTAAGGTGGAATATCTGTCCTCAGTACTCTTTCAAAATATGCGGCAGGACGTTTCTTGACCCGGGAGACGAAAGGCACAAATTTTCGTCAGAAAATTTTTTACGCAAGCGATCGAATGCCGAAAATATACGTTTCCTTGCTCTCCCCCTTTTATGACGGTCACGGGTTCGCAAAGTTTGTTCCGGGGCCAACAAAGCGTCACTTAAAGACGGAGGACCCTCGAAATCCGGGAGCAGGTACCCGGACCCCTTGCCTTATATTACCCCTCTTTGCGGTAAGGGTCCGCGGTCATTCAATTGCTCATTCAGTCAATTTTCGAAATAAATATTTGTTCATTTCTCAAAAAATATAAACTAAGAATTGAAATCTTTCTCTTTTGAGCAGCGTTTACAATTTTTACACGAAATTCTGCGATAAATATAAACTTATATCTCGATTTCAGTATAAACATCAATATGCAAATTTTTTTTGCATTAAATGCATTAATATTGACGGTAGAGCTTCGTTCAAAATTTGACAATTCTCAGAATAAAACGAGGAATTCAATTCGAAGCCTGCAATTTACGAGCAAGCAACCGTTATCCATATAGCTAATTCATATAAACGAAGCATGATTGACCGCGACCCAATGCCGCTGATAGGGTTATAAACCCCGAAAGGAGGGAGCCCAACCAGGGGCGCAGCTAGGAATTAAGGCTAGGGGGGGTTTTAGTGTAACTAATACTTACGTGTGTGGAGGTATTGCATACCCACCAGGGTAAGCAGGAGTTGCGGAGGCCTTCCTCCGGAAAAAAATTAAGAATAATGGTTCAAAATAGCGAGTTTTACGGCTTTGTAAGGGATATTTGATAAATCCTAACACTATTCTATACGTAATACTGATCCAAATAAGTAAAATGGATTAAACTTAAATTTCTCTGAGCTCTGGGGGGGTTTATCCCCCAAAACCCCCCCCCTCGCTGCGTCACTGAGCCCAACTACCCGCGGAGTCCAAGATAATGCGCAGTCCCCGCTAGGAAGGGTCGAAAAAGGTTGGCGCTGAGAGCGCGTGAATATCAGAGAGACCCTTCCTAACGAATTCCCTTCAAAAATGCTTCGTACAGAGGCACGGAAGAGTCTTGGAAGAAACTCTTAGGACAGAGTCCTCTATATTGCCATATAATAACATGATGAGAAAGTAGTGTTGAGAGAGCAATCTAGAGGACTCTTGTCTTGGGACTCAATACAGCAGTCATGCTAAATCCTCAGAGTAAGGCTAAAGCGAGAACTCCACCGTCTCGAAAGGAAGCAGAGTATCCTTGCTTGCTCGCGCTAAATACCTGCTGGCTTTTTATGGGTGCCTACCCCCACCTTCTACTCATAGACCCGACGACTCATCAAAGCCTGACCGTGACCACAGACTATGCACTCTCTGGCGTGACTACTAAAGTACTCTCCTAAATAGATATATAGGCTCCTCCACCGAAAATTTGTGTCTATTCTTCTATCCTCACAGCTGCATTGCCTCGCTTCCTTCCAACTTAATGATATTTCTCGTAATTTATTTTAAAGTTATTTTTACTGTATTCCTCACTCCAAATTTAGTCTCCAAAAAAATATTTTAATGGCCCAATGTGCTCCATCAACCTCCTTCCATTCTCGTGGGTACCCCTGGATTTGGATTTTCATATGCATCTCTACACTACCCTGGAGACCACCTCGAAAAGCGTGTGGCAGACGGTGTCTAAATATCAACCGTTAATCTGTAATATTTTACTTCCCGATTGCGATCTAGCATTTATTAAAGTCCTTTGTTGCTTTGGGGGAATCGAATTCCCTCACCTATTCGTCTGAATTTTTTTTTACATTATATCGTTTGCGTCAGTCCTGGAAATGTGGTAATGTTCTAAGATTCGACGTTTGACGATTCGATGTTCTAAGACGTTCTCCGTGTAGCTTTTGGAGCAGCTGGTTGTCCATTCATTATTGATTGCCTTGAATATTTTTAGAATGGTTCCGTATTACTATCAAAAAATCTGATAACCGAATAAAAAATACTGTTTCTTCATGCCTATCTCACTCAAGTTTTTGTGAAGGATTGAACGGCCGATAATCGCACGGGTGCCGAAAAGAAAGCTGGTAGAAGTTCAGGAGAACCTTCCTCAATTTATGAATGGTCTTCTAGGAAAGAGTGAAAGTGGAATACGAAGAGGATCTCAGCCACCACTTTCTCTGCGTTTTCCCGCATAGATACGTCATCAATTGTAATGCACATCGTATAGACCTACGCAGGGCTGGGAATGCCGTCTAGGTAATAAGTGTGCATGACGAATTTAATTGGGTGATTATGATGATTAGAACATGATTTTGAATGTTTACGAACTTTCGATGGAGGAAGAAGATTAATATATTGCTTTAAAAAAAAAATATTTATCATAATAATTTGGCGAAACTTGACTGTGAACTATGCTACCGCCTTACGCGCGTTACGATCGTGAAAATGTTCTTGAGAGATGTCGGGCGAGCTTGGCTGATGATGAATCGTAAAAATTTACAAGTTGTAAAGACCTGTTTCATGAGGCGAGAAACATGAGTACGGGATGAATAAGGAAGGTCTTGATGCTGTTCGTAGCACATCTCGGCTACATACTGGTGACGTAAAGCAATATCACACCTGGTGAGAACAAGCTGACTGGACCCCATTCGGGAACCTCGATTTTAAAGAGAAATTCTTTGGTGGAATTCGCGCGATGCATTTATTCCGGTTCTTTCGCCACTATGGGTTAGCTACAGCCGCTACAGGTGACTCTTGTCTGTGGCGGATGCATATGGGGAGCGCGCACCCTCACCCTGCGGGGCCGCCCGCATTGCCGAACATCATAGAACCACAATAGTGACTTTTTCATATCATAAGATGGCATTGTCTTGTACATGTGTATAAAACTGTCTTTAACTTTGCCAGTGACTTTGATTATTTTTTTATTTTTGTACAAGTATTTATTGGTACAATTTCTCACAAGAATGGCGACCGCGTACGAATGACCAGCATTAGTACATCAACGAGAACACCTTAGTGTAGGTGGCAACACAAGTACAAACATAACGATATCTACATATAACATCTCCCTTCCTTAATAGAAAAACAAATCTTACCATCATTATTAGAAATTAAATAATAAACCTTCTTGGAAATAATACCTATAACATACATCAGAGTCGGAGTATCTTTTTTATTACGACAAAAGTAAAGGTACATCAAGATATTTTTGCGCCCCCTTTGAGTTTTTTCTGTATCCGTCACTGACTCTAGTTATTTGAATATAGTCATCGTAGTACCAATCGCTTATTTCTTCCTTATCTGATGATGATGATCCATCAAGATGCTGTATTCCCACGTGGGATCCTCCATCCCACGTGGGATAAAATATCCCTCAGAAAGCCGTAAAACTGACCATTTTGAACCATTTATCTTAAAATTCCGAAATTTATTAATCTCGCACCTACCGCTTATCCTGGTGGGTATTCCATATCCCCACACACCCAGGTATCAGTTGCACCTAAACCCCCCCCCCCCCCAATCCTTAATTCCTAGCTGCGCCCCGGCTCCAACCTACTAGTTTCCACGAGGGATCACGTACACTCCACGTGTCTCTCATATCAGTTATTCATGCTCCTCTTCAACTAAAAACATTTCCCTGTAAGATTCATGTTTTTAATTTTTATTCCATCTTCAATTGAAATTTTTATTTTGGTCGTAAAATTTTTATTTAGTGAATTTAATGCTTCGTAATAAATCAGTAAGACCCGCATCTTTTAAGCGTGTTTTAATCTAATTCAGGAATTCAGAAGTCTCCATAAATTCCATTGAAGGAAAGGTATATAGCTGTTACATGCTTAGAGGGTCCCCACAATGCTCGCGTCTGTCGAGAAGCGTATATGAAAGGGGTAATTAAAAAAAGACTCATATAGCAAAAGTTTTTTGGCAATTGTAAAATACTACTTTTTCATTAGTTGCTTTATTTAAATCATACTCAGTGTAAAAATATTATATAAAATAAAGGCGTCAGAAGATGAAAGACAAGCAATCGATATAGTTAGTATGATTGTTTGACTCAAGAGCAAATAAATTTGCGGTCGCACAAACTGGAAATTTAGTCGGTGCAAGGGGAATGAGTTTCGGGGGGTTCATTTCGAAGAAGTGCACTCAAGGCTGCACCTCCCATAAATTTTGGTGGGAGAGGAAGGAGTTGGGACCCCTTGACCCAACTTCCTCTGGCTATTTCTCAGCCATTTTACGCGCATTTGAACTCCCCTCTTATATATATTCGAAAATAATTAACACCCAAAATAGTGTTGAATATAAGAAATCTTCTGAGTATTTACCGAGACTAGAGTTTATTTTGCAGCGGTAAAAGAAAGTGCGTAGTTCCCCTTTTCTAGACTTGCAATGAATCTTATGAAGATGGCTCTGACGAACGGCGAATAACCACGAACAACAGAAAATGAATCCCGCGCTTTAACTTTCGCTTTTCGTTTCTCATCTGTTCCAGAAACTCATCTCCGGTCTCGTCGAAATTTATGTGCATGGTAAGGCGATTAAGTCCTGAGGCACTGTATTATTGTAAATTTAAAGCGTTTCTCTCATGTGAAGTGTTATTCTTTTCCTACAGTAATGCTGAAAAGTCTGTGACCGCGATGCTACCTGTACTTTTCAATTTCTTGCGAATATACGCTCCGTACATAACATTACCGGTGGCTGCAGTGATAGGCTTTGTTGGTTATCAGTTGGAGAGCAGACTATCTGATAGGTATACTCCTGTTGAACCAGGAAGTATTGAAGAAAGGAGGGAGGAAAGGTTGCTGAAAGAGGATTTGGGAAAGGACTTGACCAACGTCGACAGCTTGAAGGATAAGAAATTTGTGCCTAAAACGGTTTTTGAAAGAAATGTATCACCATCATTAATGGAGCCGAATAAGTAGTTTTATTGTTCTATTAGACTGTTTGTATATAGTGGTCCAGTTATTGGTATAAAGTTTGTATGATGAAATGATGTTTTTATGTGTTTCTTATTTACGTTCCCAGAATGCATCGAGGAAATGAATTGACTAATGAAATGCCCCTTGAGGTCAATGTGTTTGCGGTGCGAGCAAACTTCGTAATGTCGTGCAGAGTTAGATGTTAATGGGGCTAAAGTGAGATTATCGATGGGCCGAAGGAGTATATCATTCCCTGAGGGGATGTATGCATAACAGTCTAATCCTAGGTGTAACACCCTTCACTTGAGGCGTCAATTGCGTTTACATGGCCTATGCCGTGGAAAGTGGGCAAGTAGTATATCACAAGTGAAATTCTACGTTATGTGTCTGGATAAGAGAACTCCTATTCAGTGTGTCTTTGTGGTTTAAGTGGTGCACAGAAATACGTAAAGATGAGTGACGCCGAGGAAGAAATCCAAATGATGGATTATCCCAAATTTTCTGCTGGAGGTGATCATAATCTTGGAGATGGTTCTCATCAGCCAAGTGTAAGTATCGTTCATAATGACAATTTACAAACAATGCGCATCTAGATGCTCTGTACAAAATCATGATTCTGTCTATACAGATTGTTCTTTGTGCAATGGCATAAATTTTCCTCGGAGTGTAGTAATTGCACTCACTAAACACTGATGTTGTGGATTTGTAACACAAAAACGTTAAAGGAATGGGATTGAAATTCATAACGATTTTAAATTCTTGGTGGCTCAGTTATGGAAAAATACCATGTGACTTCATGGTATTCCATTGATATATTACTTCTTGTTATTACTTAGTAAAACAGGACAAATTTTACACAAGGTATTGCACGTCTATTGCTTCTCTGTAAATTCCAATAATGAAATATATGATCACGCATACACCACTTCTACACATTATGTTTTAATTTTTTCTGTTGTTGTTTCCTTACGGACATCAGCATCTTCAGAATAAAATGAATACATTTCGTATTGTTAAATGAAAAGTATTATACTTTAGCGGATACAGAAAAAAACTCAAGGGGGCGCAATGGATTTTACTTTTATCGTAATAAAAAAGAATCAAGTCACATGCAAAGTTTAAGAAAGTTTTAATTAAAGTGATTATACATTAATTAAAGACAGTGCCATCTTATGCTGTATGAAAGTTACAACAGTGGTTCTGCAATGTTTGGCTATTCGGGTGATCCCACAAGGGGAGGCGCACGCCACCTGCGCCCCCCATATGCATTCGCCACTGGTTTCATACGGTTTAATTCTTCGAAGAACATCTAAACTTGCATCATGGCATCATTTTGTGGGATAATATATTCTGGACATTGAAATTATTTGCAAAACCCTCCTACCAGAAATTTCAATACCACTTATAAGTTTCAATTTTATCTTTGTGACTCATAAATATAAAAAAATAAAAAGCTTTGCTTTTCCCCTTAACATGACATTTTATTAATTGATTTATTTTGAAAAGGGGCCTATGGAGTAAAGAGTAATGTTAATATTTTGTAGGCCTACTTCGCATGGATACTTTGGTCCATTGTGATGCTAAGTTTACATCAACTTTTTGTATTCAAATGTACTCTTGGTGCTGCTCTGAGTGGTGCTAGTGGCAGTGGTTATTCTTTCAACTAGAGAGGTTGAAGCAAGTGGAGGTTGCATGCATGATTGAATCATGATTGCATAACATAATACTGTGTTGAGGTGTGTACCTTAATGTGATCAAAAAATCACTAAATTATCCAAAGACCACTGACATAGGATCTAACTTAATGCAAGTCTAAAGGCCTGGTTACACGATACATTAACACGTACGGGTTAATTTCTAAATGTATGAACGTGTGATTGAACACGAAAATGTACCGTGTAACCACCCAAATTGTGCGAATGCATTAACGGAAAATAGAACCTGTTCTAATTTGGTTCATGCATTCGTACATGTTCCATTCCGGTCCACCAAAATCATTCACGCAAACGTACATTAACTTGTACGTGTTAATGTACCGTGTAACCAGGCCTTAACAGTTGACTGTCGAACAGTATTACACACTGCAATGGGAGAGAATCCCGTTAAGTTGATGTACAGATGACTGCTCTCCTTTATTCACCAAAATAATCATTGAACTAAGAATGATTTCTTACATGATGGCTCTCTGCTCAAGCATGTTATGCCTTTATTTTGGTGAAATTGTGTGAGCATACCCCATGCCTGCTTGCAGCATTGCAGGTGTTATCAAATGATGTATTTTTGGGGGCTCCCTCCCTCGCTTCATGATTCAACTCTAAAGCCATAGTTACACCGGGCTGTTTAGCAGTTGCTTCTATCTAACTGCTGGTAATATTGTCAGCTAGAAGTCTAGTCTGATCCAGAACCAGCGGCTGGTGATTGCCTGCAGGCTAGTGTTAACCAGCCGCAATCAGAAGTTGAACAGGTTTAACTCTCCGCTGGTAGTCACGTGATCTCCTTGCTGGCTCCAGCCAGCCAATGTGAACCCCTACTAGCTCACTAGTGGCTGGTGAGTTAAGGTGTGTCTAGTTAGTTTTATGCAGTGTTATTTACAAGTAAATATCACAGAATCAAACTTATCACAGAATAACGAAATCGTTATTCTGTGATACTTAATTTAGGAACTAACATTATTAAAATGTTCGCACAAGATGATAGATCTTCCTTGTCTTGTCTTCTTCAAAATAAGTCTTGCTGATGCCCTCATATCATTTCTTCTTAATATTCAGGATCTAACCCACCATCGCCTTTTCTTCTGTTTCGACATCTGTTCAGACATTCTCTAACTCCAATATTTAACACATGCCACAAAACGTCATGACTCACACCAATAGATGACATTTTGCATGCACACACTCAATGTTTTCAAGTTGTCAACAGCAACAGTACCAGATCCACTGGGTAATGGTGATAGTGGCTGGTTAGTAGTGGCTGCTAAACAGCCTAGTATGACAGTGGCGTAAGGCTGATTGGATTGGTGAGGGCTTACTTACTGCAAACTAATCCATAAGAATGTGAAAACCACAAATTCAGGGTAGGGGGCATCTAGCTCCTTTTCCAGGGCCATAATTATCTGGGATATATGAATTCCAAGGGCTTCACCCAAGATTTGAATCCAAGAATTTTCAATCAGTAGCCCACAAGTCCTCCCACTGTGCCACAACACTCCCTCAATATTAAGAAAAACTTCCTAAACATGCAATTGGTTCCTGCATGCTCTCAAGATAAGAGTATGTTCAGCACAAATTTGTCCTTTTAACATGCATCAAGGATATGTTTGTGTGCAAATGTGTTTAAGGTGCAAAGTTTGGACTTTTAATGGTTGAAAGGGGGTTCATCTTTACGGTGTAAATTTAGTACCTTTTCCAGCCACATTGCTGAGAAAACTAAGTGATTCCTGTGAAGGAGCCAGTTCTGGTGTAGCCAGTCAAATGCATGAATAGGTTGGTTTCCTATTATTTTTTTATTGCCTAAATCGAAAGATTATTACTCCTGGAGTACATACATATTTCATGCTTTTAAATTTTTAAACGACGATATCTATTTTTCGTGATTAAATGTTAATGCGACGGCTAAGTATGAATGCTGGGAAAAGCCCGTGTGACGTCTGGCTGTGCTGTGTGAGGCCACCAGGGTGCGAGGCTATGAATGCCGCTACGATGCAGGCTGCTTGCTGCCGAGCATGGAGGTAGTGTTGAGTACCCTGCTAGCAGGTAGGGCTTGGCTTAAAATAGGATTATTAATGCCCTATAAAACGAAGGAAATTTTCCGACCATAGGCAATTTTAATAGGTAATTTTTAAGAAATGTTTCACTGAGCTCTGTGCCTCGTGCATGTATTGGCAATCTCAGACGATGTAAAACTCCTATCTACTCTTATAGAATCTAGGTCCCTGTGACGTCACGTGGAGTGGCATCGCATGGGCGCCAATCTGGCCTTTTTCAAATGAGGTTAAAATTGACGTTTGTCTAAACTGGGATTTCTAAACCAAATAATTTGTATATTATGAATGCACTAATGGTGGGTAACGAATCGCAATCAATGCCTTTCATTTTCTTTGATGAAGGAAACTACCCTAATGCCATGAGAAAATATTCCCCTGGACTGGGAATCAAACCACGGATCTTTGGCTTTCCGGCCACAGTGCAGACCAATAAGCCATCCATGTTCTTTGAATCCCATGGAAATTTTACTGAGGCTAATGGTACTATACTCCCTCGCGGTCCATCAAGGATGGCAATGCGAGGGAGAGACAACTTCAATGAAGCCACAATTGGTTGAGAGCCTCAAACCTGCGCTAATAATGCATATAGCATGTGTAATATTCAAATCCTGCCAGATGAACGGCGGTGAAATATACATGAATTGCAATTAAGAGGGGTGCAGTGGCGGATATGTATCCAATTTTCACTTGATAGAATTGTTATTTTTTTCGAACCCTCACCACTGCTGGTAGGTTAACCCCCCTTGTCCCTATTCTGGATCTGCCATTGGAGGGGTCTGATAATCAGAATTCCCATGAGAGAAACGACAGGCATAGAAACTTTGTTTTGTACATTCCACTCTTCATTTTTATATACTATGTGTCATTATCTCAGTATTGCCCTGATAACTACACACTTTCTCATTAATATCAAGTTCTCGTCTTTTAACTCATTCATGATAATTACTCTTTTGAAATCCTGGTATGTAAAAATAAATTGTGGAATGTATAAAGCAAAGTTTCTTATCCTATTCAGTAATTCCATGAAGTAAAATGTGAAACCTTAAGTTGTGTAGATTTTGCAGGTCAAAGGATTTGAAGTCAAAGCAGATAATCTCTCTCCTTATATTAGGATCTGCTGGGTACCAGACCACACCTGATCTGGTTCCGCAAGGTGTCCTAATACAGGCATATCCCTTAAGCCATGAATGAAGGCATATTTTCTAGCTCTGTTTACATTGTTGAGGGGGAACATCTTACCCTCTATCACTTTAGCCATCTGACTCTTTCCTGCAAACTCAAGGTTCCTAAACGAGGGCAATTTTGACCCTACGCTCACACAGGATCCATTGGAGGACCCTTGAGTTGGCGTTGGTGTGTTGTAAGGTGATTTAGACTTTGCAAATGCTTGTCAGGCTACCTCTCCTCTGCATTACTCTTCAAAAGGTTCATCATCAGAGAATTTTGGATTCACCTCCTTAATTTGTGCTCTACTCGGGAAGGTCATCTCAAGAGATGAGGCTGTACAGGCCAAGAGATCCTCTAAAGTTTACCTCAGAGATGTACTGATGTACTGGGTAAATAGATAAATTCTGTGCTATGAGCCATCTTTCTCCCATTAGAGGGTCATGCAATGTGCCATGAGCCATCTTTCTCCCATTACTAAAAAGGGTCATTTTCTGCCATGAATCCTGACCTGCCTTTTCAGGATTATCTTGGTAAAGGGTCTTGCAATGTCTGCTGCAGAAGAATCATCTTCTGCTGATGTTGGGATATTGTCCTTAATAGTGGGGTCTTTAGGAAAGTGTGGTGGCCTAATGGGTCGAGTGCTTTGCTACTAATCTGAGGGCCTTGGCATCAATTCCCAGTTGAAGCCATCAGGAACTCCCAAATAAAATCCTCAGAATGTGAAGTGGCCCAGGGAAAGGAAGTGGCCTCCCTACCCTGAATGCGTGACTTTCATTCATCTGTGGTTATGTATGCGGTGAGTTTACCCTTACCTTCCCAAACCAACTTTCGGGTTCCAACTCTTAGTAATTGAGTGGAATCTTAATCACCAATGAATCAGTCCATTGAATGGAGGAAACTCATCAAACTGCAACCCTCATGCGCAGTCTACATATGTGCGCCAATGGGTAAGACTATACAAACAGAGGTCATCAGAAACCTTGAGTTACCCCTGTAACATACTCCCAAGGGATCCTCTAAAGTTTACCTCAGAGATGTACTGGGTAAATAGATAAATTCTGTGCCATGAGCCATCTTTTTCCCATTAGAGGGTTACTAAAAAGGGTCATTTTCTGCCATGAATCCTGACCTGCCTTTTCAGGATCCCTCCACCCTGATCTCCTTCGGACCGGAGACTTCTCTGGTGGAGGGAGCAGGTTATTGACAGATGGGTCTAAACTTGTCATCATCCTCAAAACGTCGGTGCACCTCATTGAGGATGAGGAATGAAGGGCCTCTGGTGGCTAGTTATCCCATCACATATGTTTTGCATACTGTTTCCTGGGAAGGTAATTGTAAAAATACCATTGAATACTCTTCTGTTTTCCATGATACCTAGCGATTATGTATTGAGATTGAGTTTTGAGTTAAATACGAAGGAAAATTATGGCCATGTATTTCATATGCATATGCACCACAGTTCCTTTACTATCATTGAATTATGTGAGAAAAACTCGAGGACTACTAGATGAATTCTCAGATTAAGCCAGTAAATTCGTATTTGTCTGAATTTAGTCCCCCCTTTTTTTTTACAAAAATGCCCATGGTAAAAGTAAAGGGGGGACTATATTCAAATCCATTTTTAAAATTTTTTCCTGAGACTCAAGCCTCAATATTAGGGGGGGGAGGACTATATTCAGAGGGGGACTATGTCGGAGAAATATGATGTACATGTGTCATGTTGGGAGTGCGATAAACTATGTACTATGTAATTGTAAGCAGAGCATGTGGATGCTGATCAAAGGGTTCAAGTTTTTAGTCTTGGGTGAAGCTTTGGGACACCCCTGAACAAAAATCCTTGAGGTACATGGTGTCACAGGGACAGGAACTCTCCCCCCTACCACATGAAACGTGTGAAATCCACATGCTTATTCCAGGATGAGCTGTACCCTAAACTATCCAAACTAATCTGCAAAATGAATCATTGAGTGAGTGAGTGAGTGCTAAAGGCATGTATTGATACTACTCACAATTTGTTTGGTACCGAAGAGATTCTCGCTAGAAGGTTAAATCTAAACTATCTTTAATCATTTGGGAAATCCTTTGGATAATTAAGAACCAACTACTGGCCCATAACTACCTAGTCCTCTGCTTGCTCTGTGTTCCTTGCATACCTTCGTCTGCTTTTCCCATTTGATCGGGTGTGAGACTGCTTTTAAACTTCAGTATATAAATATTCTTGTAGGTGTATTATTTTTAGCCTATCTATGTAAGTGAATAGGCATGAAAATTGATATTATGTGAGTCAAAATAAATCATGAACTATCATTGCTGCCAGGTAAACAATTGATTACATACAGTGCTGAATTTAGGTTCAGAAGTCAAACAAAAATGCCTCTATGATACACAACATGTAACTTATAAATTAAGCCAGTAAAGGTGACATCTGTTGACAAATCACGGACTTTTAGGGTTTAGTTTTATGAAAAATTTTCCATTTCAGAATAGACAAACCATTTGACTTTCACTTAACAATTATTTTATTCACGGCAACCTGGGTTACAAATTCTACTTTTGCAGGTAACAAATTCTCCTGAATATGATAAAAATTTTGACACCCAAATTATATTGTGCTTATGAAATAATAAATGTCAAATCAATGTATTAAATGAAAAATGTGAATTTTGTTGTTTATCCAACTCTATGACCAGAAAATGATTACCATGAACTGGTGTAACTTTGGCCCTACTTTTCATGATTTCTCTGAAACAAACAAACTTATCTAATTTTAAAACTAATAAATAATGTTTATAATGTGGTTAAAATTATTAACGGATCACATACCTTCAATTTAAGGTTGTTTCTGAACCTCCCGACTATTTGAACAACCAGGATTTTTTAAAAGTCATCTTAAATTGGGATAATCGTGGCCGAATATAATAAAAAATACAAATCTTGTTCCAAACCATGAGTGAGAGCAAAGATACCCTCATGAATTAACTCGTAGTATGCTGTTGTTAAGTGTTCCTTGATTTAAACCTGTAAATTTATTTTATTCGGGTAAAAATAAAAAGCAAGACTTCTGCTTGGAATAATCATATTAAATTGCAATGCATAAATGTATACATAACCAGTTAATGTTCAAAATTCCTTCCATTCTATGGAACTAAAACCAAAACTAATTCATGAGTAAATTTAGTGCTATTACCTGTCGCCTTATGCGAGAACTAAGTTGATAATACAAATGGCAAAATACAGAACTATGAATCCTTATACATCTCGGGGCCAAAGTTATCCCAGTTGACCGTAGTTAATATTTCAACTTGCCATGTTCTTCTTTGTAGGCAAATGGACAGCAAAGATCAGCATCACAGTGGCGACGTGAATGCAATCCATCATTGTATTTCAATGATGGAGTTAGGAGTGTCGATTTTGTACTGGTGTGGTCCATACATGGCTATGATTCAGAAAACACCACTCTTGTCCAATTAACGACAAATGCAGATAAGAGGGCCATTTTTGAAAATAATCTATTGCTGGAAGGTTTGGAGTTGGAACCAGCATTTGAAGAATCCAGCACTGTGGGACTCTGTTTCATGAAGATTCATGCTCCAAAGAATGTCCTCAGACGTTATAGTGAAATCTTAAAGTTGAGAATGCCCATGAAGGAGGTAAGGAAATCCGTGTTGATTAATTTTTAGCCTACGACATATTTTTTCTAGTTCTCTTATAAACGCATGCATAGATAAATGAAAAACTTTGTGTATGTCCACAGTATATATTATTGTACAACGCGTTTCAGCGAATCACCTTCGCTATCATCAGGTACACAGCATCATTACACACAGGTACATAACATCTCGCCAAACACCGTTGTATATGCATGCATATTTGATTCACTCCATATTTTTTTTCAAATTATTTGAAAAGTGTTTAAGTAGGGGGTTTTCTCTTAAGGACTATATTCCTGTAATTTATAGCACTTAAGAGAAAATACTCTTAATTATGAAATACCCTCCAGTTTTTGAGGATTCAAATATGGAAAAAATAGGTCACATGTACTCAAATATGAGTTCCCTATTACTATGTACTTTTTTCTCACATATTGTGGGTGTACTATATTCACTGCTAAAAGGTATTAATGTAGTATGTAGATGTATGCAAGCTCTTTGCAATAGAGGTAGCTAATTAGTGAGATGTAAGAGTATTTTCTGTACATGGTAATGCAAGTTTATCTTGGTAAGCGTTTAAAAAAAGTTTGGGAATAAGTCAGGATCATATCATAGATCATTATTGGGTGGGGAGCCCTGTACTTGGTGGGAAAATTGAAAAGATGGCTATCTATAAGGTGGCTCAGCAATCAAAGTTTTTATTTCTCCAGCTTAACGAGCAATATTTAAAAATAATTGATCTAAAATTCACTTGCTCATACATGCCAGGCATAAGGTGCATTATCGCTGAGAGGTATTGCATACCAGCAAGGCTCCATGGAAAGTAATGAACTGCCTTTCCCCCATAATAAAAACCTCAATCTGCCCCTGATTAGCTCTGTCAATTAAATTTGATTTACTTGGATCTATTTTCGATTCTTAGTTTGCCACATCACTTGTATTTTGCTGCGTAACTCCATATAGTTTGATTTCTTTACAAGAGTATTCAACTAGGCTAGTTACAATTTGGCCATATCTTTTTTCAATAAGGAATCGTGTGGTTTCCTATTATATTTTAATTGCCTAAATCGAAAGGTTATTACTCCTGGAGTAAGCATTTCACGCTTCTAGATTTTTAAATGACGATATCTATTTTTTGCGATTAAATGAAAAGTGAAAATTTTCAAAAGCGCCCGAAAACGCGACATTTACAGTAATTATTTGAAGTACGAGCAAGATGAGTTCGAAGAGCTTGTTCACAAGTTGATGAACCTATCAAGGCATCGAAAGTGTGGTTATCCTGAAGAATGCAGCACTGCATTGCAAATTTGCGTTAACTCACAGCTCAGTTTATCTATGGTGTCTCTTTCTTGCGTGTTGAGCATTTTATTGTTGATGAATAAGAACTGTGACAGTGAAGCATACGAATAAGTCGTCAATTAAAGAAACAATTTAAGCCACATAGTGGAATACAGAATATATTTTGAACTGACTCACAAAGTTACTACAAATTAACGGATGATGTCATCAGAAGTTGGGGGGGAATTTCACTATTGATCCTGATGCTATGTAGTATGTAAACTGTGCTCAAAGCATATTTTTTGGGGCCCTTCAAAATCAAATCTGCCAAAAAAGAATAGATTAGACTCAGACTGGTTAAAATTGGTGAATTTTTTAAAAGCAAAACCTGGAGAAAGACCCAGTGGCTTCCTAATTTAATGTGATATATTGGTCAATCATGCAGTTTATCAACTTGTTATTTAAACTTTTTTACTTGGCATATAAAATTATGGAGAAAATCTTGTTTTTTTACAGAGCTTGCCTACTGAGATGAAATTAGAGAAAATACCCTTTCTGCATATGTAGTGTGCCCTGGTGTGCTGAAGAAATGCAGTAGACTTTCGCTATTACAAAGTTCACGGGACCGAAAAACCGGAAGTTCGCAATAACGAAGCTCATATGAACGTTTCTTTTAGGAATCATCGAAAAAAAAACACTGTGTCAAAATTTCTTGTCTATTCAATCTCCCTCACTTATAATCTTCAAATTCGAGTCATCATATACGCGATTAAATTATGCGTAAGTCCTCGACGTACGAAGAAGATGCGTTCCGAGACCATGATCGTAAGTTGATAAACCGATACAAGGCATCGAGGAGAGTCGTTATCCTGCATAATGCAACACCGCATCACAATCGTGCGTTAACTCAGGATTGTGACGAACTGAACTAGCTTGCAACGTAGCCGGAGCCGAAAAAAAATCGCCGTCTGCAGGAAGAAAGAATTGACGAAACGCTGAACAGTTCCTGACTTCGCAACAGATAAAATGCTACTTTGTTCAGATTATGGCCAAAGTGCGAGTTCCTTCCTCTACGCCACGTCGTGTCGCATCGGCAAGCTAAAGGCGCCAAATTTGAAATATTGGGCATACTTGAATTTTTCGAATGTTCGTACCTCTGAGAGTTCGTAAATCTAATGTGCGTCGGAAGAGGACTAACTGTACGTCCTATTTACAAGCATTAATGAGTGGGTCACCATAATTCCACAGGAATGAAGCTTGTTTTATGATGTTGCGTGTATATTGAAGTATCTCCTTCTGAAGATAGAACCATAATTGACGCTCTTGGGCACAGTAAAAGAAGAGAACATAAACGTAGATCAATGATGATAACGTAGCGTGGGGTATATCCACCTAAATACCATCGCTTTTTCGAAGAACTTCATAATAAAGTTCATTTTGTAACCGCCGGGACGGAGACTGAGGTTCGTAATTTCGTAACAACGAAAATTTCGTAATAACGTTTCTTTTACTATGATTGGTTAGGCCTTTTCGTCGGGCCAACGATTTGCTTCGTAATAACGAGGACTTCTTAATAACGTTGTTCATAGTAACGATAGTGTTAAGAAAGTATTAAGAAATTTGGAGAAGTTGTGTACGGCTATTAACAGATTTACTATGTATCATGACTTCCAAAAAAGGAGGACATTTTGTGATTCTTAAAAGCATTGCATGGATACTGGAGGAACATCTGAAAAGGAGGACATGTTTGGATTAATCCGGACATCTGGTCACCCTAATTGCATGTCATGTTGTCAAAATGGGGATGTTGACCAAGTCACAAAAATACAATGCCTAACATCTAAAGAGATACATAATATGGCCAAAAAATTCTGCGTAGGAGACGAGTCTGCAAAATAAAGCAAAGTTAATTTTTGATTAAAAATTCTAATCCCCCCTTAACAACTTGCCAGTTTGAGTATCACACTACACACCACTCTTTAATTCAGGATATTTTTTAAAAAATCCTGAGGGGACTATTGGTTTAGAGAGTGAAAAAATCTTAGTACAAAAGGTTAAAATATGGAGTTGTTGGGCAGAAAAGAATAACATCTTTCAACAACTCTATTGAAAAAGATGTAGTTTTTAAGTTCTATGGTATGACTTTCTAGCTAAAGTATCCTTGAAATTTTGTGCTGTTACTTATGATTGTTTTTTATTCTCAGGTTCCGCACACTGACATAAAATCTGGAAGGAGAAATCCTTTTCATACAGCTACAATGTATCTAACTGAGAAGGTATAAGGTTATATCCTGGTGGCAAATCATTTGAGTCGGTACTGCCTATTAGGCAGTATTTAAGGTGCATGTTGTGCATACTAACTCTTTGTCTAAGTGACTATTTGCTTTGAAAATATATATGTATACCTTTGATCTTACATTTATGGTACACAATAAATATATGAACTGGTGATGTTTTGGGAATTATGTGCTTTATGGCATGCAATAGATGTTTGTATCAAATTTCTTTACGAGACAATGGTGCTAAGCACCTTTAAGTTAATTTGCTAATTTTCAACTAATTCTGCTCCATTCAATGAAAGCAGTCATGCATAATACATTAACCTGGTTTGGTTGTGTTCCTTTTTATCTCATTGATACTAATGTCTGTTTTATGATTCATGAGTTATTTTTCACTAATTGATTGAATTTTTTAATATCACCTATTTTGGATTTATTACTTCATGGATTGGAGTTGTAACTGGAATGGTAATTTGGCTCATTGCTTTTCTGCATGGCTTTTATAGCATTTATATAATTTATGTCCACTCATATTTTTTTGTCTGTCAAGTACACTCCTTGTACACATTTCAGTTCATTGTTCCGTTGGCATGAAGTTTTAATGATGGAATAATTTTTCACAATGTCATATTGTTTTTGTCCTTTTTGGTCCTACTTTTTATTACATTTTTGGTAGCCTTTTAGGCAGCTCTGAGTTTTTGTGCTGCTTTTTACAGCAAATTGGTGTAAGGGTTTGGATGGATGTGGCCAGCCTCCTGATCGTGGGAGGCTAATAATTGATTTGCAGTGCTAAAAACTTTGGGAAGTGTTTCGAAACTTCAAGATGTCATGAGTGATGGTTCATCTACTGATGTAAGTCCTACCTAATTACTTTAGGTGCTTGAACTTAAAGGTAATATTGTATAGACTAAAATTAGCATTTCAGTTAGCTGTATAGGAGATAAACCTGTAAAATGCCATCACATATCAAATCCAAATTTTTACTTGCATATTGAATCTGCTTACAGCTTATGTTGATGGCTACAGTATTTTGTACCATAAATCCAAGTTTTTGCTTTCTGCTTTCTGAACATAGTTGCTTTCTGAGGTCTTTCTATGTGGCTTTTCTACCTTTCTCTCATTTTCCAATTCTTTTCACTCATATATTTTATTCTCTGCTGTACGAATGATTTTTCTTGATTACTTTTCTAAAATTACATTGCTTTCCTGGAATACTTTATGGAGTGACTTCACCAATGAAGCTGCTAGGCAACACTATGTATAGAAAATCAGCAGCATGTATGGGAATGCTGTATATTCTTCTGAGAAATAGTAGCAATTGAGGGAATGTGGTTTAAGATAGGGGTGTAATGAAAGAGGGATATTATCTCTGTAGTAGTGAAAAAGGCACTGGGGTATACAATATTTTTTAGAAGGCCCAAAAAGTTTATACGATGAAGCTTAGGGCAGTTCATAAAAGGAAGGAAATAGGTTTGTATGTACAATTCTCAATGTAGTGAAACCCCTTGTGAAGAGATAATTCTCCATTTGATACTGCTGCTAAGTATGTACAGTGGCGGAAAAAATTAACGCAAAGCTCGTTGGCGTCTGAGAGCGGCCAGTTCAGGAACTATGTACTTGTCTTCCAAAATTTTGCCCTCGTAATGCTCTCATACAGCCGGGAGTTTTAAAAGCAATATATCCCTTATACCGGGGAAATAATCATGCCCGTCGCATTATGACAAGGGGCAAAAGATCCAGCTACGAATCCTAAAGTGGGTAAAGTATCATGCTTCAAATCAGAGGTTCCACGGATCAAGTCCCAGTGACAGATGACTTGATGCAGCACACACACACACTTTAAACATTTTTCCGATCGTAAAACTTCGAAATACCTACCACAAGGTCCATATGAAGTTGCATGGCTATTAAATTCTTACGCACTTATTTATTTGTTGAAATTCAACCACTATATTGCATAACCATTTGGGCAGTTGATTATGGAGTGAATTTTGACTACCATTTCCACGTATCCAGCTTTGTATTCTTCCCCATATTCTCCAAAGTATGCTTATCCCACGACTCACCAAGAATGGAGTTTACTCTTGGTGGGATATCTGTGGACACATCCAACATATTGGGCATTGAGACTGCCTGGGGGCACAATCGTTCCGGTGGTGTAGTGGGTAAAGTATCATGCTTCGAATCAGAGTCCCACAGGTCAAGTCTCAGTACGGATGATTTGATGCTGCACACACACTAGATATTTTTCTGATCTTAAAACTTTGCAAAACCTATCAGAAGGTCCAGAGGATGTTGCCTGGGTATAGAATTCTTACACCCTTATATATATGTTGAAATTCAACTACTCTATTGCATAACCAACCATTTGGGCAGTAGACTGTTGAGTGAGTTTCACTACCTTTTCCGCATCGTCCAGTCCTGCTTTGAGGCTCCTAACATTAGCTGCATGTGCGATGTGTCACAGCCTACTCCTCCTTTCTCCTTCCAAGGGAAAATACCTCCTAAGTTCTGCAGAGCTGAGTGAAGGCAGAATATCAAGCTGCCCAAAATCAGTAGTTTTCAACTGGGAAATTTTGGGTGTCTGTATATGGATTTCATAAGATACATTTAGCAAATGAATGAGCTAACAGAATTTTAGGCTTGCTATTGAATAATCTGGCAAAAGGTGCATCACACACGCATCAACATCATCATCATCATCATCATCACTGGTCAACAATCCTGTGATTGCTTTGATGCAGCTCTCCACTCAATTCTCCTATCAGCTTATCTTTTCACACCTACGTATTTCTTCTTTTCCACATACTTCTTTACCTGTTCCATATATTTTGTTAAGGTCATCCTTTTCCTTCCTTCCATTATGCACACATTAAAAAAATATTTCATCATTACCATGAAACTAATGTTAGTTTGAAGTCATAGAAATATTTGATTTTTGGCATTTTCTGCTGCTTATTTTATCCCCACTTTGAGCTAAGAATGACTTTTAACACTAAATGTAGGTTTATGAATAGAATAGAGCTCAATTATGCATTGGAATTTCGTATCATAAATGCTGTTGTAAAACAGTTATGTTAATTTGCATACTAATTTATAAAATCCACTAAAATGGTATAGATATTTGTTGTTATTCATTCAAAAGACTTAGTTATGAACCAAAATGTAGCAAACAGTAAATGACTTGCTGGAAATGGAAATCGCGCATGCTGCTAATTTTAGGGGTTTTGAAGCAGGGCTGGATGACTGGAAAAGGTAATAAAAATTCATTTTACAGTTAACCACCCAAATGGTTATGCAATATAGTTGTTGAATTTCAACAAATAAATAAGCACATGAGAATTCAATAGCCGTGCAACATCCTCTGGACCTTCTGTTAGTTTGCAAAGTTTTAACCCTTTCACTGCTGTGGACGTACCTAGTACGTCCGCACGGCAGACTGCGGTGGACGTACTTTTTCTTCCTCCCTGCCATGTGTTCAGCCCTTACGCCGAACCACTTCGAAGAGACCCACTAATCCGCGACCCTTTCCTCGACGAACTCACCCACGCAGGACCGTCTCATCGGCCCTACCAGCGGGGGCCCTACCTCCGGAAAAGTGACCGCTCTGAATGCAATTTGAAAATCAATCAATCAATCCGATCATCACAAAATGATTGTTTTCATCGCACTCCTGCCAATCAAGCAATCAAGTACGTCTTTGAACCGTGTTTCTGCGATGAAAAATAACGATTTTGTTAACTTTGATATAATGGCCATTTTCCGGTGGTCCGCAGCCACGTTTTGTTGCAAAGTTAACAAAATCGTTATTTTTTATCGCAGAAACACGGTTCAAAGACGTAATTGATTGCTTGATTGGCAGGAGAGCGATGAGAACAATCATATTGTGATGATCGGATTAATTGATTGATTTTCAAATTGCATTCAAAGCGGTCACTTTTCCGGAGGTAGGGCCCCCCGCTGGTAGGGCCGATGAGACGGTCCTGCAAGGGTGAGTTCGTCGAGGAAAGGGTCCCGGATTAGCGACCCTTCGGAGGGTATACCACACCCATCCTGGAAGTACCTGCTCCATGGGCCCAGGAAATGCATTTTAACATTTTCGCCGCATGTGAGGAGAAGGTTTCCGGAGATTGAACAGCAGCGAAAGGGTTAAGAACAGAAAAATGTTCACAGTGTGTGTGCAGCATCAAACCATCAGTCACTGAGATTAAACCCCTGATTCATAGCATGATACTTTACCCACTGCACCAATGGAAATATACATAGAAATAATTTTCGTGAGCAAGTCTGACAAGTTTTAATATTTATAAGGTGTTGACAATTCCTCGACCCCAAGAATGACTGAGCCTATTGGAACAGGAAAGATTTCTCAGGGCCGTAATAAAATGAACACCAGAAGAGTGCATGTAGAATATCAGGTGCTCTCAGGCAGTCTCAATTCCCAATATGCCGGGTGTGTCCACAGATTTCCCGAGGAGAGTATGTGTACTCCATTCTGAGTGAGTCGTGGGTAAAGCATGCTTCGGAGAATATGGGGAAGAATTCATAGCTGGATCTTTTGTGCTTTGTCAAGGGATATGGTTATTTCCCAAGTATAAGGAGCTAAATAGCTTTTAAAATTCCCAGTTTTAAGAGAGCATTATGTGGGAAAATCTTGGAAGACAAGTGGTTCCTGAACTGGCCGCTTTCGAACGCCAATGAGCTTTGCGTTAATTTTTTCTGCCACTCTACATTAAGTTTACGTGGAATGACTTGAACGGCATTACTGAGTATTAACAATTTAGATCTACATCTACATGAAATGAATAATAGGAAGTTATTATTGTTTACAATATCATATTTCTTTCTGACAAAGATTGATACTGGCGATTTTCAGGATATTCATTATACTAAAACACTTACATTCTTAAGTCCTTTGTCAAGGAAATAGCTAGTGTTTTCCAATGCAGTAAACAATTATGTATTTCCATTTCCCACCAAAGCATTATAAAATTCGGTGTCGGTGAGCTTTTTGCAAGACATGCAAGCAATATTTTTTCTCAAGCTTTTCCCAAACCCTATGCAAGCCTTTCAATTTTGCCTGGGGTGGCAGCTTAAGGTTTCCAATTTTATCGCATAAATCAACAGTTTGTATTGTGCTATTTTTGAATACTCTGTGTAATGAAATCAAGCTTTGACAGCCAAATTTTCTGGTATACCATCAATTAAATGGCTTTTATTAAAATATCAGGTGCTATTCTATCTTTGGCAAGTATTCATATACTGCTGCTGTAACAATATCATCAAAGATTTTCCTATTTTTAATGCTACTTGTGGCATATTTATGCTTTGAATAAAATCTGATAATTATGATTGTAATTGAGGGATGAAAAGCAGTGAACCTTCATGTATAAAATGTATTGATAAGACTTTTTCTTTTCGTAATAGATTCCTGGTTTGCATGAAGTGCAAGAAAGAACTAAATCAATTACTGGAGGAATTGATTCTATGGCCTCCTATTTAAAAAGCAAGTTTATGGTAGATCCAGAAATATTTCCTCCTTTGCCCCAGCGTTTTACTGCCATATACAGCAGGGACAAGGAATATTTGTAAGTGATTTTCTCAAAAGAAGAGTTTATTTTGTTTTTCTACTTCCTCAAGTGCTTGGTGCCACTTCATTGCACGAATTTCAATGGTATATATTCCATGGGAGAAAAAAGTACCCCAACAAAGTTCGTGCTACTGCTACATGTGTGGGAGAGAATGAGATTCATTTTTTTGGCTCATTATTCTCAGGAAAAATCCTTGATGAGAGAAATTCAGATGTTTTACATGGTCTTCCTCATAAAAGTGGGAGACTTAGTACTGGCAGCTTGCCTACCCCTAGCATAATATGTGCTGATCATGTAAATACTGGTGTGTTACATAATCCTTAGTTAATATCCTTGAAACTTTCTGTTTAATTCTCTTGCCAAAAATTTCTCTCATATTTCCTATTTTCCTTCTTTTTCCCCAAAAATTATTCCCTACTCTTGCACTTGAGCCAGCTCCAGTGATTCATTCACTGTTCACTTCTGCATCCATTCTCTTTTGCCATTGAGGAAGCAGTGGAGGTTATGCTCTTTGGACTTAGATTTGGGGGAAAAAACATGAAAAATGCTAATGATATCTGTGCTCTAAATAAATCACAATTGGTCATTTGTAAAATCCAGTGAACTATCCAAGTAATTAGTAGAGGATGGAATTTAGAGATTCATACGTGAATAACTTACTGCTGGAAATTTTTAAATATGAGCTGAGCGATAAACAGCCCATTAATCCATTAGTGCCTAGTGATGGCAAAGGGCAACTGAATGCATTACTTTGCATTTTTTGATTTTTGAATTAAACTTGTAGAATACTTATCAGGGCCCAAAGCTCCTTTAATGCCTAGCGATGCCAAATGTCACCCATTGATGTTTAACATAAATAATAACGTTTTTAAAAGAAAAATGTTATAATTCATTTCAAAGGTTCATAATAGGGTGGTTTCCTATTATTATTTTATTGCCTAAATCGAAAGATTATTACTCCTGGAGTACGTATTTCACGCTTTTAGATTTTTAAATGACGGATAGCTATTTTTCGTGATTAAATGAAATGTGAAAATTTTCAAGCGCGCGAAAATGCGACGCGTAAGTATGAATGCCGGGAAATATCTCCGTGTGACATATTTCTGGTTCCCGCTGCCACCCAGTGAGGTGACCTTGAGGCGAGGCTTAACGCTGATACGACGCAGGCTGCTAGCGGGTAGCTGAGTACCCTGCTGGCTGGTAGCGCTTGGCTTAAATAAGGATTATTAATACCTTATCAAATGAAGAAAACTTTCTGACCTTAGCCAGTTTTAATAGGTGATTATTAAGACATGTTTCCCTGAGCTCTACGCCTCATGCATGCATTGGTAACCTCAGACGATGCATAACTCCTATCTTCTCGAATAGAAACTAGGTCCCTGTGACGTCACGTGGAGTGGCATCGCATGGGCGCCAATCTGCCCCTTTTCAAATGAGGATAAAAATGGACCATTGCCATTCGTCTAAACCAGTATTTCTAAAATGAAATAATTTGCATATTTTGAATACACTAATGGTGGGTAACGAATCGCAATCAATGCCTTTCGTTTTCTTTGATGAAGGAAACTACCCTATTGTTACCAAATCGATGGCTAAGTTCTAACAACACGTATCTCAAAATTTTGCCGGTCTGAGTTAATATGTGCTGCTAATACTGTTAATAAAAAATAAAATTCAAGCAAAAATCAACTCTTTGTTTGCAAAGGTATGCATCTTTTGCAGTTTTATGTATTTTTGGTTTTTAATTTCAATTAAAATTACATGCAATTAAAAAAATAAATCTTTTATTTGCTCTCCTGAAAAATTGCTATTTTTGAGATATGTGTTTTTCAATTTTAGCCATTATTATTATAATTAGCCATCGTTATGATAAATTTTGAACAATTTGAGAAAAAGATTTATTCAGGCGTTAATGGGTTCAGAATGGCACTGTTTGTTCTTAAGGAACAAAAAAATTTAAGCTGGAAGTATGCTGCCATATTTGGTGCACTTGAATAAGGGAATTTAGCTGAATCAGGCTATCTGGCTGTTTACATGTGGGGTAATTTGAGCTGAAAAAACAATAAGGGTGAAAATGCATATGAAAACAGTCTAAGCCTATCCATGTATGAAACGTGCCTATCATACGTTTTGAATTATCTATTCCTCCAATAAATATTTAGCCTATTTATTGACTATTGCTTTTATCTATTACAGCACTTAAGTGTGCCATTGTGATATGAATAACTCAGTGTATGTTTTTGTTGAATTTTTCACGTTTTAGGTTTGACACCGAATCTGAGGATTTCTTCAGCCCTGGTATTCGTTCCAGAATTGTGCAGTTCATTTTAGATAGGAAGATTTTCTCCACCAAAAAGAGTGATCCCTATGCTTTTGGAATTAGGCGTCTTATTACTGAGGGGGCTTATTGTGCTGCATACCCTCTTCATGATGTAAGTATTTATTCGATGATGCATGAAAAGAAAACTATGAAAATGCAGTCATGCATATGATATTCTATAATCCGTGAGTGGAGGCTGTAGGAATAGAAAGGTCAAGGAAAATATCAAGGTTTGCTTTTTGTGGTGGAAAGTGGACAGTTGATTACATATCATTTCAATTAGTTTAACATATGTTCTTTGAATAGTTTGTATAATTCAAGCTAGCATATAGACTCCTCTGTTCTTTCTATTGCTTGTGTTCTTTGATCAATAATTTTCCCATCAATCCTGGCCAACTATGTATTAGTGAAATTTGTATACATGTATCCACACTTGTAATGTATTTATTTGTGAAAATTCTGATTGAGAAACTTACATTTTGCTTAAATTCACCCTAAACTGTCTCCCTGTTCGGCTTAAAGTGGTCCCCCAGTTAAGGGCATAACCTTTGCTGCCTTTTTGACTGAGAAACAGGTGGAGAGCATGCACTTTGATGGAATAATCACTGACTTGTGGCCTTATTCGAGAAAACTGAACCATGCATTGACGAGTGTATTCATATTAGGTTATCCTCCTGAAAAATGGTTCCTAGCTTATGCAACTGCCAGGATTTTTGCCTGCAGGTTTGACATTTTCAGACGTGAAAACTCCAGTTTGTGTGCATAGTGTAGAAAAAGAAATCCCTTATGATCTCTCTAAGGAAAAACATGTAGCTGTGATGAATCCATTTTCTTAGGTATAACTGTGGACTTTTTGATATGATGACAGTTTTGCTGGTTTTCCACCCGGTGTCTTCAGGTCAAATATTGGCAAGTGGGTTGATTGACTCATATAAGGCCCTAGTGGCAATTCCTCTCGCCGGAAAATGATTGGTAGTTTTGATTTTTTTTCAGAGAATCCTCTTCCACAAGCTGTAGGGGTGAGGTGTCCTCTTGATTAATGTCGTGGGTGTTTTAAGTATTTTTCATGACTTCTTAGATTAACCTTTGATATTTTTGCCCCTCTTTGGCTGTGATTGTTGCCTCATTGAACAGGATGTCATATCCAGGTTTGCTCGAGGACTTGAGGAATTGGTATTAGAGTCCTACATAAATCAACCAAACGGTCTCTCACTAGCATTTGACCGGAAGATGCTAGGTAGAGAACTAGTGAAACTGTCGTCATATCAAAAAATCCCCACAGTGAAGAGTGTGTGGACCCATCATTGAATTCATGTCATGGAGAACTAACATTCAAACATGTCGCAGTTTCAAGAATCTTCAAATCACTGCAATGATTTAAACTTGCACAGATTTGACTATGATTCAATATTGCACTCTATGTATGCTATTAAAACTGACAAGACTGGTTGAAACCATATTGTTTAAAATTTTGGATAATGCATGTGACTGTTTCTTGGTTAAATCTCTCTCAGATTATTGTGTACTGCTTTTTTTTTGGAGTTTTGAGGTGTAGCATGCTTAATATATTGGCTGTTGCCCAATATTATATGGCCCTTGCTGGTCACTTTTTTGAGGTCATTTTTCCCTTAGAAATAGTGGCTAGCAAATGTCTAAAAACAATGGGAAGCAATAGATAGTAGGCTGGGTACATCCGTAAACTGTATAAAACATATTTAAGTGATTTAATTGATAGAAAATGAAATATGATGGCATATATATGATTTTTTTGTGTACATAATACAGTGGAACCTCGTTAAAGCGAGAACGGGCTATTGTGAGACCCCCGCCATTACGAGAGATAGCTGAGGCACCGTCATTTGACCCCATAATAAGCATGTTAAAAAAATTCGTTTTTACGAGGCCCTTTTGATGCTTGCACTCGCCATAGCGAGAGTTTTCATCGCTGGAAAACCTTCACCAAGAGTTCCTAATCTCTCTAATTTCTTGTGATCTGTAAGAAATGAAGTTAATATGGAGTGCTTAGTCTCAAATTCATGTAGTAAACTGTCGATCGATAAAGAAGTAGTTCATTTTGCCAATATACCTATTGGTTAAAAATATTATAGCATAAACATTCGCGAATGCTTGATCTTCTTTTGTTCCTCGGGCGGCAGAAAGCAGTCGGCAGCATACCTGCACGTCCGTGAGTTACATGCATAGTAAGCATTTGATGGTAGACACCATGGCTAAATACGTCTAAGCAAGAAAATAAAAATATGTAGTAGATTAATATGAGAGTGGCGTAAATAGTTTATCTTCCTATTCGCTCATCTCAATAAAAAAAACAAAAGCACCTAAGGAATGGAGACCATGAAGAGTTAGAAGGAGCTTTGTTCAGTTGGTTTTGCCCACTTCAATCTGCGGGAACTTCTGAGAAAGGGGCTATTCCTAACCCTAGAGCGGAGTATTTCAGGGATAGATTGCGAATCGAGAACTTCAAGAGTTCGAAAGGTTGGTTATACTAATTCAAAGCACCAAAGGGTAATATCCTGTCATAATTGCTGGTGATGTCTGCGGTGTAAACCCGAAGTCGTGGAAGATAAGACTCGGATCCTAAGTATCTTAAGAAGTATTCCCCCCGTGAAATAACATAGATGAAACGGAACTCTTTTACAACCTACTCAACAAAACCCTTGCGGTACGAGGTATATCTTGCAATGATACTTTTAGAGGTAGGTAGTGCGCCTTAGCTATGGAGTAGGATGTACGATACAATGACACTCAGCGTGAATTGTCCAGATGGACGTATTTATTCTCTGTTGCGGTTACAAGTAATAGTCACGATCACAATGTACTATTCACAAGGGTGAACAATTCGCATCAGTGGTCGGAGTTGTTCTGGTGCTTTCTTCCATCACCCGGATGGCTGAGCATCCTCTGGTGGCCGCTGGAAGAACTCAGAGAACAACTAACTCTTGTTTGGCACCATGTCGTATGCATTCGGCGCGGCCACAGAGGGCATATATAAAGAGCTGATGCTGCGCTTTTAGTTTATTTAATTTAAAAAATTCTGAATTCCTTTTTCATGTTTCTCAGTCATTTTTGAGAATGTTAAATTGATAAATTCATACTCTTAAGTTTTTTTTTTGGCCTTAGGGTCCATCAGATGCGTACTATGCCTTTCCGTTTCTTTGTCGCAAATATTACCCATGTCAGTTATATTCGTCGCTGTTTCTTGTATCTTGCTTTGTTTTACTGAAGTGACATCAGCATAATATCTGCGTTACATTTTTTTGTGAAATAGTATCACGTTAATATCTTTTCTTGTATAACCAATTTTACTTCAAATAGTTTTTATTGCAGTGCCGTGCCAAACTCAGTGTATTATTTCAAATACGTCGCGAGCTTAACACTCAAAAAGGAACTTATTTTTTAACAACGGCAATTTTAATCCCATCATTTTGCACGCGTAGCAAAATTTTTACCATAGTTAATGAAGATATTACATTATATGATAGAAAAAGTCTTCCAAGGCAGTTATACAACCTTCCACCGTTTTTGTCTGCAGAGACAATTGCGATACCTCATTTCTATTGCTGCCTCTGATATATTAACTGCTGCGTAACATACAGGAACAATAAGCATACACCAGTGGAAGCATTTGAGGCATTAAATAACCGCGATACAGTTTTATCTGTTAATTTTTGAATTTTCAGTGGAAAATACCAAAATAATAGAATGATCACGTAAATTCTCTAATTCATAGAAGATTGGCTTCGTCGGTTGTGCATTGGCATAATGATTGTCAATGCAATGCTTTGCATGATTTTTATTCAGTACGGCGCTTATAAATTGTTTGAACGGTTAGTTGTTGTTTAAGTAAGGAAATTTAGTGATGCAAAAAATCATCGCCTTTCGTCTGGATCTATGCTTACGTTTATATATTACGTTTTACTATCGGATATAAATTTATCTGTCGCCGCACCACTCCTGTTCCTATTTAACTGTTCGCAATAGGTATATTGGCTATTATTTGCTCCACCTCCGGTAAAACGACAATTCGCTATAGCGAGTTGTCGTTTTTTATGGAGGTTGCATGGTAGTTTTTATTCTCAGAAAGGTCCATAATATCATTAAGAAGGAAACTACAGCATACTCCCGCTTATCCAGGCTAATGATGGGGAGTGGCTGCACAAATTATCAGAAAACATGGATAATCATAACTTTCACTTTAATTTCTTGTAATGTTCATAATTTAAGTAAATCAAAGAATGTATATTATTATTATTATATATGCAATTATTCTGTTATTTTAGAGTGCTTCCCGGACTCATTGAGAGATTTCTTTACCTTGCTGCGATATTTTTAGTGGCAATAACATGATTAATCTTGTAGTCTTACTGCTCCATAGAATACTTGGTTTCGAAAGCCATGCATCCTCGGCTGCGTGATCATGGATACAGGAAAGTGGTTTGCTCGAATGCTTCAAAACCACTGTGCCATGTCGGAAACAATAGACGTCAGGCATCACATTACGTAGTCTCCTCTCACAAAAGTTGCCTGGGTTGCAACTGCTGCAGGATGCGGATCCTTGATCTCAGAGTGTGATCACGCACTGCGAAGCTTGGAAAACAGGAAAATGGAGTTCCCGTAAATACAGCTAGCGCGTTCGTGGCATCATTAAGCTATGGTTCTTGGGCTGTACATCCTAGCAGCTGCCAGGCTATGACTCATACAATCTCTGCTTCTTTCGTCTCTGTTTCCACTTCCCCCCTAGCCTTCATTTCTGCAAATACCTTTCTCTCCATTTTGACCTTGATTAGTCACGGGGCAAACATGCCTGAGTGCGATGAAATTTCCAGTTCCCATGGGCTGTTCTCAACCGCATGTGAGACAATCGCAATAATTGTGCATTTGCAATATGAAGCATACATTTGAAGGTCGTGAATAACATTTTTCTTAACTTAAAATTACTTAAAGAATCTTATAAATTAATCAATAGTTTTTCTTGCTGCTTACATTATTTTTCAATGCTAGAGGAGACGTCAAAGTAATCTTAAAACATTCCTTGTCAGTAAGTAGATAAAATAATTAAAAAAAATAAATCTAATCAAAGTTTTCTTTCAAAATATTTCCATCCTTGTCCCATATGATAGTACATACATCTTGCACTTTATTTATTCAAGTGGTCCTTTACCATTCTATGGGCAGCTTCCAATTTCCTCTGTGCTTAAGCTGACCTCATTGTTAATGTTTGTTTTCATTCCGTAGAAATAATTTTTCTTCTAGGGTGATTTTCGGTCTCCTGTAAGTTGGCGGCATACCCTTTACAAAGAATGGGCGTCAGTGAAGAATTGCCTGCAATATCAACCTCTAGATCATATCAAGGAATATTTTGGTGTGAAAATTGCCCTCTATTTTGCTTGGCTGGGATTCTATACCCATATGCTTATTCCTGCGTCCATTGTTGGACTTGTGTGCTTCATATATAGCTGCTTCACACTGTACTCTCATGGGCCTAGGTGAGTGTGCAATGATCATTATTTAATAAAATTTATTATATACATACTTTATTTTGCCTGGCTGGAATACTGTGAAAAAAATGTACAATTAATTTGAAAAACCGACTAGTATATGAATGAAAGTTTATTTTTTGGAGCAATTTCAGAAGATGAATTTTCTCTTGTATATTTGAAACTACTTAAGGATTCTCATATTAATTTTTGGGTTTTAATATGAAATTTAACATTACATATCACTATTTGATTATGTCTAATTTTTTCCTTCTCTGGCAGTGAGGATATATGCAACAAGAATCTAGGCATAAAAATGTGCCCACTCTGCGACTACTTTTGCAGCTATTGGGATCTTGAAGAGACTTGTCTGCATTCACGTGTCACATACCTCTTTGATAATCCTTCGACTGTATTTTTTGCCATATTTATGTCTTTTTGGGGTAAGTTTTCTTTAAAGTACCGATACCTTCCAATTTTTCTTTTGCTTATTTACCAAGATGGAATATTTTTAGAAAATCATTTGAAACATGGGGGAGTCAATGTAAGGCAAATCTTAGATAGCAAATTTTTTTATGTAAAAAAATTTGGTTGGGTTGTAGTTTATATTTTTATTTACTCAGTTAAACCCAGCTAGCACAGATTGGTCTTTTGTCATTGTCGGCAAAGTTACGTTAATTCATGGGCTAAGCTTTGACGTTTGGCTGGTAAATTAACAACAAGTACCAAGAAAAATACTATCAGTTTTTGAGTGAAAGCTGTCAATAACAGAGAAAAAAATAGGTGGTAGAGTAGCCACGTATAGGTAAATTTAAGTAGTATGTAATAGCCCACTACTCTTGCACTTTGAATGACTTTACTGTCATCTATGTGTCTTAAGCCTAACTGCAAGGATTCTTGAGAGCACCCTGCATATTTGTAATAATTTATTTTCAATTATAAATAGTAAATTATTTCCAAAATACCCATTAATTCTCATAATTGCTAAGATGATTCAACCATAGCATAGTATTTCCCCTGCGCTCTCCAGCAGGCAATTGAGGAAACGAACTCAGAGATGTCCAATTATTATATTTATTGCCACAGCATCAAAGGAACATATCAAAACAGCATGATAAAACACAATAGAAACTATGTGCAATTATAAGTTGAGCACATAGAGGCCAACCAGGTGTTAACTCTACGTGGAGCCAAATAATAAAAACAGTATTTGCCATTAAGTGGATTTCATCACCCTTTTAACAATCATCATTCGCTGTATTTCATGTTAATGGCAGGAGGTGAACATTGTTTACCTGTGATCCACAGCCTGAAAAAGACAAGAAGGCATTCAAGCAATATTTTATGCAAGTTTTTCATCTTAATTGATCTCGGAAGTCAACTTTGTAGAAGATTCATGCGTATCAAGATTACTACTGCATAATACATAACTGAACTTTTTGGACAATATATTCAGGGCCATTTACTTCTTATCAAGAGGTCAGAGAAATCAGTTTCTGAATTGAACAACATTTCCAAAGACACTGCTTTCATTATATGTATTACAATAAATGTTAATCTTTCACTGATTGCCATGGTATGGCTGCTAATGAAAGTAGCCAATAACGATTGTAGCATTCCTCATTATAAGGAACGGAAAAAATACAGGAAAAAGCTGATGGATTCCAGTCTTTCCTTTGAGTGGCTGCTACCCATTTCTCCTTTCTTGCTTCATTTTTGGGAAACTGTAGGAAACCTAGTAAATGAAGCTGGTGATAAAATTAATTTATATACGCCCATCACCATGTGAGTATTTAAGTCTCTGTAGGGTTGTAAAGTTGTATTAAGTAAAGCAAGCTTACCTCTGGAATCTTTATTCTTCCTTGTTGTCTTTTGTTTGCCACATACACTTCTTGCTCAGTCCTTATTTGGACACATGTGAGCACAGTATGACGGCATGTGGTGAATATAAATTTTTACCACATGAAATACTCTTAATTTGTAATGCACACTTTTCTCCTAACACTCTCATATCCTCCACAGAATGCTACTACAATAGACTTGTTATTACAAAGTTCACGGGACCAAAAAACCGGAGGTTCGCTATAACTAAGATCGTATGAACGTTTCTTTTAGGAATCATCAAAAGAAAAAAACCATTCCTTGTCAAAATTTTTTGTATCTTCATCTCTCGCACTTATAATCCTCATAGTCAAGTGTTTAATATACGCGATTCAATTATGATCAAGTCCTCAATATACGAAGAAGATGCATTCTGAGACCTTGCTCGTTAGTTGATAAACCAATACAAGGGATTGAAGAGAGTGGTTCTCCTGCAGAATGCACCATGCATCACAATCGTACATTAATGCACGATTGTGACGAACTGATCCAGCTTGCAGCGTAGCCAGAGCCGAAAAAAATCGCTGTCTGCGGGAAAAAAGAATAGGCGAAACGCTAAACAATTCCTGACTTCACATGGAATTAAATGATACTTTGTTCAGATTATGCCCAAAGTGCGAGTTTCTTTACGCCAGGGGTCTCCAATTTACTAGGCCACGAGGGCCACATTCCAAGTTCCGAATCACCCCGCGGACCAGATAGCAAATTTGCCGATGACTGAAGTATTCGATACCAATGTCTACTGAAGTATCCGGTGGCGTATTTCTTATTTACGAACAATTGAAGGCAACTTTGACGTGCAGTACAGCGCTGCAATGCTCCTAGGGACGTTTCACAGAGTGAAACGTACGAGAATCTCGCCCTACTTGAAACGAGTGCGCGGGCCGGATGAAAGCCCTTGTGGCATTTTTTTAGTGTCTCCCACCCCCCAAAAATTTCTGGTAACCCCCCCCCAGAAATTCCTCGAACTTCTTCAAACTTCCTCCGAAATTATCCGCAGAACTTCTCCCGCTAAGGACTTTTCGCGCTAAGGTTTTTCGCGCAAAGGCCCTGTAGCAAAAGGCCCTGTCTCGCAAAACCCTGTCTCCGGAAAATGCTGCCTCCGGAAAACAGCCTCCGGAAACAGCCCACGAAACAGCCCCGAAACCAGCCCCCGAACCAGCCTACCTGCAATCCAAGACTTATATAGGACTACTGCGGAGGAATACTTACTCCTTGGCAAGCAAGGGGAAATCGGTGCTAAGTCCATAGTATTGCACTTTGGAGTGAGAAGTTTTACCATAGTCCTATCATAACTCTCTCTCCCTCCAACACCTCACCCCACTACGTCTTTCCCCTCCTTGTGTTCCAATGAATATCCCTGTGATTTGACTGATGTCTCCAACCCAGAAGTTTGAGGGGAAAATTCTGGGTGGTATGCTGTTGACTCAAACCCAGGGACGAGGTTTTGCGGAGCAGCCTGTCAACAGGGGCAGTGGCGCAGCAGATGAATTCGCCTTGGCTACCCCCTCCGCTGCTTGGAAAAACCCCTCCCCTCAAATCCTGTCTCGTCTTGCAATAGGCAATCCCTCTTCTGCTCGTAGCCTGGTAGTGGACGCATGTTTAGTGAGACATGGCAAATTTAGAGAAATTATTCTGCGGGTATTTAGCTGGTAATGTTTCCTATGGGATCATGAATTACTATTTTTGTTTTCTGTAATACTTCTGATTTTGAATACTCTACTTGGAATAGATTTTGAACAGAAATACTGGTAAATTTTTTGGCTATTTTTTTCTTGTGAGCTGATTTTGTTGTTTGTGGAGTCTTTTCCCTGATCCAGCTTGTGACCGACGGTTGGAGTATTTCCCTATGTCTGGGCTTACGTGAACAATCAACTAGATTTAGCGACGTATCGCCACACCCTCCATGGGCCAGATCTGGCCCGCGGACCCTATTTTGGAGACCCCTGCTCTACGCCATGTCATGTCGCATCGGCAAACTCTGAAGGCACCAAATTTGAAATTTCAGGGGCGCTTGAATTTTTCGAATATTCATACTATCTCTGAAAGTTTGTGAATCCAATGTGTGTAGGAAGAGCACTAACTGTACGTCCAATTTATGAGCGTTAATGAGTGGGTCACCATAACTCCACAGGAATGAAGTTTATTATATGATGTTGCGTGCATACGGAAGTATCTCCTACTGAAGAAAGAACCAAAATTGACAGTCTTGGGCACAGTACAAGAAGAGAACTTAAACGCAGATCAATTATGATAACGTAGTGTTGTGTATATCCAACTAAATGCCATTGCTTCTTCGTGGAATTTCGTAATAAAGTTCATTTTGTAATCGTCGGGACCGGGACTGAGGTTCTTAATTTCGTAATAATGTTTCTTTTACTCTAAATTGCATAGACCTTTTCTTTGGGACCAACGAATTTCTTCGTAATAACAAGAACTTCGTAATAATGTTGTTTGTATTGACCAGAGTCTGCTGTAATGCCTTGGTGAATATTTAATTCCACTGCAACATAATCAAAAAAGTATTCTATAAAAAAGTCTAAGCTTCACAATGATTCCTGTGCAAGCCAGTAAGTTAACAAAAATCATGCTCGAATGGTGGAGTAGAAGGCAAGTTGCTTCAATTTCTCCTGGACTCAAAAACTTGAAAAATTAATTATTGCTCCATTTAACTATTCCCATCTTCTGGTAAAGTGCAGCATCTTTTTATCCCTCATCTTTGAAATGGCTAACAGTTTCAATGAATGTCAGTGGATGAGTATTTTGGTACTGGGAAGAGAGATTCTTTGGCATAAATTCATCTTAGAAACAAAGAATTGCCACCAAAAGCATTGCTATGTCATTGCTCCTTCATTTACGCTAATAGTTTTGACTGTGCTAGCTGGGAATTTGAAACGAAAGCACTTGGTCTAAACCATTTCATGTTATCAAAACTTTTGTATTTTTCCCCACATGGCAATTAACCTGTGAGAGCTCTTTTGCTTGCTCACTATATTCTTAAGCATTAAGAGTAATGAGAATTTTTTGGAATTTGTGACTTATTTCTTGCATCATTTCTAACTTTCTGTCATTAGCGGCTGCATTTCTTGAATCATGGAAGAGATATTCTGCTGAAATTACTCATCGTTGGGATCTCACTGGATTTGATGTTCAAGAAGAGCACCCAAGGCCTGAATATTTAGCTAGATTAGCACATGTTCCTAAAAAGCAAATTAATGTGATCACAAATACAGAGGAGCCATATGTACCATTTTGGAGGATGCGATTACCAGCCACTATTCTCAGCTTTTCTGCTGTTATCCTTCTGGTAAGTTGAATGACTATTTTTATGTTTTACCACAGAGTAAGGATATACAGAGAAGACACTTTGGAGACACACGATTATGATCGTGTAATCTTAAATTTTTTGTGAAATCTGTGGCTAATTGAGTTTAAATCTGCATTTTAAATTGGTTTTTATGAGCGAGTTGTTATGAACTTCTTGTAAATTTATAAACTCGAAGGATGAAGATCACAATGAAAAAATATTTGGATTAGTCAGGGTATTAACTTCTCAATATCTAGTTATTCATTGTCTTATATTTTCATGAACTTTTTTCAGGTTGCCATAGCAGTGGCTGCTGTGCTTGCTGTTGTACTCTACCGTATGTCAGTTCTTGCTGCTTTAAGTGTGTATGGAGAAAATGTGATTACCAGCTATGCTATACTTTTTACAATATGCACAGCAGCAACAATTAATCTTGGATGCATTATGATTTTTAATTGGGTAAATATTTTGATATAATTTCTTATCATAATAAGAGGGAACTACATAATTGCTTAGGTAATGAAGTGCATGGGTATACAGTCGGATCTGGATTTAATGTCTTCACATTATCGTTTTTCTGCATTTATCTTTTATTTTTTGGGGTCCCAATTCATTCCCTATTAGAAAAATGTAAAATATTTTATTATTTAGTGTTTCTGCATTCTACGTTTTTTGCCCATTTATGGTCGTAAAAATTTTCCCGCACAGGATGTTTTTGCCCAATTTAAAATTTTTCATGGCGGTTCATGCAAATAATTATCCAAATATTTTAATTTTTGCTCATGAACAAGAAAATTTTCATTAAAGTTTTTGCAAGAGTCGATAGAATATACCAGGGAACGCTTCTTCATCTGCATTCTTCCACGAAAGCAGTGCTGTGACCTTCAACTTGCAGCTGGGTGATTTGTCTTCTTGTAATGTTTCCCTCCCCTTCTAATCGGAAAACCAGGCACTTTTTGGATCAAATACGATCTAATGGAGCCAAGTCATCCCTTAATATGTAACCTGTAACTATCTTATCTTTCACTTCTTCAACTTGTCTTCGATGATTAGGTGACGACTGATAACACGAGTTATTCTCTGAGGGCCGCTACAATGATGGTTTTCTGGTAATGTTTTCAATTGATGGCTTATACCCCTTTTAACTCTACTCTCTACGGGCAGTCCATTGTTATCCCAATATTTATCTAGTCGACTAATTTCTCTTTTCATAAGAGGATCCCAATCATTTGCGCAGTTCGTTGGAAGATTCTTTCTATAATCCACACCAAGGCCAGTTTCCACAGAGGAACCACGAAAGAACCGAAGAAGTGTTTCCCCTGACGTGATGTAGAGTGAGAGCATTCTTTCCCTACGGAACAACATTATTTTAGATCACAATTTAGATATCCCGAAGCCCATGTACCGACATGCGGATGGTTGATGTCGGTGTTTATTTAAAGATACATTTATCTGATGCTATTTTATATCAAAAGAGAATGAAAATCGGAGTTTTGACAAATGATCACAGTCCATTGCTCATGCTGGAAAAAAATCACTGCATAATCACGGTAAAATAGATGAGCACTGATAAATACGAAAATCCTGCTGGAATCCCTTGGTGGTTGGCTTCGACATAATAACTCTGATGACATTGCCTAACTCCAGAGGCACTGACAATTTTTCAGATTAAAGTCAGTTGTGTTGAATATTAAACCTTTTCACTTAACAGAGTTTAGCCAATCGTTACTCAAGGTCCATCCAAAGGCCACGGATATATGGCAACGTGGTGCTACTATCGTGTTGAATCACTATCGAAGTGTATGCCTACTGGAGATAGGAATCGGAATCCAAAATGTGTGCACAGGAGGCTTTTTAAAGGCTCATATGGCCCTAGTTTTGCTGAGGCATCAGAAAACATTTATTTGGCAAAATTCCAGAAAACCTTCTGTTAAATAGATATTAGGTACTTAGTTTATAATTCGGTATTTGCAATTTTCTGCTATCCCTGTATTTCACTCATATTTATTGATGCAATGACAATTTTTCGAGTGCTTATACCTTTTCTATTGCATATATTAGATATTCTATAGTCACCTATATGTCATTACAGAATAAATTTTTTTAATTTCTGAGAAGTGCGTAAAAATGAAATCATTAATATCCATAATATTATTCTGTGTGGGAGTGCTTTTATGTTAATTTATATTAAAATTTTCTTAAAACATCATCCTCTCATTACTTAAATTTATTACCCATTTTTTAGCTGCTTCCTGAGAAGTACCTTCATTGGAAAGAGAGCATTTAATCAATGAATTTTTTGCTGCATGTAGCAATAGAAAGCCATTCCTATCATTGTAGACCCTGAAACCTGAAAAAAATGGCAGGTCATCATTTAGTGTTTTTCCGCATTTAGTGTTTTAAATTTTGTGCCCCCGTGAAAAATGCTAAATCAGGATTCTATTGTATTTTGAATACTTGGGGGATAGTAATGAGAAAGACCAAAGAAAAAGGTGACGGGGGAATGGGGTTGGTTTTCATAGGGTTAAAAATCTTGGTTAAAACATTAAACAGTTGCAACTAACTATGTACTGCTGACAATCTTCTACTCATTTTTTGGCTCAATTCGGGGGTGTTGTCCCCCAAGGCCATCAGTGAATGGGGGTGGAAGGAAACAGCCTCCTGGGTAGGCTGGTTGATTAACATGCATGGGCTGCTTGAATTAAGGATTTTTCTGCGGTTGGGCGAAGGGGGTGATGGTAGGGCGGTAGTAAACGCAAATATGTATTACAATGGTGGATTCTCCATTTGGACACTAGATGTCACCCCATTTACATTTAAATGGATTTACAGTGGTGAGCGCTCAAGGTGATGATGTCAGAGCAAACCAAATTTCATAGATTAGACCATAATTAGGCTGGGTGTCCACTAACCTGTAAAAATGAGAAAATCTGGAATACTCAGAGAATTTCTGTCCTCTGGAAAAACTAAGAGAGTTGATCTAGTGTCCCATAGAAATACTATATTATGAAATTATCTAACTAACTTTCTGCTACATAATAGTTAAAAAGTTATGTTTCTATTTAAATTTTACTTTATCAAATTTTTCAGGTGTATGGGTTTCTAGCTGAGTATTTAACGGAACTGGAACTGCAACGCACACAAACTGAGTTTGATGACAGTCTTACTCTAAAGATATATCTATTACAGTTTGTCAATTATTATGCTTCCATATTTTATATTGCATTTTTGAAAGGAAAATCTGTGGGATCTCCTGGAGGGTATACTCGCCTCTTTGGATATCGCCAAGAAGAGGTTTGTTGGACATATTAAAATTTTTAAGATATGCATAATTCAATTAAAATATTTTCAGTTCATGGAATTAAAATGGGATATTTTTTTTAGTGTGGCCCAGGAGGGTGCCTTCTTGAATTGTGCATTCAGCTGTCAATTATCATGATTGGAAAACAAGCTATGAACACCATGATGGAAATGGTATTCCCGTAAGTTATCAATAATTTCATCACCATGTATTTATCTTGTATGATATCATGTATGATGTCATGTACGAATTTATATTTTGTCAGCATTTTTAAATGATCCAAATCATCAAGCATTATTTTATATCTCTATCTAACCCTTTTGCTAACAAGCTGCCATTAGATCTTCTATGGCTAATCTGGCCAAAAATTCCAGGCCACAAATGTATTTTACATTATCTTTTTAATAAAAGCCTTGGGAGTGAAAGAGTTAATGGAGTTTATATCATCTATTTTCAGCTTAGTCATGAAGTGGATCAACACAATAAGGCTGCGCAAGCGAAGTTCCCCTAGTGGAAGTTGGAGGGGTAAGGGCCGTCGATCTGCATATCAGTGGATGAGGGACTACAAACTAAATCCATGGGATACCAGGAGTTTATTCCCAGAATATCTTGAAATGGGTATGAATAAAATGGAGCCATGGAAAATTGATGAATGGATTTTCAAGCTCGGTGCAACATGCATTTATGGTTTTCTTTAAATAATTAAAAAAATCTTATTTCTTTCTTTCCAAAATAGTTTTGCAGTATGGATTTGTCACCATATTTGTGGCTGCCTTTCCTTTGGCTCCTCTTTGTGCTTTATTCAACAATGTGCTAGAGATGCGTCTGGATGCTAAGAAGCTCCTCCGATACTATCAGCGCCCTGTCACCCAACGAGTGAAGGACATTGGCATATGGCTTGGGATATTGGACTCAATCAGTAAGATAGCGGTAGTCACAAATGTAAGCCATTGAAAGACTAAGCAAATTTATTTCATCACAGTAGCACTCATTGCTTACACCCAAGGGTTGGATGTAACCCTCTAGCAGTCACAACTCTGGGTGAAAGACAAGTAGCCACACTGGTGCATTCTGTGCGCCAATGACAATTTTTAAATGTTTTCCTCTAATGAATTATTTTATGTAATGTTATAACTAAAGATGAGTGGGGTCTTAATTTTTTTCGGTTCTTGGTACCGTTTCTCCCCCATTGGTTCTCGGTTCTAAGGATGAACTCTTATTATCTGAATTAATGGCAAAATTAAATAAACAACCACAAGAAGTGAATGCAAATAATTTCAATAAAAATGTAAATAAGCAAGAAAGCTCTTTAAAAAAAATTTAAGATCGTATCCATAATTTTATTTTCCTAGTAAAAATGTTTAAAAAACACGTTGTTAAAGAATGCATGACCGACCAATATGTCACATTATATCAGGCAGCCCCTGGTTTTTTCTCCAGGTTTTGAATTAAAAAATTTAACATTATATCCCATCTGGGTCTAATCTATTCTTTTTTTGGCAGAAATATTGCCTGCAGTATAGAACAGGCATTCATTGAAAACAGTAGTGGTCGATGTTGATTTTGAAGGGCCGTGCAAAATACGCTTGAAACACATTTTACATACTGCATATATAGTTAGCATAGCATCAGGATCAATAGTGAAACACCCCAACTGCTGACGACGACATTCATTAATTTGTTGTAACTCGTGAGTCATTTCAAAATATATTCACTATTCTGCGATGTAGCTTAAATTGTTACTTAAATCGACAACTTATTCGCATGCTTCACTGTCACAGTTCTTATAACCTCAACAATAAACTGCTCAACACGCCGGTAGAGCAACACCATGCTGAGCAGCTGTGAGCTAACAGAATATTGTAATGCAGTGTTGCATTCTGCAGGATAACCACACTCTTCGATGACTTGCATAGGTTTATTAACTTACGAACAAGCCCTAGGAATGCATCCTGACCCGCATATGGAAGAATTACTGTATATGTACAAGATTCAATCGTGAGACCGCTTTCAGACGAAATGATTATCTGCCAGCTGCCGTTCACTGCATGGCACACGGCATTGCAGAGAGTAGTCTCGTCTGAAAGCCACCTGAATTTCACGTGAACGGCGGCTGGCAAAGAGTTGTTTTGTGTGAAAGTAGCCTCGGCAGTCTGTGGTTGTAGTCCAGTACACACTCCCAATGCTCCCGAGTGGTCCCGCTTCAGACGCTACAAATTCGTGGTCCACTTTCGCTCCTATTGCTCCCTGTGCTACTGGTGCTCCATGTACTGGATCACGGCTGGAGTGATTGTAGCATTTTGTTAGTCGTTTGTTTTGCTAGTATCGCATAAAGGATTGGTGTAGCCCCTCGTACTTTACTTAGCCAGTTAGAGAGTTAATTAATATAAATAACAAAAATAATAGGGCTGAGGAATGATTATTGATTCATGGGGTACACCACAAGAAACCTTATTAATTTTAGATGTGCATTGGACACCATGATCGGAGAGACGTATCAGTACCTGTGAATTTATCCCTGCCACATTTATCAATGAGTTACAATCTGCTCTCAGCCATGTATGGGTAATGCAAGCACATGTGTATGTCAAACACAGTAGAACAGTGTCAACTCCTTATGTTTTATCATAGTTAATGATGATCTGTGGTTTACCGGTTGCTGGTTATAGATTGGCTGTCATGAAATGTGGATATGAGAGTTGCAGCTTTTTTATTACAATAGGAGAACAAAATCATATTATTTGGGAAACCTAACGTTGAAAAACCTTTCTTATTTTTTCCATCAAACATGAAATCAGTGGGAATTCTTTTCTGTTTTTTCTAAGGGTGCCGGGGCATGTTATATTTTTCCTCAGTAATGATTGGGTAAGGGGAATGCTTCTTTACCAATTGCCAATGGTTAGATTCGGATAACTGTCTTTATTGGGCTTGAATAACATATATTTACCAAATCTGAAGGAGAATTTAATGAGCAAAATGTACCCTCTGGCTGCTTTCCGCAATATATCTCCATGTGACATTTTGTATAAAGTGACTTAGTCACATGAAGCAAATATTTCAATATTTGGCAGATGTACTTGGCATATACTTATTGTACAAAAGAGCATCTTTTATCTAATGGCTATAATTTTACATCAACAGTGTCATAAATGTTATGAGTATATAAAAGCTGATGATATTAGGTTATTGCAGAGTTTATTTTGTGAAATTGGTTTTTACCTGAAATTTCTGATCATGCAAAGAAAGGTGCCGAATTTTTCAATTTTTCATGGCAGTTACTGTGATTTCTTATTTCATTTTTAGTTATACTTATGTGCAGTATTTGCTGCTTAAATATGTCGGAGACCTGGGTCGTGGTACATTTCACATTTTAGACACATTGAAGCACCACCTATCCACGGGCTGGCCTGTTTCATTTTTTTTGCACTAGCACTTGAAGCACATCTGTGAAACTGACTAGAATTTTTTAGCAATTGGTCTTTCAACTTGGTATGCCAAGGAGTTGTTGAAAGTATACATCTGTTTATGAATATATTTTTGGAAAAACTTACTTTTCAATACAAAATTGCACTCCTCTTTTGTCCAGAAATAACAAATTATTCCTTTAGCCATTCATCATGAACAGTTATTTTTTTCCTCTCCATTACTTTGAATTAATTAACTGGCTTAATATATATTTTTCAGTTACAATGTCTTCAATTCCCATGAGTTGGGTATTTATCTCACGATTGCATTGCAGGCAAGGAAATAACTTAGGAAATTGGTGCAATTTTTCGAGTGAGTGCAAACAATTTATCAAATCTGCTCCAAACACTCCATGTGAATGCTGAGGTGTTTGGAGCTGTCAAACTTGGCAATACTGGCCCCAAAGCAAACTTTGCAAACTTGGCAAACAGGTCCCACCTACTGAGCTTCAGAACCCTCCAGAGCATGAAACAGACTGGCTTTAGGTGCTTGATGCATGAAATGGCCACAACCCTGATTAGGTCGTTAATTATTGTTGCAATAATTTGGTCTTATTTACTTGTGTGGACTTGAACAGAATCTATATCTGTGTTGCGAAAGACCTAAAGTTTAGCCATTATGTCAGAAAAAGAAGTGCAATAGTTTTGATGGTAAGCAGTATTTCAAAAGTGATGCATTATGATTTTTGTGACTGAAATTCTGATATGATTTTTTATTTAATCTTTTTAAAGGGCTTCATCATAGCTTTCACTTCAAACTTCATTCCCAAGCTTGTTTATGTTTTTCATACAAGTGAGGATCAAACTTTGAATGGTTATTTGAACTTTTCACTGTCATACTTCAATGTGAGTGATTTGGAACCAGGATCTGCTCCGAAAGAGTACTCCAATGTCACAATGTGCAGGTAATAATGATTGGCACAGTGAAAACCTTTTATATAATTTGCATATCTAATTCTTCCTATCAGGATTAGCTATTTCAAGGGTAGGCATACTGTAAATGCTTAATTACAATTGATTTCATTTTCAGATATCCGGATTTCAGAGAACCTCCTTCTTCAGAAAATAAATATGAAAGATCAGCTATGTACTGGCATATATTGGCTGCAAGACTTGCCTTCGTTGTTGTTTTTGAGGTAAGCAATGCTTAATCTGGCTGATAATGAGTATATGTTGGATCCCTTAAAAATTTGCTTCAATTCATCAGTAGTGCCCTGCACCGAGCAATCATTTGCTCCTTTGGAAACTGACTGATTGGCAGACATTCATGGCACAAACCACTGAAGCAGGTCGCAAGTTAAACTGGTTGGGCAGAAAGTCTCTGGATTGGTCAATTTTTTACCAATTCATCTCTGGTTTGATTTCCTGTGTGCCAAGCATGTTCTACCATTGAAATGATATGCTTTTGGGCAATAGGCCAATTACCAACAAATCATTATGCTATAGTATTTAAGCTTGGTAGGGCTTTTTAAGAAAAATTGAAGTGAACCTGTAAAGTTCAATATGGGTGTGAGGAAAACATGAGTCATGATTGTTGATTTCCTCCGGAGTGTCCAGATGTTGAAATTTGAGTTATCAGGGTTGTAATGTTGATCATATGGCTTCTAAAATGCTTAAAAATAAACTTAAAACTCGTTACTGATAAAATTTCCGGGGGCAAAATCGCTGGTTTGCCCCTCCCCCTCAATATTTTTTATAAGTCGGCATCCCTGAGGAACATGGAATGTTAGATCAATTAGGACCTGACAAAAGCTATAAAACTTGAAGGTGCAAATACGAAGATTGAATCTTGACGTTTCTAGCATTAAGCGAAATGAAGTGGCCGGAAGAAGGAAACTTTTGAAGTTGAAGCTATGGGATTATGCATCCTGGATCTGTAAACAGTAATACTTGAGGTGGTATTATGCTGAGAAAGATTGCTGGAATGCTGGTTAATTGCTTTCTGCACTATAATAAAAGGATCATCGTGGCTAAGATCAAGACCACAATGTATATGAACACCAAGTAGCTGTGATGAAATATTTATCCAGCTCAACAGCAACGGATGAGATTAATAGAGCAGATGATAAAGGATGTAAAGTGGAAGAATTATGTGGGTGCTAAAAGAATGGCGGATAGGAGAGCTGTGTCAAACCAATATAAGGATTGATGACTGCTGATGATTTATTTTATTGCCCTGTAGGGACTAATCAGTGACAATTACCATGAATTTTTTGAGCTAGTTTGGTTATTCCTGGGATTTATGCAGAGGTGAGGAAGGAAGTTTACTAAGTGTTATGATGCTAAATTTTATGCCAGAGATATTTCCTCCCATGAAATCATTCTTTTTGAGGGAGACTTTAGTTTGAATTGACAGAAAGATACATAGCAAAGTTCAATAAGATTCTTCTGGAGAACTTTTCTACGTGGGGGAATGGGTCTCTGCCATGCCTGCCCCTTATGATCATAGTACCTTTATGAAGGATTTGAGTGGTAGGTCAAAGAGATAGAAAATATGGAAGCATAAGGCTTTTAGCCAAAATATCAAGTGATAAAATGTGTGAACTTTGTGAAACTAATCTCTGTGAATGTGTGATATTATGAATGCTATGAAATATAAAAATAGTTACCTATTCATGTGGGATAAATGTGTTTGTAGAGTGTTATTGTATTGGCAATGCTTCAAGTATGTATATGAAAAATGGCTGCTCATTCATGTGGTTTTTTTTGCAGAATGTTGTTGTACTGGTCATGCTTCTTGTGCATTGGATAATCCCTGATGTTCCTAAATCTCTGCGGGATAGGATACGACGTGAAGCATATTTGACGAATGAAATAATCATCAGGAGAGAAACTGAAAGGGCCCTCGCTAGCGGTGGTGCGTATGAGACAGGAGATGGAACTCCTTGGACGCCATTGCCTGAGGATGGATCGGAGACCAGTGATAGATCTTTTCTACTCATTCCGCCCTCGAGAGCAAGGAAGAGAAAGGGAAGTAAAAAGGACAAAGAGCCAACTGATGTACCAATTACAGTATAAGGCAGTGATCGATGATAATCAATTTTTCAGTTATCCTAGGTTTTGATTGGAGATGGGTCAGTTGGGTCCTTGGTTCAAGTGGTTCTGAAGTTAAGAACTGGAATTGGAACCAAAGGCAAAAAACATCAGTACTGAGATAATTTGCTGAAAAATCAGTTAAAAAACATTTCTTGAGCATTATGTACATAACATGCTACGTTAAATAGATTGATGCTATGAATCTAATCATGAGGACTCCTTGATTTTTTGGAATAACAATGTTTGAAGCTTCATATTTTTTGCATTTTATTACATAATCTTTAGATTTTGTGGCATTCGTTTACAGTTTTCTTCTCAGTTTTGGATTGTGTTCAGACCTCATATAATTTACAAAAACTGCTAGCAATAATGAGCTTGCAATAATTTGCATTTCTGAAAATCAAGGAGCCCTAACTATCACTTAAGAAGTAACTTTGTGTTATTTTAGGCTGTTTTCATAATAAGCCTATGCAAATCATTAATAACTTTTCAAATGTATCTCTATAAATGGAACACATGATTAGGAAACAGAATCTTAAACCGGAACTGAGAGCTAATGTTAGAAACCAAACTGGAATAGGAATCGATAAAAAAATGTTACTGACTCATCCCTTGAAGGCTGTTTTACGCAGGGTATGTTACTGGACAATTCAGGACTGCATTTATTTCTCAGTCTGATGTGCAATTGCATCAATGCATGAACAAATTTAGACCGGGGCTATTTTGCCATCTTGCATTCATACATTCTCACTTGCGTTCTATCAGTTTGGCACTTTACTAAATGCTGTTGGAAATGCATGCTCACACACACAGCAGGGTGTGGCAATGGAGATTTCTGGTGTGTGTGATGAAATTCTTCATTATTGGTTTCTATGGCATTGGTTACTATGGCGAAGACAACTGTTTTGATCTTCGACCTGAAGACGTAAGCAGTAGTGCCAGTGAAACTGTTGTCTTAACATCAATAACTGATGTGTTAGTAACAAAAAGTGAAGGATTTCATACACCAGCCTTGATAAGTATGTACTCTGTGTAAAACAGTCTTTAGTTTTGATTGCAATTTGTGGATACACTGATATTGTATTAAAGCACACTCATGGTTATCATTCATTTTCCCAAAACTTTCTTCCATGTGTGTGACCTCAATTTTCTTAGACATGCAGCGAGAGTGAGAGAAATATCCTTGCACAAAAGGTAGGGAAAGCAGTTTGCATTGCAGCTTACACTGCCATTTATGATTAACTTAATTAGATATCTTCTTGTGCAAGGTTATTAATGATAAATCATATCCTGAAAGGCAGCTTAATTTGCATGCACAGTGTAAAAAATCGTTGGATTTATTTATGTATATCTAAAGGTTTTTAATGTCGTCTTACTTACGAATTCAATAATTATTTTTTGCGTAAAAAGGTAGTATGAGTTGATATATTTGAGACTTGAATGTATTTTGTGGTGAATGCCATCTGAGCAATTTTAAGCCACTTTCCGTGCTATTGAACCATTGCTTTGTTTGAATTGATAACATTGTGGATTGGTGAAATCAAGAAATGGTGTGTAGATAGTGATCTCTAGAATTTTTTATGAAGACTGATGTGATTAGAGTTTTTAAAAAGTTATTTGGCCGGCAAAGTAGCCAAAATAATTTTGGCATTGTTCCACACATCATCAATCTGTTGTTTTTTTACAGTTGTTGCCTTTTTAAAATCACTTGCAACTACTATGTGCAATGTGATGTTGTGTCATTTTTACAACTCTAATTGTGAAATTTTATAATGCAGGTAGCCAATAGGAAAGGGTAAATGCCATATCTGGAGCCAAATATTTTTTCCAGTTTTAATATGGTAATTTACTTAATTTATATTCTATTTTTTAAAATGTAGTTTTATGCTGATGCATACAGCATTTTTTTATCATGAGGTTCTCTGTAATTCATTGCTATTAGATGTGGTAGATGGAAAAATTAAGTGCAGTCAAGATCTTTATTTCTTTGGCGGGTGAAATCTCTTTTGAGGAGACAGATTTGAATATTTTCTCAACTGACTAGTTGTTAGGGAATGCCATGAGCCATAACATAGAGGTAGAGAGCTATTGGGTCTTCTGGTGAATCATCGCATCCATTTATATAAATTAGATGTACTGAGCTAGTTCTGTATATGCTTATGCTATGTCAAGGCTGGCAGTTTGACAGATTTAGTCTAGTAGCTCCCACAATTTCTTTAAAATTTGTTAATTTATTACTTGATGAATTGATAATTTATTACTAAATAAATATTTTGTAGCATACTATGCAGTAGTTCCCTGAAAGCATTGATGTGAGACCTCATGCTTATTGTGCAATACAAACCTCAAGGAATATCATGATAAAGGAAGGGGGTAGGAAATGGCCTAAAGATATCGTGTAGTGAGTGAGCGTAGCTTAAAGTAATCAATTATTTGTATCATAGTGAAGTAAACTTTTACAGCCTCATTGCTTCCTTAATAAAGTTCTCTCAGATTTCCAGCTGAGTAATAGAACCAATCATATCTAACGTGATGGACATTGCTTGAGCGCCTGACTAAATGGATTCTATCACCAGGCTGGAAAGCTTGTGAGAACTTTATGGAGTTAATTCTCCAGGAAAGCATAGGCACTTCCATTGCTTTCATACTGCTAGTAAAATGAAAAAATCTGTCTCTTGCTATCAATGAAACCATATCTATTTTTATTTCTTCCCCAACTTAAAAAAAAAAAATTCATGCTCTGGCTCAGAAGATGCTCTAGTATGCGAGACAAATCTATCCCCTTTGTTACTTCTTGTTACTGGGAAAATAAGACTGCTTAGGAAATTCTGTGTTTCTGCTTGTCGGCATTCCGCCATGACTTACAAGAGTAATAGGCTTATATGGGTGCTGTCAGAATCTTTGGATGGGCTACGGATAGTTATTTACAGTAGAGTGTTGTAGAGAAGTTTTTTCTGTTCAATGGCTGCGATTGCAAAACAGTTGTATTACTTATGTTCCACCCCAACTCTTAATTTTTTGTCATCACTTTTCTTCAAAAGTTCCAGTCTTCCCTCTATCTCTCACGTGTATACATTATTTTTACCTGAAGATGTAAATCATCTGGGGAGTCCATATTTATTCCAGATGACAGTTTTGCCAGCATTGCAATTGCCTTCTTCAGATCACTGAAGTAATGATGCAACATCTTTTCAATTTTTATTTCCTAGCTAACCATAAAGTTGCTCCTGATTGGTTTTTGCCAATAGCTGTAGATCTTGATTGGTTGTTGGAGATTGGTTCTTTCTCCGTTACACATTTCCATGCCTGGGTGTGGTAATAGCCATATTCCCCAGTGAAGTGGTTTTCTTTCTTTATAATCCTTATGACGTGTACATGCGACATCGCTACTTCAGTGACCTGAAGAAGTCATCTGCAATGGCAGTGAAACTGTCATCTGGAAGAAATGTGGACTTGTGCAGAGTAAAGCCAGGGAGATATAGATCTTCATTTACATCAATCTGCTTAAGTATTCTTAAAGAATTATTTTTATCTTCTGATAAAGCATTATCTCATCATCACTCATTTTTTAAAATTTTAGCGACTCAACCTACGAAATACATAATGCTCATATTGTACTCAGTTTAATAAAATCTAGCAATATGGATTTTTAATATCTTTTATGAGTTCATTCAATTCCAGTAATATCTTCAGGGCAGCATAGAAAGTTTTGTGTCTTTCAAGCACCATGTCGTATGTAATGTGCATTGAATGCTTCTAATGTTAGCCATGAAGCTGTGTGATTAAACCAGTTTTCTTGCGATAAAAGCTATGCTCTCCAATATTTCTATTTCATCTAAACTCTGAATGTCATCTAAAGGTTGGATGAGGAGAGACTTTTGGTGCTTTAGTGCAATGAGCTACATGTTTGCACTGTTGATGTACATATATGTATGTTACACAGCTTTATGTGGTTGTGATCATCTGCACTTCCCTATGCAATTCCATTGAAAAGTAGCTAATTCACTTATTTTTCACTGCAATTTATTTATGAATGGTAGGGAAATTAATTCACTCATTGTGGCTCTACATATACATATTTTCCAGGTTTTCCATAACCAAGGGTAGTAGACTTGGAATCAAATTGAAAGCATTTGAGAATAAATCAGTCTCATTCAGCCCATCCTTGTTAACCCTGAGCATGATTGCAAACATTAAAATATCAAGTGCAGACCACATTAATTTACCTGACAGTGTATGCTGATATTTTTTCCCTAAAGTGGGTTACAAGTTTTCTGAAATTACCATCAGGAATATCTTGATAAATTATCATCATCCATAAAGTTCTCCAATGTTGTCTTGACAATTTCTGTAGTTCCTTGCTTTTGGCAAGTTTGAGCCATCCCCATTGTACAGAATTTTAACTGAAATAGTGAGGAACATATCATTTATTTGCCATCATTAAATAAGTATTTTAGTAAATTAAAATTCACACAAATGCCAATACCACTTCACCAATGCTCCTGCATGTAATCACTTATTTTTGCTTTGTCCTTCACTTGAAATTGTTCATCTTCATTTCTCACTCCCTAGTTGGGTGATGGTTGGCAGTAAGGTTTCGCACTCTGGATGATGCCTTCAGAGCCTTCGCAAGGGAGGCCTTTGCTCTAGGTTGTTTTGGCTCTATCCAATGGGCTACTTTATGGGTATATATCCAAGAAACTCTATTAGATGGTCCAGTTGATGACAGTGTCAATCAGTTGGTTCCCTTCTTCCATTTCAAGGTGCATATATTTTGGCAGATATCGTTATTTTTCCCAATTTTTGACATATTTCAGATTAATAAAAGTTGGACTAATGTTCGGGAGATGATAAAAAATTGCATCTTGCATTGAATATATTCACTGGCTTTCTCATCTGCTTAATGGATATATCATGCTTTCATTGAGCAAGATTTTTATTATCTGCCTATTCCTGGATATTACTTTATTTACTGTGAAAACTGTAAACCAACACCAAGATGTTGACTTTCATTTCAGAAATTACTTGAACAAAGTGGGTTAAAATATTCTTGAATTGGCGTAATGAATATCTTGATAAATTATTAACTTCAATAACTCTCCTCTAAAACCATTCTGAGAAGTTCTAGCATTAATGAATTCTGTATTTGTGTTTCTATAGTCAAGGCTGTCTGCAGTATCAAACATGTGGGTGTATAACAAAAATTTTACATTTTAATAAAATATCTTGATACTGTGTGTTCGTGTGCAAACTAATCAGGTATCTAGGTACTATCTTTGAAAATTTCTGGCTGTATTCAAGTTAACTTGTAATTTATCAAAATAACCACTATTATCTTTAAAAGATGAACTAGTTTTAGCATTATCCTCCATTGATAAATTTTTGAACTACATAAGTATATATTTTTGTTCCAGCTGAATGTCTTACTAATAATTGTTCTTCATGGTAATCCAATGATATTGTATACATTATAAGTACATTTGATTGAGAGAGAACACAGTTAATATTTTCAGATATATTCGTAGTTGAATATGTATCTCCTGAATGTTATGGTGAGTCAATGGTAAAATTCAAGAAAAACTAATTATTCCCTTTTTTAATGATACGTAATATGAAATTTTGATGTCTTATCAATGTGTACATTAAATTACTGAACTTAATGAGTACTGCTCAAGCAGCATACTTGAGATTACTTTTCTAAAATATTCCAAGTGGTAACTTACGAATAAAGTGCCTCATTATATATATGGGAAGAAAAATTTTCCATGCTTTAAAAGCAATATTTGATGAGCATTGTTGTTAATTTATATAGTCATGTAAAGATGGAATCAATGGTGGCATATTTGGCTTTGCAATTGGATTGAAGTGCCCTTAACCAATGTGATTATTTTTCCGTTGAAGCTACAGTGAAATCTAAACCCTACTCGTTTACTGATTCAAAAATATGGTGCAGGAGTCTCAATTGCTATCCTTTATTATTTTTATTTGCGTTTTCCATTTGTAGGAGTAACTTCTCATCATACATAAATTGCTTAAAGTGATATCAAGGCAAAATAGCACAGAAAAACTGAGGTAATCATACCAAATATAGCAAGACTTGACCCAGAATCAGCAGCATTGATTGATGAAAATGACCCTCCATTAGAATTGCCTCAGCAATTTATGCAGCTGTGAAATCCTCAGATAAAATTTTAGCGCGATAAAAATCCAACCAACAGTCAGTTCAATTCGAGGAAAGAAGTAACCTATAACACAGGAGCAGAAAAGATTCATGTACATAGTTATATTAAATTAAATATTTTATGCTGACTGCTAGGGATTCTACCTATTAATATAACCTAAGTTTAGGCCCGCTGCATCAAACAAATCTTCCTTTATCCCTTTTTGAATATCACATAGATTCCTTTGCTGTCGTTTTGCTTCACAATTGTGGGTTGTTAAGGTAAGGCCTCTTTTGAATGCAAAGAAATGGAAGCACTTATCCCATTAATCTCATTAGAGGTGAACTGATGATTTATCATGATAAATGATATACATACAGTAAACTCTTGATTTTACGAAGCAGGATTTTACGAAGTTTTCGATTATACGAAGTGATATTGCGGTCCCGGTGAAAAGCCTATTATAAATACATGGCGCTATTCGATTATACGAAGTTTCGATTATACGAAATGTTTTGAATTTACGAACCTCGGCTCGGTCCCTAGGAACAAATGGCATTCGTTTATACGAACTACGGCGAAAAATTTGTCAACAAAACTAGTTACGCCGGCGTAAGTAGCTAAAAAATCAGCGCTTCCAACTGTGGTCCATCAAAAGTGCGAAATCGTAAATGATAATGCAACTTTGGAGAGAAATGGGTCGCCAAAAACCTCACTGTGGGAATTTAGGGGGAGTAGGAGTACAGTTAAAATATCGCGGCTGACATTATACCACTATTTACGTGCCTGTTCGTAAACATAGCATCGACAATAATTCGTAGTTTAACATGCCAGGAAGGTTGCGCGGAGTATTTCGTACACCCCTAATTAACCCTTTGCACTGCTGTGAACGTACTTCGAAGACTACTTGACTACTACTCGCCGAAGCACTTCGAAGGGTCCCTAATCCGGGACCCTTTCCTCGACGAGCTCACCCTCGCTGGCCCCTGAAACTGGGCTATTTTTTAATGCATTACCTGACGCAACCCTGGGTTTCAAAGGGCAAAGGTGCCATGGGGGGAAAAAGAGTAAAGTGAGTGTTACTGTGGGGCTGTGCGTCAACCAAACGGGCACGGACAAAATAAGCCCGATGTCATTGGGAAATTTGAAAGGCCACGGTGCTTAAAACATGTAAAATTGGAAGCCCTCCCCGTTTTTTACCATGCAAATAAAAACAGCTGGATGACCCGAGAAATTTTCCAGCAAACGGTTATACGTCTACAGAGAAAAATTGCTGGAGAGAACAGCAAAATTGTTTTAATAATGGATAATGCCACCGTTCATAAATACGTGGAAGATCTAAAATTGGCTAATGTTCGAGTCCTCTTTTTACCCCCGAACTCGACTAGCAAGTCCCAGCCCTTGGACCAAGGCATTATCCAAGATTTTAAAGTCCTGTACCGGAAGAAGCTTGAGCGGTATTACTTGCGATGGATCGGTATGTATACATTCATCTATTTTGCTCATGTGCGTTTGGATATCGATTTAGATATTTTTATTCATGATTATCATTCTTTCAAATCTATTTGCTACTTTTATAAATGGGAACAGAAATTAATAACATCCCGAAATGGACGTTGATACATGCAATCCGCGCCATAATATCTTTTCGTGTATATATTGGCCTTTGTGAATGAACAACTTAAATATCTTAAGTATTGGGCTCTATTTACCGCCAATTTATATTTCAGGCTTCTCGTAATGAAGACGCACTTCCAAGTCTAACCATGAACTTTCTTCTCACGCGCTTCCCCGTTCTCCCATGCTGGGGTTCTGTCTTTCAAAAGCCTTTGTCCCTTCCCTCCTGCCGCCTTTGACTGATCTTGCTGACACCCACCTTACGCATCCCAAACCCCTCCTTCCCCAGCATTTCCCATTCACTCCCTCCCTAACGTGACTGAGCTTGTGTGCGTCGCAAAAAAATACATACGGCCCCCAAAAGTAGACTGAGGCAGAGCTGAAGGCCATTTCCCCACCCTTCTTTGTCCTGCCCCCTTCACCAGTCCTTGTGATGACCACACTTCTTCCCTCAGGCAATCCCCATCCCACTCTTATTCACCCCACCCACTGGGAACGTTCCCCGATTGTGGAGAAGGGCATGGTTCATCTTTACCTGCGACGGGGGGAAGTTATTAACCGGAGAGAGGCGGAAGAAGTATCTTCCACTATCGGGAAAATGGTGCCGCGCTTATAATCGTCTCCCTTCTTCTCAGCTGCCTTTTTAATTGAAATTAATTTCTTTGGTCTTTCCACACTATATTTATTTACGATTATGGCGCGACTATTTTTTAGTGCTAAAACTAAGAAAATCTTTTCTCTATGTCAATGATCCTTTGCCTAACTTTCAATACGGCGGAGAAAGGAACACGAAAACTAAATGAGGTGACGGTACAGGTTTTTGCGTGTCATTTTTTGGGAATTCACGCTAGCGAACCAATACTAAACCACGTTGAGAAATGATAAAACGTCTCTTGTAGGAAAACAATCAATGTGGATAATAACGTTTCTATCTATATTTCTCCGATACTGTAAGATGTTTCTCCTGTCGTTTTCCGGTTGGAACCTTGCTCCTGTCGGCATAAAAGGAGAGAAACATACTATATGAACAGGTCACCTCACACCCGGTATGAAGAATACAGTCCTGATGAAGAATTAAGTCTTTTATGGCAACGTCTGCGAAGATGATGGAACACAGTAGTCGGACGGAGAACTCAAACAGAATTTACTTCAAATATTCGCCAGAAGATAATTACATCCTACATTATTTACGATCGTAATTGAATCTCAGTGAAAATAGAGCACATTCTGCTGAAAATACGAAGTAACTCGAAATATTAACTTACGAAGGTTATTTTGGAAACAGGCTAAGACCCTTGTTTTTCTTTTTTTCTCGTCACTGAGCGATAGAGGGCGACATAAATGGCGGTTAGGCCGGCTGCCGCTAAAATTCCGTGGGTGTCAGAAACAAATATCTATCTTTTGCATACTTAATAGTAGCTATTGGCTCCTAACCACAAATTTATTACTGTACATTCTTATAATAAACATTGCAATTCATTACTTGATTACGTTTTCTAAACTGGTCGGGAATTTCTTTAGCGATCGTTGATGTTGAAGTATGAACAAGAAATGGGAATTTTATGGTGGTATAATTATTTAACGATTTTTCACATCATAAATCGATAGCAAAAAGCCTTTTCTATGAATTATACCGAGAATAACCACCGAAAACATTTAAATAAGACCACTAAAGACAAAAAACGGCGGAAGAAACAAAAGCGAACATTTTTTTCGTGACTTATGAAAAAGGTTTGAATTTACGAAACTCGATTTTACGAAGTGCCAATTTTCCGGTCCCACTGACTTCGTAAAATCAAGAGTTTACTGTATGTATATAATTTATGTTATACCCTGCTCTGCACGTATCCAAAATTAGCCAATGAACATCCCCCTGAATTATAGAAGGACTGCTTGGGGGGTAATACCCTTTGTTGTGCCAATGGATTATTTAAATGGTATAATAAAAACTTTTCCTGATCTCTGTTCTATGTGAAAGGGGAGTTGCACCTTCTCTAAATTAATTTTTGTGCAGATACCAAAATCAGGGCAGTCTCAAGGGTAGAAGGTGCAATTAATTTTGCCAAGTCGGTACTGTGCATTAAAAAGTGACCCACTACCTTCGATTTGGAAGGGGTAGTTCCCTGTCCTCCATCCCTATGAGGAGGGAGGAAAATTCCTCCTCCCAGGACCCGTCGCCCACAATCTTAGATTCTGAGTTGATTTCCTTTGTGCAATTATTTGATGATAAAATATCTCAACCTTAAAGTGTCTACCTCATTAATGACAGTTTATTTTTATAGTCTTGTCTGGCCCTTCCTGTTGTACATTTCGGGATTTATTTCCTTTGGCAAGAAAACTAAGTTATTATTTCTTCTACGTCACATTACGGCTATCAGAGTGAAAAAATTAGTGGAAAAGGAATATTTCCTTTACCTCTTACGCTGTCATTTTCAAGTAAGTTTACCCATTTGTCTAAGGTGAGGAATATCAACTCAGGAATTAAGATTAAACAATAGACGAGTCTTGAATCTCAGGGCAAGTAAACGATGACTACACAATTTTATTTGACTCCATACATACTTATTCCAGCTTCTCAAATTTAATGACATTTATTACAGATCCAGGAGGTCAAGGAAAGGTTAAAAAAAAAACAGTTGTTGAATGGCCTTGAAATGCATGAGAAATCCAGAATCACTTGTAATCCATCCAGCTTAGTGAAACACACTTTCTCAGACTTTTTTCGACTCCATAACTGTAGAATATTTTTCAGTAAGCCAATTGTCTTATGGTGGTCATTAAAAATGTATGGGAAATTTATTGTTTGCGCATTATGAATTTTTCAATAATTTTACGTTGGTACATATTTTGACTACTCATACTCAAAATCATGAGATTCCATTGTTTTGCATCCCTAATTGTGTTTGTCCCAAGTGGTACTACTAAGATTTCACTGTAGTTCCCTGTTCTTGTTACAAAGGTTGATAAAGTTCCTTTGATGTTGTTATATTTATTCATCCAAGTATCCAAGAAAGTGTTTATATATATTGATATAGGGGTAAGAATATGTTGGCTCTTTGGTTGATCATAGCTAAATATTTTGATGATGATCTATTTTTGATTGAAGTAATATTCTAGTCATGGTAATGTAAGGTTTGTTGCGAGTTTTAATTTTACATTTTTGACTCTAATTCACTTTACATTTGTTTAAAGTATAAAAATTTTGGTCAGGTTATGTTCACCTTTGGTATAATCATCATTGTGATCATGTACAAAATACTGCTTAGCAAATGTATACCATTTCGTGTTTTTGTATCCTTTCTGTTTTTAGAAACTTTATGCAGCCAGATTCATTATAAATCTGTATTTGGTATGCAATTATTGTGGTGTAAGGCTACGAGAAATTAGTTGCCAGAGTAAGTGACCTGAAATACTCTGTGATGAGTTGATATATAGTGGCCAAATATTTTTAAACAGTGGCTTAATTCTTGCAAGGCAATGGTCATTTTTTGAGTGATTGTCTATATTGGTTTAAAATTTCTAATGATGGAAATTTTAGTTACTATGTATACAGCAGTCTAATTTTGGAGTGTTGTTAAGCATTATACTTGTGATCATTAATTAAGTGATTAAAATTTTGAAGCTTTTGCTTTATATGCATAAATTGGGTCTTTTATTTTATTTTTCCACCAATGAAGTCCCTGACCATGAAAAATGAAATTGTGTACCATTGAAACTGTAGGATATAGAGCAATCAGTTGAGGTAAAGCAATCTAAGTCTTCATGTGATTTCATGGTGTGATGGACAGCAAATGGCATGGGAGCATAGTTTTGTTGTCTGGGATTAGAGATGATGTGGGTAGAGGGATAGGGATAGAGATAATGTGAGTAATAGGTAGTAAGTATCTGGAAGCTGCGAAAGAAATAGTGGGAAACTTGGTACCAAAGAGATATCTTACACCAGCTGTGTTTGCTATTGTCATAAGTTGATGGAATAAGGAGGAACTCTTGTTAGTGACTATGCTGCAGGGTGTCTCACATTTTAATCACTTGCCACTTAAAAGTTCATGGAGCTGATCTAGAAAAGAAAAACTCATTTACTTTTACCAGTATTCGAAACTGGATCTCTGCATTAGGTGATAATTGCCCTACCACTTGAGCTAATCATGCAGTCTTAACATGGGGTTGGCACTCTGGATCAAGAAGGGTACAATGGCCTGGGAGCCTGGTGAAGACTCCACAAATCGTTCAATCTTGAGGAAAAGGTGGTTTATGGTTCTAGGCAAGTGATGCCACGTAATGCCATGTTTGTGTGTAGTGCCATAAAGAGAGTGGTTAGCAAAATTTTCAAAGAAACAGAATCTTGCACATAGGAAAAATAATAGTGAAGCCGGGCCTGACCTTGAATGCCCAACTAGCTCCTAAAATTTCAATTTAAATAGTATCTTTGAAACAAAGTTCCTGAATATCAACCTCACCTTTCTCAATTACTAGCTTTTTGTGGAACTCAATCTCCAGCTCCATGAACTTTTAAGTGGCAAGTGATTAAAATGTGAGACACCCTGCAGCATAGTCACTAATTGAGCAATGACAAAGTCATGCATATTTTGATTTGAGCATTGTTTTTATCTCCTGCTATCAGTTCTTGAAAATATTTTTACTACTATATATATTTTATTATTTTTATTTTAGTGCATGCCTGCTCATGGGTTCTCCTACCTCCGAATTCCAATTCCGCACTCTAGAACTTCTCCATTAGTATCCATGGCTATGCCATTCATGTTGTACACTCTATACCTTCCCTTCATGAAGATAGCTCTTAATCCACTTACAAAAGAAAGATACATAAAAGAAAATCTAAATATATATTGGTACATATGTTGAGTAAGACCAGGACACTTGTGGGGAAGGGATGTTGTAACAAAGTACATCATTGAAAGTTTTGGGAGTCTTGTGCACTTATATTTGGAGGTTTTACTAAAAATGAAAACAGATACGATTGATGGTAACATTGTTACAAATAGTAGCCTTGAGAAATATAAATGGGCAGTTTTGACTGAGGGATGATCAATGAATTTTCGGGGGTTTCAGCAATTGGTGGGGGAAGGCAAACTGATGTGTGAAACTCTTACTAAATAAAAAGTGAATGTATATGTATCCTTTGGAAACTTCACGATGAGAAAAAAGTCAATGCACAGGATTGTAGGCCTTGCATTGACTAATTATCTACCACAAAGGTTAGCTTAATGCATTGAATGGTGAGGTAGTATTCACTACACACTGTGCAACACAATTTTATAAGTTTTGAAGGAAGAAAAAAAAGAAGAAAGGTATACCTTTTTGCTTTTTGTCTTTGGGGAATCCCACTAGTAACCAATGTATCTCTTAAACCACAAATTATTTTTGAAAATATATTAAGCTAATCCTTGAGTGGTGGGTATTATGCACATTGAGTAGAAATCTTCACTGCAGTAAAAAAGTCATCACTGATTGAAGAAAGAAAATAGATATTGAAAAAAACTAAAATAAATTGAGTGATAGGTGAAATGTTTGTAGAAGATGGAATTTGGGGAATAATATAGTGTGACAAATACAGAAAGCAAATGTTGTGGTTGTCATGGCATAACTATCGATATGTGCTGGGGTCATTAAAACTGAAATGCGATTCGACATAACATGGGCAAAGGGACATGGATAAAATGGGAGGATAAGGTTTGCTTTCATGAATTTAGGTCCAAGATGGGTGGGTTAGTTAAATTATACCATTATGATCCGGATAAGATACCTTTCGTAGTTTAAAATAAGGTTGGGAATTAAATTGCTTGGTAAGTCTAATGTCTAATACTAGCTCAGCTGATGGACTCAAAATTCACAAATGATTAGCTCTTACATTTGAATTACTGAAATGGATTTGTCATGTCCAGGAACTAAAACTCTGGCGGTCTAGAGAGAGAGACTTATGTTGCAAATATGATTGGTGCGAGAGGAAATGATGTATCAGGAAAATTCAATATCAGGGCTATTCAATAGGATATACCTATACGCAACAAAGTTTCGAAATAGGTACAAAAATATTGCTACTATTTTGTCGATTTAAGTTTAACTGATTCTGGTTGGGGAGTAGATAGAAAATTGGCGATGGAAATTGAAATATTTTTAAGAGGAAATAACTCCAAGAAAAAATGACCCAAAATTCGATCCTTAAATGGAAATTGATTGCTTATATTTTCATACTAGCTATTTCAACTAGGTGAAGACTACCTTTCCTATCCTCCTTATGTATTCAAGTTGCCTTGAGAGCTACGATCATTTCTCTCTCACTGCTTGCATCTACTGTGGGTCAATCATCTAAATGTCAAAGGCTTCTTGAGCTTAAATTGTTGAGCCGTAAAACTCCAATGGCCGATTGTCAATTTAACATCATAGCTTTGACATCTTCAACAATTGCATAAATGACCTGCTGATATAATCAAAATTACTCAGGAGAAGAGGAGCACCTTTTTCATTGGGAAATTGCTTCAATAACACACTGCTGCATGAGTAGTGCTGTAGTTGGGCCGGTACGGGATACCCCCTAAAATCCAAACTCGTTATGAGCGTACCAGTTAAAATACCTTTGCAGCCGGATGTATAATACATGTTCATCTGTTGGAATTTTTGGTGAGTACCTCCTAAATTTTTTTTCCAACTACAGCACTGTGCATGAGAGTAACAGCTAAAGGATGGACTATACAGTAGAGAAAAAGATTCTCAACACTGTCAGTAAATTCTGGTCAAATGGGGAACATGATAGAAATAATTAATATCAACACTGAAATCATAATAATTCATTCTATTTCAATTAATATGAATCTCTTTCCGGTGCGACAAATTCATTCGGGGTATCCATTACTAGTAGGTATGTAATACCTAATTGTGCAGGAGGGTGGAGGTCCAGAGACAAGCTGAATTTACTCAAGCAGCGATTTGTTGCGTGGGCCACATTACAACGAACATTAATATCACATGCATAGCGACTTGGCATAACGTCAGAGTTGAAAACTTGAGATGAGCATCTTTTTGTTCATAGCAACTTAAACGAGTGTAAATTTCATAACAATTAACGTTTGAGAGAAATTAACAGTTGAGAAAAATTATTTTTATAATTCCAAGAAGAGCCATGCTCACCCTCTTAAGTTATATATAGCACCGCAAAATAAACAGAAACAAAAAAAAACGGGCATATATAAAGTGGGCACCCAGGGTGCAGGGTAGGGCGGATCGCAAAAATCGATTTTTGTCAAATCCATCTGGCCCAATGAAAAAAAGTTGTGGGACCGATCAAAAATAAGGCCTGAAAAATTTGAGACCTGTACGTGAACCCCTGACCCTCGCTCAAATGCAATTTAGGGGGGGAGGGTCAAAATTCGAAAAATATAATATTTTATGGTCATTCCCTATAGATTTTGCCGAGTTACTGCCCTTTTAGGGCAAAATTTTCGTGCATTTTGACGTATCTACCACCGTTTAGCCACAAAATGCCTAATTTGAGTCCGCGTCCGCGAAGAAAATATTCCAACGCCCACGCAGCGTCGCGGATACCAGAGCCGCAGGCCGATCCCTTCCCCTCCACGCTCGCTTCTCCCCCTCCCACGCCTCTAACACAGCAAAATTCATCCCGCGCATGCTGCTAGGAGGTCGTTTATCTTTGATAATATAAATCAGAAGATGGTAGAAGGTAAAAAGCGATGCGTAGTGAGACGACTTGTCCCTTATTTGGCGCCTCGTCGGCGTTAAACAAATCGATGTTACCAACTTTTAGAGAAGTGATGAAATAATTTTAGACCTGCGCACGCAGGAAAGGAGACTACGGTCTTGAAGACGCCTCTCGAGTGGCTATGAAGGTGTGCGAACTATGGTGACGCGCTTCTCTTCCATTATGAATGTGACTAAATGGATTTTGCGGTACCACAGGAAGTACTAAAACTTACGGAAAATCGTAATAGGCCAAAAGTCGGGTTTTATTGAAGTATAAGACCTAAACAATTTTAAAGGAGCATTTTAAATTATGCGATATTTTTGCGTTTAAGTGCATGGAGGAGCATAAGGTTCCCCCAATGAGAAGTATTTTGAGAGACAATCTGACGAAAAGAAAGATGATGGCTGCTGGATTTAACCCTAAAGAAACTCGACAACCGAGGGAAAAAGGGAATCAAAGGAGAACGTTGAGTCATCATCGTCAATTCTTGTACGGGAAAATAGTATCAAAAATTTTCTTCATCAATACATCCAAAGAAAATTAAACTGGCGAGAAATTAGCCGATTTGTATCTCTACTTTCCTCATGAAATAAACATTAAGGACTATAACCTCAAATTGGAACTTCTTCGGGGAAAATGCGTCTGCCAACTGTGATAGAGGTAAATGCAAGAACCAAGCAACAGCAATGATCGTTCCCGTAACTTAAGCTGGCGCAAAAGTCATAACTTCATAAGATATATCAAAGCTAGAGTACCAGAATTACTTACGTAGACAGAAAAAGATGCTAATTACTGTGAGTAAGAAAAGAGAGGTGTCATCAAAGGGCCTTATTTTATTGGAATGAAAGACTATACTCTTGTCTGATGAAAAAAGGGAAGAGGACTTATCAATACAAGTTTAGAGGGGAATGTGTGGTGTTAGTTGAAGAAACAGGGTCCCACATTTGGAGGTTTGCCTCCCCCGTCGGAGGATTAGCAAAAGTTATATAATCTGCGATTATCGATTCCTTTCCGAGTGAAAATTAGATACACAGAATTAAAAAGGATTTGATTATGATGGTACCAAGCGAATACCGCCCAAAAAGGAGGCATCATCCCTTTGCTATAAGCATAATTCCAACATCCCTTGCAGTGTGGGTAAACTCTTCTCGGGATTCCCACCGGGTTAATTTTTCCATAATGGCCAACATTTCAAGCTCCGACTGGGGGCTCATCCTAAGGGATAAATTTTGTTGAACCCCGAAAAGTGTTTACCCACATCATTCGCCGGGAAAGCATCAAATCTTATTTCATCCCTTACAGTGGTATTTTTACTAATTGCACTATGATGACTTGGATTTGCGACGTAAACGTTGGGAGGGTAATCTAGGGACCCAATTTGCGTTGCTGCAAGGATGCGTTTGGCGACCAATCCGAGATTTTTTTAATTGCTGGATTTTAATATCGACATAAAGGCTGATGATATATTGGAGAGAGACTCCGGTTCCTTCGGCTATATCTGAGCTTAGCGCTGTGGAATTTAAAAATCTATTGATGAAAGTTCAAATTTAAATTTCAATATTCCTTTAATTATACATACGGACGAGAGATTCGCGAAAGAATTCACCAAAACTTTGTTAACAGCAGCAAAAGACGAGGAATGACACTAACATAAGAAATACAGACTGGAAAGCAGGTAATTGAGTAATTCGTTCGTGATTGTTCCTCTCTGGACAATGCTGATACAACAAATATTAGTAAGACTAACGAAGAAAGACGCACTTGGTGTGAATTTTGTTGCATCTGGGGCGTTCGAGAGGGGAGCGGGGTGGGTACGCCGATGGCCATCACCCTTATTCATCCATTTAGTCACAGCTGTCGGACAATACCGGAATAGAAATGCATAACCTATGTTCCCAAACCTTCATAGCCACTCGAGAGGCGTCTTCAAGACCGTAGTCTCCTTTCCTGCGTGCGCAGGTCTAAAATTATTTCATCACTTCTCTAAAAGTTGGTAACATCGATTTGTTTAACGCCGACGAGGCGCCAAATAAGGGACAAGTCGTCTCACTACGCATCGCTTTTTACCTTCTACCATCTTCTGATTTATATTATCAAAGATAAACGACCTCCTAGCAGCATGCGCGGGATGAATTTTGCTGTGTTAGAGGCGTGGGAGGGGGAGAAGCGAGCGTGGAGGGGAAGGGATCGGCCTGCGGCTCTGGTATCCGCGACGCTGCGTGGGCGTTGGAATATTTTCTTCGCGGACGCGGACTCAAATTAGGCATTTTGTGGCTAAACGGTGGCAGATACGTCAAAATGCACGAAAATTTTGCCCTAAAAGGGCAGTAACTCGGCAAAATCTATAGGGAATGACCATAAAATATTATATGTTTCGAATTTTGACCCTCCCCCCCTAAATTGCATTTGAGCGAGGGTCAGGGGTTCACGTACAGGTCTCAAATTTTTCAGGCCTTATTTTTGATCGGTTCCACAACTTTTTTTCATTGGGCCAGATGGATTTGAAAAAAATCGATTTTTGCGATCCGCCCTAGTGCAGGGGCCTCCTTAAAATGCAGAAAATGAAGACAAATTTAAACAGCAGTCTGACTTGTTTTGATGAGCATGCTCAAGGGCAAGGCCGCAGCAAACAAGTGCTGTACCTCCGTAAATAATAATACTTTAAATAAAAAAATAAAATAAGATGGGATGAAGATAATGGGAGCGGCCGGGATGATTCGCTCTCCCTCCCCCCAAAATGAGGATCTATACACGACACTGCTAAAAATTAATGCATATTTGAAATCTTCTATCTAGAATCAAAATGTCACCCTTTTTCATGCAAGTTTTCATTGAATGTACCGATTGCAAGATTGATTTCAGAATATCGGCATCATTTTGTGGTTGGAATTAAAATCGGTATTAGTTTGAGCGTTAGTGAGAGGACTAAATATGTGCAAGATGGTATGAAACGGGTGTTATGGGGGCACAGGTCATGAAAAAACAGCAAAAATGGCCAAAATAGCATATTTTATATTTTTCGCGGTGTTCCACCTCCTAAATATTCTTTTTTCATTACATTAGCCGAAAGGTGTTTAAATAATCCTTCTAAAAACACGGTTTTTCTTTGTGGCCCTCTCAAAAATATTTTATGAAAACTAGCGTTTGAAATTTTCAAATCGACGCCATTTCTCCTTATGCCACTGAAAGGTTGTGAAAAAATTGTGCATCTGCTCCATTAAGAAAACCCTCAAATACCGCAAACTGCATTGAAAAATATGCTTTCTACCCCGAGATATTTAAAAAACAGTGTAAATAGAATTTTCGAGCTAGCCGGCCCTGGTGGGCTTCTAGCGGGCTGGAAGTGTGGAGAGAGTAGTCCTATTTGATCCCAAATCCGGGATTCCTATTTGATGCCCCTAGTCCGGGAAAGGAGGGGGGACTTTTCAACCTCTCATTCGGCTATGCCCTTTCAACGGATGACGTCTCTTACTAATCACTTTCGTCCAAAAAGGCGTCAAAAATTTGCTTATAAACGGCAACCATACACAAAATTGTTCTGAATTCCCAAAAGGCTGCATGAAAATCTACTCACCAAAACATTCCTAGCCCGAAGGATTACGGAATGAAGTCTCTAGTGGCAAGGATTACTCTTCTCTAGAATGGAGACAGTAAGAAACCAGGTCCTCGAGTCTACGAGACGACACTTGGGTGTAAAACCTGCTAATGGAGATAAATTAAAAATAAGCAGCTATTTAGAATTATACCACGGAAAGTAAGCATGGCAGTAACCACTTGCATTAGTTCACTGTCAAATCATATATGAACTATGTTACTAACCGTAAAAATCTATACATTGTGATACAACGAAATACATGCGTACGAGTACCTAAACTGAGCAGAGGGGACTTACACTGAAAATGTGGAAAGGTCAGCACATTCCAGTCACACCATAGCAGTCCTGATCCCGCGGATTCCACACCTCCAGTATCAACGAAGAGCACGCACGATCCGAATAGATGTTTTTCCGCGGAAGCTCTAGATGGCGCGCCTAATATAAATAGAGCCCCATTCAACGGTGTTCCCTAGGAGTCAACCGACGAATGAGCCGGGGATGAAGCCCAGCGTTAGGGAATCCAGATAAGCCGACTCACGTAGTACCCTCAATTATAAGATAAGAATAAGATGGCTCGAACATGCGAGGAATTACGAAACATTGAAGTTCTCAGTTCTGGGATTCGTGCGCTCGCAGACGACAGTTCTAAAGAAAAAATTCCCTTTTTCCTTGCTTAGTCCTAAGGAAGAGAACATAGGTGAGTCAAAGCTATGCCGCAGTGGAGTGGGGTATCGTAAAATAGTTCTATAACCACGATTGTAATGGCAAAAGCCGACATAACACGAATACTTAAACCTGATTGGCTGACTGACGATACAGACGAAAAGTACAGAAAAGTAAGATTTTTCAAACGCATTTTTTTCCGATGTTATGTCACAAAATTTAGTAAGCAAACCTCAGATAGGGACTAAAATATCCCAAAATACATAAAAAAACGAAAAATCAGAACTACCCTAAAACTTGTCTCCAAAGGCCCATTTTGAGGGCATCTTGATTGGAATAATATTGCTTATTTCGACTGGATTTTTCCATAAGATTGCGATGACTGTAGGAATGAGTCTAAATAATTTCGTAGTGGAATCAATGGTGCATGCCAGTGGAGAGCTAAAACTATCTAAAAAAATCAAAAACAGTGACGAATCCAGATGGGGGCGCGCCACCCCCTTACCACAACTATAACTTTTTTATATCATAAGATGGCATTTTCTTGTGTACGTGTGAATTAAATTTAACTAAAATTTTCTTAAAATCTGCATCTGACTTGATTATTTTTTATTAGGATAAAAGTAAAGTAACTCAAGATATCTTTTGAACCCCCCCCCCTCGAGTTTTTCGGTATCTGCTACTGGAATAGCCAAGAGTCACTATGTCAGCACGTACATGTGGCTTGGTGAATGTTGGGATAAAACCCCTCTGCCAAACACCCAAAAGTTGGCTCGTTGGGTATCATGTGTGTGCCATGAAGATTGGTTCAGAGGGGGTGCAGAAATTCGTATGAGGGCTCATCGTGGCTATGGGAGGGAGGGGATGGGAAATGGCTGGAAGCGGGCGGGCACTCTGCGGGTTTAGCGGAGTGAGATGGGCCGCGCGCGCAGATAGGAATTCGGATTTCTTCGTCGGCTTGTTTTTCGCCGCTCGAGGTTTCATCAAAAGAATAGGACGCCCCGGGCAAAGACTGGGGATGAATATCGGAGGTTTGAGTGTGGGCGGGGGCAAGAGGGCTGTGCAAAGGGGCTACGTGATGGGGAGGGAAAAATATCCTCCCCTGAGAGATGCAGTGCTTTATCCGAAGCTAATGACGAAGTTGCTGCCCTCTCGTCACCGAGGGAAAGGATTAAGGCTTCTCTCCCTTTCAAGGTACCTGCACCTCCCTCTTCCTCTGTTTATTCCGCTGTAAACGGCATTAAGGTGAGATTTTCATCCTCCCCACCTCGGCGCTCCCGGCGATGTTTTCCGCGAAACCTGTGTTCACGCACTCCTTTGTCCCTCGTGTGCAAATTGCGAAGGGCCCCACGGCGAAGAGTGCATTTTGAATGCATCGTAAAAGTGTGGAAAATGAGGTAAACCTCAGGATACATTCGTATAGTTGGTATGCTCTCAAATGTTTCTTCAAAAGAATCGGCTCATGATGCTGATGGCAGAGAGAAAAAGACGAAGTTTCGTGTTTCGACGAAAGAAAAACCTTATTCGAGGCAATAAATGGATTACGACTGAAAGTTATTTTTTCAATTTAATACGTAACGGCAACCATTTTCTTTTACACAAGTTAGTGATACTGCCAAGGGAACTGCATAAAGAATGCCCAATTCCATCCCATAGAGGGCTGATTTCTGTCGCTATTTCGGTCTCATTTTAATCGGTTTTCAAACATGTCCACGGTGCGGTGATGAGTGCAATACGACGCACTTTTATCAAATATTTTGCAGCATAATGTTTGTCATTGCGAGGAATAGTATTGAAAAGTAATGCATTGGAGAGATCACATCATCATGCGGATAAAGTTCGACTGATACCCCTAATTATACCTTATTTCGCTGTGAAACTCGGATCAATTTGTCCGTCTTTGGCAAGTGACGAGTGGCGACTTTTGTTAACCATTTAAATGCGCGGTGAGTGACAATGCTTTTATTGGCCAACTTGAGGATCCTCTATTTTAATATTCGTGGATACTGCATCGCAGATATTAAACTTCTAAAAATCGACCCCAATCGCAAATTACGGAATAAGAAATTCGTAGAATCCAATGGGCATCGTACTATTATAAATGAGATTCAAAGTTTTGATATTGCAAGCCTTTTTCGAATCTGATCGTGAATAAAATCACAGGAACTTGAAATACAAGGTTCGTCAAATTGCTAGACGGAGTCCTGTTAGTTAATATGGAATTCTACCAAATATTTAAGCAAACAAAAGTACGGAAAACACAAAAATAAGTAAATTTTCAGGGTTCAAATGGAAAGAATGTGGGGTAAACTACGACAGCGATCGCTCTGAAGCTTGAAACTTAATACTGCGTGAAGATATTTTTTTTACCTATGCATAAATATTTTTAGTTTCATACCGCTCAAAAAGAACGCATAGCAACCAAGGATGATATTAATGATTTTTAGGGATGGGGCAATTTTTAGACCTTATTGAACGCTTCTATGTAGTCCACGACCTCCAGCAGCAGGAAAACAGTATTTGTAATTAATTTTTTTTGAGATTATCAACACTTTTTCCAGAAGAAACATTTGTTATTTCAGTAATGATAACATAAGCTGGCTGCTCTCTTTTATTTTATTGGTCAAATTAACTGTCCATGCCATTCATTAGTCAAACTAACAGGGTGATATCAAAAGTCTAAGAATAGAGCTAGTGGAATACAGACAAGGGCTAACGTCAATGCAGGATGCAGGAATGCAGGAATCCAGGATGCAGAGAAGAACAGCCGTTTTCACGAAGAGGGCTGGAAGATAGCCACTCCCTTCAGCGCGACGAACTTTTTGTGTACGAAAGCATTTGTATTAATTGAATCGGCATGATGCAATGAGGATGAGGCCGTAGTGTCTTAGTGATTCGAACAAGTTCCTCAACGAGAAAAAGAAATATGATAAATGATAAAATGAATTAAGAAAGTTCTTTTCAGACGGTATTCGAGAGAGGAAAAAGGCTTGCACTGTCAAGAGCAATCTATACGAGCTTCTCATGCTTTTGATGACCGCCGCTGCTAACTATATTGCAAGTATTGAAATTTAATTCTAACTATTCTTGATTTTTTCGGCGATATCTCCTGCGTATCATTTTCTTTCATTAGACAATATGATATTCCGATAAAGAGACGTAGGAGGTTCGCAGCGACTTGCTAACTTTGATTATTAAATTAATCAATTAATTAATTAAAGGTACATGAAGCAGAATACGATAGATTATGTAATTTCCATTGACAGCCTCGTAGCATGGTAATCAGTATTGCCCGAGCAGGACTGCGATTTTATTCGGCTCCCCCTACTCCAAGATCAAAGACAGGGGGGCTAGGTTAAGGGGCGAAAGGAGGAGAAAATTCTAATTCGCGTCGGGATCGAATTAGGACTACTATGGCCTCATCGAATCCTAGGGTTTCCATAATTCCTGTGCCGAGTGCTAACAGTTACAACGACTAGAGGGTCCCAGAAGTGGATCATGGACTTGCACGTATATACTCCAACCCACCTTTGCCACTCCGCATCTCTGCAGCAGTCCCTTAGAAAAAAATTATGAATGAATTCTTATGCGAAGAAAAAAATCAAATCACGTGTTCGGGATGAGCTGGCAGTCATTTTGCATCTGGGATTTTAACCCGGCTCTCACTAATGTATTTCCAATCACTCCATTTCGTTAAATCACCAATATATTTTCCGGCTTCGCCGTTACAAATATTCATGTAAGTATGAGTTTTACTTACCTCATTAATGTCTCTCCTTTCATCACAGATTTTCTGTTTGACACGCACAGCATCTAATTTTGTATTTGTAATACGCGGGTTCTTATATGTGTACTTAAAAATTATCCAAATACTTTTACTAAAAATTGAGGATGACCATACACACCACATCTTCCTCATTAACTAAAGCGATCATTTTTTCATCATCGCCATATCTTTAATCACATACAAGCCCTGAAGAAGGAAAAATAAAATTCTGATGCTTTGGCAAATTAAAGATCGTTTCCATATCAGACCGTAACTAATTACGTGCGTGATATTAAAAAGGCCGAAATTTTGTTCACACATCAAATTCGAAGCGTGGTATCCGGAAAAAAAGGAAGCGACAGTACCGAATCATTGGACTAGTTCCTTTTGGTGAGCGAGACACACAAAGAACGAGTCCGGGGGAAGGAACGAAACTGCCCATGTCAGCGAGAAGACTCGACGACAGGGGGAGGGGTTGAAAGCTCGTCTCAAGTCACAAGACTCCCGTCCTAATCGGACAATATGTAAACGGTAGTTATCGTGTCCTATATACACGCTTTACACGCGGTCGATAGGGACGATTTATTCGACCGTGAAGGGACGGAGGATCGGGAGACGAAAAAGAAACGGAAGGGAAAGGAGACAGAAAACAACAAAAAGATGCTAATAATAATAAAAACGAACGAATAAAACTCATCGATAGGGATCTACGCACCCTAACCACCGCGCCGGAACATTCCTTTCGGTTACCCACTCCACACGAGCCGAAATAAATAAATAAAAGAATAACGAAAAGACCCGCAACTCATACCTCGTCTTTTCCAACCTCCAACCCTACCCCCCTCCAAACTTTTCACGGTCAGCATGAGAAAAAACTCGTTAGTTACAGCATCCATCCATTTTTATTATCATTTTCGTCTCTTTTTCTTTCCAGTTCTTCCTCACCCTCTCCCGAACCCGAGTTTGTTTTTGTCGTCGGAGTGGAAGGGGATTTTTTTATAAAGGGGTGAGGGAAAGGGGACTTAGAGAACGAGGTAGTTACCGACTGAGGATGGCCACTAGCGCTCCCACCTCCTCTCCGAATTTCTGTGGACGCCGATAAAGCAATCCACGCCCATTTGAAATAAAAAAAGCGGTCCGTGAGAGAGGCTGCAGATGGGAGAAGGGGTGGGGATGAGGAAAAGCTATTTTTCGTCGATGGGGAGGAGGACAGAGCGCGACAGCATTCGGATATGACCGTTGAAGGGTAATATGAGGTTGCCGGCGCACAGTGGGCCGTTATCGAAAAAACTGGCCAAAACCTCAAAATTGATTTTTTGTTTTGATTTGTGTCTGGAATTGGAAATTTTGTAGAGATTTTGTCAGTACGTTAGTGCGTGTTGTGACGATACCGTTTTAGATTGGTTACTTTTTTTTAAACAAAATACATAGCCTCAAATTTGAAAACATTTCGCCAAAAATGCCCGCATTGAATTTTTGTCGAAATTTGACATCTTAAAAAAATGGTACACGTTTTATAGTAATTTATTTGTAACAAAAATACACAATATTATGAAATGGTTTTTATATTATTCATTCTCATCAAGTTTCATGACATTTCAGTTGTTGTGTTTGTGGTTGATACGATGCAGAATTTGTTTTCCGTGGAATCATTGTGTTTGTGTAGGGTAATAAAAAATGGATCATCGAGGTAACTCAAAGTATTTTCACCACATATTCAACAAAACCGGTAGAGTGCCGGGACGTTCCGGATAATGACAGCGGGGAACGCTTACAGAGGGAACTTGTTGGATATACGCCGCATAAAAATGGCAGACACTCATAAAAATAGGCTATATATGCCTGATTGAACGTGAAATAATCAACATAACTCGTAAAGAGCAAATCCTTTAAAAAAAATATTTTTAAGATTTTTCGAAAATTCGATCGAAATGAGCGATCCGCCACCTCCCTCCAAAAAAGGGAAGATTATTAATTCATTTTTTACAAAAAGAACCATTATAAAAGGCCAAATAATGATTTTAAATACATTAATGTAAATGTAACACATTTTTACAAACGCCATAAATGTCACATTTTTCGAACATTTGATCGAGATGTGCGAGAAAAAGACATAATTCGATTTTTAAAAATTCTTTGCGATAAGGGTAACAAGAAGCAACTTTTCCGCGCTATTACGACTCGATTCTGACACTTTCGTGTTTTTCGGCCCACCCTATTTTACAGTCGAAGGTCCCGCAACGATATTATTCCGTTCTGGAGGACCGATCGTGAAGAAAATAGCATCATATGATGAGCCTGCATTATTTCCTGATGAAAAATAAGTTAGATGAGGATAAATGCTTATGAATGTTGCTGTGTAAAAATGTGCTTCGTTAAAAAAAAATGAAGTGTAGAATGGCATAATTGATGACTCATTGTACGAGTAAAGACATAATCGGCGCAAACATTTCACTAACGAAGGAGGACGAGGAAAGACTGGATGCGGGCCTTATTATAAACTTAAGAGGGCAGTCCAAGAGGGATAAAAGACAGGCTCGGGCACTTTTCGAAACTCGCCACGCAAAAAACTAAATTCACTGGAATTATACTTTAATAATAAAAAAAACTTTAACTGATCTTGATCCCACCAAGAAGAAAATCTAACTTCGTCACTTGTTTCAGACGATGATGAATCTAGAAAGAAACTTCTTTGCGGTGTCATTGAGGAATTAATTTTAAGACAATGATATGCTAAGTTCAAATAATAACGACGCAAGGGGACGCTTTGGGCTTTGCAGGAGATATGTTTATGAGTTGCATTTGTTTCAAAGTTATGAGATAATTGGCCAGAAGGGAGGAGAAGTCATTAGTAAACAGGGTGAGGAAAAACTGGAGGGGAAACTAGCCGTTTCCTTCGGGTGGAGTGGAGACCGTCATTAGGCCCGACCCAGGGAGCTGAAACCACACGATTCACCGCACTTTTAACCCCGTCCTATTTGTTCCCCCCTCCACTCTCCCGTTTGCCATTGCAGCCGCCCCCTCCTCCTCCCTTCGACCCCTCATGTCCCGTGCTGATCCGTGACCAGCGACTCGAAGCCATCGGAGAACGGACGTAAGCGAGGCGTGTGACGCACCTCGGCATGGGCTCTGTTCAAGTCCAGTAGGGTCATCGGGGAGGGTGTGGGTGGGAATGCGATGGTGGCAGGTGGACTCAAAATAAGTTACGGGATGTTTTCTGTTCCGGTTAAGGTTTTACACTATAGGACGGGAGGACTTTCTGAATGTTTTCGAGGCGAGGGAGGGTTTCCGAGTCTCCAATGCAAAACAGGGCGTGTTTGAGGCGAAAAGTGTTCCGGTGACGCTGGATCAAAAATCTCAACGTCCTTGGTCGGAATTTGGCAAACTTCGACAACATATTCTATTATCGCCTAAATATTTTCAATAAAAAAGAGGAATACAGAAAAATGCAATCTACAACTAATGGTAATGAGAAATGCAAAAACTCCATCATTTGGGGTATCAGTTTTAAATAGAATGTCCTCGATCATGAGAATAGTGTATTCCTATTCTATTGCAGTTTAGAGGTTATAAGTTTAAAACTTGGCGATCCAAAACATATTATGCATTTCGCATTTGTTGTTAAAATTTTAGCTATGATTGATGACTTCTATCAAGGTTAAAAAGCAAAACAGGTATAATAAGAATGTTATCCTTCCTTATTTGTTAAATTTAACTCTTTATTTTCAGCGGTTTGAGACAACTGTAGCGTCGATTTCATGTAACAAACGTGATTGGGTTTAAATAACTCCATCAGCTTGCTAAGGACTAGAGAAGTACTCAGGAAACAGTCACAATTTTAATTATATCATGATTTCTAAAATAGGATTTTTTGCAAATGAAATACATATTCTAGCATTATTCAATACTTTTTGGTACAATACTTTTTGCATGGTAGAAAATTATTGCCACAAAACTTTTATAAAACTGCGGATTATTTTATGAAAATTCCAAGACTTAGAGCCCTGAAAGAATTGATATTGTGGCTATTATGCAATTAAAAAACTATTTTAAGGTTGTCTTTGAAAATTTCTTGAAAATTATGCATTCTTTGCTGCTCAAACCAGCTTCCTTAAAAAGTAAAGGACTCCAACTTGTTTCTATCTGATTCGTCTCTTACTACTCGACGAATCGCTGGCGAAATATTAGTTCTTAATCCTTTGGGAGAAAGTTTGGATTGGAAATTCAGTGACATAAGTGATTACTACCTTACAGTCACGGCGGACGCACAGCACTGTATTTCGCTTTCCTTCCTCTCCTTAAATATTTGATTAGGTGACAAGTTTTTGAATGAGCGGCTGCTTTTGTGGTGTTAATGGTTTTAAGCCACTATTTAAATGCTGATGTTGTGGAAGAGGGATCAAAATGTTTGTATGACTGTGGTTTTTTTAAAAATATGCATGGCTACGTGAAACGCCAACACTTGTGGAAATTTTTATAAAAAATCATTCATAAATTAATTTTCACTGTATACCTTCTCTGGAAAACGCCATACTATCTTCCACTAGGTTCGTCATCTTGGTAAGCATAAACATTTTTTATGCAGGTCAGATGCTGATACTGAAGGCTGCAAATATTTGTGCTTGCGGGCCTAGATTTTACATTTGCTAAAGCAATATGAGACCCAAGAATATTTGCACTCTTTCATTTTAGAAAGTAAATGCTACTGTAAAGTAAATGCTACATCATCGGCATAAAATGTTTCTATAATGTCAAAAATCATGCTAAATTTAAAAATTATTTATAGCAAAGAGGTTGATATCCTCAACAATCGAAAGCCTATTTAATCTAAAATGTTTCTTGCACTCGGTTGATCAAGTCCGTAAATAAAAGGATTAATTTGGGAATGAGCTTCTAAATGACCATCTGGATATGCTCTGAGTATTTTTTCCTCATAAATAATTTTTGAAGCTGCAGTAATTAGAAACTTAGATGAATAATCATATTGGAATCTCAAGTTTTTCAATCAAGCTTTTGGTAAAATTATGCTTCTGTAACCGAGTATTCCACATCATGGGCGTACCCAGGATCAAAACTAGGGGGAGGGCAAGCCATGGTTGTTCAAGTTATAGGTAAGATTTCAGCATGGAAAAGGTGAATGAAATCAACATTTTAAGGAAACTGTAACAGCTCTTTAATAGATTTTAAAATTATTTGCTTGAAAAATATTATTTCCCTTAAAGATATTAGCGATTTATGCTTCTAGGGGGGTCAGATGCCCCCTCCTGCCCCTCGCTGGGTACGCCCATGTTCCACATGGAATAAGATTGCATTAAATAGCATTTATGAATGAAAAAAAATGAAAAATTTTAATCTTCATTGCCTTTTGAAGCCCCAAAAAATTGAGTTGCAATATACAATAAGATAATTCACGCTGCAGTCATGAAGTTCCTCCAAGAATTGGGCAATAAGAGCATGATCGAAAATCAAAGAATGCTCATTATATATATTTGGTTACATAATGTTTTTGGAGTTCTTTGGTGGGAGTATTCAGTCTCCCTCCATCAAATTCTCCATTGAGCATCACGAAGTTGCATGCTATTCGGATAATTATTATCTTTCAAAATATTTTGATCTCATTGTATACTCACTAACTCTTTTGGCCACGCAGAACCGAGTCGATATTTGGCCTCGCCAACATGTTGTCTCCAGACTCCTGTCCTCCGTCATGTTCTCCTCCAAGCAGGGGCGCAGCTAGGAATTAAAGGCTGGGGGGTTTAGGTGCAACTAATACCGGGGTGTATGGGAGTATGGAATAACCACCAGGATAAGCGGTAGGTGCGAAATTAATAAATTGCGGAATTTTAAGATAAATGGTTCAAAATGGTGAGTTTTACGGCTTTCTGAGGGATATGTTATTAATCCTTACACTATTCTCTTATTAATATCAATCCAATTAAACAAAATGGATTAAACTTAAAAATTTCTCTGAGCTCTCGGGGAGGTTTTATCCCCCAAAACCCCCCCCCCCCCTCGCTGCGCCACTGCCCCCAAGTCTTCTCATGCCTTCAACCACTTGGTCATCCCATCTTGTACTTGGTCTTCCTCGTCGGCGCCTTCCTTCTAGATGACCTCTCTACACACTTCTTAACATTGCATTCTCTCTACTCTCTTCTTCTTACATGACGAAGCCAGCAAATTCTCCTATTTCTTATCACAGCCACAATCTTCTTCTTCTGAACAGGTTCCTGAGCTCTCTGTTTTTCAGTATTCTTCATACCCCTTCTTCAAATGTTTGATCATGTATAATTCTCAATATTTTATTTTCAAAATTTATTGACTAAATTAAATGTTATATTGTTTATTTTAATTTGATTGCGTTATGCTTATAAAAACATTACAATAAGCTCACTATTCCTCCTGAACACTGAATTAATTGGCTAACTTTTCAACATGATATTATCGACTGAAATACCGTTTCGAGGATTACGCGGAATATGTTATTAAAACTTTTCACGGCAATAGTGCCGCGGGCTACTCGCCCGCAAACAAAAACTTATCCAGAAAAGGGAGCGACACTGACGAAACGAAAGGAACAAAAAAAAAACATGGCATTCCTTTCATCTCCTCCACTCGTTCCTCGCGCCCTTCCTTCACAACCACCTGCTTCGCTTCGGCGCGATATTTATCGGCGTCCCCGCCTATCATCCTCCGCGACGCCCCCCCCGAGGGGACCGATCGTCCCTCTCCCCACTCCCAAGCGTGTCCCCTCTCCACCCCGACGGGCCAATGGGAGCGTGAGAAAGGTGGGCGGACGGCAGGCCGCGGCGCTGCTGTCGTGAGGGCGCAGCTCCCCCCTCAACACGGTCGGAAACAATGCGCCCCGAACAATGGGACCGCGGGAGTGTAAACAATGCGGCGGGACGATAATGGCGAAGGAAGGCGGGGCAACTGGGGACGGAGGGTGGAGGCGGAAGGGTTGCTGGGGAGGGGGTAATCAAGGGGAGAGAATGGGGGGTGGAATAGGGAGGAAAGAGGCTCGAGGAGGAAGGGTAGATTGATTCGATTACAACCCGCTACTCGTCGGTCCGGACATAATTTGCATCCATTATTTCGAAAGCTTTAATTACGACGTCAGTTAAAGCCTGAATCACACGATTATTTTTAACGCCTAAATCAAGGGGTATTTTCTACGAAAAGGAAAGGTAGGGAATGATGCTGTTCAAACCTTCTGTTAGATTTGGTCGCATACATTCCACTGTTCATTGATGCAGACATATTATGCATTCATTATTACAATTTCATTTTTGGCCTGAATCACATGATTACTTTTAACGCTCATTCCCAAGGGTGTTTAAAAAAAACTGTTCAATGATACGGAATATTTTTTTTGAAACCTTCTATTACATTGGGTTGATTCCGCTGTTCACATATTCAGGCATGATTTGCGTTCATTATTGCAGGCTCAGTTTTTTGCCGGAATCATATAATTATTTTTGACGCTTAAACTCGGGCATCTTTTCACATTTTAATGCCATGGAATATCTTAGCTGAAGCACAGAAGTAAAATTGCCTGGAAAACCAATTTTTACTATAATAAAGAGCAGTGGCGTAACTATGGGGGGGTGAGGGGATATATCCCCCCCTCAAAGCCTCGGAGAAATTAAAACGATATTTAAAACGATTGTCATGTTTAGACATTTAATAACTGCACCTGCTGGAAGTTAAATTTTTAGAGTCAAAATGATGCAAAATATATTTGCAATCCTGTTATTTTTCAAAAATTTTCACAGACTGCCTGGGAGGGGGGTAGCCACTCCAAGCCACTTCATCCCCCCAAAGCACATTCCTGGTTACGTCACTGATAAACAGTATTTCATCTCAAATTGAACTCACCAAAATTGAACTCACCATCCATTTAACGTCACGAGAAATAACTACTGAGCTTTCCGAAGTATTTGCGCACCATGACTAGCACGATGGGCCTACGCCAGTGTTTACTATATTCGTACAGTAATTTTCGTTAAGGGTACATTATTTTCAAACCTGTTATTCATTGTGTTATCCTTTTCACTGACAGGCGGCAATCCAAAATATAATTGCTGATTAGCAGCAAGGATAAATGCGTATATTCAGGGACGGAACACGCAAAGATCAGATTTGCTCTTTAAAAATAGGAAAAAGGAGAAAAATCACTGCCATTGATACAATTGCGCGCACTGTGGAGTGAAAATATCGCGAGGAAATGCAAAATCTACCTCAAGACTACTGAAGCATCTGCGACTGAAACACATTTCAATATGCAATGAGAGGGTGACAAAATTCGGGTGAAACAAACTTGGGGATAATTCAAATTCAATCGATGATTTTTTTGATGATTGAAACGTATTTTCATTCCAAACACAAGCGTAACAGTTTATATCCTGAGCGTGTAAATGTATTAGTGTTTTTAAGTATCAACTTAAAAGATTATAAAATTGATTTTTAATCAATAAAAATATTAATTTGGCAATCTAAATAACATTCCTTTGATTGTATGTACCCAAAAGAAACTTGAATAGTTTGTCTCGAGGGATAAAAGGAATTCAGACCCATAGTGGACATTTCAACTCGCGATGGAGCAGCGCCGACAATGCCTCGACGTCACTCCGAGTAACCATCCGACAATGCAACCAAAATTGTAGAGATATATAATGGTTCCTTGTCATTTATACTCTAATATTTGACGTTCATGAACAAATAGTTTTATCTGCCAGAGTTACAAGACAAAATTGCAGTTCTCAACTTTAGTCGAAATTTTTTGTTTATGTAGAATCATAAAGTAATGTCACCAAGTTACATCAATGCATTTACAGTTTACGGGTAGATTAGCCCAATTCAATGATTTATTCATTGATAATATTTCGATTCAGGGTCACCATTGCAGCCACGCATCCACCTTTGACAATCGTTTTTTCAAAAAATACTCTTTCACCCCCAAAATCGTCTACTTCGCAAAGCTTTCGCGGGGAATGTAATGTATTTTGTTTTTCATACCCCCTTTCATGCACGAAAAAAGCCCACCCTTCCGCCCCTGTCTTCATCCGCGTCAATTCCTCCGTGGGAGTTCCCCAGGCCCGATCGATTCCATCCCAAAGTCCCGCGGGCTAATATTTTTCCTCCCATAATATTTCCCCACCCTCCTCTCCTCACTATTACATATTATCTCCCCTGACCATCTCCCTCTCTCTTTCCTCGCCCATCCTTTCCTCAAAGCCCTCCCTGTCATCCCCTCCCATCACCCCCCCGGGCAAGGCGACCCTTCAACCTCTCTTCCATATCTCTGAATTCCGCAAATTTTTCCACTGCGAAGGCCGCGTCTGCGCCGCGTTCCGCTCAAAACGGCTCGCCGCGGCAATGCTCGGGTGTAAACGGCCACGAGAAATTTTAGAGGTCGCGGAGTGCCTCGTTTTTGCTGCAGACCGGGGCTGAAGAGGTTCTATCGAAGAGCTGACGAGATTTCATTTTTATAAAAAAAATCCCAAAATGTAATACTTGTGTAGGCTTTTCCGGAATTATTTAGTCGAATCGCCGTTGCTTTCGGAGTTTACTCCGCGAGATTTCATTGTCTATGACGACTGTATCACTATCGAAACACGTTACCCGAAAAATAGCTATCTTTCCAAGATAGATGGTGAGAAAGTTAATATAAAAAAACAAAAACGGGAATAATTTCAAGCGAGGAGACAGCTATCCTCTTCCAAATGTGTGGAAAGGCATATTCTGCGGGACCTTCGGCAAAGGTAGCAAACAATCTCGAAGAGCCAGGCCCCAACATATGTGGCATACATAAAGCCGTCGAAATGATATATCACCACTTGATTGACCAGAAAAAGCTAGCTGATACGCAGGCAAAACTGTCGTCCGAGACATTGGAGACACACGGAGTTCATTTCGAAAGCAACGGTGCATCCATCATCAATTCCAATTTGAGCTCTTAATACCTTCATCGGCTGACGATAAAGAATTGGTCCACCCAATATATATTTTATGGGCATTGAATTCCAAGTATGAGAATTTGCTCAGACTCTAATATAGTTTACACAAGTTGGTTTTGTCACAGAAATAATGCTCATTATTGCTACACTGTGATTATCCCTGGGCCAAAAAAACTACGCAAAGCGCCGCATACCATGAGAATCGCGATAAAAAAATTAGTCCCACTTAACCATGAAAACCTTAAAACCGTGAATAAGCCGTGAATTTCGTCAACCGTGAAAAAAACCTGGAAAAAGCCGTTAATTTCGTCATTAAACCTTAAAAATCTCTCAAACTTGATTTTAGAACTACGATTGACAGGCCAAAAGAAAAATCGATATGCGATCATTTTTCAAGGTCAGTCACGCACAGACACTGTCCACGCATTTAACATCACACGTATATTCGGAGCGCAATTATAGGTCTGCGTACCATGACGACACATTGATGTTGAGCCTGTGATTGGAAGACCGGTAAAAAAAGTGTTCATTAACTCTGGCGAAAAATCAGACACTTCTTCACTTCCCCGCCACCCTGCTGCCTCCATTTTCCCACTCACAACCTTCAGCCGGACCTGAATTTTGATATCGATAGGTGATGTCATGAGAGAGCGCTTTCATTGCTGCGTTTGCATTCACAGCGTCTGTCCGTCTGTCGCGTTTGATAAATTTTTAGTTAACGTGCGGCCGGTGATTGTTACGTCATCAATATTTCTGCCTAAAATGGCTTATCAAGAGACCGTAAATTTGCCGACATTTAGACCGTGAAAACCTGGAGAAAACCGTGAATTTTATTATTTAGTCAGGGTGGGAACCCTATCACAAATCAACAAGAGAAAATAGAATAAGTAGAATATATCGTGTCTATTTTATGAGACGAAAAAGATCCTAAAGAAATTTGGATGAAAGCCTATCGGTGAACGTGAAAATTGTATTTCATACTACCCTACCGCCTGGAATAAAAAATTGAGAAATAAGATAAAAAGCGAACGAGTTGCGGAATTAAACAGTTGGGAAAATTGCCACATTCCGAGGAAAGCTGATGTGACGGAAGGGAAAGTTGCACTGACGATTGAAAAAAGCAACAAATGCGTTTCAAAAATCTTTCGAAGAAAAGCATATGCAAGCATTGTCCTTATGCAAGTTTACGAATATGCAGATGTTGAAGAATCCACGTGTAAATTTAAAATTAAAAAGTGATATTATTGACGTATTGGATTGAATTAATTCTATAAAGGGAGGCAAATGCCATAGATCATTCCAAAAACTGGGAGAAATGGCGACATATTCAGCGCATTAAGGGTCATTATTATCAATCAGATTCTAAGAAATGTTTGGTTATTAACGGCATGTTTAAACATTCTCGTATTCTATCCTTCGATCCATCTTTAAAAATTACGCATAACGCAAACAAATATAACACGTTTAATAAATTATCTTACCAATGCATCATCGCCATACGTCAAAACTCCTATTTTTACCCCTAAAACTCCTACCTATACTACAAAACTCTTCAGATTTGTCGTAGTCCTCCATTCCGCTCTCCGGTCTTCTACCCTTTTCATTGTGATTTACATCTTCTCTTTTGCCTCCTTAACCCTGCAGGACTCGCGCCCCTTTTTGGAACGCGAGTACTCGCGCTGAGCCTGTCAGGCTCAATTTTCTTTTTCAAATCCTCACCTAGTAAAGTCGATTATTTTGCCTCTTCTTTTGTTTAAATCAAACTAATAATGCTGAAATGGCCCATTTCATGAAAATCAAGTCCATTTACGTCTGATAAAATATGTAATTATTTCTTCATATCGAGTGCAATATAAAATAGATTACCTTTACTAGTTATTGATTTATTGACTCGTAAAACCACTATACAGTGTTAATATTAGGACAGAAAGAATATTATAAGGCAAAATTAGCTATGATCTTATTCTGCAAGCATGCACCATACAATAAATGTGTATGCTCGAGACAAATACACTTTCCACTATTTTCGCAGACATACCCGGTAAATATATTTTTCGTGTACCCACAGTCTGCACACATTTTTCAAATTTCAGTGAAATTTGGGTTCTCTGTTTTTTAAGTTGTCTTTGGTTAATCTATTCTGTTAGTCTTGATAGGCTCGTCTTATAATTAGCCCTAACTCTTTGGGGAGCGATTGCGCGATTCTTTACGCGTGTCCATCTACGAGCCCAGCTGACAATTGCCTAAATAACGCTCTACGAGATTTCACTTCTAAGTTTTTGTTTCCGAGGTAAAAAAATGTTGGAATTTACCACAGCAATATTTAGCATAACGTAAATACTTGGCATTGGACAACGCCGTGCATTTCTTGATACATTGTACGCCATGCATAACTGATCTAGTGTATCTACTCTCGATTTTGTCATGTCATAAAAAGGTATCATTTCTGGCTTTCTTTCATCTCCACTACATTCATCATTTTTTTGTTATAGTTCATGGTTGATATCATAAACACAAATTTATTCTTTCTTGGAGTTTATGACGCAAAAAAACAGTTCTTGCAGAAATCAAATGAACTGGATTTCTTATTTTTTGTTTCAACGAAAAAAAGTAGGGAATTCCCGCTTATTTTTCCGAATTGTTCCAATCACGGCACGTCGGATTTTCAAGAGTCCATTTACTAAACAAAACTGGCAAATAAATTTTCAATCAAAATATTTCTACCAGAACTGCTTATGGGGAGCATAACCTCTTCATGATATCAGAAGGGCTGTTGTTGACCGAAAACGATCCATCAGGTGGTTTACCAGCATACACTTCAAAGTTCTAAGTACAAAATATTCTAGCAACTACCTAGCAAAGCAAAATTTTTTATACCGTATTTGTTGGGCATACTTGGGATTTTTTCCTGGAATGAGAAAAGACCTCGAAAATTCATAATTTTCTCATAAATGGTTGTGTATTCACCAATAATGAAAGAACTTTTACGTTTGTCAAATATCTCATGAAAACAGCTATCCTATCATTTTTTGTCTTCTTTGCTGTTATCATTTGTATTTTCTATAATTTTCGCAAGCAAAAAATCACTGCCAGCATGCTGAAACAGAATACTCCCGGTTTTGTGGAGGAACTGGCGCAGTTGAAACTTCAGCGAGAAGAGCACCTCCAATATCTGTGCACTCTCTAGTCAGAATGACCGTGTCCTCCGAATTTTATGGCCGCCGAGTGGCGAAGTGAATACACTTTTCGAAAAGAGGTGTAATTATAACGAGCGGTTGCTTATAACATTGTGTGAAATCAATACAAGTACTTAATTTGTGTCAACTATAGCGCGCTTGTAATTACAGTAGGAAGAGCAACATTGGCTTCTCAGACATACTCCCATGTAAATAGTTTTGACTTTCAAAATATCAATCCGATTTGGCAGAAAAAGAACCTTTACTAGGAGTATATTGTTAGAGGTTATCCATAACAACCTACATTGTGTCTATACAGGCAACCAGAGAAAAAGAATAGGCCAAGGGTGAGAATCAAAAAGGTAACGCGAGCACTCGCGTTGAGCCTGAGGCGCTCACACCACGTGCATACGAAGTAAAAGTATCATATTCCAACCTTATGATAGGTTGAACGGGATATTCTGCGCATGTAAAACGTAGCCAAAAGAGTAAGGAAAAGGTAGAGAAAATCTAAGCGCATTATTGAGAATTTGTCAAGAACTATTAAGAAAATATCAACAATGTGAGCCTGTCAGGCTCAGCGCGAGTTCCGGAGGGTTAATAATCTGTCCTAAGTTATTCATTTTGGGACATCCCTTGCCCTTCTTCCCGTCCATCTTTCTTTCTACAATTGTTTTCATATGCCTCATTACTTGGCTAACTTAGTTATTATACTTCCTAAGATTTTAGAAGGTTTCTCTTTTTTCCACTCTTCTCAGCACTTCCTCATTACTTACTCGATAAATACATTTTATCTTCATTACAGTTGGAAAACCAATTTTCAAAAACACTATTTTTCTTCCTCTCCTTTAAATCCTAGAAAGCATTACATTTATACAAAAAAAACTTAAAGCGTACATGCATAAAATATTCTAATATCCACAGTCAGAGTACTGGAGGAGAGAGTTTGATAAGTACTAATCCTCACAGAATTGACATTTGGATGAAAATCTTTATCAATGGGGTATTTTTTATGAACGAGCTGCCAATAAGTACAAAATATTTTCTAAATTGAAAAAATAAAAAAATGATCTCGAATATAAAAGTTTCAAGTCAAATTTTTTACAGCATGGAAAGAGTTTTTCGGTAAATTAAATAAATGCCGTTTGTTTCTAATGGGCAAGTGCAGAGTTGAACTTATGCACAAAATTTATTATTGAAGGCAGTGTACTGTAAAAGTATTAACTATTGACGAAACTACGCATTATTTTGTATACACCTATAGTGGATTACTAATTATTATTGGCCTAACAGTATCAGACCTGAAAAGATAAAGGCCTCAAGACGCTGTGGTCCCATGATCATCCGTGCGGTGACAAACCAAAGGTGGGCACGCGGACAAGTGCTTGGATCAAACGGAATGTGGGAGGGTTGACTCGTATGGAAGGGTGAATGTACCGTAGAGCCCAAAAATTCGGCTATTATTCCCCAGACAGCTCACGAGAGAAAGATATTTCCGTAACAAATTGAGTTTCCGCACTTGGCGAAATGCAGTAAAACTGGCCGCTTCCCCAAAGCTCATAACGCATCGAGTTACCCGGTTTGGCAACTAGGCTATAAATTGGCAAACTTGTGCTCGGACGGGTTTACGTTCATTTCCGCCAAAAATTCTCCTTGTTTCGTGTTACACGGCAAAAATTTCGCTTCTTTGTATAACGGAGGAAGCAAATCTCACCCATCAACCTTTCACAAAGTTTCGTTCTCCCAGTAACTGGACACTTTCGACCCAAGTTCGACATGCAGAGCAGTGGCTCTTGACTGGGGTGTATCTGGAAACACCCTTTACGAATCCAAGCACAAAAATCCATGATTACACTCGTAAGAAATAAAATTTATTCAGGAGCGGTTAGTAAACTTGCCGACTCGAAGGCAAATTGGTACTCTGTTATCTCGCGAAGACGTCATATCGCTTGGCATGGTGTCTTGGCAATCAATTGCATACTTCCTACCTTCACTTGGCTCAGTGATCACATTTCAACTTTGCAAAAATATAGTTTTACTCGTGATATAAATTTCATAGCTAACGAAGAAAAGTAGAAATATCTACTACTGGATGTGCAACTCGTTATTTGCGGATATAAACTTCTTGGCTTCTGGGGAAAATGAGGCTATATTGTAACCCGAAGCCACAATATGAAAATAGAGTCAGAAATAGATGGAAGTAATTAAATTCACATAAAAAATAACGCTTTCTTGAAACTCAGAGTTTTCATATGGCGTATCTCAAAAAATAATGTATACTGGCTCTTGAGAGTGTAAATACATAGGCTTCGATAGAAATTTTAGAAGAGCGGTAAAAGAAGTAGGGAAAGAAGAAAAATTTGCATTGACGTTCCCATTTTTCCACCATATTTTATCTGCTATAAAGCATATGCATAAAAATGAGGGTAAAATATGATGGAAATATAATTTAACTTAAGCAAAAATTCACAAAGAATGTAAGCTGAACCATGATGGAAAATTTTTGTAAGAATGATTAATTAAAAATATAAAGGATAATTAATTAAGCCATGAATGGGTTAGTTAATTCCGAAGGACAAAGATAGGAATGACTTGATTTGACCAACAGATATGTGAAAAACAATAAGTAAAGAAAAGTACACAAGAATTTGATTAGTCTTATTCTGTGACGCTCAAAGCCAAAACAAGTCCAGAAATATACTTACTAAAAATAACCAAACCAGAATCAAAATGAAAATAAAACGCCAAAAACTAGGATATAATTAAAAAGTATTAAATAATATAAAAAAGAAAATGTTACAGTAATGCGAAAAGTCGGGCACACTGTTCTCTGAATATGCAAAATGAAACTACCTTTGAAGTGGTATGGTAGTAAAACCATCAATAGGGAAATACACCTACGATATTCCTCCAGAATACGAGATAACGAGTAAACTATGCATCAGATGACTTGGAAGTAGCTAAAAGAGAAATGTAGGCATTGGTGAACAAAATGGCCGGTGGATTAATACAAAGGTAAAGCAAGGTAGAGAAGAACCAAAGCGTTTAATTGTTGGGGTATATTCGATAAGTCAAGCACTCATATTTAAGACTGAGGAAATAAAGTTTGCTAAAATAATTAAGTAAAAGTGCGTGAAAATGCTAAGACACACTTTTGAGCCAGGAATTTTCGATTATAAGGTAGAATCTGGAGTTGGCAGTGATCTGTGAATTTGTATTTTGAGTCGCCGACCTTTCAGAGGCGAAAATCGGTTGACCGACACGCCAAAGCCCAACAAAAAGGATACAAATGAATACTGATTGATTGAATAATTACCAAGGAATAAAATATCCGATGGAAATAAATTTTACTAAATAAACTCTTGAGGGCTTGGTAACCGCCTTGTGGGTCGAGCACTTGGTTCCCGACACTAGGGTTGAAATCCCGAATGAAGCCTAAGGACACCCCCAGTAAAAATCCACGCAGAGCGAGGACGTCGACGAGAAGAAACTGGCCACTTCCACCCTGAATGTGTCACTTTTAATCACCAGTGTTTTAGTCTTAGGAGAATTATACGCTCACTTCTCCATACGAAGCTTCGAGTTGAATCAATGAGATATAAACTCAACCATTTAATAAAATAGTTGTTTTGGACTTATTTTCACTTTTTCCATTTTCACCCAGCACCTTCATTAATTTGTTGTTGGCTTTAGCAGCAGCGTACCTGAGAGAATTGAATGACAGTTTTGAATCCACAAAATAGATTCTCCATCATCCCCAGGCTAGGATATATGATTTATGTACGAGTTAATGGTGAAAGAGGACAATAAAATCCTTGAAATATAATGGGAATTTAAATGTTGGAAAGTAATATTCTTTGTTTTTACTGCCTCCAACTAAACGTAATGACTTATTTCAATCGTGATGGTTATATTGTTAATTTTAAAATGTTTTTGCAGTAAAAAGAGCTGACAATTATATTCGCAATATGTGCTTCATTATATCGTTCTAGTATTGAATGCAAAAAATTGAAGGTCTAAAGATTAGTGTCATTCAAATGGAGAGGCAGCATTAAAAATATCTGGCAGCGCATTAATGGCAGAGAAATGCGAATGAGAGGAGAAGGAGAAAACGTAAGAAAGTATAGTTTTAGGGCAGAAAAATTGACAAAACAAATTATCTATTGTTTTGACTCTTCTAACAACGTTGCGTAGTGGAGAAATCTCCTCGAACAAATATTAAAGTATCATGAGAGTTGTTTTTATCGGATGTTTTCACGGCGTATCGCTATTTCAGAACTCGCTGTAACATTTTTAGATATTCATGGTATATAAAGCAGACCTTTTTTAACATTAATTCTTTTGTATCTGAAATTTGAAGAAAGTTGCATTTGAGAAAATACTTAGATAAAATTTCCAAATTGAGACACAGGTACATGCTGGCAAAGGTCTACTTAAGTTTCCTGGTCTACTTAAGTTTTTTGCAAAACAAATCATAATTTGTGCCTGAAGATGATGATAATTCATTGAAACCCGGGTCGCGCTCTAATAAAATAAGTGGTATAGGTGATTGTCTGATATCCAGGAAACTTATAATGGAACACCACAAAGTAAAGTAAGAGTTAGTGAATTTTTATAAGGTCTACTTTACATTTTTCTATGAAAATTTACAATGTTACTGTAAATTTTGATGGAGTAATATGACATGAAAAAAAGGCGGCTGAGCGGGATTGATGCTTCAACTTAAGAATTAATCGCAAATTCTGAAAACCTTTAGCTGCACGGCAATAATGGACAGACTTCATGCCAACGCCTCCATGGATAAACAAAGAAGTGATATGAGTGGCACAACCGACTACTTCGGCTAAGAGGTGCTTATGTCTTTATTTTTGATTTTCCAAGTTCTATAGTCACGAACACTCGTGGCACACGACTCTTTTCCCTCTTTGAGCCGAAGTTATGGCGTGGCAGTATCTTGGCAAACTCAAATATATAATACAAAAAATTCTTTCGGGGCAATAAATCACGTGAAAGGCGATTCTGATCACATCGGGAGAAAACGAGAGGCGCAGGCAGATCAATAAAAAAAAACATCATCAACGTATAACCGAAAGCCATCGGCACATCATATATAATCTTTCCTAACATAATGGCCCTTAAAATGTCTTGAATGCGTGGGAGGGCTCGTGGGTGGAGAAGCCGGCGGAGTGAACAATTTGGGGGCGGAGGGCAGAAGTGAGGCTGTTTATGGATGGAGGCGAGGGCAGAGCGTTGAAGGGCGTGGGAAGGGTTGCGGCCTCGAAGGGGTGTGAGAGGGTCGAGGCATTTCGGAACACAATAAGGCTGCGTGAATTCTTTTTCCCTTGGCACAGAGGGAGAGAGAAAGAGAGAGAGAGAGAGAGAGAGTGGCCCCGAGCTGCTGGGCGTGGGTGGACGCGGAAAATGGCCCGTGAGTGCCTCTCTCCGTTCCCATCCCACCCTTCTGTTGCCTCCGTCTCATGGACGTACGTGGACACTATCGAATAATGGTACGTGGTAAGGTCGGAGCTAAAATTAAAACGAATGAAGGTCCGAGGCAAGGGTGTGGTAATATCCTGCACTTTTAAAAATAAATCTAGACAGAACGCTATACGGTTGGTAAGGAAATATAGTAGTTTAGGACTAAAAGTGGGAGAATATATTTTATGTTCATTATTTTTTATAAATAACCAAATTGTGATTTCAGAAAACACAGATGAATGAGTTACATGATTAAGAAAGGTCACGATGCATAAGAGAAGTATGAACTCGCTATAAACAAAAACAAGACAGAAAACGTGGCGTTTTAAAGTGATAAAATGCCAGAATTACGGCTATAAAACGAGTGCGTGAAGGAAAAAACCACAGAAAATTTCTTAGAAGTGACATTGAGCAAAAGAATATGCACTAAACAAGATATTAGAAACAGAATTACGATATGTAGAGCCATCATTAAGCTCTCAATGGGATAAACAAAATAGGTCACAAACAAAAGTAAGTAATACATAAAATAATGGAAGAAATGTGATTGCATATGAAGCACATGCATGTAAAATTAAAGAAAGGAATAAAAATTGGTTATTGGCGTCTGAGAGATTTTCATGAGCAGTTGCAGGGAGAAACTCGACAAAGCAGGAATTGAAACAATAATGAAGAAGATGAAATTGGAAAAGGGTATAGGTAGTCGACAAGGTAGGAAGAAAATAACAATTATAGTTTGGCCATTTTAATGGATTGGATGACGTCAGATGACTTCAATTACAACAAACATTGGTATGGAGAACTCTGTAAAAATATGGAATGAGGTATTCCAAGAGTGAATAGAAGACAGAAAATACTGAGAGCAATGGAGACAAGAGGAATGAAAGGAAAGGAGCGTTATGACAGAGAGAGATGGACACTAAGTGCTGGAAAACGAGGACAGTTGGCGGATCAATGGGCGGGGCGGGGTATGTCTGATGGAGCTACATTCCCCATTAGCATCCTCTGCATCAGGATCGAAGCCTGGAAGGCTATTGAAGCTAATGTATCCCCACAAATTAGTTCAGATTTCCCAAAAATATTGCGTGCGATCGGAAAAAAACACAATTTTAGTTAGCGTATGATTATTTTATAAACATTATTTTGTTATGAATGCATATTTCAACACGAATGTGTACATTTCTCAATAAAGCGGCCAATCTAAAGAGAATGACTCATATGACCCCTACCCCCCTACCCTCAAAATACATTTTTACCAATATGGCCTCCCAGTTTAGAATAGAATGCGTTATAATGGGGTTTATCCTCTTATCATCAACTTTGAAAGAGATGAATTTTGTTCTGAAAGTTAATGCTGCCGGTACTTACGTGCGTGCAATTAAATAGTGCGTGGACATGAGCAGAAGGCAAAATTGTTCTACAATTATCGGTGGATGTAGGTTTGAACCAAGAGATGGATAACTGAGCGTGGGAAAAGCCCCCAACCGAGGAAGAGACTGGAGCTCCCTTGAAAGTTTTGGATTCTCATGAGCTAAATGCAGCAGTTTTAGGCTTTGATAAATTCTATTCAATTACATCTTTCCTATTTTTTAGTTGATTTTGCAATAATCGCTTCCGATCGGAACGCACTAAAACGTGTAATATTGGCCCTTCAAAGTTCACAATAAATTTCTGTTTTAATTTTTAATGGCAGGAAAATTTGCCGATAGATTGAACCATATGCTCGTTCTAAGTTATATCCTTCGAAAATCATTATTTATTTTTCTAAATATGCTATAGGTGGCAAAAAAATAAGGGCTTCAAACCTCTCACGATATGCAATTCAAAATATAATATCATTCTAAGTATAGAGGCCATTTAACACGCTTTTGGTTATTTAAAATTGTTTACGATACTTACTACATTAAAAATATAATAAATCAATGATTTATATCGAGTTTATCAAATAATCAGCCAAATATTGCCATTTTGAGTCATGAAAATCTAAAATTTTTGGTGGATGTATGAAATTCGCTTACACTGAGGGTATTCCTAGATCACTTGTGTGCCTCGTCCTTGTTCCAAACCCAAATCCGTTTCTGACTGCAAAAATAATTGACTTTTGCTTATTTCCGCCATCATTGGTACATGCGGGCATTGGTGGCATAAAGATTCGGAAAAATACTTATTTTGTTGATTATTTGGTACCGTGTGGGTACATCACGTGGGTATTTACGATATATATATATACCTGTCAATTTCCAAGTGCAATCCCACCTCACTTTTCGCAGCCTGCTAACCAGCACACTTTTTACGTTATTAAAATCTGAATAGCGGTGCAACTCGATTAAATTATCATTCATAAACTTGTCTCCATAATTTCTCGATGGAGAAATTTAATCGAGCCAATTAGTCAAATGTAAATTTTACCTCCATTTTTACGCTATTTTGCTACATACGTCACGAAAAGCTGTAATTTTGAACTAACGCAATTGATGATGCAAATAACAGGGCAAACGCCTGTTGACCTCAATGCGTGATGGCTTATTCTTATTGCCTCCCACAATATTCTGAAAATTTTCAAGAATTCGTCTTCTTTCTCTACTTCATTTCGATATATATTTCAAAATTCACACATTTATTTAATTAAGTATTCTTTCAAAATTACTCGAACCTGACTATAGTTGCAAGCCACAGTACCCAGTACGTAAGTAAAATTAAAATGAAAGTGCACATTTTCACTCTGCCATACAGAGAATGCAAGATAGTTAACAATATAGTCTGCATGACTCCGTCAATGTTGAGATGGCTATCTTATGAATATGTAACTGTTATTACGTCACATGAGAAGTTCTCATCGTAGGCGTGCTCGGTGATATCAAGGGCTGAATAATAGAAACTATAAAGTGCATTCCAGCGTGCAGGGTGATATGGGCGGATGCACTTGAGGCAAGCATGCAGAAAGATGACCTTTTCGAGTCCCTTCGTCTGCTTCTTGCACTCCATCCAACTGCGAGGGAATAGCGTATGCAATGGCGGCACGCGTAGCTACGCCGTTGTGACTGGAGCCCCCCCCCCCCCCCAAATCACCGGAAAATGAAACGGCAGGGAAGTAGCATGCCTGAAATATGAATTAAAAATTGTTTCTATGTGTTAAATTTTGACATAAATGGGGATTGAAAAACATTTTTCTTCATTTATAATAAATGAATCTGGCTAATTAACGGAAAAGCAGTTAATTATGAAAAATACAACCATCCAAGTTCAACCAATTACTAGTAATTAAGGTCAAAGTTCCAATCACACTCAAAACTTCAGTGACGTCATCATCGACGTCTTTTGGGAAATAACTGCAGACAAGGCAGTAATAAGACTTAACGGAAGTACAGCAGATGCTACGAACTTCCCTCACGCGTTTCTACGAAATGTCAGAGAACGTTAACGCTTTACCTTAAAGGAATTGAAAAGTAAGCAACTGGTATATGGAAGAAAAAGTAAATTGCCGTTCAAAAATTGCTTTGAATCAGCGTTTCAAAGTCCTAATGCTATAAAAGATATAAGCAATGGTTTTCAGCCCAGCAGCGCTGAAATAAGTACACAAAAGACACGGCTAATACCTTCAGGAATAGTAGATGCACAGTGAAGTAAAATTAATTGGTGCATATTTCCTCTGAACAATGAAAACGTGATCATATGGCTACATAATTCATTTGATTCTGAAAATTCATGAATGAAATGGTAGAATATTGTTAATTAATCTTAAACACACAATTCAGCAATTGAACGTGCTTCAATAAATAATTTTAAAAAAGTTAAGATTTTCTGTCATGGATCATGGAAACGCCCTCGAATACAAATTAATGGGTTCAACGGACATATACCGTAGATTGAGCTAGGACGGGCAGTTTTTATAACATCATATAGCCAACGCACATGCCATTATGTGACAAACATCATTATTTCGTGCGTAAGCGTACATCAGGTACTCTTTGGTCCCTATTTCAACTTTCAACGTTCCCATTCAATGATTATGGAGATATTTCAATCATTTAACACGCACTCAAACAATATAGCGTTTATAATGCTTAATATTAAAACAATGAGCTTTTGAAAAATGTCATCGAGGAGGTCGCGAACAAAATACATCGCACAGATTAGGCTAGGTTTAGATTGCTTGAGAAATTGAGAATAGATATCTTTAATAGCGACACAGAGAACATCAATTTAGAGCCCCACGATATTTTCAGGTCCGACAGAAGCGACGAATTAAGAGAGATATTTTTCCTAACGAATAGATATGGGAATTCGTTTTTATCCCGAACCATAAAGGATTTTAATTAATTTTAGTCATACTTAAGTTAGAGCATTTGCTTTTTAACTTAAACGGCTAGTGTCCTAGCACCCCCAGCCACCCGCCTTTTTTGGCGGTTTGTAGATTAGACTATAGACCCATCCGAAAAAAAAACATGTAAAGCACCTCAATTTTCAATGGCTATACCGTTCTGTTGGCGATAATAGCCGTCATTAGTCTTAATTATTTAAGTTAACCTATCAATAAATTTAAATGGGTAAATATTTTGATGCCCGGAATTCAATAGTTAAGTAAGCATTCTACTAAGGCACAGCAATATGTGTGCAATAACATGTGTAACATAATAAAATTTCATACGAGTATTTTGTAATGCTTTAAATACTTATAACTGAAAAAATCAATTGCCGGTGGGTTTACTTGGTGGAATCGCGTTATACAAAATATCACAATGTGAATACAGCAACGCCTCTTTATAGTCATAGTATTTATAACTAGTTCGACAAATGTATTCTACTTTGGTAAAGTGCTGCGTTGAACAAAAGTTTTATTACCAGTTTCAAAGAAATCATTATATTCATGATCTAGTAAACTGAGAAACTACGAATATTGGAATGGTTGGAGTTGCACAATCTTTATTTTTGCAACATATGGTTCTTCCCAAAGAAAAACTTTTCAACATGGACTACTACCCTATGGAAAAAATTTTAGGATGATGAAATATTTGATCCTAAACCCATGGAGCACGTCTAGGTGGCGAGGACGGAACTGTGTGACCTTTGGAGGACGAGGAGCCCGGAACCAGTACACGACCCATTGGGACTCCCCGGGTGAGGCACGCCTGAAACACGACGGAATGGGAGAGAAAAATCATTGCGAGTTATTTGTTTTTGACGGGTATTTCATGTGTAGTTAATAGAGGAATATTTTTCAGCGGGGATTTGGTGGAGGGAATTAGGACCGAGATGAGGGGAGCGGAGATTTCGGGGGTGGGGGAGGTGAAAAAAGGTGCGGGGAGGAGGCTGGGGTGGGGTGGGGACGGAGCGAGGGAGAGGAATCCGAGATCCAAACGACCATAATAAAAAGAGCGACGGACCTCCCACATGGACGTATCGAGGAAGCGGGTAAGGGGGCGACTGCGAGAATTGGACGTTTCTGGTTGTAAGGGCTGCTTGCTCGCTTGCTTCTCCCTCTCCTCCCTTCGTGACGACGACGGAGCTGCCGTGAGATCGTCTTTAACAAATCGCGATGGCCCGAGTCAAAAATTAAATCCAATTAAACCCATGTTCCTCGCCGACTAGTCTCTCTCCTGACGGTAATATATCAGATAGTCAGCCCGCACGAGGGGATCTGCCTCGTGTTCGATTCGAGGATCGCCTCCGACGCAAGCGTCAAAGCATGTGTTTTCCGTACGCGCGCGAGGGAGGGAGATATTTTGTCAATCAAGCTATCCTGGTAAGTTACGGCTATGAAATACTCTGTAAAGTAGGATTTGAAAATAAAACATTTAAGCTCTATAATGATGCAGACGGACCCTTTAATCATCGACCAAAAATACAACGGTACTTTTAGTAACAATCGCTATTGTTGGACATAATATTTCTATGACTAGTTCTCCTGTGTTAAAAAAATATATTTAAGGAAGCTGCTAAGAACGAAATGTGAATCATAAATGACATTATTAAAGAGAGATCATTTTTAAATTAGTTTTATTATAATTCTAGAAGTTATGTTGTTCATAGGATGGTCAGGTCAGTTGGTATCTTGAAGCTTCTAGTATATGCTCTATTTAAGAAAAATTTCCTATGATAATTTTTAATCACTTAAGCTTATATCTAAAAGAACAATCGCGTGTTTCTCAGCGAGGTAATATTTGAGGAGTAATTCGTAAGAATACACAGAAGCGAGAACACTACGGAGGCAAAATCAGGATATGTTGGCTGGAGTAAATTAATTTTCCTCTTCTGAAATTCAAACGGAATATGAACTATGACCTTAAAGGAGAAAGAAGAGGAATGTGAGAGATTCCACCTTCCACACATATTGGCATTTAATGCTATTAGCGATGATTAAAGGAAATGAGAAAAGGAAAATTGGGCACACTGAAGAGTTGGAAAACTTGAACCATTGAGTAGCACTGCTATTGGAAAAAACTCCTCTGATAAAAGAAAGGTGCATTTACTTATTAAATACACGGTAAATGAAGGCGAAATTAACTACTGTAGTTAACTGGGACTAAAACTAAGCAGCTGACAGTCTGTGGAGAATTTGGTGGAGATATATTAAACATATTAAGTGAAATAGATTCCGGAAAACCTTAACGAGTACTCAATTATATGCAAGCCTAAACGAAGAGAACACTAAAATTGCAAGGTATTTCAATTTTCTGAAAAACTGATACCTCAGGGCCAATTTAAAGTTTGATACGTGAGCGCTAATGAAGATGAAGCGAAAAGTAAAGCGAATGACGTTAGCTGCATTGTAAATCATGTGCGGAATAAAAATAAGCATGAGCGAAACGAAGGAAAGTGTGAAAATATTGGAAAATAGGATCGTAATTTTAAAGCACTTGACGCGATTCTTTTCAGTTTATTCCTTGCTGAGGCTAAAATAAAATTTCATTTTTTATGGCGATAGATAGCTGCTTTCAATGGTAGTAGTTTTGCTTACGTTCCAGCACACGTTTTCAGGCCGAAGAACTTTGCCTGGGAAACATGAATTTTATTTCCCTCATTATTTTGCATAGAGTGCAGTGAAAATAAGAAAAATGAATAATATTTTCTTGAATTCGTATAATTTTTAACCAAATAACATTAAAGTTCTTAAAGAGATCTCATTCTTAGATATTTACCATACTTTGCTAAACGGTTGCGTTTTCACTTAGCAACTAGATTGGCAATAGAGTAATTTCCTTCGTTTGATAGGGTAATAATTATACTCATTTAAGCCAAGCGCTACCTGCTAGCATCGTACTCTGCGCTACCGGCATGCTCGGCTTTTCTTCGCATTCAGAATTTCTTTGCATGCAAGCATTGCGCATAAAAATCAGTAACGAAATTTGTTTGCCGGGTGTACCGTTATGTGATTATACATTTACCGTTACAGATTCTCTCACACTGTCTCGTTTAGAACCTTTTGAAGGCTGTTAGTGTTGCACTCTCGCTGTCACTTGTGTTTCAATTAAGTACCTTCAATTAATATTGACGTGAAAAGAGAACCTCACTAAATACTAAGGTTTCCATGGCAAGCTCAATGACTTCAGAATCTGGCTTTGTTAAAGGGAGTTCGGATAATCTACCGAAAGTGGATATGACGATATGGCCATGGTGTTGGAGATCATCAAAGAAGATGTGCTTCTTAAAGCATGTGAAATTAGAGGTGAAATTAATTCCTCTAATTTATAGTTCTTCTTATCATATTCACTTTTTTATGTGCCAGAACCAATCGTGAACAATGCGATTAAATTTTTTTATATTGACCTAGACGTGCACCACTTTTGTAAATGCATTTATAAATCTTGGAAGATCCATTATGACACGGTTGTCTAAGATACTGTGTATTTGGAGTGCAGGTAAAACTTCATTTTTTCTATGAGTAATATAGTTTTTGTTCGAAACGTTGAAGGCATCCCCTAAGATGGTGCGTCGTCTGCATGCATAGCAAGCAGCTTTCATCGTAGGAGCGCTGATAGCCTCGCACCAAGATGGCCTCACACAGTGGCAGCCGGAACCAGAATGACGTCACACGGGATTTTCCCAGCATTCATATTTAGCCGTCGCGTTATCACGCGCTTAAAAATTTTCACTTAGAAACGCGAAAAAAAGATATCGTCATTTAAAAATCTAAAAGCTTGAAATACGTACTCCAGGAGTAATAATCTTTCGATCTAGGCAATAAAAAAATAGGAAACCACCCTATTAAGTCAAATATTACACGCTCAAAAAACACGTCAGTAATATTTTCGGTAGTACATATTTATGGTTTTATTGTTGACGCATTTTTAATGTTAGATCATCTCTCTTTTCGCAGCGAAGATAAAAACATTTAACACAGACCATGTTAAATTAAACCCTAGCTATTTTCCTTTTTATGATAAAATGCGTTAATCCGTGAAAGTAACAACTACAAAAAAGTAAAGAGCATTTTGGTATGGATATATAGCACTTCTGCTAAGTGAATCCCACGTTGCCGATCGTAACCGTTTGTCAGGTTGTTGCTTGATCTTATAGTAACAATAAAAATTCCAACGAAATTAATTTTTAGGATTAACTTGACACTATGTGAGATAAAGCACTCGGGGCTCAAGGTTAAAAGCATGCAATTATTTGCATAAAAAGGGGAGGCTTTAATTTTCCCTCTATATATATAAATTCAAGTACCTTATCCTTAACTTACACCCGGCGCCAAATGAGTCAATCAAAAATACCTCTGTGACTTTCTGCGCACATATATTTACTAATGGGACTTACTGTTGCTGATCAAGCTCTTTCACTGACTGACCCTGGAACTCCCTAAACAGACAGTGGGGTACATAATTTACTATCTTCCTCTGAAGCCTCTATGGTGGCTGTCTCCTCATATTTTACGCGGATTCTTGGTGCTTAGGAAATAGCACTGGCCTTACTGAGAAGTGGCGGCATAATCTCTGTTCCGTACTTAACGGCGACGGAATTGGCATAATTTTTCGAGATTACGATCTTTAAGCCTCGAGCGTGTTTTGTGACAGGGCCAAATAAACCAACTCGCACTTTCCCCCCCCCCCCCCCCACCCCGATGGGAAATATTTAGCATTACCCGAGCAGCTACCCTTCCTGTGCCTTAACTGCGCTCTGAATGATAACCATAATAATGAACACGGGTTGTATCAAAAGGGACTCCGTACTCTGCGATCCTAATTGAGTGACCAATTCAACAGGATTCGGAGCATATGCGAAGGTGGAGTGGTCCGTGGGGATTTAGCGCATTAATTTTATTTCGGCGACACCGCCTTGTAGCTCTAAGTCTTTTATTTTTAACTCCTTACCCCTGCAAGATCACCATCCTTCCTCTATCCAACATAAGACGGAGATCATGTTGGGACTATTCGAATTGATACTTGTATTCCACCGATCCCAATTTATTGAGCCTCAAATGGCGTAAATATTTCGAGTATCGAACCTCGTCTGCTTATTTATGCTTGGAAGGTTCTCTTGGCCTAGCTCTTTCGGATTTCTTACTTTATCTCGTGCCAGAGTAAATACAAACAGGAACGATTTTTGGCGACCAAGATTGAAATGGAAAAATCCGACATCAAGTGATATGGTTTTACTTGGCTGACTATGACGGTGGTGTTTGTTTGTATTATAATCATTTAGATTGGAAATTTTATTTCTATTGAATTGAATGCTCACAAATTAGGGGAAGAATCAGAATTTCAATAAATCTTGTTGTATGTATTTTATTTGCTACTTTTTTCATTTCTCGTGACTCACTTAAGTTGGATTTTCTATTTTGGTCTCGGGCTTTAGTTTCTGCTTACAGCCACCTTGCGCGGTCTTCTACATATTTCTATGCTGAGCCACAAATCACATTTTTGTATAACCTGGTTTTTATGTTCCATCGCTTTGGCTACCATTTACTCATTATACTTGGTTCGAAGTGGCTCATAGCTATATGGTGATGAAAGACCAGCATGTCTATATGAAATATTTCTAAGGCAATCCGAATAGTTGAACAAGTCCCAAAGTGTTTTCCTCAACTGGAAGGAACTCATACCTTTAATAATATTTTATTTCCTCATTAGAACACCCTAGTATTGAATTCAGCAGACTCTTTTACTCTGCACTTCATCCAGTTATATTTATATTGTATACTTTATAGTGTGTATTAAGTTCTTGAGAATGACGCCTCAGCGTCGAAACGCGTCGTATCAATAAATAATTTTCCAGTGAAAAGTTACCAAAGTTGTGTATTTTCATTTCAACATGGATTTTCACAAAGTTAAAGCCGAGTCGATTGATTTCACTATTAGGAATTTTAAGAGCTGATTAGTATTCTGACAAACGAATGAAAGTAATGATGGTTTTAATGGAAACACTTAAGATGAAACACTTTTTTTTCGGATTTGCTCCATTTTTTAGTTTTTGCGGATCGTTTCTTCATCCTCAACCAACATACCCAGTCCGTGAGATGCTTGGAAATATGGGCTGACATCCTCTTTGATCTGATTAGTAACCCATTTCGTGTCCTCGTCCCTCTCTGCGGCTTATGAGTGACATTTCTCGAAGGACAACTTCTGGCACCGCCGCCTTCGCATGGCCACAATTTAAAGAAAATCTAGTGAGCTAATATGAAATAATACTTTTGCATCGTATTAGAAATTTAAGTGAGGATTGGTAACTTAAGATGAGCCTGACACCCTTATCTCGCCTCACATTAATATCCCGAAAATAAGAGGAAGCCTTTTTCAAGCCCAAGTTAGTGTGAATGATTAATGATCCGACCCGGAGTTGGAAACGGCGGATAAAATGGAGTATTTAACCCGGTGGGAATCCCAGGAAACTTTTACCCGCCTCTCTATATCGGTTTATTGCTAAAATTTGAACATTTTGCCTCAGTAAATTTTCAAATGTAAAATCACTGCATTTTTGATACAGGTAAATTTTTATAAAGGTCATCTCTATCCACCCTGACAATTCCAAGATCATACGGTAAGTTTTGCTGACAAGTAGCTCATCACGAAAAATACGGCAAAATACGGCTGGTAGAGAGGTAGTGGAGCGTCCTCTTAATTGCATACAAATTCTTAGGGATTGAAGTTTAACTACACTTTCTCAATATCTTAAGTTTCTCTTTATCGGGTCACCCCATTTTTCTAAAGAGCGAGCTCTCTTTAAGTCCTCAGTCACCACACCCAACCCGGGGTACATTTGGAAGCCGACATTCCTCGGTCCGATACTCAATCCATTCCCCGTCCCGCTTTGCGGATTACGCGGGGCATTCTAGTCGCATACCACGTTGGACGACTCCTAGCACCGCGCAGCAGCGGCCTTCGTCGCTTGACCACTATTTGGGACGACGCTTTTGCCCACTTCCCTCCCTGGACCGTGCCGGCGGCTGTGAGTCCTCACAGTGGGAGGCAGAAGGTAAAAGAGAGTGACTGTAGAGACCCAGTTAAAAAAAAATACAAAAAAGTCCAACTGGTTAAAAGGAGTCCCCCGAAAAGAATCGGTCCCATCGGAGTTCAACTCGTCTCCTACCACTTCCTCTGCAAGGACATCTTTTATTCCATTCCACCCTCTTACCCTCTTGAATGAGACAAATTGTGCTAAGAGAGAAGTGCAGGAGGGCGCGGGGTGCCTCAAGAATGGACTGCGGGACGATTGCGGCTGCGAGGGGATTCCCCTCTGGGCTGGGCGGTAGAGGTTTTGCCTTTCGCCGGCAGATGTCACGACGGGGACGCGTACATTTTGACCGTGGCCGCTTGGTCTTCGCCTGCGGAAATTCGACTCTGCACATTAGGGAGGTGAATGCTTCAGAACATCGATTGCAGGGCCGGAACGAGGGCGGGGAAGAGGGGAATGTTACCCAGGTCAGTGGCGCAGCGAGGGGGGGGGGGGTCTGGGGGATTAAACCCCCCCCTAAAGCTCAGAGAATTTTTTAAGTTCAATCCATTTTACTTAATGTATTAGTATTACTAATAGAATTGTATTAGGATTAATCAAATATCTCCCATAAAGCGGTAAAACTAGTCATTTTGAACCATTAATCCTAAAATTTTCTGGATGAGGGCCCCCGCAACTACCACTTACCGTGGCAGGTATGCAATACCTCCACACTCAAAAGTATTAGTTGCGCCTAAAACCCCCCCTAGTCTTAATTCTTAGCTGCGCCCCTGCTCCAGGTGGCAGGGTTCGTCAAAATTTGTTAAGTTTACTAAAAAGATACAGAATTTCTCTAAACAAATTATATAAATAAATAATTATTACTTATAAAATAATAAGCAATAAAATTCGAAATAGCAAACTTAAAGTTTTTTATTTCAATTACCGCATCTTAAATAAATTGCTTATTGATGTATTGTATTTTAGTGGAGGGGAGGGAGGGTGGTATGCTAATCTTGTCCCCCCTGACAAAACTCCTTATTCTGGCCCTGATCGATTGGGTGCCCCTTTTATAAGGGAAGGCAGAGAGCGGAGTTCATTTGCTTCAGTTATGACCGTTTCGTTCCCGGCGATTCAATGTAGGCACGAGTACAAGGGTTGCATTTTTCAAGGATAGTAAAATAAATTTACGTTTTTGATTGTCTTCTAAACTCACTTGGGAGTAAGAGGGCTCAAGATAGCCGCGCATGTAATCAAAATTCGTGACCAATACAGAAATCCTCTGCCTCCGGTTTTATCAAGGGAAATGGAAAAATTTTGTGAATGATTAATTTTTTATTTTAATGCCGATACTTCTACTTCGTGAGCATTGAATGTTATAGAAATTTAAGGTAAAATATAAATATTCAACACGAGTGAAAGCTATAACCTGAATCCATCAATCAGACCAGATAAACCAATCATATGATTTCGGAATTCCATTTTAATCTTTGTAGCCAGAGAAGTAGCCGATATCATTTATTTTTTACTTCAACCCAGAGGGTCTGATGTCTGAAAATTGTCTATGTATCTCATCATGAATGCATGTTAGTTTGCCAAATTAAATACCTCACGCAAGATGGCTTATTTTCACTACGAAGATCTTCAACTTCTCATAAGGGATGTATCGATAATATGCAATTTAAACAAATTTGGTATAAATTTGAAAAAAAGGTTCATAGTATATGGAGCGGTTGTAACTCGGAAAGCCCTCAATCAGCTTTGTTGTAATGAGGTATTTTAATAAAATGGTTGAGATGGTGGTGGTAAAGAAAAAATTAGATTCACTTTCACCATGGGAATGGGAATGAGATATGAAAGTTATCGCGATCGGAAAAATCGTGTATCATATTGACATGAATTTGCAATAAATAATTCCAACCCCTGCGAATAAACGGGAACCTTAGAATAAAAATAAAAAATACTAAAAATTGGCAATCGTGGAAAGTAAAAACCTGATTGATAACGAAAGTATATTCTGGACTTTCCTAATCCTTGAAATTAGCAATGCAATCACATGACAAAATAAGAAAATTTTCTCGTTTGCCGATGTGATTTTGTACCTACCTAAAAAGATTTTTTTGGAATGAAAAACAGTGGTTCACCAAAAAATGAAAGAAAAAAAAACGCAAAATGTAATGAGCTAAATTTTAATTCCCAGTCATATAAAAATACATGGACTTGGTTGAGATTAAAAATTTATTATTTATAAAATTAGTTAAATTTATAGAGAAATATTTTAGAAAAAATAAGCATGACATTGTTTGAGATAATGATAAAAAATATCTTCAATGAAAGTGAATATAAATATTAATTTCTCCCGAATTGATAAATTTTGACCCACTTTTATGCATTAAAACTTACTAGCGTATTCTTTAATGAAAACCTAAAGGGAGCTGGAATTTATTTTCTGACGCGGAGACAATAGTTAATTCAATTTTTCCTCGATACTTGAAAGGTTTCCAAAATTTATTTGAAAAATTCATGCATAATCAAGGCATTTGCAGACAATATTACAATAAAAAAGATTTATATAAACATTTATGATAACACGAAATATAAAGTGAAATAAAATAGTTTTCTTTTCTGCTAATGATTTCCTTTAGAGTTTTGTTTTTTTACCACGTCAGGATATCCTTGCTTGAGTTTCTGTTTTAATCTCAAATATTGTCCATAGGGCAGTTGCTCATATAATTATATATATTGGTCCAAAGACCAATACAAGAGTTGGACATTGGAGCGTTGGTACGCATGGACTAACTGGAAAACAAAAAAAATAAGTAGATTTCTACCACTATCAATAAAAAGTAAAATGCTTAAAACTGTCGTTGAAACGGTTTAATAAGCGCGGAAACAATCTGTGGGAATTGGCGCACATAACTCATAAAAAATTCTCTGCATACACGAGCTAAATAAGCGTGAATAAAAATTAAGTAAACGTCATTGCATTTGAGAACGTTTTATTGGAACAAGTGCGTAATCTCATTCACGAGATCTAATAAAACATTACAAATAGGAGTCCTCTGTCGACTACGCGCTGTTCTGCTCGTAAACCGGGGTTTCATTAAAATTTTTATTCGTCACGTTTATGACCTCCACCGCTTAATAGTCCAAAGCAAAAAATAAATTTTTACTGGCTAAGGAGACCCTGGAACTAGTTTTACTACACATTTGCCTAATCTGAAAATCAAGGACATTGAAATGATTTTATCTCCAGTGAATACGTCCCCGTTTAAAGCTTAATTTTTGTCACACTTACTTTTATGATAAATTCTTCTGGGAAAAATCATTCATACAAGAGGGGAGAGAGAGAAAACGCTGATGAGCCGTTATTAAACCGCAGGAAACGCTTGCTTGCCAAAAGATGAAGATACGTACCTCATGGTCGGGGTGTGTGAATGAGAGAGCTGCGAATGCCGATGCTCCAGGACGGGTTCTCGACGAGCACACAAATTTTATATTCAAGGAAGAACTGTTACAGAACCGCCATTTCCTCATCGTGAATGCAAACTCGAGCGTTAAAAATTCGCATAAAACTGCAGGATGACTCAACGGTAGGTGACATTGCTTACTCTCGTGAATTCTTTTGACGAATAAAAGTTGCCCGCGTTCCCGAAAACCTCGTCTTGATACATACATCCTCAATGTTTCATGAACCTTAAATTCAACTACTTCAGGCCAAAGCAGTGATAAAAACTGGTTTATTTTGCAATTAGTTCGATGTATTCGGACGTTTTTCCAATTTTATTGATCCAACAAATTGGGACTGAAGTAGCGAAGTGGTGAGGTCAGCCCTGGCATCAAGTATCAACAATTACATTCCCCGTGCAAGCAGTTAGCTCTCCTACCTTTCAAATAATAAACTCGTTCCTTCCGTATTATGCATCTATGCGCATATGTTTGAATCATCAGTAAACTTTGTCTACTTCATGTGAGCAACCTTTGTGGAAATTCTCAAGTTTTAGCGATCAACAACCCTTGGAAAAGGCATTTGAAGGCATAACTCTGAGAATCAACATGAAAAGATGAGAGGTATTTTTAACATATATTAGGACCAAAAATTCCTTATTTTCATGTGCGCAGGAAGAGGAACAAAAAATTAATACCTGTATAACTGGTGTAAAAATAAAATTATGGATCCACCTCGGTCATCATTTCAAAAGTTGACATTACAGACACACTATAGGCTAATACCATGTCAAGAGTAATTTAGTTTTATTTATGCCAGATGATTCTCCAACATTTGTGGAGTAATTCCTGTAGTCAATCTTATGGATACTTCAGGCTATTTGGGTGCATCTAAATGTAAACTAGGTCTCTAGGAAGTGTGCAGGATGAGATGGAAGTGGCTAAAGTAGTGAAGCCAACCTATTTTTTTATTATTATCGCACACGGAGCTAGGACAACGATTACACAGGCCAACAAAAAATTTTGTTTGAAAACCTTTTGTTTTAATAACTGATCTTTATAGATTTGAATGTGCTGAATCCAAACCTGGCCTTAGTTTTTTTGTATCGCCCATAGTTTCCAAGCAATGTGCATGTTAGTATTTAAAAACTAATTTCTAATTTTAGTCTGATACCCCTATATGGTATTTAGGGAAATCAATGAAACACTGCGTTACATCATAAAATTGTTTGTATTTACTGTTAAATTACTAGAATAGTAATGTGGCGTGATAATACTGGGTTCACTTGTCAACTGGAATAGGTCTACATTTTCTTTCCTTTTTTTCCTTGAAGCTTCTATTGTAGCTTTTTCTGCGATGAATCGCTTGCTGAACTTCTCGGTGAAGTACCCATTATCTTCGTTCATTAGACCTACTTTTTCAATTTTATTAGACTCTAAAAAAGCTGTTAAATTCTAAATATATTCATTGATTTCATACATTTAACTGTAAATTGTGAAGAAATGGTGGGTGATACAACTTTTTAAGCATAACATTTGAATTCAGCAACTTAAAAAACATAAGAATAAGGTATTTTCAGTAAAAAAGTTTTTTCATCGTTGGCCTGTGTTATCAGACGACCTCTGGAACGATATGAATCAGCAGAGTCTATGATTCAACCGACAGCGTCACGGTTTTCCAAAGTTCTAGGAATTCTATTTTGAAAGAAAGCAGGAATAACTTTCGCCATGAGTCGAACTGAATGAGGAAAAAATGCACCCCAAGCGCTAGCTCTGTCTCACGTACGCATTGACGACCTTCTTCTCGTTCCATGGCCTGCTAGTTAAATGCGTCCCACCTTTACAAAGGTTGAGGACTTCATTTACGGTTCAGCGTCCAATGGAACGCGAAGATCTCTTATCCTAAGGCACGCCGCACCGACCTGCACACAACGCAGCAATCCAAGGGAAGGCGGTCTCAGCAGAAGGCAGTGGGGTGAGTGGACAACTTCAGCGGTTCCCTCGCCCCCATTGCCAGTTGACGCTGAAAAAACATTGCTAAGGCTTACGTACTCGATCGCTGGAAAATTATGCGTAATAAGCTAGCGAATTCAAGTTACGCACCATAGGGCAGTTTCCTTCATCAAAGAAAACGAAATGCATTGATTGCGATTCGTTACCCACCATTAGTGTATTCATAATATACAAATTATTTGGTTTTAGAAATCCGAGTTTAGGCGGCAACGGTCAATTTTAACCTCATTTGAAAAAGGCCAGATTGGCGCCCATGCGATGCCAGTCCACGTGACGTCACAGGGACCTAGTTTCTATGCGAGTAGATAGGAGTTTTACATCGTCTGAGATTACCAATGCATATATGAGGCACAGAGCTCGGGGAAATATTTCTTAATAATCACACATTAAAAATACCTAAGTTCGGAAAGTGTCCTTCGTTTGATAGGGGAATAATAATCCTTATTTACGCCATGCGCTACCTGCTAGCAGGGTACTCGGCTACCTGCTAGCTGCCTGCGTCGTATCAGCGCTCAAGCCTCGCCCCAAGGCCACTTCACAGGGCGACAGCTGGAACCAGAAATACGTGACGCGGAGTTTTCCCGGCATTCCTACTTAGCCGTCGCGTTTTCGCGCGTTTGAATATTTTCACTTTTCGTTCAATCGCGAAAAATATATATCGTCTTTCGAAAATCTAAGTGCGTGAAATGCGCACTCCAGGAGTAATTATCTTTCTATTTAGGCAATAAAAAATTAATAGGAAACCACCCTATTTCTGAAAAAATGTGAAGTTACAGTTACAATTTTTCCGTCAAGAAAAATAATTTCATAAAATTTTACGCCAAGAATATCTGGTTTTAACGCAAAAAGTTATTTTTTGAAGATTCCCTTAGTTAGCTTTGTTAAAAAGCTTATCTTATGCTAAATACTTGTAAGCACCACTTACTTTATACTCCCAACTTCATTTTCGATTTGAGATCTATATTATCGGTAGAATATTGAAAGACGGAGGAGTAACAACATAAAATAACCAATCGTTGTAATATTTTCTTAATGAAATTGAGATTTCTCTACGGGCAAGTTGCGTGCTCCAATTCTTTCAGGTCGAAATTCATATAGTATCAACGAATACAGCTAACTGAAATCATTTATTAATATGCATGGACAGTTGAATGCATAAGAGACAAAATTTCGCGCGTCTGAAAACAATTAAATTAAATGAAACTGTATTTTTAACAGTTACTTTAGATAGTTAATCCCAAGAATGACCTAGATTTAAACCACAACAAATGTTCACCTGACCTGGATTTTCCACAGCAAAACTTATATGCGTCCAATTGTGATCAATTAACCTTTCTCGATGTGAAATGCATCCATTAAATGCTAAATTATTGTTGCAGTCTTTCATTTCAACACAGAATAGACTAAAACCTCGCGCGAATAGGAAATATCGCACAATTCGAATGGAACGAAACTCTAAGAGAACTCTCTCCAAGATACCACTAGAATCAATGCTAGACCGCCGATGTAGGGTGAGACTGGCTTCCATTTAAGTACTTTGCCGCAACTTATCGAACTTTATAATCGGAGATACGACACATCACAAAAGGATCACATTGTAAGGGTATTGCGGAGAGAGGGAAGGATTGAGAAGGATGGTTGGAGAACTATTCAAAGCACTAAGAGCTTACGGAGAGATATAAAACGAAACTATGAAAAGAAGGAGGGACGTAAGTTTTTTCTCAAGGTGCTGAACTTGAAGGAGGAGTAAGAGGGATTTTAAAGATGGGCAATATTACCTGGAAGGGGTCGTGAGGAGTAGGGTAAATGAAGGGCGAGGTGGAATGGGGAGAGGAGGGGAGGGTTGGCCGTGGCAGCCGTAACTCCTCCAGCTCCGCCGGAGAAAATTTTATGAACGCATAACGTCATAGTTCGGTTGTCGGGAGAATGGCTCCACGATTTTCCTCCACGATACAATCTTAGCCCGGGGGGCAGTAAAATTGTCAAGCTGTCTATTAATTCAGTAGCATCTTTAAGGATCATTGACCCGTGGTGAAACAAATCATCAACGCATGAGCTGCGGCGGTTACTTTGCGCACCTGCAAATCCATTTTTAATTGTGAAAAGGCGTAACTGACTGGTCTTAGGGTAGCAGGAGGAGAAAAAAATGAGATAATGCTCTTCGGTGAGATCAATGCCTGCATGGTCTACCACCGATACTAATGTAAGTAAATTCTTGTGCATTAGAAATACTTATGCTCATTAATGCACACAATCTAGGATTCAAATTAACAGACATAATATATTTTTTTATTTTGAGTGATTCATCATTTAAAAATATGAATGTAATGGCGAAATCACTTGAAAAAATGATGGACATACAAAATTCGATGGTTAGGAATTGCACACATTGGCGTGAAATTTTTAAATTGATTCCGACCAGCCACGTCTATTTCCATTTCGGCACGGTCAGTTCAAAGTAAAAAGTAATATATTTCAAGGACATCCAGTGAAATCCAACCAGTACATACAGAATGCGAGCAACAGGTAAATAGTCTGGAAGAGACAGAAAATCATAGATAAAAACATTTTAACGCGAATGAAGAACACTGTATTGCTCTATTATATAATAAAATATTTTGAAGCAAAAGACAATTAGCTAGCAAAAATCTAATTACCGGTAAAGAGGAGGACTCTTATTTCATGAATAAGATGACTTATCAAAAAGTAATTTTACTCTCTGAATATGTCAAATAAAACTCTCAAACGATGAACGAGGTTCATAGCCCATGATAAAGGGAAATAGCTCATAAATCTAATATCAAGCAATCAAAATACCAGTAATGGGTGAAATGTTATTAATCGCTTTATGCTTTAATAACTCAATTATTTAGCTTGCTTCTGGTTTAGGTAACGCGCAGTAAACACAGTGGAAGATATCACGATAGATTATATGCGAAAACAAAGCAATATGCGACTTTAATGCGGAATAAAAAATATACATATGCCTTACATCATAAATAAGCAACTGATGTCAATAAGATAGGCTAATAAAAATCACGGAAAAACAGTGCTATGAAGGAGAGGTTTTAAGCAGGAACACTATTTCTTCTTTTTTACATGAAAAATTGATTGCTTTTAGAAAGCTGTGGTAAATAAGGTGACCTAGGCAGGTCGGTGAACAAATGCGATGTTAATTGAAAAGCTATAATTTTTGACGAGAGACAAATAAAAAATATTCTTTGAACATTTATAAAAATTTACGCAAGAGAGTTTTCCATTTTTTTAGTGTAAACTAGGATCTTTACAACAATTTTAGGCCTAAAGAGCACCCAGAAATACAGAGAAGCCTCATTTTCTTTCTGCCCATCATATAGCATGCTGTGTTACACATGTTCTTTTAGTTTATTTTCAATTTTGTCCCTTCGCTTGAACGCTAGGATTCAGCAACTCAAATGTGCTCAATGACCTCAGCCTTTGATTTCCACCAAAAAGTCAACCTGACCGTATCAAGATCAATATTCTATTTCTGCAGTAGCAGAACATGGGGTGCAAAAGATCACTGCGCACAAATACGGAGGGAATACTTTTGGGTGAGGAATGCATAAGATTTACGTGGCTCGCGAAATCGCGAAAAAGCATCTTCGAAATATTTTGGGTGCATTCGGGATGCGATTTCCTCGAGGGCAGGGAGCAGTTGAATGATCGCTGTTTACACATTGTCCCTGACCGCCGAAAGTTTTATCCCCGAAGGCGTGGAAGGGCGTTGTCATTGGCGAGGAGTCTTTAATTTGGTTTCTCTCCTGATTAAAATCATCCGTGGAAGGGCTGCGGGTTATGTAGAGATGAACAGAAAAAAACCGACGAGCCTGTTTGCTCGCGAGGTATTGCGGTAAATTACCTCCCCGCTTAAACCTCTTAGTAAATATATGCGAGAGGGAATCGGATTCAGACCGAGACCAAAATGGCAAAATCCAAGATTATGCGAAGGATGGGTCTTCTGCGTCTGACTGCCTGACTGCGGCGATAGTGTCTGTTTTTATGCAGTCCATTTCTGTGAACATTGGATGCTTCTGCCAAAAACAAAACTTTTTCATGAGGAGATTGCTTGATTGATTGGACTACCAGCATCATATGACTCATGAGATGTGATACGTATATACGATTCGTAACAACTAGCTGGAAACTAGCATGTCATAGATGAGCTCCGGAGGTGAAAATATAAACTGAGAGACGTCATTGGTTCACGTTGATGGAAGGACCAACTGCCTCAATAGTGGCATATATAATGTACTTCTTTCAATGCATTATCGATGGCTGAGAATGCTTAATTTATTTCCAGCGCATTTAATAATTACGATTGAGGAGATATATCAGGAAATTATTAATATGATTAGAAGTACATAATTCATTCATAAAATTATTACGTATCTATTAATAATAATTAATATTGGTTTCCAATCTTGGCCTCAGATTTTGCTCATTTGCCAATCAATGAAATGTAATTTGCGATGCAAAAATAGCAAAAATGTTATTTTCCACTTTTATATCACTACTTTGTCAGGCAACCAATGCATAAACTGTTTCGTCCGATTAAAATAATAATAATAATAAGTTAACTATTATTATATTCTGATAAAACTGGTCGTCTAATTAAATAGCTATTAAAAAAATTTTATTCGCCTACAGATGAAAGAACAAGTCCACCACATTGACCTAAGTAGGCACTTTGAAATACTTTGAAGTATGAGTTTCTGTTTAGGCTCTTCGGGCGCTCATGCGTATATCTTCTCTGAGGAATGGACCTAGTTGCGCATCGCACGCTTCTCATTTTTTTGTATTCTCTTCGCCCATCTTACTCCGCCGAGGGCGGGGCAATCCTTCGTAATCCTTTTTCTCTTATCCTATATCGGAAAGAAACCTCACGAAATAAGAATAATTCCCGGAGTGGAATCAACGGTTAATTCCGCATCGCGGACACCGGAGATCGAATCGTGGTAAGTGACGTATTATGAGAAAAATCCTCTCATCAAAGCGAAGAATCGGTGTCCGATAAGGTTGTTTTATGCCTACTTAACTGTAATTGAGTTATACTGTTAGCTGTGTTCGGGAGGAAGGATCCGCTTAACGGTAATAATTTTCAGAGATCTTTTCTTTCTCTCCCGCTCACACACTCTTTGAAGTGCGGGTAGGCCCACCAAAAGGGCGAGCCGCTCCCTCCACCCTCCAATTTTTTTAAATTTTTTTTAACCCTGCGAGCTAATGACAGGTTCAAAAATCACGTTTGAGGATTCATTAATTCGTTAATGTTACCTTTAAGGGCGTTCGTCAAGTTTCAATTTCCGAATGCCCTGCCATCTCGCGGAACGTGCTCCCCTGAAACGTACAGCCTTTCGGTCCGTCCGAAAGTGGTCTCGAACGTCAGGGGCTCTCCGAAGATTAATCGTTTATTAACTCGCAAGGATGGACGGAGTTTGCAACTTTTTGAGTAGCGTACGGAATTCCTGTACAATCAAATTATGTTATCTTTGAGAAGGTAGGCAAAGTGCTGGAAGATAAACGCACATCGCACGTATCTCAAAAATAGCAACTTTGCAGGAAAGCAAAAGAAACAATTTTAATTTTTAACTGTACACCGAAATTTAAAAACAAAATTTCATAAAACTTAAAAAGAAGCATACATTTGCAAACAAAAACTCGTTTTTTGCTTGAATTTTATTTTTTAAATGTCATTTCATTTTGTTTAAGATACCTGTATAAAACCGGCCGAATTTTCAGATACGTGCTGTTAGAACTTAGCCATCGATATTCAGAATTCCCATAAACCTAATGAAATATCATAAACTTTATGCGTGATAAAATTCGAGTTAAATGGTCAATATTAGTGTGAAAGTCTTTATTGGAATTTATGGGCATTTATTGCCATAATGACCATGGCACAAATTAGATTAACGAATTTTAGGATATATTTCAATAATTTCCCGTACAGGTACACTGGTTTTATACTTACTACTAGCGTAAAACCAGTGTACTTGATGATGATACAGTAGTATTACAACGCTCTGTGTTCGATTAAAAGTCTGAGTTAACTTTGTGAAATCTTTTCTTTATATATCCTCGTAATATGTTCCACAACATCTCGTCTGACTCGGTTGACTATCTGAACCGGAGCTTCTTCATAATGTAATATTGATAGATGATTACTTATCACGTATCGGAGCCCGAGTTCTATCTAGTCAGTCTGACTATACACGTAAAAAGTAAAGGAAATATGTTTTAGCTACCTAAAACTGAAGATAATTCGAGAGAAATTTATAGAGAATTACAAAAAATAACTTTTTATATAACCGCATCGGATAATCATGGTGATGAGAGAAAGCCTCATGGAAATAAACCCTTTCCCTCACATCGTTCTCTGAAGAAATAACTACTATTTTCTAAAATCAGACGTTGGATATATGCTGGCAAAAAAGTAATGATATTTATCCACGATGAAACTTATAGAGGATTCTCATGTTTCAATTTTTGCAAGTTTGGCAACTCATCCATCCTAAATCGAACGACTTTTTCTATTCTACGGTGTAAAAAACGAAAAATCAAGCAGAAGCACTAAGCAAGCTAGGCATCACACGAGTGGTTAGACTATCCGTGGGTAACTGTCTAAAGAAAGGCGAACACTCATACCTAAGAAATACAAAAGGGTCAGCCTAATCGAGAAAGTGTTTCATCTTGCGATACGATAACGCTACACATCCTAATGTCTTGTAATATCTGCTTAACACTAAATTTATGGCTTTGATAACCCGTGCAGCCGGGATGACTTCGAACAATAGCTCCCATTAAGCATGAGAGATCTTAAAATCGCACGACCACGCCCAGGCCGGGGGCTAGGAGTCGATTTTGCTGCTTTCGGAATGCGTGGTCGAAGTATTGAATGCGCGATCAAACCAGCAATGCTGGTTGAGCAAGGTTATCTCCTGCAGCGGGAAGTGTAATGAGTGTCAATACTTTTGTCCAATGGTTACATCAATACCTAGCTGCCAAAAAGTGTGACGATTGGCGGAAAATACGGTTACATCAACTTCATTTCCAATACTACAGGAGGGTTAAAATGAAAAAAAGGACAATGAATAAATAGGAGTACACTTCTCGACGTTGCCCTCAAAAAGTGTTATATCAGCGAATTTTTCTCCATTTTTTTCGAGAAAAATGTATGCAACTCCGTTTTTGTATGCATGAGTATACAATATAGAATATCCAAACGCATATTTTAATTTCTGTCGACAACGCCATTCAAAACCACGAATGAAAAATCACGACATTTCCTCAATTATTCCAGTTTGTTGTCTTTTAATCATGGCGGAATAAATGCAGTCAGTTAACATTCTGCAATAAAAGTCCAATATTTGCAGCTATTACGTGATTTCTTAATTTTTTTCGATCAAAACCGCGGATAATTGGGGAGGAAAGGGCATAGCGCGGGTCAGAAGAATAAGCGGTTTTTTTTCACATTTTTTGATGTGACTACCATATATAACATGGACAAATAGGTGTGAAGAGCAGCACAACTATCACCATCAATAGTTATATCTATCATAAGTAAAAGCCAACTCGGAGTAGTGAGCAGTGCAGAAAGGGTCCACTAACCACTATTAATTGCTTCGTGCTGTTTTCTTACGAAAGGTTCGCAAAGGTTTTTACTTATATTTTTCACCAATTTTTCACCAATCTTTAGGGCAAACAGAAGGACTGTCAACCCCAGCGCCTTCAGTGATATACATACCAATGCAAATCGGACCCACCAGCTATGGCCGCTCCCAAAACAAACCGTAAACATAAGAGGCAACAATCAGAGATATTGACGTCCAATTCTGTTAAAGCTGAGCAGCTAAAAATATATAAAAAATGAAAACAAAGATAACTGAATTTTCATGACCCAGCAGTTGCAGGAAGACAGAGAAATCTAAGAACAAAAATGCCATATCAGATTTCTTTTGCTTGGTGTGCTCTGAAAAATTCAGGGAGCCAATTATCGAAGACTGGATAGCCAGTGCCAAGGATGGCCACACGAGAACTGCAATTCATATGCAGGAGTAGGCAGCTACTTCTGAAATAATTGTCAAAACTAACTTTTTGATTTTTCAAGTTATCCTTTTTGCCCTTATAGCGTATCCGTTTTGCCCGGATACTACGGGCATAACGGATAATTGGTACGTTTTTATTTAATTGATTTGGGGAGAAGCTACCGTTTAAGTTCTCATTTTTTTAAATTGCTCATTCCATAGTTTGTGGAACAAATTATTGATTAATAATGAAGAAATTTCTGTTAGTCATATAGTTGTACCATTTGTCTACACCTTCCCTTAACATATGCGTCTTTCCCGATATGTTGTAAAATTGAACGGTAACGCTTAAATGGAAAATGTCTCTTAAAACTCCAAAAATTAATCCTTATTCTTGAATATACTGAAAAATTTAAGTGCACTCTAGCTAAAGACCTGTTCACGGATTACACGTGCGAGTTTATATGCAAACGCACGAATGATTTTGGGGTATTGTGATGGAACATGTACCAAATTAGAACACGCTTATTTTTCCAAGTATGCATTGGTACAAGTTAGGTCGCTATGATGCATTTCCGCGTTCATGATTTTAAACATTAACTGATACGTGTCGACGTACCGCGTAACCAAGAATTAAGATTATGTAAAGGAATGTGAAACCATGATGGTCTCCAGGAGAAGATTTCACCGAAGAAAAAGAACAATTTTTAAATATTATAGCAAAAAAATGTTTTGTCATTACAGGCGTCGTCCTTTAAGGCTTATAAAAAAAGGGTACATAGAATGCATGTATTATAGACCTAAAAGCTTTAAGCCATACTATTACAGCTATAGGATCTAATGGTTGCGCTATTTTCACGCAATGAACGTGATGTGGCTTCAATAACGGCATTCATTTGCTAATAACACGCTAACTAATGGATGCCTATAATTTACTTTTTAACACATTTCTCATGGTATAACTAACATTATAAAAGTTTTTTTTTGTCAAATATACTTGCATAATCTCACAGTAATGAAAATGTTTCGTGTGCTTAGACAAATGCTACTATCAGACTATGAAAATTTGTGCATTTTTAATAAATGTAAATCGCTGAAAATAAACGACGAATAGCATTTTTTTAGCTCTCAGGCGATGGGGCATAATTAGAAGAGCAATTTTGAGTTTTTGATGAAAATGAAGCATGCTTAGTCTCTCGCATATGCATCTAACAATAATTAAAGTGAATTATATTACCAAATTATCTGGGAACCATAAACTGGGTCTCAGTGTTTTTTTCCACCATTAAAACCGCGGCAATGTGAAATTAATTGGGTTTCCTAAATTGGTAAGGATATATTGAATGCGATGACGTACACTCAGACACTCGCATGCAGGTGATGTCGTAAATTAGAGACGCTGAGGCGATTTACCTACATTATATCATCCATACATGGCACCTTTCTGTTCAGAGTGGGCGTTAAACGCTGTCTTTGTCACTTCGTGTCCATGCGGGAGTGAAAAGGTAAACTTTCATGAAGACGTCGCGATGCAAACAACTTAAGTGAAGAAGCAGCCGGCCAATTACATGAATTGTACCCTACTTGCCATAAAATTAATGATTCATGTAACCAAGAGTGTGATTACGGTTTACAGAAAATAACTACTTTATTTAAATCATATATATTCTTTCGGTGAAATCAGTCATACCCTTTGTTTAGAAAGTTTGCATGAATTTTGAGAAAGGATAAGATGAGAAAAGCCCGCAAATGTTTAAAATAATATCGAGAAGAATAATGTCGTCATGGTGCAGTTTGGTCCGTAAGTGATTCGGATGACGCCAAAAACATATGTTCTTAATGCTTGCTTAAAAAATGTATGACTGGATTCAAGGTTATATCACTCATTTTATTGCGAAAAAGTACCAACTTAGTGGATATTTAAGGTCTTTTTAATGTATTACTGTCAACGACCGGATTAAACAGATTAAATCATAAACACCCAGTCCAACTTGTGAAACAATGGATTAATATACAACCTTGCTCAATTTTTTTAATTTACTAAGAAAAATTATGATTCCATAAATGATGACGATGACAATTGTGTGTTTAAAGAGTCGTCTTTAAGGTGAAGTTAGATCTAAATATTTTACCTGTGTAAAAAAACCTCGCGGAAAATCTTAAGAAAATTCTTTTCAACGATAATGCATTTTCCGGCTTCTGCACATGTTTAGTAATAATAGTTAAATAAATTACTTGCATCCAATGGTTTCACTCTCATTAGGCTACTGTTACTATCTTTTGGAGTTAAAAATAACGATATGGTTAGTGAACATAAGTTCTGAGCGCTCTACCTTCCTGAGACAATCATTTCCTTCAACATTCTTTTCACTTGTCCTAAACGGCACCTGTGAGTCCCCATCTCCAAATAATACCCACAAAGAAGTTAACACGAAGCATTCATAATTCTCTTTGCTCATCGTGCGCAGAGAGCAAGCGTAACAAAATCTGTGTACGCGCGAAGTTATGCAAAAGTTCTTTTGGATTTTTTTTCCTCGCCTTTATCCTCGACGATCCCTAGGCTTGGAGTTATGAAGACGTACAGGGCGGGGACAAGGGCGAAGGCAGATGGGAAGATAGGAACTTCCTCCGTGGGCCAGCCTCCCTGCAACGACACCGAATTTCCATTCATACATTTTTATTCTCTCCCCAAGACTCCCTCCCTTCTCCTTAGCTACCCATTTCTCCCCCTTCCACCGTTAATGAGGCTCTGTCGCAACTGGGCAAGTTGAAACGAATACTCTTCGTCATTTTTGTTAAAATAAAATTTTGATTTCATAAATGACACCAGGTTAATGCTGAGCAAGAAAAATTACGTGACACAAAGTATGGAATCTTCAGTACTTGTACAATGAAACAAATGCTTTCTCAAGTTTTATGAGGTGCCCGCAATTCCATTTTTAAGTGAGTAAACTGATGTGACTTCACTTAACACTTTACAGTGTCAATTTGCTCAAATAATGATTAGTTTGGTGAGGTTCCTACATTTCATTTTTTTATAATTCTTTGCTCACTCATTTGTGATTTAGCTTTAAGGTTGGTTTGGATGCGTAAGAGTAGAGATCACCAAAGAATAAGCCACAGGCGAGTAATGTCACGTATCCATGCCAGTTATTCGTTGTGTAACCGTCTCGCATATCGAGGATTTTTTGTAATGGGTGTCCGATGGCTTCACCCGGGATTTGAACACAATACCTTACTCACAAGACACCCCACTCCATGTCATTTTTTTATGGCATTATATAATTTTTATAGGTTTTTTTGACTTATCACAATGACTCATACTTTCTAGCGGTATTAAATATTTTTATCATGGTTAGATCAGCGTTATCATAAACGCATAAGCTAAAAAGTCGAATTTTTTATACAATTTCCGTAACACAAAGGAAGGATAGCCTTCTTTATCCTGTCTCCATTCGATTATGTGTATGCAATCAGAAGAGTAAACATATACAAACTTAACATGCTTAATACTTTGGCTATATTACATCCATGGTAAAAATTAAAATCCATTACTGTTTGGTATCTGATAAATTATATCTTTCCGCTTAAACTTGTTTCAAACGTTACAATTAAATTTTCATGTTGACGTGGATAAAAGAGCAATATTTGGCACTTAAATGAAAAGGGAAATTCTGTCTTTTCTCGATGGGTAATTCCTTAAGAGTACCATTGACGCCACGGATGAGGTGAAAATAGAGAACAAGAGGCAAACCGGTAAGGAGGTTGGGAAAAAGCGGACGGAAAACGCGAGAAGGGATAAGAAGAGAAACGCAGACGTACAAGGAGGAATAAGGAGCGAGAGAGAGAGAGAGAGAAGGGGATTGTGTAAGCGGTAAAAGAGGAGAAAGAGATGGAGTCGGAAAAGGCGGTTTGAATTATTGATAGTCAGTCGGCTCTGTTTGACTGAGAGACGGGGGAGTGAGGGGAGAGGGGAGGGGGCGGTCCCGGAGGGGTGGGGGATTTTTATAATGGGAGGTGGGGGAGACGTGCTATGAGAAGGAGAAGAGGGATGGGGGCTGGCGCTTTGGGAGTGTGGGGAGGAGGGAGAGAGGGGGGTAAGGAAAGGAAGAAACGGGTTAGGTGGGTTTGTTACACAGCGGCGTCACGAATCCGCCAAGAGTGATAAATTACCACAAGACAATAATACAAGGATGAATTATTAGATATGAGAGCTTGTTAGAGTCGAACCGACTTCTTCCCCTCTCTCCTATCCCCTTCCCCTCTTCTCATTCCACAACACACACACACAAATACCTTTCCTTTTATCCCCCCCTTATTTCTTCCCTTTGTACTTGCACTTCGCCCCTTACATCTCTTTCTATTTCTCTCTACGTCCTCCGTTTCTTTCCTTCCTTTCTCCCATGCCAAGTGGTCCGTATTCACTACCCCTTCAAAACCCCTTCTCGCGCAGTTTTTTTTTTGCTTACCAAAAAAAGGGGTGACTTTGCAACTTCTCATTATTTTAAAAATTATCCTCTAAATTTTTATTTTCTTTAAACTCGCTGTGTTTTACTGGAATGCTTTAAATTTATTCCTCTATCAAAGAAAATACATGCACGAGAGCGCATGGCTGCACAGAAAAAAACTGAGGCCAAAATGGTAAATAGAAAAGTTTACGAAATAAATAATTATAAATAGACTTATGTCCTCTAACTAATGACTTCTTTGTATAGTTTTTAATCGAAATTAATTTTCAATAAAAAAACAACTTAAAAACAAAGGCTATCGTCGTCGTTAGTCAACGAGATCCATCCGATCCATCACATGATTTCGATTTCTGCCATTTTATTTCGCCGCGGTTGATTTTTTTATTGTTGGACTTGAGGAATAAAAGGGGGTCTGAGGTTTAGCAGATAGCACTGTTACGTTTTTTCCGCAAGTTTATACATCTCTTTCACTTAAATTATAGCTGTAAATTAAAATTTTACCCTTACTAAAACCAGCATCGTTATGGGCACCTACATAATCTGGATTCTAAAGTACAATTTCCATATATTACACAAATTTAGACTAATATTTATTATTGTTAATGAAGTAAAATCAGGAGGCCATGATTTTTAGCTTTAATGGAATTGGCAACTCTTTTATTCAGATACATAACGATGTTTTGATGTCTTCATGGATTGCTATATTTAGTTATCAATACATTTTTTGCTTTCTTGTAATTACCTTAGAAGAAAGTATTTTAGGCATTTGCTATTTCTGACGCCTTTTCATTAATTTTCAACTTTAAATTGAAAATGAATTCCTCAGGGAATATTTAATACCTACTCATTGTATTAAGATGGATGTGACGGCAAAAAAGAATTTCAATAAAGATGTTACTACTCTACAATAAAGAAGTTATTACTCTCGTCTAGTACAGCCTACCGCTTTCATTTATTCACCTTTTTTATTCCGAGTCCATGGCGCCATGAACATCGTTCTTTTCTACCTCAGATAATTTAGGTAAATTATGAATATGCTTATAAGAAAATATTGGTCTAAATGCCACACTAATAATGACTGCCGTTATCCTTTCGGGCGAAACTCTTCAATTATGATGAGATCCGCTCGACCTAATGCGTTAGCTAGTATCCTAGGGACCATACAAGACCCAAGTATCATAAAAATGTTTAATGTGATAAAGGTTTCCATGTCTATTCGATTATAAATGAATCTCACGTAGCTGGAAAAAGGGATAAAAATTGAAAAAAAAAATTGAGGCTTGGTGAGAATTGCATCAAGGGAAAGAGAGAATAAAAAAAGACTGCGCAAGTGCGTGACTGATAAACAGTAGAGTTCCTCCAGCTCCAATACTTCCACGAGGACACTGAATTGCTGGTACGGCTGATTATCATACGTGGCCGGACAACCCACAAGGCAAATTTTGCCGCTACCATGGGTGTATCGAGAAGCTGACATAAAGAAGCTCATTTAAAAGGCTACTTGTAGCGTGGAATCAAGCAAGTATTCGTATTACATAACGCCAATCTATTCATTCAAGTTTGGTAAAAAAATATCGTGAACGGTCAGGTCCACCTAAAGTCACAAGGAAAAAATAAATCTTTTATATATAAAGCCAAAGTAGGAAGAGCGTATTTAGTTGGAAGACTTTTTAGCGCCAGTTTTAAATAGCCTTGTTTTCAAGGGGGTAATGAGTATGAATTAATTTTTATAAGATTTCTTCAAATCTTCTTTGTAGTGTCATTGGCCCACTCCTATTCCTTCTTTATATAAACGACATTGGCGAAGTAGTGCAGAGTAAGTTACGATTATTTGCAGACGACGCTGTAGTTTACAGAGAAATTCGTTCCAGCAAAGATATAGATGAACTAACGAATGACCTTGCTGCTATCCAAGCTTGGTGCGATGCTTGGCAGTTAGAATTAAATTTGGAAAAATGCGTCGTAATGAATTTCTGGAAGAAGAATAACTCCCTACAGCGTAACTATGTCATTCGGGGCACGCAATTAAAGGCAGTTGAATCTGTGAAATATCTAGGGGTTAGACTCAATAATGATCTATCGTGGAATAAACATATTCGAGAAATAACCGGTCAAGCTAATCGTAAAATGGGTTTTGTTAAAAGAATATTAGGAAAGTGCGACGACAAAGTGAGAGAAATTAGCTACTTTTCCCTTGTTAGACCACATTTGGAATACGCTGCCAGTGTTTGGGACCCTCATGAAAAAGGCTTAATAACAGAGTTAGAACGCGTGCAAATAAGAGCTGCCAGGTATGTGAAAGGTCGTTACGATAGTCTTGTTAGTGTAACTGACCTCTTACATAAACTCGGATGGGAATCTCTGTCGGACCGTAGATTGAAAAATAGACTAAACCTTTTAGATAAATTCAAGAGCAGTGTCTTTTCTGACGAAGTTAACCATATCTTGCGGACGCCAACGTACTACGGAAGATCAGATCATATAAATAAAATAAGAGAGATAGATTGCAGAACAGACAGATTCCGAATGTCATTTTTTCCACGATCAATAAGAGATTATAACGGCAGCAATAGAACGCGTAAATAGAATGCATGACTTGTAGTGTAGCCTACTAACCTATGTAAAACTTACTGCATGTTTCTGAATTTCTATTCTATATTCTATTTCTAACAGCATATAGTAGTATAGTTTGTTATTATACGGGACGTTTCTTGGACGGTGTGGTGTGCATGTGGGAGTCCAAATGCATGCTGCATGCTGGTGATTGATCACCCCCTGCCAAACACCCTAGAGGTGGCTCGCAGGGTAATTTGTAGATGTAGATGAACGTTTCGGAGTATTTTTGTAGTGCAAACGGGTCAATGCTAATTCATATTAATTTTTTTATTGAATAAAAAATCCCTGATAAGCTTGTTAAAAAAACTATTAAAACAAACTTTTTACTTTTAGTACACCAGCTGCTCCACACCAAGCCTTCCTGAGGTACCATTTCTTTAAAAAACTGAGAAGGTAATAAGAATGCAAGGCGCTGCACAATAGCATCCACTGCTTAGACCACCTCAATTTTTTTCATGTATATTCACCCCTCATTTCCGACTACTCTTTAACTATGCAAAATTCCTCCAAATATTTTAGCTACCCTTTCCCTGATTAAAATATGAATTAAACTGGGAAGGCTGCGGGAACGCAAATTCAAGCTCCATAAATAACCCGCCCGAACTGTGGACGACTCCCGGGTACGCCCATGACGCAGGCGGCGGAAGGGGGAGCGGGGAAGAGGGGTCTGGCGTCGGGTTCGTATATCGCGGCGGGCTCAGGTGCCTGATTCACGCCACCTCGACCAGTCAAATTCGGTTTTTATTGCTCGCCGTCCGTTTCCCCACCGCTTCCTCCCCGCCACGAACGGTGCCTTATTCACGACAACCCTTTAGTCCCGTCTTTTTCGCAACCAACCACCGCCTTCGCGATTTTCGAGAGGGGAGATTTATTTTGGCAAAAACCCACCCCGGGAATTATTTATACGCTCCTCATTACTCCCCACTGCCGTGGAGGGTCCCGATAATCCCGGTTATCCACTTATTTATCCCCAACCGGGCGTCACGCCGAGTAGATGACTATTGGCATTTTTGTCCACTAGAATAGCCCTTACACTAAGTGGTCTTGGGTGGTGGCGCGCGCAGATGGAAACGGGGCTCACGTTACCTTGAGTGTGGGGTCTCCAGATCGGATATTCAAGCTGGCATAGATGCATGTTTTTTATCTACTCCAAATTGGGATCAAAGATTGCAGAATTTTAGAAGTCATCGGCACGGAGTATGATCAACATTTTTTTCTATTTTTCACGAATGATTGATGTTTCCATTGAGTCAACGTCATAGATAAAATTCTGTAGACCATTCCGTATGGAACTATTTAATCCGTTTCGGCTGTAAAATTGAAACTCTTTGTCTTCCGAAAGTAGTATTTCTTGCTTGGAGCTAATTTTAACCAATTCGTCCTTTGAATACATTTCTTCACTTATTTTTGAAACCTTTTCCATAAATCCTTGATGCACTTGGAAGTACAAGCTTAAGCATACATTTAAATACTATTCCTTTCATTAGCGTTTTGCAGCACATCTAAGAGTAATAGCCATTTTGATGCAAACGTGGCGCAATGATTTGTTCAAATATCTTATATTTACGCACTTATAAGTAAAAAAAATAACGAACTGATTCCCCTGGATTATCGATCGGATTACCGATGAATAACATCCTCAGAGGTTCTGCAAATTAAAGCGGTCTCTTTTAAACGTAATAATACTCTTGGTTGATTAAATAATTTTAGAGGAAAATATGCCTTTCAATAAGTGATATAATATAAGGTAAACATGGTGCAACATGACCCTGTGTGAACAGTGAGAGGAAGAGAACAAAAATGGTATCACGACGGTACAGGAAGAGAATCGGAAAGATGAAAATGTTTGTGATCAAGCCCTGTCCATCTGATTTTCCTCGACACAAGGATTGGGAAAGATTATGTAGGCGTGAAAATGGACTTAGGAAAGGCGTTGGATCACAAACCGGGAGTGATGCAGGGGAGGAAGTATGAGGGAGGAAGAGGACGTTAGAGAGATTTTAGTTCGGCCAATGGGGTGCGTGAGAAGGCCGGGGGATGGAAATGGAAGGGTTATCTCAACGTGGACTAAACAATCGGCGGGAGAAAAGGGGAGAACGAACGGAATAACGCGTTTTTGCTTCCAGAGGTGTAATAAGTGTAAAACAAGAATTTGGGCTTAGTGAGTTATTTTTTTTTGCAATTTGTAATCAGTTACAAGTAGGTACCAATGGGGTCGTTCACTCAGACCCGAAAGCCGATTCCATTTTTTTAAATCGGTAGATGTAAGCAAGTTACCCTGAAAAAATTCTTCCGAAGTTAGCCATTCTTTCGTAAGTTTTAAAATAATAAAATGCAAAAAATGTCACCCGCTTTTCAATAGCTGGTTTATTCTTCTTTTTCCTTGTCTATTCTTATTAGAGTTCTGGTTTATTTACTCTCATAGGAAGAACATTTAACTGAGAAAGTAAATATCTGAAAAGAGCGAAAAAAAGTGTAAGACTATGCGAGGCCCATGCGCAAGGTGGAGGATAAGCCCACTTTTCATGAGTTGGTGACGTCATGAGAGTTTTGGTTCATTTATTCGATCAGAAAGTACGTTTCACCGAGTAAAAGAATCGCTCACAAGAGAGGAAACAAGAATGAACCTCGATAAACCTATGGGTAAGTCCTAAGAGTAGCTGAGACGCCGAGAAACGTCGGTCATGTGTTTGTGGCGTCGAAAATTATCGAAAAAACTTGATTATCTGAGAAAGGATGAAGGCCGTGGATTTTTCGCGCCAATAGCTCAAGAAGTAGGAGTCGGATAAAAATAAGCTCTTATAAAAAAAAAATTTTTTTAAAACCAGCCTTTATATTTAGATTACAGGGGATGAGCAACGTTTATATATGACACAAAGCAAAAAAACTCAGTGACCCCGAAAAACCAAAAGTGACGTATTAAAAAAGTCACTATATTTATTAAATTTTCAGTGAATGGTAAGCCCCCTATGTTTCAAAATGCCACCCCTATGCTGTTAAATGCCTACCCCTATGTTAAAAATGCCACCCCGTACGTTTTATGTAACGGTAAAACAATATTCAAACATTTACAAAACCTTACAATTGTTAATAAATATATGAAGATCATAATTAGCTAAAACATGTTTTGGGGGGCTATAGGTTGACTGGGGGGTGGTTAAAGGGGGGTTGGAGAGAAAAAGTTATATTTTCATGTATTGTCATCGGAAATGAAGAAGTGTGCAAAATTTCAGCGTTTTTGCTTCACAGGAAGTGAGTCAAATTTCAGTTACAAGATTTGTACCAGACAAACAGACAAAAAAACAGACAGATAGACAGGTTGGTGAGTTGATATAATGGCTGGAAAAAAGAAAAATTCGGGTCTCGTTAATTTTCTAACTTTATCCCAGTTGTCAATAAAAGAAAATTGATGAACAGTTGAACCATTGTAAAAAAAACTAAATAGAGAGTTGTTTCAGACTTACTTTGATGGAATTTTAACACATAAATATAATTAAAATTTCTAGCAATTTTCCACAAATACTATAATTTTACTTCTCAACCGGTCTCAGTACATTTTTCATCATACCTGAAGATAATACAAATGGTGTGAAACCGTTCGTGTATGTAGAAATTAAACTATTTATTGTAAATCGCTCGTAACTTTCATTTTACCCAAAAAAAACCTAATCGAAGTTTCAAATAAAGCTTCTTGGTGGCTAATAGAGATTTTATGGTGCCCTTTAAGATACAAATTCAAACACGCCACTTTAAAATAATTATAATGAATATTTTTTCAAGGGATTCCCTGATGAATCCGTGCAATAGTTCAAAGGACGTGGGGCGTTGAAAGATTGCAAATACATATCAACAATAATGTGATCGCTGTCTAATTCTGGTATGGTTTGGTATTTTTTGAGGGAGACAGACAGCTTGGCATTTGCGCCATGAAGCAAGGACAGGTTAGGCTATGTGGAGAGAAACCCGCCACAATGTCGGTGTTAACCTGCTCTTAACTGTAGGCGCCATGAGGACCACGGGCCAACGTCCCATCCGATGGACGGAATATTGCACTCTAAGGATCTAACTACATCTGTAAACCTCGGACTCTTACCACGACGGGATTTCATCCCTGAACCACGGGGTGGGGATCCGACACTGAAGCCGCCGCATTAATATGATCCCCTGATTACTAAAAACTCAATTGTTCTTACTTGCATAATCCTCATTTTAGTTAAAGAAAAGGTTAGTGAAGAGACTTATGTTGAATTTTTTTGTTTACGGCACGGGAAAATGGACGCTGAGGTCTGGAGATATATACAAAAAAATACAAGAGATGTCGAGAATAATGGAAAGAGTAAAGTCGACGGAGAAGAAAAGGAAATACGACGCATACGCATAGCGAGGAGAGGAAACTTCGACAGGGGACACGGAGGAGACGAAGGGTCTATGTGGAACGTTTACAAAACGAGGAGGGGATGCCCAAAGGCGCATTATTAGGTAAGAGGGGGGTAGGAAGAGAATATGATATAGAAATGAAATGAAATTCAGGTGACCATTTTGTGGATTTAAAATGGTAGTTGAATGGACACGCTCACCAATTTTATTTTAACACCGATTTTGATGGAGTTCAAACATAGAGAGACACATATTTTTCTATTCTTACATCTTACTACCTACTTCTCGAGCTATGAACAGAGAAAAATCGAAGACCTTAACCCTTGCCGAGATAAGTTGATAACGTTATAAACTCATAATGAACTTGCCACTGCTTCCCAGCCACTCCTCCGCCATATGCATGGGCCTCATATGGTTCTTTTGTCCTTCACTCTTTAGAGATATTTCTTTCCTCAGTGAAATGCTCTTCCTGAACGAGTTAATGAAGCAGCACGCTAATGACGCCGCCTATTCATGAACATTGGGTGGTTTTGCTTTTTTCTTTTTAACTTTTGCGTTTTGTTATTTTAAAACTTACGAAATAATGAAATTAAAAAATGTATTGGGCTTTCGGGTCTGAGTTAACGATAAAATTTGGTAGGATAAACATGGCAGGGGTACAGAGAGAAGACCCTCATTTTCATTTGGCTATATTTTATACGTAAAACTTTAATTCTGAGCATATGCTAACGTAGAAATTCCAAATTCGAGACGTTAGCAAATTTTTACTTGGTTTTTCCATATTCCTTGAACACTTAAAGATGATAGCTGAAGCTTGAAAATCGTAATGGGTCACGAAAATAGACTGGCCAAGCGGGAGTAATGCATCCTCTTAGCGTAGTAAATAGCTTTCAGCATATTAACTAAATTATTACCCTAGGCACGTTCTTAAATAGGTACGTGGAAATTATATTCCTTAAAAAAGTGGATTTTTGGCAACAGTCACATTTAAATAAACATAAATGATGCAATTTATTTTTATGAATTGAGGCTTGAGCGATGGCAGCAGCAGAAAAATCAAGTAAAAGGTAAAAAGAAACCCCAAAATTCTCTTTGTAAATCCAACTGAACTGGTAGAATACTTTTATAATAACTCCTCATCTTCGGTCGATTTCTCCCCTATCTCTTCAATCTCTACACTCGGCGATCAAAATAGTCGTGGCCAACCTCGTCGGCCACATCCCGAAGAAACCACTCCACACAAATACACATCTTCCTCAGCTTTTCTCTCTCTCTCTTCCTCCCCCTTCCACTCACCACCCCTCCCCCCTCCTCGTACGGTTTCGCCTTCCCATCTCATTAATGCCTTCCCGTTAAAAGGTCCGTTTAAGCCGGACGCGTCGGCCACTCGCCTGTCTCCTGACGCGGCCGGAGATTATTTACTCCTCTCCCTCAGGATTCATAACGGGGGCGTCGGTAAAAGTTGAAACGCGTCGTTGAATCCTCCAAGGATAAACAGTTTATTCGTTTATCAAAAGAAATTGTTAAAAGGAACAGAGAAGGTATTATCATACGCTGACCGCGACCGGTCTAGAGAGTTTCCGGAATGGCTTTGCCAAATAATATCCTCCCCAAATCATAAGTAAAAAGTACCGGTCATTAGTTCAATGCTCAGTCATAGTTTTATTCGAGTTCTTGCAGTTGTTTTGAGCATGGAAGATTTAAAAGCAGTCATAGTTGGAAAAGTATACACAGTGGCACCGACTCCATGGGGCCTGAGGGGGCCCGAACCCCCACAAAAATTCGTTATGGGTGTGTGAAAAAATGTGTCAGGCATGCCGATTTTCCCCGGAGTGCCCAGATATCGAGATTTGAGTTATTAGGGTTCTAATGTTGATCATATGACTCTTCTAAAATGCTTAAAATACTTAAAACTCACTAATTATAAAATTTCCCGGGGCAAGATCCCCGGTTTGGGCCCCCCCCCAATATTTTTTGTAAGTCGGCATCCCTGAGTAAACACGGCTATATGAGTGATCAATAGTACAAAAATCGCCTAATCATGGGAAGTTGAAACGGGTCTTTTCAAATATAAAAATTACGATATCTATTTTTAATAGGCTATATTAATTTTCCATCGGAAATTAATGAATGGCTTTACAATTACGGAAACGCATTCTAATATACATCCATTGTTTAAGCCATGTTCAGGATTTAAAATTGCATTTTCATGCCACCAATTTAAGAGCCAGTAGTTACATAGCTCAACTCAAGGTCCAAATCCATCTCTGATGAAAGTTCTTTTATTTCAAACAGATTATTAAATTTACAATTTGTCACAAAAAATAGATGTAGTTTATTAATTTGTTCAAGATACATGTAAATTTGCATTTTATTCTTTGATTTAGCTGGATTTGGCGATCAAAATAGTTCCATGAATTTTGAGAGACTGAAAAGAATTAAAACATTTTTTTCTGAACGAATCATCGCGCCACCTTCCAGTGTCATGGTAACGAAGAATTATGAAAGCATTATAATGTGCAAGTTAAATAAAATATCCTACAGCTGCTGCTCTACTTTTCCTGCGACGAACTAATGGGAGCATAACAATGTGGTGAACCGAAAATGATAGGTGGAATTGATAAAAAGTATACCTAGGCTTTGAATTGTTTCTGTTGCTCTTAAGGATATCTCTTTAATAGGGTATACTGAGCAATGGCATTAGGTCTAGAAGAAGGCTGCATACCGGGGAAAAAGGAATGGTGGACTCGAAGGTAATGAGAGAGGTTGCGCCTTGTGATCTTCAACAGCCCTCATTTGGTGCTCCCGAAGAAGAAGAAAAGCAAAATAATCCAATGCCCAGCACAGGAAGACGATTATTGCATGCGATAAGATGGCCTCAAGAGGTAAAAGGGCAAGGAAAGAAAGGCCAACAGTTAAGACAAGAAGGAAAAAAGAAATAAAATATCACCTACCCTAAAATGTATACTGGAGTGAATAAAATGGAAGGAGAAACCATTTAAGCATTTTACATGACTTGGTGTACAAAAGATGAAAAATTGGACTCAGGGTCATATTTGTGGGTAGTTACTAAATTTAGGAATGCAAGACATATTTATTTAAATTAGAACTGTGACATTTAAGGGCAGCAACAGGATAACCGTGTTTAGTGTTTATCAATATGATGAGTAGTTCGTCTTATGCAAGTGTTAAAAAAACTTAAAACACGACTTTACGACAATAAAGGCATTTTTGTTTCAAAAAACCTCTTGCCAATTTATTCATCGCCTGCCGAAGACAACTAGCGAGAAAATTATCCAGGAAGAAAATAAACTTGTTGAAATATATTGTCCTTTGATCTTTATCATGAAAACGAATCTGGTCACAGAATAAAATGAAAGATTGCATAACAAAACTCAAATTTTGAATGTAGTGCTCTCATCTCATACAGGCTGAAAAATACCTTTCTACAATAAAACCTTCATTTCCTCAATTTTCTCTCTTAGTATCGTTTTGCGGCTCAACGTCAATGCAAAAGAAATATTTACTGTGCTTTTTAAATTAATTTTTCACATTTTGCACCTGTTAGCCGTTCATCACAAGCATGTCATTTACAGCTATAACGAGAGCAATTAAAATTGCGTTGATATTAAAGGACAGGGACACTCATCTAAAATACCCACTTGCGCATTAAAAAAAAATAGCTCACATTTTACGTCCTGAGAACCTAAATTAGCTCCCTTCCCTTTTATTGCTCCCATCCTTCTCCCCCTGGTCATCCCTTTTCTCTGAGAAACCGCACCGGCCACCTCCCTCCGCCCGCCTATCTCCGCGCGTCCACGAGTTCGTCTGCTTCGTCAAGGCATTTTGGAATGTCACTCCTCCCTGGGAAGAGTCACCGCCCCGTGGGACGGGTGGCTGCAGACGACGCCGTCATCTTCCGGGGGTGGGTGGTACTGAGTGCGAGAGTTTAACGGGGTGAGTGAGGAATGAGCTGACCTGGTTGCATGGCCAACTCTTCATTCCCCCAGGCACATAGCCAGAAATTTGTTCAGGGGGTGCTTTGGATGTATTCGCGCTTTTGATTCTGATGGTTTAGGGTCTAATCGCACTCATAAAGTTGACTATCTACACGGTAGAGAAAAATTGTGCCGCGAAATTTTAATCCTGGATAGCTAATGCCAGTAGGATCCAAAATTACCAATGATATTTCGGTCGAAAACGCAGCATTTAACTACAGAAACTTTGAACTAACAATAAGCGCTCCGGTTGGCCGCGAGGTTGCCCAGTCGCTCAGGACAATTCATTACTTCATGAGTTCATGACTTTTCCTATCGGAGATAGCGATGTATCCAGGGCTTACTCGTGGCCAATCGGAGCGCTTGCCTCAAAGTTTCTGTAGCTTAAAAATGGTGCGTTTTTGGCCTAGCATGATCAGTAATTTTTGTTGCTATTGGCATCAGCAATCCAGGGTTAAAATTTCGTGACAATTTTTTTCTCCGCCCTGTATTTAACGTATAGTTCATCGTTAGTTATTGGCAGGTATCGTTAGTTATTGGTCTAATCTGCAAATGCATCGCGGGTGATCGCCAAAGGGAAATATTTCGGGTGGGGAGGGGGGGAGGAGCTGAAGCCCCCAAAGCCCCCTGGCTGCGTGCCAACATTTTCCATCAGCGTCGCAGTCAATCGCAGTCAATCGCAGTCCTTTTTTACTTGAACTGAGCTTACTCGTCGAAATTGTCAATTAAAATTTCTCCTGTTTTTTTTTTACCACCGGTCGTTTTAATTGTACTCATTGAATAAAAATTGTGATTAATATTCATCACATACCGATTAATTCTCTTGATTCAGTTTTGGAAAGGATTTTCCCCACTCTAACTATATTCTGTTTATTTTAACTTAAAAAATATATAAAATTATTGCAAAATTATACACCACCAGAACAATTTACTGGTTCCAAAATTAGGAGCATATCATCCTCCGTGACTCAACGTGGAGAAAAACCCGACGCGTCGGGTCGCGACGGTGAGTATAAAGTTAATGTTTGCTCAAGAAAAATTTGCGAATAAGAATACATCATTAACAGCTTGCTCATTATGACAAAAGGGAGGTTGAAGAGGTTGAATGGGACATTTGTATTGGGAAACTTAAAGAGGATATATTCCTCCCTCTGGGCTGGCCGTATTTTGTCTTTTTCGGTGTCAAATTACAACCTGTATTTAGCATAATGGAGCACTTGTCAATATCCACGCTTATTTATTTCAACCGACCCAGGTTTCGGCACATAATTCCGTTTTCAAAATACATGCCATGATTACAATCTGACTTACTCCATCATCTTGAAATTTCGTGAGTAATAGAATATACCATTTTCAGTATTTGCTTTAGAAAGCTTCTGGATTGTAAAAAAATTACATTTGTGGAAAAAAAATCACCAAAAGTTTCAGATATGTGATGCGGGCAAATTTTGAACAGGGCCTACTGTGTTTACAGTGGTGGAAAAATAAAACGCAAAGCTCATTGGCGTCTGAATGCGGCCACTTAGAAACCATTTGAAGACGTCCGTCTTCCAAAATTTTGTCCACTTAATATTCTTATACTATCAGGATTTTTCAAACTATGTACTTCTTTTACCAGAGAAATTCAATCACATGTGTCACGGTAAAATAGCAGGTAAAAGACCTAACCATTAATTCTTCATAAAATTTTACAAACTACGCGTTCACCTGCATCTAACCTATAATGGAGTTTACTCTCGCTAGGACCTTCGCGAAGGGCACAATCGTTCCTATGGTATAGTGAGTAATGTATCATGCTACGGGAATAGGGGTTCTACAGATCAAATCTTGGTGATGGATAGTTGGGTGCTGCACACAACATTAAGACATTTTTACTGATCTTTGAAACTTCGCAGAACTTTTATAAGTTCCAGAGGTTGTTGCAATAATATTGACTTCTTTAACTCTTATTTACTTGCTGAAATATAACTTCTACCTTTTATTGCCATTGGGGCAGCTGACTGTCGAGTAAAATTTGACAATTGACAGTTGATGTGACAGTTGTCAAGCCCTTTTTCGGTACAACTAAGCACTAAACTGCATTTTCGATGTATCACGGCCTCTGCTTCCTATCCTATTTCAAGGGAATTTCTCATTTGAGTTCTACATTTACATTTACATACTGCCATGCAAGTCGCCTAAAAAGGCGTGAGACAGGGAGTCTTAGGACGCCGGCCGTTTTTATATCATCATCATTAGTCAACAATCCTAAGATTGGTTTGACGCAGCTCTCCATTTCTCTCTCCTATCCGCTAATCTCTTCATAGCTACATATTTATTCTCTTTTACATCCTTTATAACCTGTCCTATATAACTCATTCGGGGCCGTCCCTTGCCCTTTTTCCCTTCCACTAGTCCTTCAACGATTGTCTTCATCAGACCATCGTGCCTCAAAATGTGGCCAACTAAGTTGTCCCTTCTTCTGCATAAGGTTTTTAGGAGGTTTCTCTTTTCTCCCACTCTTCTTAGCACTTCCTCGTTACTCACACGGTCAAATTTTTAGCCGTTTTTATATATTAAAAGCAAATTCTCAAACAAAATTACATTTATTGAAGTTCTTCATGATTCGGGGGATAAACGAAATCCCGTATCTTTCCGTTTGGCAAAATATTTCTCTTAAAATGTCGCTTCTGTGATTTCGTCAAAGCAGAGTGAATGCAAGCATTCTTGCTACCCTGAAGCCTCTGAGAAATCGATTTTTTGTTTTCAATTCAATACGGAAATAAATTGCTGCAATACTTATTTCCAGTAATATATTTAACTTGTCATCATCATCATCATCATTGGTCAACAATCCTAGGATTGGTTTGACGCAGCTCTCCACTCAGTTCTCCTATCAGCTAATCTTTTCACTCCTACGTATTTCTTCTCTTTCACATCTCTCTTTACTTGTTCCATATATTTTGTTCGAGGTCTTCCTTTTCCATTCTTGCCTTCCACCTGTCCTTCGACGATTGTCTTCATCAGGCCATCATGTCTCAAGATGTTGCCTATAAGGTTGTTCCGTCTTCTTATTAAGGTTTTCATGAGGCTTCTCTTCTCTCCTACCCTTCTTAGCACTTCCTCGTTACTAACTCGGTCGATCCATTTGATTTTCATCATTCTTCTGTAGCACCACATTTCAAAGGCCTCTATCCTTGCTTTCTCCGCTGCGGTCATTGTCCATGCCTCACTTCCGTATAGGAGCATACTCCAGATGTAGGTTCTTATAAATTGTTTCTTTACATCCATATTTAAGTTTCCCGCTGTTAGCAGGTCTCTCTTTTGGTGGAATGCTCTCTTCGCCTGGTCTATTCTGCTGATAATTTCTTTCTTGCTTCTCCCGTCACTAGTTATCTTGCTTCCCAAATAACAGAATTCATCCACTTCTATCAGTGTTTGCCTCCCTATTTTAATGTTGGTCTTGACTTCTTCTCTTCTGCTGCATACTAAGAACTTGGTTTTCTTCGTGCTTATTTTCAGTTGATATCTACTCATTACCCTACCCATATTAACCAGAATATTTTTCAAATCCTTCTCTGTTTCTGCTATAACGGCTATGTCATCGGCAAATCTTAGCATGCTTATTTTTTCTCCATGGATATTCACTCCCAATGCCTTTTCTTTGATTTCCTTAATGGCTTTTTCAATGTAAACGTTGAAAATTACGGGTGACAATGTACAGCCTTGTCGCACTCCTTTCTTAATTCTTGCTTCTTCACAGCTGGGCCCTGATTTTATCACGGCTATTTGGTTTTCGTATAAACTGTGGATGATTCTTCTGTCATTATAAAGAACCCCAATTTCCTTTAGGATTCCAAGCATTGTGCTCCAATCCACGTTATCAAATGCTTTCTCTAAGTCCACAAACGCAACGAATGTTGGCTTGTTCTTTTCCATTCTCTTTTCTATGAGCAGTCTTAGGGCCAATATTGCTTCCCTTGTGCCTTTGTTTTTCCTGAATCCAAATTGGTCCTCATCTAAGTACTCTTCTGCTTTGCGTTCTATTCTTCTATAGATGATCCTTGTCAGTATCTTTGATGCATGTGTAGTAAGGCTTATGGTCCTAAAATCTTCGCACTTCTCCGCTCGTTTCTTCTTAGGAATAGGAATTATAATGTTCCTCTCGAAATCCTTTGGTATCTCACCTGTCGTATACATTTCACTAATGATTTTGTATAGCTGGCTCAACGTCTTCTCTCCTGAATTTTTGATTAGTTCTGCAGGAATGTCATCAATACCAGACGCTTTATTTATCCTGAGGTCTCTTACAGCCGCATCAAATTCCGATCTTAAAATTGGGGCTCCCATGTCATCGGTATCCACTTCCCTCTCGTTTTCGATAGCATTCGTTCTGAGGCGACTTCCTTTGTACAAATCTTCCAGATATTCCTTCCATCTCTTCCCTTTTTCTTCGTTTTCAATCAATAGTTCTCCGTTTTTGTCCCTAAGGGTATTATATCTTACGCCCCTTTCCTTAAAGTGGTTCCTCACTATCCTATAAGCGGCCTCTACTTTTCCATGTTTAAGATTGTTTTGCACGTCTTCGCAAATGCTTTTCATCCACGTTTCTCTAGCCTTCCGCGCTTTACGACATATTTCGTTCCTTATCCTCTTGTAACGATTCTGTCCTTCCTCTGTTTTCGCAGAATTGTATTTTCTTCTTTCTTCAATGAGATCTAATACTTCCTGCGTGATCCATGGTTTTTTCATAACGACTCTTCTTTTACCAAGAACTTCCTCAGCTGCCGCCTGCAGACCACTTCTAATGGTTTTCCAACTCTCTTCCATTGGTTTGTTGGTCGGATCCTCCCCTATTTTATTTTCTACAGCCTCTTTAAAAGCCAGTTGATGCTGAACCTCCCTCAATTTTTCAACCTGCCATATGTTTTTCACGGCTTTCTTCAACTTTTTAAATTTAAGGTGGCATTTCATCATAACTAAATTATGGTCACTATCGATATCTGCCCCTGGATAGCTTTTGCAGTCCTTCACCTGGTTCCTGAGTCTTTGTTTCACTAGAATGTAGTCGATTTGGAATCTTCTACGGTCTCCTGGCATCTTCCACGTGTATCTTCTTCGCAGGGGATTTTTGAATAAAGTGTTGGCAACCACTAGCCTGTGCTCCGTGCAGAATTCAAGTAGCCTTTCTCCTCTTTCATTTCGGTTACCCAACCCATATTTCCCAGTTATTATTCCGTCTTGACCTTCGCCGACGACAGCGTTCCAGTCCCCTAAAATAATAAGATTTTCTTCCCCTCTTACCTGCTTGATAACTTCCGCTATATCTTGGTAGACATCTTCTACTTCTTCGTCTTCATAATCTGACGTAGGCATGTAAACCTGTACCACTACAGTAGCTACGGGTTTAGTATCTATCTTCACCATTACTATCCTTTCATTAAACTGCAGGTAGCTTTTAATACGCATCCCGGCGCTCTTTCTAAGCATTATACCTACTCCAGCATTACCATTTAGCGATCCCGTGTGTAACATTCTGTAGCTTCCACTCCAAAAGTCTCCTTCCTGGGGCCACTTCATTTCGCTGATGCCTAATACATCGAGGTTCATTCTTCGCATCTCCACCTTCAAGTTCTCTAGCTTACCGCAGGTACGAAGTGATCTGACGTTCCATGTTCCTATCCGTAACATTCTATCTCGTTTGACCGATGTACCCTCTCGAGTAGTCCCCGCCCGGAGATCCGAATGGGGGACTAGTTTACCTCCGGAATATTTTACCCGAGAGAATTCCATCATGTCATTATATAAATTGAGTGGAGTAGCTGTGACTCCTCGGGATGATAATGTGGTGGTTTCCCCTTGCCTTCCACATCGCAGTACTACAGCCGTTAAAGTAAATGTTACCACGCCCGTAGTGGAATGTGTGTCGCTGTACCGACCAGTATGGTCTCCACCTTCGCACATGTGAAGAAGAGCTGTTGCCCTCTCCCCCGGGTGATGAGAGGCATAATTATTGGCGGCCCTCAGTCGCCAAGTCACGGTATCTTCACAGGTTTTGGTATCTTTTAAATGGCCTACCTTACCCAAGGGTAGCCCAATACCCCCTCAGAATACCGCCGCTTTTTGTCCACGACTGCTTATTCGACGAGAGAACTCGCTTATCTCGCAGCTAACCTCTATATCTAAAGGTCGACCCACCATCCGCAACCCGGTGGACGCACTCGGTGGCTTTAAGCTCAGCCGCGAGATTTAACTTGTATTATATTTTAATATCTTAAAATACTTCCCTAAAGGATATATGGAGCTGAAAAGATTTAATTAAAAGATAACATTGATGCCTAAGTTGAGCTACAATAATTTCTTTCAAATGGTTCCCAAAGCAATTCGTCAATTTGGTCATCCACCGACTGCTCTTGTACTTAAAATAGAGGTTTAAATAAACCTTTTGACCCGCATAATTAAAATTTAACTTGATTTATAATTAAATATGATCCCTGGAAACCCATTTTTGAATAAGAAAATATTTAAAAACTAGAGCTCGATCAGAATAGATGTATCTGAGTTTAGCTTTAAATACCTTATACATTTTATAACCTGACATTAAATGAGAATCAGAAAAAGTGTCAACTATGATTTTTATCCATAGCCAAGTAAGAGGAAAAACTTGTAAGATAACAGGAATCCAGACCAGGATCTTCAGACTTCATCTTCCTTTTCTCTGTTCTCCATCCACTGTTTCCTATAGTGGTTCTTGAGCTGGCCGCTTTCTGACGCCAATGAGCTCTGCGTTAATTTTTTTCGCCACTGCATCCTGAAAAGTTCAAGTTGACACCATAAGTTTTTATTGAGTATTTTATTTGAAGTGGAAGGTACACGCGGATGCATTATTCTCGATCGACCGGTAGTGATCCGTCTTATTTCGTGGCCTATTACTAATTTAAAATATTTACCACCGTCATGAAAAATCAGGATACGATGAATGGAATTTTTATAACGACGCTGAAATCTCAATGATAGAAGCTTAATACTCCAGATAATAATGGGATGAAATTCCTATATTTGAGATACAGGGAAATGTTGGGAAAGGTCTTATCCCTGAGTCCTGAAAATTTTAGCGTAATTGGTCGCGTGTGGAACAAGAAATAAGTCACAAAAAGGCTTGTCTGGGGTGAATTATATGCGTTTCCTCAACATCCATAACGACCGTCTCGTATATGAGGACAGAGACCGCGAAGGGAGAGCAAATTGATTGAAAGCGTGGTCGATTTTGGTTACAGCTGTAAACGAATTTGAAGCAGTTCAAATTTTAGCGCTGTAAGAACCGATTAATGGATATATGACTAGCATAAAAGCTGAATAAATCGCACAGGCAAAGAATGTACAGACAGCCTGCCATTTTGCGATTGCTTACATGAGATGGAACAATCGCAACACAAAATTAAGGTGTATTTTCTCAAACATCAGAGGACGTGAAGATATTTCTCTTCTATTCCAACAAGGGAATTTTTTTCATTTTCCTCCCTCACGTTACTTTCTTTGAACCCTAGGGACACTTCTATGTTAACAACAGTGACGAGATATTTTCCAGGTACTCCCAATTGACTACTCAATCGGTATCTCCTTTTCGTTACTTATAAAAAATTGAGGGCTACATATTGGAGAGCATATATATTCACTGTATGAAGCCATCATGCCGCAACATTAACCTCAAAAAATAGAAATATATTAACCAAATTTAAATTTTGATTGAACGTATGACGCCAAAAGAATGCATGAAGTTTTCTCTATTCCCTTTTAGGTATATTTAAAAAATCGTAATTTACTCGAGATCTTAGATTACCATTACAAATTTTTTTAGTAGTCACTCCGGAGCTTTCGGTAAGTTTCAACGGACTTTATAACTTATGAAAACATTCGTTTGGTGCAGGAGTAGGCGTGTAGTATTATATAAATAAATATGCAAGTGAACATCTTGCCAAGGAATCTTGTTGTTAACTCCACAAACTTTCACCACTGAGCCGCATAAAAAAAGACAAGATCTCTGCATTGCCAACGATTTCCTCAGCTAAAATAGAATATGCAAAGTTAAGGAAACCATAAAATAATCATCCCTCACCACAAACAACGTGCAACAGGTCATTCATGATCACAGCATGTCGCCAGTTGAATCTACCGCCTCTCGCAATAATGAACGTCACTTTTCCCCCATCTTTTAAGCGTGCAGTCCATAAATCTTAATTACCCGTCAAGTAAGTCGGTATCACTGAAAAAATGCGCTAAGTCCTCAATATATTCACTGTATGAAGCCATCATACAGCAGTTCACCATTAACCTAAAAAAATAGAAAAATATTGGCCTAAAAATCATACATGAGTTCATTTTCCATTTTGATGACTGAAATATTTATTTAAATTTTTATTAAAAAGTGTTAATGTGGGACTAAGTTATTTAAATAAATGCAAATCAACTTTGCTATGGTACTTTAGTACTAGCACGAAGATATTTATTTGTATTTGGATATATTTATAGCCATATACGAAGGTGAGTCCCGTTTATCTAAATATACGAATGCAAGTTAAGCTCTGTAATAAGGGGTGTGCATAAATGCTATCTAAGGAGCGATTGTCCAGCCCCTTACAACCAAAACGAATTGTTTTTATGAAATGAAACGAATTCGTATTTAAGTCAGACTGAGGTCCCTTATGGTCCTACTACCCCAGGGGGATCAAAACTCTACAATATTTAGTGATAACAATGCATTAAATGAAATTTACAGCCTGGATGTACTGTGCGGGAAACACTTAAATGATTTCACTACATCAATTATATCCACCTGAGCAAATAAAAGTTCGTCTTTTAAGAGTTGTAAGTAAAATAGCAGAAATGCTTTAAAAGAAAAAAAAGTTTGCCTTACTTTTGAATTTCCTTTAGAGTTCATTTGTTCTTAATTTGAGTTTATTTCATTTATACCATGTGTTAAAAAAGGACGCCTGTGCTTATAAGATATTTGAATGCTCTTCTGCAAGAATAGACACAGTTCCCTATAATTTTCACTCGATTCATGTAGCACTGGGCGATATCACGCTATGATAATTTTGAATTGGGCTATAAATGATGAATAAATTTCACCTAATATCGAAAATATTATAATAATGAATTTCCCTTAAATTACCGTTAAATGAGCCTAAGATAACAACATTGAATATCTTGCATTACTTGAATTTGTTTTACAATGAAACACTTAAATTCCCTCTGAGATTTGAGATAATTTGCGACCATAAGAAGCCGTAAGTCTGGATGAGGCCATCTCGATCGCAACACTTTATAACGAAATGCTGATTTATTTTCAAAACTCCGCGGGCGAGTTACTTGAAAAATCTCCCGGAAATTTACGGCGGCAATAAATCATAAACAGATGTAACGATCGCGGTGTCTGCGATCATTTGTCACCTCATTGAATCAAAGAAGAAGAAGTTAAGCCCACTGCTATTGGTTTCCCGCGTGGGAATACATACTCTCCTCTTTGAAATCTGTTGACCACTTCCTCCCCGCACCTCCAGCATATGGCAATCCCATTTTTTTCCGGAAGAAATAAAAGGGATGAGGCGGTGGACCGCCTGAGAATGGAGCCAAGCCCAGGATTCTGGCAAGGCAATGAACACATGGAAAACTTACATGTGCAGGAATGAGTGTGAGGATACATAGGTAGATATAAATACATTTGCCTCTCGAGGAAACTTGTCAGAACAGTGTGATCTTCCCGGAATGGGTTACTCAAGGTTGGTGGATGTTCGGGCACCGCATAGTGGGCAGCCATAACCTAGCTCACGTACACCCCACAGCCTTACCATACCACCATACCCTCTACTTTCCCTCCCCTTAACCGTTGGCCTGTACGCACCCCGCCCACACGTCTATCTTTCTCCAAATGGCGTAGAGCAGGGTGTTGTTGGCGTGGACGCCTGTGTCGACTCGCGAGGTTTGACCCGAGTTGAGGAATGGTGCTTTCTCACGCCACCAAACCGTCCTCCACAATCCGGTGTACCCCTCTCTCTCTCTTTCCTCGTCTTTCTCATCCTCATACATGCGTTTCTCTTCGCCTCGCAACAGCGACACCTTGGCGGTGGCATAGGGGACCGCGCGCCTACCGAAGATTTTTCGGGGGCCCGCTAACGGAAGTCGATTTGGGCAGCACCGCACCTTAGTTTCATCATGGATACGACGCATGCACGCAATGATCGGGGAAGTTCTCACTACATGATTTCTTTGGATATATCCTAGCTTAATAAAATATAAAAACAGGAATCGACGGTATTTAGCTTCTGTGAGTGAACGAAAACTAAGGTTCGTGCTCAGATGCTACTTCCTCAATATGCAAATCACACCAGGTGGAGTAGAAACTCACTAGCAAGTGAAGTGAATTCATTGCAGTTGAAAATACTTCAACGTAATTATATGATTGTATATCTGCATTTAAATTTACAAGAGTAAAATTTTGAAAGAATGCATATTCTGTTCAACCGGTTTAATTTATTAGCGTACCAGTTGTTTGAATTTTATGCTGCCATCATGGATATTTTACAGAGTAAAGTCTTGCCTGCATTTACCAAAATATCATTTATGAAAAATTTTCCCTTGCATTCCCTTGAAATTTTTATACATGGAATGCTGGTAAATGTATCCTAGAGTATTATATACATACCATGGAATTTTAAAAGAATGGAGTAAGTTTTAAAAAAGTTACACGCCACGAATAAAGACAACTTTCATAAATTTGGCATATCAGTCTTCGCTAAATCTCAATGGATGTCAAGAAACTTTCGAGAATCTGATTATAAAGTTATCTCATTTTTGTTGCTCCAAGGCAATTTTGTGTAGGATGCTTGACTCAATAAGGCCCAGAAGTAGTAAGTTAAACTCATATTATAGCTGATGAGCCTAATAATTTTTCCTAGTCCATTATCAATCGCCCTGAATTAGCTATACCCTTTCTCTGCCGATCTATAAGCCATTTTCTGAATCATTAATGGGTACTTACTTCCTTCACTCCCCCACAAATCAAAAGTTTTAGCTGTTTGTTTACGAAAATTTATCGATAAACAGGATTTTAATTTCACCAGAGACATACCCAGTTGGATTATGACGACTTGTTAAATCAGGATTGCTCCTTTAAGTATTTGGTCCGAACAAACTCCCTAATCTTAGACAATAAACTATTTCTTAAATATTGATGTTTTGGGAATTTTTTCCTCTAAAGTAAGGCCAAATATCTTCAGAGTAATGTGAATATTCTTTTGACTTGATAATTTCATAAAAAGCCCACCAATTTGGTTTTGACCAAGAAATACCATGAAAACCAGAGCCTCTCTGAGAGTAATAACCTGGAAGATTGATTAGAATGACACACTGTAGTGTATGCAAAATAGGAAGCGATAATATTAAGCTTATTACCTCCTAACTTCGGGATAGAGCCCTTATCTCCATAAATCCGATTAATGCTCCAAGTGGTTTCTACCCCACCGGTGTTTTCTGGTTTATTTTTAGGTTCTAGACCAAAAAATATTTTATGAGCACACAATTATACCTGATAATCAATTCATTACTAAAACGTATGACTGCTTATACTTAGGTACTTATAGCGCAAATTTGCCAGCGGGTAAGATTTATGAAACAGCTTAAATAAAAGTTTTTGAATCAAAAGAAAGGCTCGGCTTGTTAAATTCTACAACTTAGGATTTTTTGCACAGCATTATCTAAATATTTGACCGAATTAAAAATGCATGCAAGTGGAGGAATTCGAACTCACAGCCCTTTGCTTGCCCAGCCCGCGCATTATCCGAGTGGCAAACGCAGCCCCCGGCCATAACACCTCTTGAAGGCCGGAAAAATTACAGCCCCGTTCAAGAAACGTCCATTTGGATGCCATTTTAAATCCTGCTGCCAGCACATATTTTATCTATCGCTCCTAGTTTTGACTGGCCAGGAATTTGCCCCCGGGGGGACGGAGGGGGGGAGGAGGAGGAGGCGTCTGTATACACTCGCCTCCTCCGGAGGAACCATCCTCCCTCCCAACATCCCCTCCCGCGGTCCCCGAACCCCGGCCCCCCCGACCCCAGGCCGCATTCCTTCGCCTGTGTCCTTCCACGTATGTCACCGAGGGGCAGTCACTGCCAGCGTTAGGAGGGCTTCGAGATTGTACGTTAACTTACCCATAGTAAACTGTTCTCAGGTCTCCCAACTAGAGTTCAGTTGAAACTGTGCCAACGTTTCGATGACGCGGTCTGCCATCGTCGTTGGGTTAGCATTAGCCCTAAAGACGTCACACCTGGAGGCAAAGCCGATACGAGTTTGTTATAAACATTTGCCGGGAGTTATTGATATCATATAAATTATCTCCATATATTCGTATCTCCGCAAGCCATCTGCCTACAACCCATCGTGGTCAGGTTAGCATTGACCCTAAAGATGGCACACCCAGGGGGAAAACAGGGACAAGTTTGTTATAAACATTTGCCGGGAGTTCTTGGTATCATATAAATTATCTGTTTATATACATATCTCCGCAAACCGCCATGACAGAAATGTGGCTGGAGTTGCCAGGACACTACCCGTAGAGAATATTCTCCAGACTATCTCTTACTACTAGAATGAATCTCCATTTCTCCAGAAACTGTGACTTCCTAGTTTCGCAAAATAAAGTTGGCTCCGTCAGGCTCACTTCCCCACCTTTCCGAATTTATCCTAGCCATGGGATGATGAGTGATTAGTCGTGCTCATCACGATCACTAATTCCTTCTTTCGGTCCTTAAGTGCTTGATTAAAAGTCTGTGGGACTCGGGAAGTCGGCTTCTCGGGCGTGCCTTATGGGATCGAAATGGCTTCCAATTCCTAAGTAGGCAAAATAATCCTAAGTTATTGGGGATTTTTTTAAAAGTTTCAGCAACGTATTTTGCTCAAAGCGAAAGGCACCTTAAATACAAAATATTGAGGTTAATTTCTCATTTTTTACACATTTCAATAATTTTTATGAATCATCAGAATTGTAAAAAAAGAATACTGATTAAAATGACACCCTCTACTGCTTGAATTATAGGTAATGATAACATAAAGCCTTTTACTATTCCTCAAATCTTCGGGAGAGAGCCCTTTACTTAGAAAAACAAATCTGATTATCATATATTACGGCTGGAAATAGGAAAAAATCTAAAGCCCCCTCGTTAAAATGACAATCATAAATGTTTTTAAGTGAGCAACATGACTAGGCGAGGCTTTAATTTTTCCCACTTGGAAGAGTTCGCCCTCAGGGGAAGACCGACCCATTTCACATTGTCGAGCCTTAGGCAGTGGGGATTGCGCGGTGACGATGTATGTATAGATAGGAAAGGTCCGGGGTCGCCGCGGTGGCGTCGGCGGAAACAAGGAAGGAACTGAGTGGCGATAGGCCACCTTTATTTGGGCAGGGATTAACTCCATCTTGCCAGATTATCACTTCGCCGCAATTCGAGATGCTCAACACGACGAGTTGTGCTGTCGGGTTGTGCTTGACGCATTGCTTGTATAAAAATTACGCTACCATCTTGAAATGTACTGGTAATGTATTGTGGCCTAGTCCAAATTTTCCTGTATCTAAAATTTGATGTTTTGGTCTCTCAAATTTCTCAGGCATAAAATTTTCATAAGGTTTTATCAAAGAAAGATGTTGAAAATTACCCAATCTACATAAATTTATAGTTTCAAGTCAATATTGTAAGTTTAAAAGATGTTTTACAACACAAAAAAAGATAAAAATATGACCAGCCCAATGGGACTACTTAATCATGAAATAAATACCTGAAAATTTACACGGTTAAAAACTAAAAATAATTAATAATTGAGGAAAATTGAAATTATTTATTTCACTATGGAAAAATTCCGCTCCATCATGCTTGAATCTTTGGGGTTTTATTTACAATGAGAGTACGAGTAACGTGCTATAATGTTAGCATGATGGGCTAAAATGGGAGAGATGTACTCCTCACGTTTTTGTGCAATGGTCATCACGATATTAATTTAAATTTTGGTGACAGTTGATTATCAAAATTAGAGCATTTCTTGCAGAAAAAATTATCATTGCGCACAAAACGCATTAAAATATCTATTTTTAGTATAAAAGACTGTATAACGTAATTTTTTTAATGATGCCCTAGGAGCAATGATGATAATAAGGAACACGGAAGACCAAAACACGCTTTCTGACATAAATATTGGCCATCTGATCTTATATTGCGATATCATGTTGCATTTAGTTTTTAACAATTTCATTCATTTATGAAAGATATGAATTCGTTTGTTTTATTTTTGGCTAGAAAATCCGATTATGAAACTACGTAATTGGAAAAATTTTCAGATGAGTTACTTCAATGGAGACCTTACTGGAATTTATTTAAACTTGATATTATTAAGTTCTTAAAATGAAGGCAGGATAACGAATGCCTTGAAATTCAAAGGTTATTAATGCAAAACACGGGTAAAGGCGTATTCGTGCGTTTATAAGCTGCTATCAGGGAGGGTATTTAAAGGGCTAAAAGGGAGGTATGCGGTGGACTAATGGCAGTTGCTCGTTGGCGGTGGTCTTCAGAGGCTAGGATGAACGAAAGGCGAGGGTCAATATGCCGACATAGACAAGATCCGGGAGGCAGGGGAGGGGTATGAAGAGGATATCTTGGAACGAGTTTCGGAGATATGACAAGGAAACGAATACATGTGTCAGAGATTATTAAATTTTTCATCTACCGTGCCTTTTATCACGGATTTAATGGGGGGAAACTCAATTAAGATGATCTTATCACGGTTCTAATGGCCGATAAAAAGAATATTTACAACTGAATAGCATGCACATTAAATATTTTTAGAGAAAGTAAGCAAGCCCAAGATAACGTTAGGATTTCACTGAATACATTTGCAAACTTACAACATCAAGTGCTACAGAGCGTAGGATAAAATTCGAACATAGCAGACTTCATTTTAGGCAATATTAGTACTTTTGTGACTATCAAGAACGAAATTCTTATTAAATCAAATAGTCATCACAAGAAATAAATGCAGGAAAATATTTTTAGCAAACTTGCTCATGTAGCATCTAATTAAGTAGCCGAAGAGACTTCTTTTTTTAACGAAAGCAATCCGACTAATAAGGAATAGAGGATATAAATCGGAGATAAAATCCAACTGAGATTTTGTTGTATAATTCACTATTCCTCCACATTAATTTATCTTTGTAGCAAAAAGAGTAGATAGCAAGTGATAGAGGGTACTCCGACGGATAATGACTAGTAATAACTCCACTGCCACTCGCATCTCGTAACCGCAATAAATTCGCAATCGTCTCCTTAAAAATATAAATGCAACTAAAATATAAAATCATTCAGCTCTTCCATCTTTTTCCACTTCTAAATGCACCCTTATTAACTGAAAATATCGAAGCCTATCACAATTGAAATGAACTACAATATAAAATTTTGTGGAAATTTCTCAGAGAAAAATGATTCGCTTTGAACGGGATTATTTTTTTCTGTGTGTGGAATTTTCGCACAACTTGTGCATTGCGGGGGACTTTGTAAATATATCACCGTGGCTAGTCCCGGTATACGTCAATTACTATGTATTAGGTTTTGATCCTGATCCTGATCACACCATTAAATCCCTACTTGGAGGACAAGACATGTTCTTTCGATCCTAGAAAACTAATAAGCCTTTAATAAATACTTCTTTCAAGACTCGATCCCAACAAATTACCACTAGCACTTGCCTGACGTAAATTCACACCCTCTCTGCAATATCTGGCACGGGCCACCTATCGATTGAAGCATCCGATCCATAGCCTGGTAGCTTCAGCCAAGAACTGGACTTTGCGGTATAGAGCGTCCCACCTAATCAGCCATCGTGCTAATCAGGGGAACACCGCATGGATGAGATGGCTCAAAGGAAGCCATCCGCTGGGATCGATGTAGTCTTGTCCCATGTTGTCACCCGACCACGGAGCGTATGTAATTCACTCCTGGCTCCATCCCCGTTGGCAACATCGTGGAAGGGGAGCCACGATAAGGCAATAAAACAAAATGCAGACGACGCATTTCTCCTCACAGCGGGGTTCGAACCGCTGCGATTCCACCGGGTTGGGCCGGCAAGGGCTGGATGGCGGCCTCGACATCGATCGATGGCCCAAGGGCGCGCAATGCGACGGATAAATCTCCAGAACGACGATCCGACCGAATGGGAGGCAATTAATTCGATGACGAATGAGACAAACCCGCGCGGGAATAAGTGCGCAATCAATGGGCCAACGGCCGGCCGTGGCGTGGGCCAACGCGAGATTTATGGCCTTAATTATTCTTTTGATTCAATAAAGTCGATGGTGCGCATAAATAACCCCGGGATTGTGCATGCCGAGTCGGTGCCAGGTCACTCGGTACAAGGTTGTCCTGCGGATTAAAGTTAGTGCCACCGTATGTCTTTCCTCGTTTTGAACTTGCTTGTGTTAGGCATGAGGTTTCGGCGAGTGAAAGCAGGCATTAAGGCCTTGTTTCATAATGTCCAATGTTATGATGTGCTCACGAGTCACTTACTGAACATGGACCGGCAAGGACGCCGGTTTATTTATTTCAGTGGCTATCTTTTCAGTAGTATAATACGACATAATTTTCCGAGATGAAGGTTATGGTCGTTAGAGGTATACTTAGTTACACCAAGACTACAGCAAAAAGTTATCTTGCTTGGACTAGATGTTCTTAATTTAATAGTCGGCTTTCTAGCAACACATCTTTTCCCAAAAGTAATCAAATAAAGAAGAGGCTAAAAAGAAATTTCCCTTTGTCCTTACTTCAATTTTACTTCACATTAATGACAATGAAAGAAGAGAAAAACAACTCCCTTGCTCACGGTCTGTAGGGCATGCGTTTAATAAGTTATTGTCAATCTGAATACAGGCAGCAATTCATGCTTACCAAGTTTTTTTTTGATCAAGCCAAAGAAGTGAAATTTATTATAAAATAAAATAATAGCATATTTAATATTTTCGTTCTTAAAATATAGTCATTTTCGATTTAGTTTTTTGGCTGGGTTGGTGCGATAAAAATGAAATCGAGATTATGGGAGAATGGGAAGTTGGAGGGCAGCGTGACGAGGCAATCCTCTAGCTGGAGTTAAAGAGTAAAAATGATAGAAGGCATGATATAAACAAAGAGTCGGAAATGTAACGGAAAACTTGCAGTGTTAATGTTCCAGCTTTCAAAACCAAGTATTACTACCCACATTCTTTAATTTATCGCCTTAACGTACCCGAATTTTTGGATGAAAGCCATACCATTCTATCTTCTCATGAAACCATACCATTCTCTCCGGACTACAAGTCCATGGCTTGCAATGAACATCTAATTCGATAGCTATCACCTTATAATGAAACTCTTATTTTATTGTTCATAGAATATCCTTTGAAGCAATCATCAAAATTTTTTACACAACACACCTGTGAGTTACCTTCAATTACGCACTCAGAAACCTATACGTATCAAGTTTAAAATTTGTTTGTTAAAAATATACAGCTAGACATAAACATTGGAATGAAATTCCAAGTTTGACAGCCCTCTTAGCTCCCTTAATACCTCTAATCGCAATTAAACGCTAATTTTAATTTCTACATGCCGTGGAAGCAACACCCCTGAATCCAAAGAAAAACACGATGGAAGAAGGGTGGTACAAAGACACCTTTTTTCCGCGTACCCCAATTCTTCAAACTCGCACCTTCCTCGACCCACCCTTAATCATTTCTGTGAACACATCATCGCGGAGGTGACAACCGTGCTTGGCATGTTTAGGGACAAACACTGTCAACTCCACAGCTCGGCGGACACCTTCAGAACACATACAGGCTCACACGATCGGGAATCTCACTCGTGCCTCTTCCGCTCGCCCTTCTCCGACCGACGCTCCCTTCCCGGGACTGTAAACCTTTCATCCTCAAACATAAACCGTGTTAAAACCTTACACAAGTCGGCCTTAAACAAATAGCCCCCTTCTTCCTTCCCATCTAAAGCCTAACCTCCAATCCCTTCCCCCTCCCTGACTCCTCCTTCAAGCCCTCTCCCTCCAAACCCTCTCGGCTCTTAAAGCCCTTTATGACAAATTTCAAACGCGAGCTGTCTCAAAAAGCATTCACGATTAATGCATCGATAAAACGAAATAAAATGAAGACGTTGGACTAACCGAGAACTATGAGAATGCGGTCATAACTCATCTCCGAGGGAAAGAGGAATTTCACCACGGGTCTACCCAGAAACCTGTCTCTTATCCTCGCTCGGATTTGGCATTTCGATTTGCTAAATGAACGTTAATAGCAGGTGTAGCTCAGGATATATACGTTATAGTCCTTCGTAAGAATTTAATACTTTGTCAAGTGGGATTAAATGCATTAGATTTGCTTAGGAATATGAAAGGACAGGTTCTCTTCATTCTTTCTAGTCAGGTTAAGAGGGATCATCAAAAATAACTCTGCTGTTGGCCTTTTTACACTATCAATATTTGTTGAATCATTACGTACTGCTACATGTACCGCTTTCAACTGTAATAAGTAACATAAAAATAAATAAAAAACAGAATTTTTACATTGACGTTGCTATGGATTTTACAACGTCTGAAACATTTTCTGACTCTACATGCTGACATAGCGCTTACTTACGGGCATGTTGAGTGCAGATATTTTCATTAAACAGTATGCACTTCCTGATGCGCTATGTGTGAAGGATTTTCCTGCGTTAACCGATAATAATCATATATTTACTTTTCAATTTCTTAATATGGTTTTTAAACTGGAATCTGGCTACAATGCAATATAATTTAGATGCGTGTTCTTTCAAAATGTGCCATTTTTCCTTGATTAATAATTTTTCCTTAATTGATTTTACTTTATTAATTTCCATTAGTTAAGTCATAATTACTTATGGTTTTTTCTATGTTTTATTTTAGAGTGCTAAGTGAGAGTTAAAGCAAAATTAAGAGATGACCGTCACCTTATCAGCAAACAGTGAACAAAATTGACTCATTAGAAATTCAGGGTTTACGCTTTTAAATTATTTAAATGATGATTTACGCTTACACTACGGACACGATAGCAAAAGCGAAAAAAGACGATATAGAGTTACACTAAAATTATCTTTTAATACCTATGCTGACCAACTTTGGTATTTACTATCAAATAAGAGTTCAATAGGGGCAAAATGGTGAAAAAAATGGAAAACAAGGTTCGCGCCGTATGACATTGAATCATCATTAAGATCATTTGGTGATATTTATTCAAAACTATATTGATAGATAAGAAAGACATATAAATGAATGAAGCACCAACATTTCACTGTAATCGAAATAGAATTCCCAAAAATCTTTTTTTTTACATATCACTCACCGCTGACTGTGATAGGGGAGACCTCCAGCGGGCAAGTTGTTCTTTTTCCACCCTCGTAACACTCAATTGTTTGACTCTTCAGCGAGAGTCAGGCGTTAAAGTCTCCATTCATTACTCCGCTAACGAGACCACGAAACGTAACCCCCCACATCACTTTCTTTCATTCCTTTATGCGCCGAGGTTTAGGCAAGCGTCCATACTGCATACCGTCGGAAATATACAGCCGCATGCCCAGTCTGCAACTCTCATTAATGGCCGGGCGTTTTTCTCTTCTCTCCCCGCTGCCATCTCCAGCTCCAACATATTCCTTCCATTCGCGAGCCGCGTCCCCCGCTGTTTCCAATCCTCCAAAGAATCCATTGTGAACATTAATCGAGGGCAGTGCGCTCGCTCACCGTTCAAGAGCCTCGTCTCTTCCCTATCTCTCCCCCTGTGCACCCTATTTCCCCCTACATCGCTATCCTCCTCCCACTCTTGCGGACCGACTTGAGTCTCATTATTCAACGTTTTTGAAAGGAGTGAAGGAATGGGATGGACTGCGTGAGCGAGGTAATGTGCAACCAAGGAGGTTAGCCGAACCGGCAGAAGGAAAAAGTGCTCACATTCATACACGTGCTGGCGAGTCATAATGTCCGCTAAATCCCGTCTCTCCACGTCAGGACAATCAATACGGCTGAGGCTATCTCCTTCGCGGGTGGATCACGCCTGGGCTGTGGAAGGAAGCTCAAAGCTTGCACAATTGACTCCCGATTTATTCGCCATTCAGGATGCAGTTGATTGGTCGGGGGAAGGTTGCGTTTCAACTTTTTTTTCAACCTTCGACCCTTCCATGAAAGGATACGGTGCTGATGACGAGGGTGATAGGTATTCCTAAGGTTAAGTGCATGCTATGATGAAAATAAATGCTATGATTGCACCATTTTAGGGAGGGATCCTTTACCATCACGTGAAAAGGATAATGGAGGGAAAAATTAAAGAAATGATACCCGAGACAATTATTTTGGTACGAAAGAGTCTGTTGTTTGCCTGGCCACATGCATCTTGACTCGGCCTGGTACAACTAGTAGAACAATCTTACTCATCGCCATAATTGGTAACAGTCGTGAGAACGCTTTGCCGCATATATCTTCATTTATTCCACTAGCTAATTTTCATGTTTAAGTATTTCTTCATTCACAACCCCAGCATCTCAATGACTTGTATTCATGCGAATTCTCTTCGGCGTTATTCCTGTCCACTTGTACATTGGTAATTACCTCTATAAATCCACTAGAACTCATGATGTGGTCAACTAAGCTGAGTCATATTTTTACAGGGTTTAATAAAACTTGTAATTTCTCCCATTCTTCTTAGAATTTCATCATTAAAAGTGAAAATCATTAGACTGTAATGCTGCTTATGCACCACGATGCAGGAGAGTTCCAATGTACAGTTATCCGAGTGTTCAGATAGTTCTTGAATGCCCTGAAGAGGGTTCGAATTTTAGAGTTCAATTCAAAGTTGCTGGCGCCTGAGCGTAAATAAATCTTGAGATTTTGGAGATTGATTGAGAATATTATTGACTTGAAAGGGGAGCAGCTGAAACTAAATAAACACCCTAGGTATTGGTATACTCAACATACGTTCCATAATAACACTTCAAGCTCCACGATATGTTTGCAAGATACGGAATTAAGTATACCGTCTCCAAATTATTCGTCTCTGGTTACGGCATGGATCAAATATGATTCAAGTGTATACAGTCAGTCTCAGTCACAAAAGGAAGCACTTATGGGCTGCCCCAATACTATGTCAATTTTTAATATTTTATTAAAAATTTCATGGAAAATATTTACGCAACATAAAATAATTAAGAATAGGTTTTATGGAAAATATGGATGAGAAGGTTGCCTAAATCGCACCAGTTTTGGAAAAATACAACTTAACTGAAAAATAAGAGACGCTAAATAAGTTTTTATTGCTGATTCATAGGGAAGTATGTCTACTTCTCTCACTAGTTTTGGGGACATTAAATTCCAAGTTGAACATATGTATAAAAATTCAATTTCAAACCTTTGCAAACGGTGTGATTTAGGCAACAGGTTTCCCAAAGTGCACCACCGGAAGCCAAAGTTAGGAAATGATGTTTCAGCGATAATGAGAAATAGAGAGGCAAGTTTTTTTCAAAGTTTTTTAGATCAGTAATCAGTGCAAACATATGCATTAAAATACCTGGAATATAAGGAAAGAAATAAGTAAACATAAGGCATATTTTTGACATTAATAATACATGTGGTTTTGTTGATAGATAAAAATACGTGAAATATTTTATGCAAAAGTTACAAGTCTTTTGGAGAAGTGTTTATGCTTTGCAATAGTCTTTTCACAGCAGATTTTTAAAGAGCTCCTAGATAAAATCCATTGCCGTTCATGCAGCATACAACAGTGGTGTTGACACCTCTTTCTGTGCTGGAAATCGCCCCAGCCTGTCGTTTTCCCTTTTCTGCTTAAACTTTTGGTAATCTCTTTTTAACAGTTTGAAAGACTGTTTCATCCATATTTAATAAGAAAATTTAGCTTATTGTTATTAAAAATCGCTTCAGGGGCGGAAAAAATGGTAGACACTCTCTTTTCTGAATCCTTTGACTCTATAAAAGGATATATTATCGGGCTGCCGGAGTCTAAGTTTTGGGTTGCGAGTAATAAATCCGTAATACAACTTTTTACTGGCCATTCTTTTCTCTTCGTTGAAAAAGTTGACTAAATGAGTGTTGGTTTCAAGAATTTGAAAGGCTTGCTTCCTAATATCTATCGGCTTTAGCCCAAAAAATGAAGCATCACATTTCAAAATAACCTGAACTAATTCGTGCTCGACTTCTATCGGTAAAGCCTCTTCCATTATCTGCAACATTAACACCACGAACCAAACTCCTACCAACTTCTCCTCGGCACCGCTGCAGAAATGTCTCACTTGGAATTTTGCATTTCCTACAACATTCAATTAATATCATTTTTTCTCCCCTGTCTTTATTCAAGGTAGATTTTATGTCCTCAAGGGGTCCATTTGCCATAAATCTTTTTCATCTTTTCTCCTAATTTCCCTCCTCCTCCATTTCCTCCATCTCTCTTGATTCTCGATAAAATATTAAAATGCTGAAGCATAAAAAGAGAGATGTGGTACGATTTGGGAGCAACCATCATTATAAATGAAATCATTACCACGGCCTAAACTTGTGATAATACCACGCTGATAATGGCGGAAAATGAAACGAAATAGACTTCAGAAATACGATATGTAACATAACCTTTGTAAATGCAACGTATCTGTTTTCAATACTCTTGTAATGAAGAGACGAAAAAAATAGCCGAAGAGAGAGTTATTTTCTTAATATCTTCAGCCCAGACTTGTCACTATACCGATGGCAACAACTGTGTAGCAACAAGTATGGTGTGATTGAGGATGACGTAGTTATCTCATGATAAAACTTTACTGGCGTCTCTGGAAGACGAATCTAATTCATACTACCACTCTCTCCTATCTCTAAAACGCCAATTATCCGGGAGAGAGATGAAAATAGGTGTACTTATCTTGTTACTCCAGAGTATTCGAGTGCATTGGGCACACTTCTAACTGGGTGTGGGGATGGGCCGCCACACGCGCCCAAGACGGCGGGATGCAGACGCAAGGACTGCCACGCCCCCCTCTCCCCCAACTGCAAACGGACCCCTCCCTTCGCAGAGCGGCATCGGCTTCTCCTTCCACCAGCGCACGCAGTGCAAGCGAGGGCTAAATTTACCCCGTGCCCACTTTAATGAAGGACCGGCGAGCGATAGATCGTGATCGGCTGATCGATCGTCGCTCATGGAAGTCAGAGACGGAGAGCCCACTCAGTGAAAGAATGCCCACTCTTTCTCCTTGCTAGGGGCACGCTGCACTGTCGTCATCACCGCTTTCCAGACTCCACACCGCGAATATTGCTACAGAATATTCTCCAATCTGCCAATTCATGTGTTTTCACGGATCCAAATGGATTTCCTTATTTCGCCACTCGCAACCTGACGGTAGAGCGATCTGAATTTGGCGGGGAAAGAAAATAATATTACGGCCGTTAAACCAAATTAATGTTTTTGACGATATGACCTATCGAATTCATACAAATTATTGTAAATAAATTACCGAAGTGTGCTGAAAATAAATGTATCACCAAGTGAACATATTTGAAAACCGATCAAAATCCACTCAAAGTGGAAACATAAATCAACCTTCCAAGGGACACATTGGAGCCTCTTCTGTGGACTCCCATTGCTCCGTACTTGATCTCTGCCACTCGCCAACTTAGCCATATGAATAAAAAAGAGTTGATTTCACATTCCCGGCTTCGAAGGGTACGGCCGTGGTATTGGGAGATGTGCCACAGTAAAATTTCAATGCCAGCGGCGTCCAGGCATACTTTTGCCGCGTTCGGCACGCGCCTGCATCCACACTCACCGTCTCCATGTCGCGAGGGCTTTAACATACACATTATTCGATTTTCTGATGATATTGTTTTAATTTGGGACTCAACTAAACATAATAAAAATATTGTTAAATGCCTCAAAATTAATTGAATTTCAAACGAAAATATTATATTTTTCCAATTATTGATACGACATGAATACATTCATAAAACTAGCTTAATTATAGACTTATTAAAACAAAAAATTCACCGTTTCTTGTAGTTTCACATGCAAAACGCCTCTCTCAACTGTACACTGACTGCGTGGGGCGTGCCAATTTTCGAAATCCTAGAATACATAAATATTGATCATCCTTCAAAATGCTTATGCATGCATCTAATACGCAAAAAAAGATTCTGTTGTGCGAGTACATATTCTTACCATTCATGCGACTCTTTAACATTTATTATAACCTGCAACACATGCAACCTTTATCCTAATGCGCCAATCTTCTCATCTTCTGTTTGAACTGGATGCATTGAATATGCGGGGCTGTATTTTGATATTTCGTTGACTATTTACTGGTACTTCATATTAGCTACGGCTGATTAGTTTTACGTCCCAAGTCTTTTACGGAGCAGTTTTTATGTTTCCTTATTTTTAGAGCTTCTCTCGCTAATCTTGTTTTCAAAGCTTCCGCCTGGCAAGTATTTTGGGAAAGCTGACGTCAGTCTCGTGGCCTTCGGCGGTGTGTTCGGAGACGGCTGATCTCTTAAGTTTGCCCAGCCGAATAGCCCATTCAACCTCACCGATTGTCGTCATAATAAGATACCTGTTTGCACAACGTTTACATTGTCACACATGTTTCTTGAGAGTTCGTCAACTTCTTCCCCACCATCGGGTCTCTCTCAACGTCGCGTAGGACGCCATGTACCTACTTGCTGCCGAATACAATGCATAGTTCTGATAAGAATTCCACAATACCTGAAAGTTAAAATACTAGCTATAACAGCGTGACATGTCTATCAAGTCACAAACACGAGACTTATCTGTTTTATGATGAATATAAATCAAAATTATTTCGCGAAAATTGCCGGTACTCTGCGTTGTCTAGGTTTTGTTATCACGCACCTCTCCACACAAAACACGTCGTCGGCAAACCTCTACCACGGTGTCATAAGACCTATGACTGTCTCTGACTATACACACAATCGGGCCTGTACGCTCGTTTGAAATTCAATTAATTTGTGGGTATCATTTGTCATTTTAACAGCATTTTTTATTTATTTATCAGAGTCACCAATTAAAACTATGTCATTAGGAAATTGTATATTGCGTTTTTTAACCGTAATATATTATCCTATTGCTTTTTGAATCACTATTCTTGATGGAGTTGATAAAATAAACTCTAACGACGTCACCAACTTCGGAAAAATAAGCGATAAACCTAGCTTTAAGTAATTTTGATGATCAAAAATAACCAGCGATAAATAGCTGGGTAAATGTCTGAATTTGAATCATGCAGCAAAAACAAATAAACGAGGGTCGTTCAATAAGTAATGCCTCACTGTTTTTTTTTAAAGCCATTGAAATAAATAGATCGATGTCCTTGTCGGTGCTTCACAATTAATGTTTGTTCTCTGCGCTTTTTGACGAAGTTTGACACCGTTCTAGCAGAAAGCAGAACAGTATTACACTGTCAAATTGGTGTCTATATACGACTCGCGTTAAAAGCAGCGTGCTGTTACTGAATTTTTGTGTACATCCATCCAATTGTGGTGAAAATCCATAAACGTTTGTGTTCAGTGTATGGCAACGCTGCAGTTGGTAGGAGTGGAGTTGGGCGATGGGTAAAGAAAGTTACAGCCTCAGAAGATGCAGAAACAGAGCTCCATGTTCAGCCAGGCTCGCTATGGCAACGCCTACAAGACAAGAGCTTTTACCACAAGGGAATACATACTCCCCCAAAATGTTGGCGCTAGGCCTTAAAACGTAATGGTTACCACGTAGAAAAGTTGGACAAGACATGTTGGTGCATATTGTCACCAAATTCTGACTCTTTACAATGAATATGTTCTGAGAACAAAAGGGGAATTATTATTTAAACGACCCTCGTATACAAGAAAAAAGTTCTTATAAAATTATAGTTTCAGAAAAATTTCCATGCTGACTGGTTTGAGTATCTAGTGGTAGAAAATTAGCCAAACCATATTAACTCTGTAGTAAGATCCGAAAAAATTTACTCATTGCGTGGGTACTTAAATGCATGTTTGATCCGCCTCTTTTATTGTGATACGTTTCACAGCTTTAAATACCTACTTTAAGCGACCAATTGGTTTTGAAACGGTTTAACAATTTTTCGCAGTCCATAAGCACTACGATTTTTTACTGCAAAAGCATTTACTCACGTTGAAAATAATGGGGAAAAAGTAGAAATTCAAAGGTGTACCAGAGACTACCAATTTCATGCATGGTAGAAAATGAATACCGTGCACTCAATAAGGGTATTATAGACTCACAAACGGATTTGCAAAAATATTATGATACAGAGAAAAATGTTTCAGGAGTGAGGTATTTCCTCTTACTCTGCTTTCCACTCGAAAAAGCAACTGATTTTTTTTACTATTAACTTCACCAGTAAAAAAGGATGTCCTTATTTTCTTTCTAAAAAGCATAGAACACTTTACAGCATGCTCAGGATAGAAACGAAGTAACCTAACACAACACCATAATTTTAAAAATTAAGGTCTTTATTATCACTCGTGTAAATGTATTTTTGCTAAAATAAATAAAATTTAATAAACAACGAGGTAAACAATGCATACTTTTGAATGTACAAATGTAGAGCTATATAATTTTGCTCAAAATTATGTTGTCTTACAAAACAATAACGAAAATATCTGGTTGTAATCAAGAAGGCTCCACTAATAACCTCAATCAAAGGCCATAAGTAAATTATCAGCCATTAATTTAACACTCAATGAAAAACTGAACATCTATCTTAGCACCCAGGGAGGCCTTTCGAAGTTGATGCAATATCTGCTTCGCCCACAATAAGAACCAACTTGAATGGGCTAATTCATCCGTGAAGTAAGACCACCTGTAACGATGTCTCAAGAAGTGACTAATCACAGAGCGTTCAGCACAGACTCCCAATGACCTTATTCTCGAATGCCATCGATTTTACTTCCTTCATGACCCTTTCTCACGCACTGCAATCTGTTGCAACCAAAAGTGGCGTGTATCGAAAGACTCACGCAAAAGAGGACTATTGTAGCCACAGAAATGCATTTAGGTTGGAATAAAATAAAAATAATTATATTCAGCGGCACTTACTTATGGCACTCTGTGTATATGAAAGCTTAACATATGCCTCTTGGCTTAATATAGATGCAAAAAAATGATGAAGTATAAGATAGTTCAGCATATTTTATGGAGAAAAAATATTATTTGCTCGAAATTCTTAACAGGTTGAAACGTAATTATTAATTAAATCCCGAATGAAACACTAATATCTTCTTATTAATGAATTAAAACTTGACCAAAGCTCTGATTTTCACCTTTTCTTAGTTTTTTACTCACCTGTATTTGGGTTTATTTGAATCCTGGATTGAGAATAAGAGTTCCACACACATTATAAAAGTGTCAAAATTATGGCAGTATTCGAATACATAATAATGCCTGGTGCAAGAGAGAGTTCAGAATATAAACTATATATTCATAATTTCTGGCATAAATATTAATAGCAATAGTAAATTTAAGTAAAATTGAGCCAAAAAAGCATGATTACGTATAAATATGCATTAAAATAAATGCAAATATTTCATTATATTAGTTTTGCAGCGAGACTAACCAGAAAGAGCTTTAAAAGTCGTACATATCCTTTTTTAGAAGAATATTTAAGTAAGACATTTCCATCCTGCAAACAGTATTACAGTATTGGAACGGATAAAGAGTATGTCAATATCTAGTACAGTATTAAGTTGTACCTAAAGTAAGAAATACACAGTACTTAAGCATTGAAAATTAATTTTACGTTAGCTTTTGGTGGCCTGAGCACAGAATTTCCCTTGAATTTAATGCGATATCCTTTCACATATATAAGCAAATGTTTAAGTGACAGTTTCAGTCTATCGGAATTCAGTTCTACCCTGCAAAGATATACGATGTACATTACAGGTTTTTACGACAAGCACGGACCTTTTCGTTCGGTTAATGTGTTGCAGATGGCATTTAAATTATAGGGTGTATCACCTACTTGGGTTGGGGTGGTGGCTAGTCAACCGCATAGTGCAAGTTCATCAATCACATAAATACACTTTGCCATCTTCTCACGGCGTAAAGTTTGCATTCGATAAACTGCTATCATTTACGAGCACTGGGGATATAAAAGCTTGCCTAATAGTGCAACATCAGAAATAGAGAGCTAGGTACAAGAATATACATAAAGGAATACATTACTGAACCTGAGAAATTATCTCTCCTAATTATACAAGAACTTACTTATAGAATAAAATGTGCGCTTTTTAATTGAACCAAGCAGTTCATTGCGCTATTGAAAGAAAAAAAACTTAGAATAAGTCAGAGCTTTAGCAACTTATCTCAGTATAAACTCGTGAATAAATAATGCTTCTTGGAAACTATCCTATTCGGCTTGCTACTTATAGAGACTATGCCTATTTCTGCCACGTTTCGAAAGATTATTCCATCACGTCAGAAAATCGAATTATTGTCTCCCTACGGCAGGTTTCTTGTCTCAGAAGGTTCCTATAAAAATAGTTCTATCCTTTAAACTGATCTATCAATTTCTCTCGTATTTATTTTTGCAACCAATGATGAATGGGCAATCATCTAAATGCGTTAATGGGCACTTTTCGATAATGACAGTTATATGACTTCTTTCAGTGACCTTTAGAAGCATATAGTTTTGTTTCAATGAAGTAAATTTCGCTGGTGAATCTTGTAATACTCCATAAAGTAAGATCATTCCGCGCATTTTCTCCCTCATATTTTGCATAAAGATATAAATATAAAATATTATTTCTCGGAGTTTCCGAACTAAGTCTCACAAAGGTTAAACATCGAGCACAGGCGTATCTAGAGATTATGAAAGGGGGATATAGGAGGCAGTAAACATCCCAGCGTATCATCCAAACGGGGGGGGGGGGCGGAAATAAAAACATGTATTCGCTTAAATTAACAACATGAAGGTGTAATTAGGAAATCCCCTTAATACTTGCATTTTCTTGATGGTAAATTTTGATTTTTTAAAGTTATTTTTAATCAATATCGGTGATGAGGAAAAAAATCCTCTCTGCCTGCGTTTACAGCTAGAAGAACCCTGTTTCAGGTTAACCTCATTCATCGTTGTTTTAATTTCTTTTTTTTTTACTAGCAATTGCCACTCGAAGCTAAGCTTAAACCCACCGAGTGCATTTACCAGGTTGCAGATGGTGGGTCAACCTCTAATAATTAGTCTTGAACGAAAATCAGCGACGTTTTCTGGGGACTTTGGCCGATCCTTGGGCTAAGTATGCCACTTCAATAATTCTTAGACCATCGACTGGCGATGGCTTCTAAGTAGGGATGAGTCGATTCCCAATGTTGATTCTCGATTCCACCAAATCTCCAGCACGGAATCGGAATCGAGAATCTATCGCCTAAAGTCGATTCCAATTCCTTTGATTCCAGGGAGAAAAATATTTTGAAAATGTACTATAAGCTTGGGGTATAAAGACCGCCACACATCTGAGCCATTGTGCACTGTAAATTATTAAGTTAACAATTTATGTGTGGAATAGTTTATTATTTTATTAAAGTTGAGGATATATGGCTATAATACTAATTGACTATTTTTAATAAATACACTTTTTGGCCACTTAATTGTATTTTTCTTTTTATTCCATTCGATTCTTAAATTTTTAATGACAGCAATGCTACTGGAAAATCAATGTCTCACCTGCTAGTATGAGTAAGAATCGATGAAATCGGAATCGATAATCGATTTGGAAAAATCGGGATTAGAATCGGAATAGTAAAAAGTGAAATTGACTCATCCCGACTTCTAACCAATCTTCGAATTGCAGAGTGTCGATGGTGATACAGCCTTTGCCACCTTTTTCCTCCACTAACTGCCCAGACCCCCACCCGCGAGTGAAAATTGGCGTTCAAATTGGGGCGCAAAAGCTTCCGCGGCCAAGGCCCTGGAGACGACTCCTCCCCACCCCTTAGCACCCTCCGCGCCCATCCCCTTCCCTCCCTCCGATGGGATGCCGTCCCCTGGCCTCGACCGCGCCACACCCTGAATTTACGGCGCTTCCCGCTGCTCGCGAAAATGCAGCGGAGACGCCCAAACCACGCACACACGAGCTGTCAAACCCCCCCGCCGCGGATGCGACCGCCTCTTCACCAGGCTCCGCGCCCTCCTACCCTATTCTGCCTTGCTTCACTTCGTCCTCCACCCTAGAGCCCTTCCAATGCCTCGCATAAATATTAGTGCCCGGGAAGTAGTGGTACGTGAAACCATACTAATGAGGCAGGTAAAAATAGAGAAAGGGAACAATACTTAGGGGTACTTCATTAAATTCCAATAGTACTTCGGTGCTTCGGAAGTAAAATCGCCAACGTGAAACGACATTTCCGAGCCTCGTTGTTTCAGTCACGGTACCAAGACTCATGGCTTAATATTGAAAAATTTCTTAGCTAATCAAGGAAGTTTTAAGCAAGTGAATTAATTTATAAATTTGTCCTAAAGGTCAATTTATATGTTTGTCTAGAAGTTAAAGTATCACAGCGATTAAATTCAATGTAAATATCACTTGACACTCTGTTTTATTCTCAATCCTATTTTACATCCACTTCAAGATGGCTCTCTCCTCAACAATTTTTTATTTATCTTTTATCACCATAGCATTGTCTCAAACAAAGAAATAAAAGAAATCAAAATAAAAACAAACATGCTCACAAATAAACAAAAAAACAACAAATGAACTTAAAAACAGAAAATATACAAAAGTTATATTGGTCATAAAGACACATGCATCAAAGCCCTTCTGGGTAAAAAGACATACCGACTGGCATTACATGAAAATAGGGCTTTCTTTCGTAGGAGAGGTATATTACATCAATTCCATTGAATTTACGCGAACAACATTAAGCTTCAATCAATAGAATAAGTTTCAAGAATTGTCAGAATAGCATTAATAAATAAGAAGTCTTCCCATGCATAAAAACCAAAACAACATTGCCTGATGAAACGTAAATATGAAGACGAGTCCACACCTCGCATTCCATTTATCCGGCCATCAGCGCGCTTTTACGTTCTCTGAAGCGAATTGCACTAGGAAAGGAGGCTTTCATGAACAGGAAGGAGCTTCTGAGAGGATCGTTATATTAGAGTTTAAAGAAAAGGTTAGTGAAGAGTTTGATTTGGAGTGTAGCTCTCTACGGTGCGGAAACGTGGACACAGGAAAGAAGACGAGAGAAAATTGGAGGCATTCGAGACGTGGGTATGGAGAAGAATAGAGAGGGTGAAATGGACGGAGAGGAAAAGGAACGAAGAAGTGCTGGATATGGTTGGCGAGGAGAGGCAGCTTTTAGATGAGATACGGAGGAGACAGAAGGTATGGAGTTAGTGCTTAGCGTGGAGGGGATGTTGAAAAAGGTGTTAGAGGGTAGAATGTTAGGGAAACGAGGGAGGGGAAGGAAAAGAATAGGATTTTTAGATAGATTGAAAGTGATTAGGCCTTACAGTGAATTAAAGAAGGCAGTGCTGGAAGGAAAGGGAGGCTTCCAGATCACTTCTTGAACACTCCATGGAAACCTACCTTAATCGGTTGAATACTATAAAAAAAACCTATTGTGTACAATGTCCATCTTCAACAGGGAAGACGGGTATCAGCTATCCAACTCATGGAAGGGAGTAGAAAAAGGGAAATGTCTGGGAAGACGGACCAATGAAAAGTCTCCAACCTCCCAAACGTACAAAAAACGGTCGAAACCATCCCTCTTCACATTATCGACCTGAAGAAGGTAGCTGTATTTCCGTAGAAACTGTCGTCTAAGAAGATACACATTCACGGTGCATATCCCGTAAACCTCTCCGCTGTATAAGATTTTATATTTATTACACTTTCGAATTGAAACGGCTAAAAATGGTAAACGTGAAGGTAGTCGCCTGCATTTCCAGATTAATATGCCCAACAGCTCATGGCACATTACATCGAGGGAAAAATCCTTCACGCCAGATAAACTGAACGAATTACCTTGGGTGTATATATTGGGCATATCATATTAAATATTGCCATATAATTAATGGGGAAGATTCATCTACTCCTCAGCATAAGCGAAATTTGCATCGAAATGTATTTTCTTCCAAACATCCGGTAAGGAGGGCGAAATTGTCACTAAATTAAAGACCTATATCAAAGTGAGCCATCATCTGCACTGGTTTACAGGAGAGAATCGTCACGGATTATCGTAGCCATGCATTTTCTCCTGTCACTTTTAAACTTATAAAACGATTGCCGCGGGCAAAGGAACACCAATTCTGCTGTGCGCAGCCCGAATAAAAAAATCATGTGGTCATCAGAAGTGACGCAGCACAAAACATGACTCTCGAGATGGCCCAGCTTGCGGGAATCTCATCAGTTTTCCCGGATCCTGTTATCGTCGGGAACTCGGGCATAAATCCTTCGATCTTGCTCTTTACGGTTAAATTATCATCTAAAATCTTGAGCATTCCTCGACGTTCACTGGATTCGCCGTAGTCGAGCGACAACCGAATGTTTTATGTATTTCTCATCCCGCTTCATAACCACTTTACCACTCCTAAACTTCGCGAGTTCAATATCTAAAAACAAACAGACTATTTTAATCACTTGCGAGTGATGAAACATGCTCACTTTTTCGGAAATATTGTAAAAGCTATCGCAGCACCTAGCGGTCAAAATATCATTTTACGACACAATGCAAATTGCTTAATCTTAATTAATTAATAGCTTAGACTTAATCAAACGGGTGACTAAATATCCCTTAAAAGTCGTTTATTGAGTTAATTGTCACCCAAATTTTTGTATTGTTTGTCAACCTTAAATTCATCAGCATTGATGAAGCGCTGGAGAATCGATGTATGATTAATGGTTGAAATATCCTCATCGATTGATTTTATTCCAGCATAATTTTTAAAGTGATTGCGGGATAGCAAATCATTCGAATTCAAGAAGATAAAAATCGTAAATTTTCCTCAAAAAATAATCTACCCGGACTTGAAACAGTGAGCTAATATAAATGCGAAATTGATAGAAAAGAGAATAGGAAAGCAGTACCATTTTGAGCATAATTTATTCATTGCACAGACCAAATTGTCCAAAGAAATTGTAGTGCAGTGGATTTTGACCAGTTTTTTTTTGTGGTGAAGTCTCCATGCCATTCATTCTTTGCCGCTTTGCCTCTCAGTGAACAATTTTTCTCCCAGTCCCCTTACCGACACCCAAACTCGGTTTCCTTCTTAAATAAAAAACTCTCTCCCAAGTCATTCCCTCGGTCTTCTCTGAAGCGTCGCTAGGGACGAGTTCGGCTCATGTGTAAACACATTTGGGCGCGACTCTTATCCTAAGTCCCCCTTGAAGTGGACCACAAGCTTCAGTGGGAAAAGTAGGTGACGTCGTCAAAAGAGACGAAACCGAAGGAAGAGATGTGAGTGGCTAAGGGGCTTCTGGATGAGAAGTATAGCACGGATGGGGAGACCAAGTGATCAATTTTTATTTATATCAATATACCTACCCAATAAATAATAATGAAATTCGAGAAAATCTAGCTTTATACAATAAAATAATTGCCTAGTAATAAAACTGATAAATAAGAAATAGTAATCACGCTTTTATTCAACTGCTGGCATTAAGTTTTAAATAGTCATAGAACGGACTGTTATGAGATGAAATAGTTTAGTATTTTATCTCATAATTCTCATTATAATTATTCATTGCATTCAATAAACTGGGCATATACTTATTATCAATATGGAATAAAAAATATGCGCAACTACAAGAAGTCTAAGGGAGATTCCATTAATGTATTTACCTAAGTTTACAACCTCTTTAGAAACTTAAAATTAGGATGACATTTGTAAAAGTACTGATTTGTATACTAGAATTTCCACCCATAATTGCAGATAATGAAGTGAAAGCAATTATGTTTTTTGTTCAACTCTTGCATGCAATTACCGAAGAACTCTCTTGATTCATAAAATTTGGAAATTCATCTATGGAACCACTAAACTTTATTAAATCTTAAAATTGCCTATAGACCATTATGGCTTCAATTACTATCACCAGAATTCTGCCATTGATAAAGTGCATGTCCTCCCGCTAATATTCCACATATTAAATTATCAAAGCTAATGAGTAGGAATTTTATAGCGAAATGTTTAATGTCACCGTGGAACAGCATTGCAATAATTTTCAGTGGTTAAAAGGACGGAAAATGATTAGCAAAAATATTTTGCTGCAAGCCCTTTGGTTCGTACATATTTTAGGCAATTACCTAACATCCGGGTGGTCCTCCGATATCGTTCACCCCATTAGCGTTGATAAGATGACATGGCTTTGGTTTCCTCTTGTGACTTCATTTTGTTCTCACCATGGTGACAGCTTATACGATCAAACCTTAGGGGAGTTCTAACAGGTGCGGCATGGAGCCTTAAGTAGACTAAAGGGCGAGGCGGGCAGGAAGAGAAAAAACACCGAAGGGTATTATGGGCGACGCCCACCATCAGAACCGGAACGGAACAAATTTTGGAGGTGTTAATTGGAAGCACAAACAGAGATTCTTTGGGAAGAACATGCTTTAAAGACGAGGTTGTATCGATGGTTCTTGATTTTCGTTGTTCCCAGCAAGTCTTGAGTCAATAGACACCAACGAATATTTTCAAACCGCAGTAGACTTCAGATTTAAATAATGGTTACGAAAAAAACCCTACTTTGTGCTCATCACATTAAATTTAACTCCAATATAAGCACTATGTATTTCGTGGGCGATTTTGAACTAGAAAAAGATATTTCATTCCACAAAAGTTGCAGTTCTATACCATTCATCATGAAAGGCATGCGTACGATTAAATTCTACAAAAATTTCACTATGGATTAGCGAAAAGCGAAACATGAGCTCATTCATGTAATTAAATTCAAAATTATAAAATAATTATAACTTTACTTAATTTACACATTTTGAGTCCCGTATTACAGGTGATTCAACAAATTAAAGTAGATTACATTATATTTTATTAAAAGTATTCATGAAAATGGTGTTGCATATAACTTATTATACTGGTCTATGCGCTCAAAGTTTTTCGTTGCAAGTGAAGCTATTAATCCGATCTTTTATCAGGCTCAAAAAATTATTTTAGCCTCTTAAGCTCACGTGAATAACGCTGTTTTTATAGGAGATGTATGATGTTAGTAGTATTATTTTCTGCTTTTAAGTTCACGATAAATAATTTGTTTCATAGAATATATTTTATTTTTCAAAGTTTTCTTCTAGAAGTCTTTTTTTGGCGATCACAGCGCTGCATTTGGATTTCAGTTTCAGAACTAATCTCCAAATTTAATCTTTGTTTAATATTTGTTATGGTAAAATTGTAAGAATATTGGATTGGAATTCAGTTCTTAGCTAATCTGAAATTTCGCATTCCAGCTAATCGGAAAGTGGTCGAAAAATTGACTGCAAAAATTTGTCCGAACACAAAAGACAAACCCCAGGCGTAATGAAGGAAAAGGTTGTCACATAAAATAACTAGAATAGATTAGGTCGGCAAATTGGAGACATGTTTCGGCTCTGAGAAACACAAATGCCAGAAATCAAACTGGGAATGAATAACTGCGAGCACGAAAACACACATCCAAACTATTTTCATGGCAGTAGCAATAAAAAATAAATGGGGATCACATTTAATCTAACTCTCAATTTCTTAATAGCTTCCATTTACCGCAGAGTTCTGGAAAATGATAAAATTTTCTTAATGACTGCCACCAAATTTTCCCAAGTGAACTTGAAGCAGACGGAAAAAGGTCTGGAGCTGATGTAGCGGATCGCCTGACGGCGGCCATCAAATCATTTTAACCTCAATTAGAGGCAATTTTCTTTTTTATTATATCGTCTCCCCCTCCATGTCCTTCCTCAATTTATAACACCGTGATGAACTGGGCTGGTTATCACCCCTTAATGGAGTTTGAACCACAGCTGGGATTTAAACGCTCAATTATGTAATTTGATCCGGAACCATTGAAAAAATGGCACATCTGGTGAGCTTTAGAAGAAAAAAGTGTATATTATGTTCACAGAGATAAGGCTAATAGTACGAATGGTCCTCGAAATTTTGTATTTAGCATTCTCGTTATCTGGACTGATTCATCGCTTCCATTTCACAACTGAAATTATTGTTTTTCGTTTACACATAAAGGCATTGCTCATCCCACAAGTCCGATTATTTTTCCTCATATCCTTCCCATCCTTTGGTAGTTATAATATTTTTAAATTGAAATTTTATTTTAATATATTTTATTTATCATTAAATTCATATTCTTCAGCTGCACTCGACGATTCTATATGAATTTCTCTAACGCGTAAATAATTCAATATCATATTTCTTCCTAAAAAAACCGAAAACTAGTCAACTCCACTTCTATTGACCATGATATTTGCGGCTCATTGAGAGACCAAACGCTTTTTATAACCTCAGTGAAAACGCATTTGTTTCTATTGATTCATACCTTCCCATTCTTGTACAATTTAAATTTTTCCAACACGTCTCGCAGCCTTGCACCATTTTGCAGCACCAGCGTATTACAAAAATTCTTTCCTTTACATTAACAGCAAGTAATTATTGCCGTTGTGCGGGTAGTCTTTGCGTATTTAATATTTTCAAACATATATATATTGTTGTCATTTTCGGTGATACTTAGCTATTTATTTATAAAAGTCAACAATTCTCTTTTTGACCTTTCGCACACTTACTTTTGCATTTGCAGGCCTTGAGTTATTTTATAAAGGACAAATATCACAGGAACGCTCGAACTCTTTACCAAGCACCAATTTTTATAAAAAGCTACTTGTTTCAAAGAATGTTAATTACGAATTATTTATCGTTCCTCACGGCGAAGAAAGAAAATAAAAATTGCAGAGGAGTACAAAATGTATTGTACAATAAATTTGATCTATTTTGACGAAGTGGAAGTTGAAGCCGTTAGATATTATCTAAAAAAAGAATGAGTCAAATCATATCCACAACTTCTGAAATAGATGAACAAAATTTATTCATACTCATAAACAAAATTTACTCTGATAAAATTAAATAATAAATAAGCACAAGAACAGATATTATTTAGAGCCTATGATCGTACGTTCTGCTATACTTGAGAGGAACATTTAAGGCCCTCTTTTGAGAATAAACTTCGGTCGATGCGTGTTCTAGGGAGACGAAGAGAGAAGGTGAGAGGGAAGGTAGGACCAGCAAAAGGGTCCGACGTGTACAAACTTGCTGGGACCGAAGTGAACCCTTCTCCTGTTTGCGGAATTTTTCCGCTTCTTCTCCACCCATCCTGTCGCTCCACTCTCACGGACCATGGATCTTGGCAATGCTTTTCACACGTCGTCACTCGGCTTCCCTACAGCCCATCTATCCCCCTAAACGTCTACAACCGTCGTCCATCCCATTGAGTCTAACGTTTTCCCTCATATTCCTCCCATTTTTGGTCGTTGTTAATAATTATTTTACTATATAATACCGATCGTTTTTAGCACAAATTCATCCATTACTTCAGCTCCCAAACATTTTCCGCGACTTCCTATAACGCTAATATGACCAAACCTCATCTATCTTTCTCACAAAAAAGCCGCAATATCAAAATTCTCCAATTCAAAGGCAGCTGAAATTTTTTCCTATTCACTCCCATTAGTAAATATTTTCTATTCATTGCGATAAAAAGTTCTAAACAACTATGAAAAAGATTTATTTTCCTCAATAAAAAACATTACTCAAGTCAGAACCATGCTCTACTTTGATTTATAAACTTAAGGACCTGCCGTAAAAATTTACTCATGATAATGATCAAGTTACATTAGAGGGTTCTTTTTTCAGTCTTAAGTCCAGAAGCCAACGTTCTGGTACAATTGAATGGAACACTAGAGGCCCCAAAGAATTTGGGACTTGCGCCGAGTTCCATTGATGCATGGCTTTGTGGGGACCAAGATAAGTGGTAGGAGAAGAGGCATGCCCAGCGAAAGGGCCCGACTTGGGCACACACAATGGCTACAGGGACTGAGTGTGTCTCCGTTTTCCCTTTTGCAGCATTTTTCCGTTTCCCCTATCCTTCCATTAACCCTCTCACGCATCATGGATCTTGGCAAGCAATTCACACATTGGCGCTCGGGTTCCCTGCGAGCCCTCCTTTCCCCGGGGGATAGTGTGTTTGCTAACGTATTAGCTTTCCATTATGTGGGTCAGGGCTAAAATTCTAGAGGTCTAATGCTGTATATAATTATGCGAAGACAGTCGATAAATATTTTCTGTTATCCTTTAGTGACTTGTGCATATTTATAAAAAATATTTGGTGACGGCGACATAAGGTACGTTAGTATCTTTTCTAAAACAAAATCAACTAACGTATTTGGAGCAATATAAATGGCACTCCATTTGTTGTAACCATAAAATGTTCGTTTTACAGATACTTGAATTGAAAATATGCCCAACGCTTCCGTAAAATTTGATAAAAACTATTTTCAGCTATAGTAATGGCTCAAGAAAAATAATTGGATTTACTCATGCGTTAAAAAATTGGATTCTAACACGAAATGGGCATCATGATAGCATTCATAAAGTTATTGTAAATGGGTCAACATTATTAGGAATTTATGAAATATATTGAGAACATTAATTATAATTAATACTACACTCTTCCTTTAATTACTCAAGCGCACAAGTAATTATTTTTTTCGTGTATCTTGATTGGTATGTTTTTACCGACCGCACCTTGAATATGCAGCGAGCGTATGGGATTCTGTGCAGAAAGACTTTATCGACGAACTGAACATAATGCAAAGGAAGGCTGCGCGGTTCGTCAAAAACCGCTACGGGCGTACAAACAGCTCTTCCCAGATGTTGAGCGAAATAGGCTGGGAGCCGCTGGAGACTCAGAAGCTGCGCGGTAGGCTTAGGTTGTTTGAACGATTAAGAATGTATATCTTTCAGAGCGACACGGAGAACATAATATTAGAGCCGCACTATACTTCCAGGTCCGACAGAAGCGATAAATTAAGAGAGATGTTTGCCGGACGGATAGATATGGGAATTCGTTTTCCCCCCGAACCATAAAGGATTTCAATAAATGTTAGTCGTAATTTCCTAAGAACACTTCCTTTTTATTTGTAAACGGCTGATGTCCTAACACCCCCTGCCACAAGCCTTTTAGGCGGCTTGCGGGGTGTTATGTAGGTGTAGAATACCATTTGGGAATCACGAATATAACCCCCAGTGCAATTATATAATGTAAGTTTCTCTTTTTTCATTCAAACTTCAATTGAAAAACATCCGCATTTCTTTTATACGTTACTGATCTTGATTTATCTCGCGGCCCGAAAGCGCCCTTTGTGACTATGTCCGTTAAAATGTGTCATTCTTACATCACGAAGAGTATGACTGTTCGTAATTGGTATTGCGTTTTTAATTTTTATTTCTATGATTCACCACTTCGAAAAATGCGAAAAAATTCTAATTGGCGAAGGACGCATTGGTGCTTATTAATTAGTTTAATTTTAAACATTTTTGTTTCTCTAAAAATGAAGAAATGGCGATTTTTTATTTTCGAAACGCTTTCCATATTTTCATTTGTGTACACATGAGCTGCATGTAATTAGATTTTTCTTATAATAATATATTTTTTAGTTTTTAAATTATTTCAATGTACTAATTTGTTGCGGAGGTATTTTGAAGAAACTGTTGGACATTCAATTGGCCCCTGACGAATCACGCGACCACGTATAGCGTTACAAAGAGGTGGAAAAACATATTTTTTATTCTTTGCATGGTGGTACCCGTTCGATGCTCTGGGGCTGATTTTGCCAATCCATCCTGCTGGACCCTTTGAGGTGATCTAATATTAAGACCAATACCAGAGATTTAATATCGTATAGGGTCGCCTGGTCCCTGACCTCTGGCCAGTCTCCTAGTTCGCCATAGGTGGACTTATCGCCTTTATTGGAGCACGGTGGTAAGTTACATACCATTACCCATCTATCCAAAAACTCACTCTGGGGGTTTTCGGGTCGATGTTAGGCAACTTTCCACCATTTGGGTTCGAGTTCAAATCCCAGTGGTAGCAGAAATTTTTCTGGCTCCCCGCAACTGCATGAATCCGTACTTGAATTCTTTTTTGATTGCATTTCAAGTAGATTAATCACTCCGTCGGAAGGGACGCTAGGCCTAGACCTCCTTGGCACCTTTCTCTAAAGGCCGCTATACTCGGCGAATGATTTCATTCGCATGATCATTCAGTGAAAATTAGAACATGTTCTATTTTGCTCGCATCATCCTGTGAATGGTAACGTGATCATTCAGCACGATCATTCACATGATCATTCACCGTGTATAGCGGCCTTAAAAGAAGGCTAATCCCGATGCCGGGTTTCCCTCCACCCTTCGTCTTAACTCTTCCGTCTCGGCGCAAATGCCCTCTTCTGTCGGTCACTTCCTCCATAAAATACCATACATCCTTCCCCCTTCTCTCAAAAGCCTCCCTTTTCTCACCCTTGCCGCCCGAACTCACGAAAAATTCAACACCAAGGAGTGGATACAAAAAAATTCATTTCTCCGAATTTTACAACCTGCCGCGTATCCTTTCCTAGTTCCCGTTTTACATCTCCCTGTCTCGTCACACTTTATTCTTCTACCCTCACTACCACTGTCACTTCCCCTTCTGCTCCCTTTCATTCTTGTAACACCATTTATTCTACCCCCCTCCATCGCATCTCCCGGGCATATCCAATGACCACCCGCGGTGCGATTATGCCCGCCTTTTAGAGGAGGTGTGATTGGGCTGTGACGGGAACCGAGGGGCCCGCATTCGGATACGCAAAGGTTGATGAACGCCCGAACGCTCCTCAACCTTCCGGTCTTCCTTCCTTTGTTACGGGATGGGTAAGTGGCCGCGCGTGATGCGTCCGGTAGCTGGATATTAAGATATGGCATTTTCAAATTACTCCGAAGCTCTTATCAACAGGACTGAACGGCGGGAGTTGGAACCGAGTTGACTGACACAAAGACGTAGTTTTCTTTTTTTTCACGAAAACCGATGCGAACGTATCTGGTTATTCCGGTTTGTGTTGCATTTGTCCAAATAGCCAGACGCCGCCGAGGGTTACGGTCTGGTGAATTGGAATGCCTTTGAGGTCTACCATTAATTTTTTTTAACAATTAATGTCGCCCTTTGTTGCAAAGAGTTTATTAAAATCGGTAAAAATTGAGCTGTACTTATTTACTGGTGGATTAACCTCACTCAATATATGTCTGTATAGTAAGTTTTACGCTAGGTTTATAAAAGAGGGCTAAATCCAATAGTTAAATGCTGTAAATAAAATAATATTTCACCTGTAAGTTATCTCGCTTTATTACGACATGTAATAAAACTTTTATGACCCTAACATTCAAAGCAATCGAATAGTCTCATTTACCATCAGTTCAAATTTTACCAATATATGTTTCATTGTGACACATTTGAATATTTCCCTCCGCATGCACAAATAATCTCGAAACTACATTCGCATGATGCAAACACAGAAGCTATGAAATTAAACGCCAATTAATATACGGTCAATTTTAATACTCCATTCAATATAATACTCGGATATAGTTTCAACAGTTTACTTTCTTTTTATAATTTTATCAAAATAGGGTGGCTTATTCATTAGCTTTTTAACTAGAACCATATTGATTTGGTATCCAACGCAACTACGCCTGTAACACGTATTTTTAGGACTAAAATAGAAACCAGCATACCATTTATTGGTGATCGCTCAACAAAGAGAATTAATACTATGATTTAACTCCATAAAAGGGTCATTGTTCTGATGAAGCGGATATACTGTTACTCGAGGAAGGAAATAAAATACATCCGCGCAAAAATAGTGCGGAAATGCTTACACTCTACGCGGCAGCGTGGTATTTCAGGACCCACAAGAGTATTTTTTGCCCCTTTAATTCATTAAGTGCTCTCGCTGAGCGGTAAATTCAGCTCGCCGACAGGGGGGATAATCGCTTTTTACCGTGGAACGCTCCCACGAGGGATCCCCCCATAAAACAGCATCATTTAACCATAATACATTCATGCCTTTCGACTTTATGACGTGATGGTTGTTCCATCAACATTTCAGGGATATCGAGCAATGGCTACCCAACGCCTGATTTAAGATCCGGGTCTTCGCAATGGGTATCATCGCAATGGGATGGAAGTGCAGCGGGAGACATTGCGGTGATTACACGGGATGGAGCGGATCGGCGGGAGGGACTCAAAGAGGAGTAGTGGAGGGAGGGCTGGAGGAGGGAGGGGGTGATTTCCACCCACCCATCTCGTGGAGGGAAGAAAAGAGAATCTTACCTACCCCACACTAATGAGACCTTTTCCGCCCCGATAAAGAACACGGCTCAAACGTAATTGACCCATTTAATTCTTTCGAGCACGCCGAGCGCCGTCGAGGCTGGCGTAGAAGCGTGCCAGACGTATCGAATACAAATATTCGAGTGCCTAAATAGTGCCAAAACACGAGTTTACGCTACAAAATATACCCTGTACGACATCGAAAGAGCTCTAAATATTCTCTAATATTTTCAATAACGAAAAAGCATCTTAACCCTTAAAGGTCCACAAAGATTGATGCCGTCAGATTTCATAACAAAATACGTTTTTATGCTAATAATAATGCTTAGATTCCAAAAAGTATTCACACGAAAGCAATATCTCTAATAGTTTCTGAGATACATTCTGGAACGTGAAATAATACCAATTCTCATTCCTTTATATTCCATAGTGAAATGTGTCCCATTACACAAAAACACTAATTTTGTGAAAATTAAATACCAAATGCGGAGTTTTTCCTACTAATTCCACAGGCTAGGTACACGTAAATAAACTGATAGTCCTGTTATGATTATCCTTCTCATTGATTTGTAATAAACTATCAAATTTCCTCTTCGTAAACAGCATTTCATGTGAATGTTCCTAACAATGTGAAAACTACAATACCTCAAGGATATCAGAAATAGAATTTAAAACTAGAATCCAACAGCCGTTTCTTCAATAGAACCAATTCTTACAATCATACACCTTCTCATTTAATTTTGAGAGAATTTAAAAAAATGGGACATATAAGTCCCTTAGACCTTAAAGCGCTAAAGGTCTATTAAGTCTATGGCGTAATTACTATCGTAACTAAATATTATATTGGAAGTATGATTATTAAAATTCACGCAGAATAATTTATACACTACTGTTTGACGAAACCGTTTCTTTAATTTTAATAGCATTTTAGAATATAAGCAAGTTACTATTTATCTGGATACTCGATTGCCGAGACGATGACACAAATACCCTGATGAGCAAGCAGCTACCTCAGGGCCTGCGGTAAACACTTATATCCCTCGGTAAGTACCCAAATACCCCGACGTGTACTACACGACTGCCTGCAATGAATGGATGGATAAATTCTGCCGCTACTCGGGTGGTCCATTACTGTCCACAATCTTGGGACCGATTCCTTTCCTCAATGAGTGGCTCTCCCTGACCGAGTTAATGAGCCAAGACTCCCGATAACGTCACCAGCTCATGAAAAATGGGAAACTTTCTATTTTTTTATTTGAAAATATTGACTAAGGCTGAATAAGAAGACTTTTTATCGTCATACATTTTCTTTCCCTTCCGTACACTCGTCTTTGTACTTGTGTACGCATATATGCATAGGTATAGACGTACGTACCACGAATACGGTATTTAAGTACTTAAGTACTCGAGTGCATTCGGCACACACCAAACTGGTGATATAGATCAGGTTGAAGTACTGCGTAAATTAGGGGTGGATGGCTGAAAGTGATTGGAGGGGAGAGAAATATAGTTCGGGAACCAATCCAATGGGCTCGTTCACCATTTTTGACGTAAGATCGATCGTGATAGGGTTTTAAAAATTAAGGGATCCGTATTTTTCCATTTTTTAATCCATCGATAAAGTCTTCAGCCATTCCCCACGAAAAATCGATGTGTGGACCCTTTCTGAGATAATTTGATGACGTAATTAGCTCATACCGAGCGTACCACCGCGTCTCAGCTACTCTTCAGCCTCGCGCATCGGCCTCGGGTGGTCCTCTATTGCTTACACTCTTGAGACCGATTCCTTTCCTCAATGAGCGGCTCTACGCGACCGAGTTTATGAGCCAAGACTCCGATAACGTCACCGACTCATGAAAATAATTCACAGTGTCCGGCGATATCTGGTGGATATTACCATTTTATTTTATTCTCATGGACTCATGAAAAATCGGAAACTTTCAATTTTTTTCATTTGAAAATATTGAATAAGACTGAATAAGAAGACTTTTTATCGCCATAACTTTTCTTCCTCTCCCATGCATCGAATTGTTTTAATGAATTGTGAATTCGGATCCGAGTGAGCGACCTTCTTGCGGCGGGAGAGGATTCGGGGAGGGGGGAGGGCGAGGGAGGATTTTAATGATGGAATCGCCAGATGTCTCCGCAGGACAACTCCTTAAAGTCTCAATTGAATTATTAAAAGAGAGGATGCACATTCCACGGGTTGTCCCTACCGCCATTTAAGGACCTCCGACCGACCCCTACGAGATGTCTAGTAGTGCAAGCGAGCGCTTCGGAAGAGAGGAAAGATTGTGGAGGGTGGCGGTTTCCCACTCCAACCACCGAGGACGCGGGGTGTTGTCTGGCGAGCATTTTCCGCGGACGTAACTGCTGCAACTCCGGCCCATTGTAGTCCTTCCCGCTGCTCTCTTTACGCCGCGATTAAGTCCCCCATGTCGTGTGGCGGGGTTGGCGTGCGGTTAGGCGCATCTCGGATACCTCAAAGGGAATAAATCCCGGAGAAAGAAATGGCCCTTTCTAGCGAGGAGAGTTGGCAAAAGCAGCTAAAATGTAAAACAAGCACGGGGATATCTCCTTTCATCCACCACGTACCTGACGACCGACGCAAGAATACAATGGGCCTAGCAAATGATAAATAATCAGGTTATCATCGGTCAACATTACATTTTTACAAGAGGGTGTTTCTTTTAAAGGAAATACCCTAGGTGAAAAATATAATTTAGCCGAATATCGATTATTTAAAAGTATTGGCAGCAAGTGAAACCGCCATGCAGATCTCCAATAAAATGTAACTTACAATTTGAGAATTAGGTATTGAGAATTGTAATATTGAAGTATTGAGAATAATGGTTGTCAATATTTTTAGTTTTCAACATTAAGTAGAGAAATTTTCGTAGCTCCGTAGGTAGGAACGAATTTACACATAACTCTTAGATTTATTCTATATATTTTCATATTATTATCAACTCTTTTCCTATATCTCCCCTGACTTAAATATTTCAACCCGAAATTTGGCTTGTAGTTGTAGTAAATTCTCATACTCAGGGTAGATAGATCAGTTTCAGCGCCATTTACTAATTCGTTTCATTTTGGTTGGGATTTGATATTTGAAGCATTCATATCGTACCAAAAATTACTTAACGTTCTTGATGAGTCGTTACCACATTCATATGATAGCAGATGGCTGGAGAAGTTTCTGTAACGAATTAATAATTTTTCAAATTAATTCTTCTTCAAAAGTCTTTAATTACAGATAATCCATTTCAGATGCCAATACCATCAACTATAGCGGCGTTCAAAAATATTATTGATAGGACGAGATGCATGTATGGGTCAGAATCGACCTCGAAGCATTCTGGCACGTTAGGGTTAATTGAATTTTCGTCGAGGCGCGAGAATGATTGATTAGAGCTTGCGTTTTCAAACTACACAGATAATGCCGCTGTCACGTAAAAAAATAAGCGTGGAAACATCATATCATGCAAGAGAATCGGACAGGTATTTCCACAACGAGTACGAGACGACCAACTAATAAGAAGCAATCAGAACATGAACATTGATGCAAAGAGATGATAGCAAAGGGATAATGTCGAACCGAATCATTTCCAGAGAATGCATGTGATGGCAAACACGGTGACACCGCGGAGTGGGGAAGACTTAAATCTGTGTAAATATAGCCGATATCATCTCCAAAATAAGCTTACTGAAGTGGTATTGCGTGGGAGTACAGGATCTCTTTCCGTGGCGGAACAATCATTTTAAAAGTTAGTTTAGTTAAAGGCAATTTGTAAAAGATTCGAAAGAACATCTCGCCAGACACAAATAATTACATCTTCATAAAATGTCAGGGATAGAGCAAGATGAATCTATGGAGCTGGAGCGATTAAAATCATTACCAGTGAACGTTGAGACGAGAGGCTTAATTACGATCTCACCATGGGGCAGGGGTGATCAATTCGAGCAAAAGTACACTCAATACGCACACATGTTACCGTTATCACCTCGAAGATAGGACTTGGTATTAATAATTTAGGAAAGATTTTTCCTTGGGTGGTACTTTATAAAGTATTACTCGGTGCGGAAACTTCTCGCCAGAAACGAATAATACCATGAATAAAATGCCACAAAATAGCAGTATTTGATCAAGATGACTCTCTGGAACTGGGTGGATTAAAGCGTTAAAACTAAGTTGACTAATTAGGTTTAGTCTGGCTTCATGAACTGTTGCATTAGAAATTATCCTTAAGTATACATGACGCTTTTACGAAGCACCACCTGGTAAGAACCATGACCAACATTTAATTCACCTGGACAATCTGAAATCATTTAGATGTAGATATATAGAAGAGAGATGGAGAGGTTGCCGTGACGTATAAATCATTTTTCAAATTATTGAAGGCAATTTGTTGAGAGTTGGAAAGCTACCAGAATCGGAAAATACCAACAAGAGGTGTTCATAAAATAGAAGGAGATGAAAATATGGGACAGGGTGGAACCAAATCATTTCCGGTGGTTACTAAGACGTGTGGGCTAATTACCCTCTCACCGTGGACCGAGAGCAACTGATTGGACCCGCCGCGCCGCCATCGACCGGCTTGCCACGCCATGGGACAATCCAGCGGCTCCGGAGAAGGAGACACACGGAGAAACGACAGGAATGCGATCCCCGTACGATCGCGCCCTCGCCATGAACAACCATAAACCATTCCCGGCGGGGGCGAAAACAATTACAGGCCAGAAGGGGAGAATCCCGAGCAAAGAGAGAGAGTAGGACGACAGTCTCGAGGTAGAAGATGCATTTGCCCGACCCCCGCGATATCAATTAGGGCTGAAAAATCTCCCGTCTCCCAATGCCACACCTCGGTCTCTCTTGCACCGACAGCCGGAGACCATCGCGAAAGCCTTCCGCTGACAAACAACCGAACACCCAACGGTCTCCCCCTCCCGGCGGACAAGTGGAACGCTTGTGACGACACGCACGTGGGTATGTGTGTGTGTGTTTGTGGCATTAAAGGTACTACTACCCGGTCGACTCACTTCCAATTATGCGCGGATATCCTATCTGCGTTGTTTCTCGTCAAGGACCATCGTGTTCGTCACGGAGGCATCTCGGAGCTTCGCAAAAGGCTCCGGGCATGTCCGTAGATGCGTTAGTGCGTGAAAGGTGGTGGGGGAGTCGGTGAAAGATAGCGAGCGTAGAGGAGGGATTGCGGATCTACATCTCCGCGCGCACTAGACTTACGTTTCTCAAGGACAAATTTAGGAGGATATACCTGCTTGGTACATTTATGCATGGTCAATTAAAATAACACTTAATTTGCTATTTGATCCAGTTTTTTTCTCCCCGAAAAAATCAATCTTAAATTAACACCCGCTAGAACCCGAATTGTTAAATTGCTCCACAGCACAGACCCGATAAATCTATGAAATTTTCCGAACTAGTGGAGGTGATTTTGGGAACTTGCCTGGGACTTGTACACATAGAAATCTAATTCGATGTCAATATAAAGATAAGATTTTTCAGAATTTTGTCCAAGGGTTCATAATATCTTTCAAGTTTTTGTGATCATTCCCATTTCAATCAGGTATAATCGTAATTTCCCGCACCAGATAATAACTTTCATGCAACTTTAATTATTGTCACCTTATAATTGGTCATTTTTTCTTCTCTGAGGATTACTCTTCTACGAGGTATATTGTTGAAGCATTCAATGACACATTAAAAAAATAACCAAATCTACGAGAAGAAAATGAGGGAAATTTCAGCATACAATTCTTTGGTTCTATCTTCCAGCCATCAATGATTTTATTACGTTTACAGCTGTCAGGAGAAACAATTTTAAACTTTGCCAGTCTCAAGAGCTCTTTTCTTCATACCTATATACTATTTTGTTTTTCGAGATAAAATATTATTCCATTCACGTTTAAGTAATTAATTATTCATAAATACAACTCTGCAGAAGTGACCAAGTATGTAATTTTATAGATATCACGGTAACGTTTCACCGCGTCTGAGCTTTGAACTTGCATTGATTGCACAATATTTTAGAATTAATATGCACAAGAGAGGTAAAATATAATAATGAAAGTGTACTCTATAATTATTACAAGATTAAACCTAAATATTGTATAATATAATTTCAATCTTTTCATTCTTAGAGCTTTGGTCAGCTTTCTTTAATTTATAATTTCTCATGGTGAAGCAAAAACTCAGTATAAGGCTAGAGCGTCATTATGAAGACAAACAGATAATGACGCTATAGCCGTCAAAGCTATTCAACAGTAAATAAATGTTTGTGGATAGTACTGGGTTTTTGATTCATCATGAATATCTCATCGTTCCACCAGGTCATGCCAGCATCAATTGATTTCATTATAATTTCTCATTTAATGCCCCAACAGCATACCTTTAATAAGACTAGCCTCCAAATAATATTCCTAGCTCACACAAAATTATCTGTGAAAAACCAATTTCACATAATTTCCTAATGGCTATCTTTCTAAAACATGGTGCATCCTTACAAAAAAGGATTGCCTAGTAATCACATAACAATCTTTTGGTGTATTTTCAAAGTTTTGGTGAGAATCAAGAATATCCTGCCTGGCCAATGTTTCGGAATATTATTAAGGCTCTATCAGGTCACATTATGAGTATAGACAAAATGAATAATTTAAGGAATTTGCTGATAGGAGGAGTTAAAAATATCAACAAAATTTACTGTGTTCATAATATATCTACACCATGAAAAAGCTTTTAGAACTAAGCGAAATTTGGAAATATTTTTGAAAATGTCTATTACATTATTTTTTGAGAGGTAAATTTATTAATAAAGTGTATTGTAGAACTTGCTGAGTACAAAGGGCTTTTTGTATCTACATTGTCCAAAATTTACGTAAAAGTTTAGTTTTTAGCGAGTAACATGCATAAAAAAATTGTAGTTTGCACTAATTCCATCTTTAACTCCTCAAGTTATCCCAACTTTGGGATAAACCAAAGCTTCGAAAATGTTACTTTTTTCTTGTTCCGTACTTCAGTTTTAGAAAGAAGCAACAAGTAAGTTTAATCCTATCCTAATATGTTTACTGGGCAAGTTTTTCGAAATTTTAATAAAAAACTTCAGGGAAGGATTCGGAATAAAGTTGTGGTAAACAAAAACGGAAACAAATAAATAACTATACCGATGTATTCTGCGGTTGTGCAGAGGCATTGAGCTGAGAGATGGAGACTGAGGGAGGGGGGGGGGGGGAGTGAGAGAGCGGGGAGGGGCATCTATCGCCTCCGCCGCTAGAGATGGGCCGCACGAGATCCTTGTGCGAGACCCCGGCCATAAAACATCTCAAGCGCCGAGTTCTCTTGCCCCTCATTTCAGTCCACTTTCCCACCTCTCCCTCTCACAGAACCGCCCTGCTCACATCTAATCTCGATTTACGACGGCCTAGGATAGTTTTATTTTCGTTTTTATCTCCTCGCGGTTTTTTCCTCCTCCCTCTCCCTCTCTTCCCGAGTCCTATTCTCCCGCCCGAGACCTCCCCCGCTTCCCTCCGAAAGGATCTCATATCCCCGGACGACTGCGATCCATCTCCAGACTCCTCGCGTCGCCTGCATGAGCTTGCTTGCAAGTGTGCATTTGCGTACGATCTGCCCTTGAACAGGGAACGAGAGCTTGGGGGGAATTCAACCTCGCTCGCCAGTGGCTTGCACGTTGCTCACAACAACTTAACTTGAGTTACCTTAAGCATGCGTTTGAAATATCTAACAGATAGTCTGGTTTTTCACAATTTAAAACAGCGTAACTCAACTTGAAACGGTCAATGATTGGGAAAAAACTCCTCGTCGAAAAAAAAAGTTCGCTAGAAATTTACCTGCAGCAAGCAAGACTGTTTTGCCTATCGAGAGAAATATAAAGTATCCGAGGTCCTATATAATTGATTTCAAGAATGCTTGATTATTGCTGTGGTTGAGGGAGTATGTCGTTAATTGGTTTTTAAAGGCAAATATGTACTCATGAAAAACCGGCCGATATCCAGGGATGCCAATGACTATTATTGTATTTAAAATGTTTTAGTTTTATATTTCAATTATTATGCAATCTATTTCCATTAAATTATGTAATTAGATTGTAAAAATGCTTTGATGCTGTTGACAAGTCTATTGTAAGACTTAGCTGGTGCATTGGGTGGTTTTTCGACTCATGAACCAGTAAGCCAAGTTACGTTTCTGTGGACGGAATTTTCCTCAATTCCCCATGGCACAACGAAAAAACAGTACTTAAGCCATGTAATCCTCCCCGACTAGACTACTCGTAACGCCTACTCCCCTGCGGCGATAGAGCCAGGATTCATTCGCCCGCGCATAACCGACCCTTATCCTCACGCCCCCGGACAAGGCGGTGTTGGTACAGGAGCGACACTGCGGCGAGAGATATTCGATTGCGATGCATACCTTTGCTAACATCGTGGTCGTCCCGGCGCTACAAGACTCCGTCCCGCGGCGCAACCGAGACTCGGGGGGAAAAATTCGGTTTGCTTCAGAGCAATCCATCAAAGCGCGCATGGGAACGCCGCGGTGGGATTGATTTCCTCGAATTAATTTGCCTCCGCTACCAAGGAATCGGCTTTAAGAGCTCGTGACGCTTAAGACTCTGACGGTAGACATGAAAGTTCCAGGCAATTCGTTCAGCGTACGTCGAGCCGGCAAAATATTAGGATAGATCTTGAGATTAAGCAATAATATATAGTGATGTCTGTCGTTTTTATAGGCACCACGGTGTCTTCATTTAAACTCTCAGCGGTGAATCATCGTCGCCTGAACATTCCAGGAAGGGTGAAGGGAAAAAAGGCTCGAGCACTCAAGGTTCTGATGGCTCTTAAGGAGTATGTCATGTATTTTACCTTTCGTTGACCCTTGTGGTCAGAGTGACGACTTGCTCTCGTCGTAGGTCATATCTGCCAAGGTGCTGTTGACGCGTTTAGGCTCGTCATCCATGTTGCACGTTCTTCCTCTCTACCCTGCTCTTTCTCCAATCTTCTGCCATTCATTCACACCTAAAGAGAATGAAATATAGTAAATTTTTGGAAAAGCATGCGTAAAATATTATAAAAAAGAGAGAAATTTATTACCCAGTTTTCATTGCTTAAACAAATTAAAAAGATGTACGTAAAAATGATCATTCCTTAGAAAATTGAATATCACTTTTGAAATGCCTTCGTCTACCTTTAAATTTTGAAATTATTAAAATTAAATTAGTTTTCGTTGAAATGTGACGGAGGTTTGTACAGAAATTTAATGAGTTCAAGAATAAAACTCATGAGCAGTGATATATCCCAATGAGCATAACATATCTTCAGAAATTATTCGTATATTATTTCAATTTTAAGGTAATGCACACATCACTTTGTATTAATATAAGAAATATTGTTCAAATTTTCGAACGCTGGTAAGTTGTTAACAAATAAGTACAAACTCAACATTCTGAACTGCGAAAAGTTGTCTGCAATATACCTTTTTAAGTCTTAGACTTTTTAAGACTTCGTAATTTAACCCGAAGGTTGATTTTGACAAGCTCACCCCGGACCAAGGCAAAGAATAGTGAGTATTATACACATTCGTGGTAGGAAGACGATTTATTTGCACTGAGCTTCCTCACACTTTTAAGATTTGGTTGATATGTCCAAAGGCTTCAACAGCGATTTGGACCGGAGTCGCAGGGGGGAGAGAGGCTACGGTTAAATGCAATAGGCTACCACACTCCCCGCATGAGACTTTGGGAGCACTAATTTCCTGAAAATTACAAGAGAGGGGTCGATGAACTTTCTCCATCAACACCTCTGCTACTAGAAACGATTAACAAAGCGGCAAAAGGAAAAGAGCCGGAAGATACAAGCAGCGAACCAATTCCTAAAGCCACCGATTGTTTCGTGAAGGACCTATCGAACGCATGGACCCTTTTTTTCCACGCGGAAGAGAGTAACGAACTTCCCCGCACCCTTCCTCTCCTCTTTAGTTTCCCACGCTCCTCATTTTTTTCATCATCCTATCTCCAACCCTACCGAATCCCTCCCTTCCCGCACTGCACGTCCCGATTTGGATACACATCAGCCCATCCCATCGGGCCTCCCACCTCAACGGGCCTCCGCTGAGTGATTCGTTCCCGGGGCCGCGACCGGACCCCCGGTGGACCACACACGGGGCCCGGCCCCCCGACTCCCACCTCTTACCACCCTCGGAAGCCTCGGAAAAAAAGTCACCACCACCTCCCGCTTGACAGAGAGAGCCCAACACTTCTCAACCCTTTCCTCTTGCGGGTGCTTTTAAAACGCTAACGAAGGTGGTGTGGATGGAAGGTGACCGTCTCTCCCTTCGACAAGCCTTTTGCATTCTTCCCCTATATCTCCCCGCTGGCCGCCACATCTCATCTGCCTCCTGCCCCACCCTCGTCCCTACCTCCTCATTACGTGCGCGCCGTGCCTTTGGCTTCGTCATCCCCCGCGCGCCCATGCGATGCAGCCGCCGACGACGCCGCCGGGGGAATATTTACCCGCAGATGTCTTCTTCTGCAGCTCCTTTGAGGCCCCGACGCGGTGGGGAGGAGGTTTCCTTGGGGCTGGGTGGGAACAACGGGGGTGGATTCAAGGAAACCTTCCGAGGGTAAGATGGTTCATCAAGGACATTACGCCCCCACACTACGATGTCCTCGCAATCACCCATATATTTTTTGCACAAACGTTTTGCAAGTACAAAGGATGTGAAAGAATAGAAACTTATACACGCAAGAGAAGATGGTTGTACATTCTTTGAGGCTCTATACGGCGGAAATTGTAAATTTTGTTTGAATATTTAGTATTTCTTCCATATTTTATCGCAATTTACCCATACCACTTTTTCTTAGTACCTATTATGTGGAAGAATAGAAATATACGCACGGATGAAATGATTATCATATATAATTTGAGGAATAATATGTTGGAAATTCTAAATGTCGCGTGAATATTTAGTCTAAGCTCCATATTTCATCACAATTCGCAATTGGCGCATATGTCTCTTTTTTTTAAGAACCGATGATGTGGAATAAAGAAATGTACGCGAGCGTGAAAATATTTTCTCTCGTTGTTTTGCGGCACAATATGGAAGAAATTCTAAATTTTACTTGAATAAGTGGTTGCAAATTTCTTTAGGTGCTAAAATTTCTTCTTTTTAATTTATTTCTACTGATTCAATTCCATGAATAATCCAAATTAGAATATTGAATTCAGGAAATAAAGGAATTACTTGGAAATTTTTAAATATTATGGTTGAATAATATGCAAATATTGGCTGCTAACAGAATTATCTACAACTTGCCCCTTCGCATCGTAACATCTTCCGAAAGCCTCAAATTTAGTAAAAGGGGGAATGTTGTTATTCACAAACGACACATAACGAATAAATGATAGAATCAAACTTTGGCAATAGTGGGCAATTCAACGTTGGCCTAAAACAATAAATTTTAAGCGTACCTAAAAGGTTTGTAATGTAGGTGGAAGGCACATAGGCATTGATGTTCTCGCAATTCACTCCGTATAATTTTTCCTAAAAACGTTATTCACTCCCAAGGATAAGGAGGAAAATAAAAGCATGCATCCAAAATGTGGCTGTATTCAAAGTGTGGCTGATTGAATCAGATTTATCTTTCAGCTTCTTCACATCAAGAGGTTTTGCGAAATCCTAATATATTCCGTCTATTTCAGTCTTCCTCAGCGGCGACACATATGGAGCCGAAAATTTGGCAAGAGCAGGTACTCAATATTGAGCTAATACTAATATTTTAAAAATCCAATTTATTCTTGCACTTATAGTTAATGAACGGACTTTGTTATTTAAAAAGTTAAATAATTAAGGTAAATACTTTATGTAACGAGTAACAATGTATGCAGACATCCACACAGGTGCAAAGATACGATTTTAAGTGATATTAGGCGAGTTAATGTTATAAATTTGCTGCCATATTAGGTGAACTATTAGTTCACTATTAATGAAGTCAGTGGCTATCGAAGAAAATATGTTATGACAATAGCAAAAATTTCTTACTGCACCACAAAAAGCTATTCTCTGGCACGGTTTAATTCTTCAAAACTGACTGTGAGAATTTAGCAGAGCTGGTTGGTGTTGATTTAAATACCGTGGCAGTTTTAAATCTTTAAAATGCAAATAAACAAAATTGTGATAAATATAATTATTCATTCATAAAGGACCGCACCAGCACGATATAAATTTAATAGTAAGGGCAATACGGGAAGAAAATCAATATTTTCCGTGCATTAATCAAATATCCTTAAATTGCTGAAAAATATATTTCATGGTCCTCAGAATGCTGTAGGAAAAATTATCAAAAATATTTATTTTATTCTTTAACAAATCCAAACTTCTATTTATCTATTGGTTGGACAAATAAAACCATTAAAATATAGCAATGCTATTTTCAGGACCAATTATTTTCGATGATACCGTAAGAAAGGGTCTATCAAAATATTACGCAAAACATACAATCAAAGTCGGATGTAATCCTATATATGATTCATTTTCCGAAATCACTTTCACTCACGCTCCAAACAGTAAAGTGTACTGAGCGAAAAGAAGAATAGAGTCGCAAAGAATTGCATGGACAAGAAAAGAAGAGGATATTTGGATAAGGATATTTGTGCGTATGAGGGCATAAATGTTTTCCTGGATGTAATAGTTGAATATGCGTGTGAGGGGACGCATCCCCATATGCTAGTGAGAGTAAGACTTGGATGTGCCATAATGTCGGATAAATGAAACGGGAACGCAGCGCTCGAGATGTGTTGCACGGTAGGGGTGGAAGGGATCAGGTGAGGAATGACTTCGTCAAGAAAGAATGTGGAGTGCAAGTTCTAGTAATGGGGAGGTATGCAAGAAATGTGCTTTGTCGGTTTGGACACGTTGCGAAAACGGAAAAGAGTAAAAGGAAATAGATTCATCAACCTGAAGCCATTCCAAATGGCATGGAGTGCAAAACCTCTGGGGAAATTGCTTCCGTAGGAAATTGTTCAAAGCTTCAATGCACGTTTAACTACGTATAGTATGAATTTTAGCTTTGCTGGGTTATTTAATGCAATTGCAGCCACTGACTATATGAGTTGTGAGATATTGCCTGCCCTTTCTACAATATATAAACAGTCGAGTCTATGTGTCAGAGAAAAACGACATTCATTAATAAGTTTATACATATGAGTTGACTTTCTGTCTATAATGCTAAAAAATGGCGAGTAAAAAATTGAACTTCATTCATATTATTTATGGCTCGTACTTTCCATGCTTAGAACACCAGCAGTAAAAAAAACGCGAAATAGTGGAGTGTCGTGGAGGAAATCAGATGATTAATACAATTCATAACAAGAATGTCGATCCTTAAACTCAATTAACTCAATTGATTTCAATCAGAATAGCAGACGACAAAAAGAGGTTAGTAAAAATAATAAACTAGTTACCTAAGAACCAGTACTTTCATCCTTGCATATTGACTGAATTACTGAATAAAAATACAAGCATAATGGAAAACTCATTTAAAATTCACGAATACTATTATCCACGAAAGATGGACATCCTGCCACCACTAAAATTGACTTTGTATCTGTTCACTTGCTCAATAAAATTTGATTTTATGACGACGAGGGGACCAATGTCTTCAAGCCGCCAAGTACGCATTAAATATTTGGTTTATCATTCTATTCTATTCTTTGAATTATTTTTTTTCATTTTCAACCGTTTTCAATTCCAGGGTAACAGTATAAATTCCTTTCCTTGGCCCTCCTCGCTCCATTACGAGAATAAAGGCTTGGATTGGATTCACTCCAATTTGAGAAAAAGACCCTCCGATCGTTTTCATAGTCTTGTTGCTTAATTTTTCAGAACCTAATTTTTTTAAACTTTCCGTCATTGAACACAATTTATGGAACAATTTGAAAAGAAACACACCCGCTATTTCATGCGATGCTCACGACAATCATTGTCCTACTTTAATAAAAAAACGGACAACGCTACAAACTCAGGAGATATTTTTGAAACTGAATTATACTAAAAGTTCATTCAAAATGTTTGCTTCATTATTACCAGAGTACCTCAATTCTCTTTAAGTAATCCTCTTTACAACAATATTTCTGGAACGTATTCATATGGAACAATGTTCCATTATCTTTGATACTTAAATATCTAATGTGGCGGTGTAATAGCGTCTGTGAAGGAAACTCAAAGGCCGCGGGTTCGTATTCAACATGGGTAGAATTTCCATCCACTAGGACTTCTACATAAATTACATAAATAAATATTTGATAGATAAATAAGGATTATAGCGGCTTGTCAGAAAGACAACTTTTTTATTCAATCTACATAGGGTAGGCCGGGGCACGTTTATATACGCGAATTTTTTACAATGAATTTTCTAATTTTTATAGTTTAATTTCGGAAATTTTAGGCACAGTGGTTTTATATAACAGTTAATAAATTTAAAGGTTTCATTATTCAGTTATTGGCCAATTTGTATTTTTAGCCGTAAAAAAAAGTTTTTAGGCCCAAATCTACCGCGAGAACTTACCCCGTTCCCGGAATTTTACACAACGCTAGACCGATGCTTGACTGACTCTCAAAATCTCGGGAGAATGGTCCCTAGGGTGCAGCATTAATATGTCATGACTTATGACGCGCCGACTATTACTTAGCTCTGAAAAAATTCACTGCCTAAGCGTGCGTTATGCATAAATGTGCCTCGTTCTACTCTACACATTCGGGTTTATTCTCTTGATTCAAGCACCTTGTGAAATACAACATTTTTTTTATCAGGCGCAAAAACAAATAAATCGGATGGTTTACCATCTCGCCAACATACCACTTATTCACCGAGGGAAAAACATTCAAGAGCACGTAAGCACATAAAACACAAACACTCAACTTGACCTTGTGATTTGTTAATCGTCATCGCGAATGCAACACGTACCTACTAGAAATTGAATTCGTTTAAACTCACTTGGGATCATGGGAATCCTCGGAATGGGAAATTCCTTTACCTTAATAGCCAAACCTTCAGCCCTAAATTGTGTAAAGGTAAGCCAGGTACATCCTAGAAGTTTAAAAATCCAAATGGACTTTGTCTTCGTTTGCTACACAGTCAATAGATTGGAGTGAATGCCCAGTACCAACGATTTGGTTCTGAATTAAGAAGTTTAGGTCATCCACATCTTCGTTCTTAGCCGCAGAAATTGCTCGCTCACACATTTGTGATTTTTGTGGCTATCAGTCATGTTCGTGGACACTTTGTTGATGAGATCTTCTTTCAATTAAACGAAATTGGAAAAGTCTGAGGAAAAAAATCAATTCATCGATAGGATCACGGCCATTACCGAGTCCACAATTGCTTGGAGATTTGTTTGCACACACGGTAGTGACGCGTTTATTGATGACTCAACTCGAGCTGGTATTAGCTTGAACTGAATGATTTTCACCTTATTTTAATATTCTTAATATGCGTTAACAATTAATAAGCTCTTACTATTTTTACGATGCTCAGTCGTTAAATTGGTAAAAACAAAACAAATGATATTGTTTTGACCGATTTGACAGCTTATGTAGCGTTAAAAACTCCTAAAAATTTAACCCTAAGATCGATATTATTTTTTCCGTGAATTTTTACTATTTATTAATGTTTATTCTGTTATCCGGGGCTGAGATGAATCCAAAAAACAAAATATCAATACATTCCGTACAGCCGTTCTCGAGTTATGTGCCGTGGTAAGCCAGGCACATCCAAGTTCTTTAAAAAATTCAGATGGATAGTTGGTGACTTTTTTGCTACACAGTAAATAGATTTGAATGAATGCAATGTACCAACTATTTGATTCTGATTTACCTATGCTGCTGGTGGTTCTCAGGTATTGCTGTGTAGGAACCCGAGAACCACCACCAACATTGATAAAAGAAGCTGTGAAAATCTTCAGACGAAAATCTGATTTACCTAGTTTGAGTCATCCACATCTTCGTCCTTAGCCGCTCGCTCGCTCGCTCAATCAACCATTTGTGATTTTTGTGGTGATTAATCATGTTCGGGAACACTTTGTTGATGATCTCACCTTCCGATGAAACGAATTTGCAATAATTCCGATGAAATGAAATCAAACTGCTCGATTCGTCGACAGGAACATGGATATTACCGATAGCGATAGTCAAAAATTGCTTGGAGACTTGTTTACAAGCATGGTAGAGACGTGTCAAAACGAGCTGGGCTTACAATTAGCTCTAATTATTTAAAAAAAATATAATTACAATGTTTTTAAAATGTTTAACTATTAAAATGTTTTAAATACTTTTACGGAGCTCAGTCATTTATTGGTAAAAACAAAACAAGTTTTCTATTTTTGATCGACTTGACAGCTAATGCAGTGGTACCAACTCCTAAAAACATACCTCTAAGATGAAGATTCTTTTTTCCTTGAAATTTGGCTATTTTTTAATGCCTATTTTGTTATCCGGGGCCGAGATGAATCCAGAAAACTAAATATCATTAAAATCGGTACAGCCGTTTGCGAGTTATAAATGGTGTATAAACTAACACGATTTTTGACCTTATTTTACGCATATAGATTTCAAAACTACCTTCGTGGCGAAATGCATATTAATTGCCTTTAAAAATATCTCCTGGACCAGGAAAGGTAGCACGGACCTTCGACCGCCAAGATAACATCATAATTCTTAAATTTGGATCAGGGAAGGATTGAGGTATTGTTCATCACTTTTCCCCGGAGCCTTGGTAAAGAAATATTTTCGACGATAATTCTCAGTTCTAATGCACGTAGGTAGGCACCTGAATCATATATATATATATTTCAGTAACTAAATTTTTTTAAGGCACTGAAATAATAACTTCCATTAGATAGCCAATTTAAAACCTACCATCGTTTAAATTTTTTCACAAGTTACGGGGGATGTCCGCCCACTTCTCCAATCCATCACTGATTAACATGCCAATTTTACTGAGGCTCGTGGTAATAGATGCTAGGCTATAGGTCCAAGGTAGGTAACAAATGGCGCAACGGACTTTCAAGAAATCACAATCACTTGAGCAACTCATAAATTGCGCTAAAGCAACGAATTTTCTTTCCATGGAAATAAATGTGAATTTAACTGTCGCTCACTTGCCATGTCTGAACCATGCCATATTTACACGCGGATCCTGGTCCTCGGTACGGTTCCCGACCCGAAACCAACGGAGATGTGTGCGTTTGACCAACAAGTAAATTGTGCAAGAGGCACGGGTAATCGTAAATTAGCTAGTGAAAAATACGCCATTATTATTTATAAAAACACAACTAATGATCTACCGTCACGGCAAAGCAAATGAACCTCTTGCACTTACTACGCGAATCCTGTGCACCGACTCGCTGGTGACGCCCGCGCCGTGTCACGGCCCCTTACGAGTAAAAAAAATTGTTTCCTATTTTTATCCTTCTTTCTCTTCTTTCTAAGTCTATCCCCTCCACAGCCTGCTTGCACGAGGAACATTAATGGCGAAGCAAAGACGTGAGGAAGATATGTTGAGCAGCGAGGCTGTGGGACACTTTTATTGCGGCAACCAGCCTTGCTCGCGAGCGCGCCGTCGTCCGCTAATCCCGGCCAATGAATGCATCCCCATGCGTCGGACATAATTCCCTAAAAAAAAACCTTCCCTTCCACACCCTCGTCGACAAAACCTTCGCGTTGCCTTCCCTCGGATTCTCCGCTCTGCGCTTTACAAGTGCATCTCTTCCCGAACCACGCACGCCCCAGAGATCTCAGCTCGTGTCCGTTTTCTTCTCACCTCTGTTCACCATTTTCGAGTAAATAATGTTCCCTCGGTGTTCTCGTAATGCTCCGAGAGCTTTTTGCTGCACGTGTCTCTCACTCCATCTCGTGGGTAGAAAAGTGCAGTCTTGCATTATAACCCAATACTCCCATGCCCAAGACCGCTGACTATCGATTTCAATATATTTGAAAAAAAAACAGACATCTTGTAACTTCTCTTGAAAAATTTTATTTACCGGTGGGAGACCGGGGACAGCATCAGAGAAGTCATGATTGTAAGCTTTCGAAATGTGGTGTTACCGGATAATGATGAAGATAAAATAGATCGATCGAATAAGTATTGAGGAAGTGCTGAGAAGAGTGGGAGAAAAGAGAAGCCTTCTAAAAAAGTTACCGTTAAAGTTAGGGACAACTTAGTTGGCCACATTATGTGGCATGATAGCCTCATGAAAACAATCGTAGAGGGACATGCGGAAGGGTAAGAAGGGCAAGGGACGGCCCCGAATGAGTTGCATTGGGCACATAATAAAGGATGAAAAATAAATGACATACGTCGATAAGGAAAGGCTAGCAGATAGGAGAGAGGAATGGCGAGCTGCGTCAAACCAATCTTAGGATTCTTTTAAGTTCCTTACGGGCAACGCTGCGTTGAAAACATTCAGCCAAAAGATGAAAGAAGCTGCGAAAATCTTCAAACAGTCCTGAGATATTTGACTTTTGATCATGACTAGTGATGATGACTTACGGGAATGATTACTTATTTCGACGTTTTCATTTACGATTGAAAATGATGTAGAGGTCTCGAAGAGCGTAGTGTTATAAAATAAAGATTTTTCATGGGAACTTTTCTACAACATGGGAACAACATGGGAACTACAAGATTTCTTTTATTTATGATGAATCGGTTCCACCATTTATCACTATAAAATATCAGTTTCATATCTATTTTTGATTTGCGAAAATTTTAGTCTCAGGCAGATTGACAGGACGTCCTTTGCGATAGCTATTTCTATGCATGTAAACTCATCTCTGGTACCATGCTTCTCCGACGGTTCTCCGTGATTAACGGTTCCATAAGCCGCAAAATGTTTCATGAATCACTATCTTCGCCGGTGTAGAGCTGTGGCGAGATCCGTGGGCGGGCAACCGATACATTTCTATTCCTCAGCTCTCCGCGCCATTTGAACCTCGCGATCCGATGATCTACGCGCGCAAGATGTCTTTTTTTAAATTCCTGCGCGCAGAATGCTGTACCATTGGTAGGAAATTTACGCGAGTGGCGAGTTAGCATGCGTACTCATCCGTTATAATTGAAGAAGTTTTGAAGTCCAGTTCATTGCGCAATACTGTGTAAACATGGCAGTAAATTAATTAAAATTAATGGAGTGCGCGCACACAGTCAGGCTTACAGGTGCTGGCAACTGGTGAAACTAGAATAAAAAAATAGAAAAGGTATGTATCCAGATATTCAGTTCGAATATCAAATATGGGAAACTAAATATTGCAAATAAAATTTTAGCTGCAACATCCTACATATTTCCAATGACAATGCTAATCAATTATAAGACTATGAAGTTCAACCGATTCAGTCGTGATGCAGTGGAAGTTCGAGAGGCATCAGTTTTGTAACAGATGGAGGCTCTGTGAGCCGAAACGCATCTTACGCGTTACGTAATTGTGGAAAAAAACAACTACCGTTTAGGTCAAGCTATCTGCAATGACCAAAACTAATGACTGCAATATAATATTCAACAAATAGGTTGTAAATATTATGTCATCCTACCTATGTGGTGAGATAAGCATTCTATGCATAATATATTTGGAAAATGTCGTTTTTTGTGAGATAGAAACTTGACTACCAACAATTCCATTCACTAATGACGTCAACCTTTGTCATTAAAAACTATTTGTAATGAATTTTATCAAGCATCTATCGTCTGATTCCCGTTTTGTTATCCGTATTTTAACGCGAATTGTAGGAAGAGATTCACACTATGTAAAACTTCGAGTGACAATTATTATTATGCTCACACGGCAGGTCTGCTAATAATTTCACCACTTGAAATAAACTTACAGCTACACACAGCAAGTATTTCATTCTAGGAATACATACTTTACCAAGCGTAGTCAATAAAGTTTGTAAGTTTGATGCCGTGCATTTTGTTCAGAGAAAAAGCCTTAGTCTTCAAATACGAAATTTATATATATGTTGAGTTTTTGTGTCAGCTTTAAGAACGCGCCTTTGCCTCGTATCTAATCCGCTGTTCACACCTGTATGCTCCGTTAAAGCACATTACGTGCCGAAAGGAATGAAACGGTACGCTGGTCATGAAGGTCCAACAAATTTTATTTCTTTCTTTTTGGCTTGAGCGGCGACATTGTTTTGTACTCAGAAAAAAAACTTACGACCTCTTCGCCCTAAAGCCATTAGCCGGAGCAGTAAAAAGGCGGAAGCTTAGCATTCAAAGTTTCATTATATTTTACTCCTCATAGAAGCAAAGGCGGCCGAATGGTGGCTTTTTGATCCTAAAATAACTCTTCTGCACCGAAGAAAATGCAATGAGGCACGGATAATTATCCAATTAAGAAAAGGTCTTGGTAACCTCAAGGCCATAACGTCAATGGTATGTCCACTTCCTTCCCAAGTTCAACGCCACACGAAGCATGTCACGCAAGAGTGTAGCTTAAGTCTTGATTTCTCCTAATATTCTTTTGTTCCCTGTGCCTGGTTAGATTTTGTGCAGAAAAAGAGATTCAACCATGAAATTATTAAAATAAAAATAATATTCAGGAGCTAATCTAAAAAAAGCAGAAGCTAATCTCTTATTAAGTCTTGAAAATTATTTTTTAAGCATTCAAATACAGCATCAACAAAAATAAATCCGATGGAGAAAATTCAGTAACTGTAAACTATTGGCTATATGAAGTAATTTAGCATTTATATTTTAACGAAATTAGTCTGTTCAATTCCTCTTCAGTTCATCAGTTGATTTAATTAAATTTCTCTTGATGCCATCATATTGTAAAATTCTGTTGGTAGTTTTTTTAAATTTTGGTTGTTTGATTGCTAGAGTTAAAGTTGGTAGTTTGATTGATAGAGAAACGTTTTGATGTTTCAATCATCCAAGCGCTCTGTGAATTTTCCCCTAAATTACAACTTTGCTCATGTTGGTATGCGCTGGAGGATTTTCCTATTTTGTACGGGTAGGTATATCATTTTAGTCCAGCTGTGTTTCGACATTATGCCAAATGCTCAATTAAAAGTTCCATCGTTGCCAACGTTTCGTCGAGCGCGTTGCTCATCGTCTTCAGTCTATACTGATGCAGGGATAGAGCAACCAGGCTTTTCCGTATACGACTGCTAAGGGGTCAAGCCTGATGTGTTTGGTGGATGCGCCAAGTGATTGGGTTCCATGATTGGCAGAAGTGGAACACTTGGTCTCAGTAAAATATTTTATATTTGTCAGCCAGGTAATTATTCACCTATCTCGAAAATTCCAAAATATACATTGAATTAGTCGGCTGGATGTTTCAAACCTCCAAAGAGCCTAATGAAGTAAATAATCAAAAGTTTTAACCTAAATAATGACGTAAGTAAGATGTTCTGGCCTTAAAAATCCTAATTTTAACATTTCCAAAATTGTTCCGGAAATTGTCCACTGAAAATATACAAAAGGGAGTCATACTTGCTTCAAGTTTCCAAGCACCGCCATCTAATGGTCTGACAAAATGATGTTTGAGATCAGTTCAATGGGATTTCGCAGAGGTTCATTTTCCCGCGGGAGAGGCTAGCACAGGAATTTTCCAGTTGAGCCGAATGTACGGCGGGATCCATCTCCAAAGCTCTAAATATTATCTGACCACGAAGCAATAAATTCTTACGGGAACCATTCCCCGAAAGGCTTCGAAGGAACATCAGTCCCGCGAGAGACGAGCGGGGGAGCACGTTGAGGCATCAATGCCTGGAGGAGTTAAACAGTTATCACCTCCACCCCCGAGACCATTTCGTCGAAAATAATCTAAGCCCGTCTCAGTGATAGCCTTCCCTCCCCTCTTCAACCATCCGCACTTCTCCTCCTCACCTCGTTTCCCCCCTCCCCACCCACCCCCGCCGCCGCTTCGAGAGATGATGCGACCGAATTCCACCGGACCATCGGCCGTGGAAAGGAGTCCGTCCGACGCCCCCCCGTTCTCTCCCCCTCCCGCCCCCTCGAGTCCACCCACGCCGGACCCCTCTTCGACTCCCCCTCGCTCCCGTCTTTCATCCAGGTACCACAGCGCAAAGCTTCGATCACAATAACTTCTTGACTTGGCGATACTTGACTCACTGTGACCAAGACAAACACGGCAAATAAATATCCCAACTATGACAGCTCAGAAAGCTCATTAGCCCCTTCCATTTAGATTAATTTTCTGAATATCGTACTCCTATTCTCCGTTTACTTATTCTGTGGTACTCTTTTAAATGGTAGGTACTGAAATGATATTTTGTAATTTGTAATCAACGTATAACCGTGAAATAAAATGTGATTATTAAGCACGGAGAACATAGCTATCGCGACTCGCATAAATTCATTTTAATCCTTTCAAAGCATCATGTTTCATAAAATAAGAATTATTAATTTATTCTATGTATGTTTTAACATCGTTAAGCTTTCAAAATAATTATATTTTTCCTCTAGATAGAGCTAAAATTATGGAAATCCGATGACGAGATACACTCGTCATTGCGCGGTTTGACATCGAAAGTTCGCGACGAGCTAGACTCGTGCTTACAGCGCAAGGGGTTAATTACCAAAAAAATACTTCCTACGACTTTCTGTAAGCATTGCTACTTTCACTGATATAGTCGTTAAGCAAAAAGTAGATATTTTGTCAAATAAAGCCCCGATAACGATAATTTAGCTTTGCGGTAATCCAACATTCATCGCTCACACTGCCCATTACGAATTTTAAAGAACTTCTAAACCTTTTTTTAATGCATACCCCAAGTGATTACGGAATAAAATTCTCTTTTCAATAAAAAAAAAACAAGCATGCCATTGACTAAAACGTCATCCATTACCGTTCTCTTCTCTGCATCGGGGGTATTTGAGTTATTAGTTTTTTACTTGGCATGAACGGCAGTACCCTTATTTCATCTCAAATAAAGCGGTATCGCCAATCGTTACTAAAGCATACCAATACCAACTATGCAAGTGGACAAGTACGCATAACTAGAGCCATAGAGTAAGTATATCCTTACTCTATGCTAGAACTTAAGAATCAACAATATTACCTTAAATGGAAATATGAAAGTGTTGTTTTAATGGATGGAGAACTTGCAATATGAAGATGGTACTGAAAGAGGATTGAAATGGCTGGGACGTAAAATAGGATGAGAAGGGATAAAAAAATAAATATTCATTAAAAGAGGTAATTTTAAGCCTAAATAGATGTAGTGTAAAAGGTAGTAGAGGAGTGAAAAAAGAATAGGTGGATATAAACTTTTATTAATCACAGGAATTGTCAAAATCTACGCCAACAATCATTGGTTGTGACTTGGAGGCTTTAGCATACTGATAATATTTCCCATTGGGTATCGTTATTTGTGCTCAGTGGAATAAAACATGAATAAAAATTAGGAACTTTACAGAAAATGTAAAATTTTTCCTCTAATTGCATGAAAATAAAAAAACGGAAAATTAGGGATGATTGAGTGCTCACTTACTAGTTAAAATGTGTAACAATTCAAATATGGAAAAATCTCACAAATACGGTGGGTATTAGTAGGTATTGAACTAAACTTAAAAAAGGGTAACAAATTTAAGAGGATAAATGGTAAAAAAATATCATTTAATTCCCTCTGAATATCCTAACTACATCCCTCTTGTCTTTTCTCCTGCCTCCGTCTACGTCTTGCCCACGTCTTTCGCAACTCTAGCGTATCCACAAATACTCCGCTTACCCTTTCATCCCCATGATTGAAATTTCCGTTCATCACCTGTTCTAGACGCGAGGGTTTTTTCCTCTTCGTCTCAACCATCTCTCCCTCCCACTTCCATCGGTCACACACGAGCGAGTCAATCAGAATCGAGGGAAATTAGTCGTGAGAGTAATAGTGGGGATTAGAGTCGGTTTCCGATTTCTAATCGCTGGAAAATTTAGCGGAATTCTTCAGAATTTCAAAAGCAATCTATTATATAGTCTAGCCAATAAATGAAACGATACGATTATTGAGTGAATAACAGACTAATTGGAGCATATATATATTACTCGAATGAATAATAAATAATGACGAGGTATAATCGAGGGATTATACCCATAGAATCAGAGAATGAAAAAATAATTACTAACTAAACCTTCATCTTCGGCCTATTTACGCGTTAAATTATTGATCACGAATAGAAAAAAAAGTATTTCTACCTCTTCCAGGAAAACGCTTTTTCCTGAATGCATGAGAGCTGAAATCCACCCAACTTGCCTCTAAGGCCGCTATACACGGTTAATGATCTTGCGAATGATCATGCTCAATGATCATGGGAATGAAATCATTCGCCGTGTATAGCAGCCTTAAGGCTACTTCTACATCTCCCATTGACATGCCAGCATAATAGAGGAAATACACACCTCGTAAGCATTAATTCGCTCCCCTAATCGCACCTCACTGGTTTTTCATCCTATTTTTAAAATAATTGATACAAATTTTACAAATTTCATTAAAAAAACGCAGAAAAAATCTACCTATAGAATTAGCAGTAGGTACATTAATGTGGTCCTGCTAAGCGGAATTTATCTGTAGGTTCCATGTTTGCACGTTGAAATTCACGAGTCTCAAACTTTCCAATTTTTAAAAGATATTCTCCCAAACAATTTGTCAGAAATATTCATATTGCGAAACATAAATTATCATTTATTAATTCATGGATTTTCTCCCAATTTATATTCGTATAGGAAAGTAAATGAAAAGAGACACATAATATGTAATAATATTTTAGGAAAAGCGCCAAAATACTTATTCAATGCCGCATACAAGCAACCCCTATTAAATTAGATTAAAAAGCGAAATTAATCTATCGCATTACTTGGGTAAGAATATTGAATGAGGTGTAAACTATACAAAAAAAGAAAAATTATATAAAGGTATCATATTTTTGTGAAACCTAATGAGGAGAAACTCTAATGAGGTGGTGAAACTAATTAATTAATCGGCCATATCTTATGGCACGATGGTCGTATGAGGACAACTGTCAAGGGCAGGGGCGCAGCTAAGAATTACGCCTAGGAGGGTTTAGGTGCAACTAATATGTGGGCTGTGGGGGTATTGCATACCCGCCAGGGTAAGCGAGAGGTGCGGGGCCCCTCCTTCAGAAAAAGTTTAAGATAAATTGTTCAAACTGGCGAGTTTTACGGCTTTCAGAGGGATATTTGATTAATTCTAACACTATTGTAAAAGTAATACTAATTAAATTAAGCAAAACAATTAAAATTAAAAATTTCTCAGAGCTCTGGAAGGGGGGGGGTTTATCCCCAAAACTGCCCTCTCACTGCGCCACTTGTCAAGGGACAAGTGGATGGCAAGAACGAAAAAGGCAAATCTCGGATAAAATGAACGGAACAGGGAATGAAAAATCTGAATGAGAAGAAATACCAGGATATGAATAGATAATGCTGTTAGGAGAACTGAGCGGAGAGTTGTCAAACCAATCTAGGGATCGTTGACAGTTGATGATGATGATAATGTGAATATCATCCCATTGTGCCCCTCAACATTTTTAAAAAATACTATCTAAATTAAAACTTATATTTTTGCGTTATTAGTATTGAATATTTTACATCTTTTGTATAAATATCTACTACTTGCTAGCCTAACAATAATCTCCATAATGCCTTATTTTTGTCAAAATGCCTTTTATTAAGAGTAGAGCATTTCCTGTATTTTCTATTTTTTGCTCTCACAGGTTTTCCCTAGATCATAATAAAATATTCTATTCTATATGCTATACTTTCAATTTGAAAATCATGCACCGTCCTCGCGTAGTTTGCGGGACACAGTTCCTTGGGATCAACTCGGAGCGACCGTGCTTTCAGCGATGTGCAAGAGAGGGCGTGCGGGTGGTTATTGGTGTCGACGGATGTTCCGGGACCCGTTGAATGCTGCGGAGAGGAAGAGACGCATGCAGAGATGAAGCGGCCACTCTCGGCCGAACGAGTCTCCGTGGTTCCACAACCCCTTTGTGACTCCCACCACCACCATATCTCCACGGTCTTTCTTCTTCCTAGCATCGAAAATTTAGCGGATCTTCTCCGAACTTCGAAACGACCCAAGTCATCGGATGGGTTTAACGAATTGCCGGAATGCTTGTTCTAGGAAACGGTGCGTTCTAATGAAGAGAGGGGCTTGGCGGCTTGCAATAGTGGAGGGGATAGGAAAGTGGACGCCCAAATAACGATGAGAGGTCATTAACTTCATCAGCCCTATTATGCGCGGGTGGAAAACTGAGCGGTTAGGACATGGAGTGTGTATGCGGTTTACCTGAGGCTTAGGGGCAAACGAGTGACGTCAATATAATGAGTGAGAGGTTTGAAAACTTTATGGAACAGAAGTCAGCGATTTGTTGACTGCGACGAAATTTTATGTGGTAATGACAGAAAGGCGTGCGTTACTTCAGTGCTCAATATTTAGGGAATGCTGATTGAAAGAGAGAGTTGATTAAATTTAGAGTAAGTAGGTAATAATAATTCATTGATAAAATAGCCTGTGAAAACACTGTTCATTGTGTCTTTTAAGTAATCTCATTTACTGGAACGATAACTCTTTGGTGTCCATAGATTTCCGAAATTGTTCTAGAAATTATGGCGCTGGAAAAAATGCGTATCATTTCTTATTTTAGAACATTCACGAGGAGACGATTTAATTGTGGTTTCTGCAAATGATAGAAGAATTTGTTAACTCAACGCATTTAGATTGTGAAGTAATTTCATTTACAATTATTACTACGAAAATACAGGAGCATTCAGGATTCATGAAACCTCCGAAAAAAATGTACAGAACTCACTTGAAACAAAAATTAGCTACTATTAGCCAAAATCATTCACAGGATTGTGTTATTATCATGACATTTTTATACCTATTAGAAATGGCATTTCAAAATCATAAGCATTAATATATCAAATTTATTTTTTGATGAGAATAAATCAACCGATCCAAATATTTGAGTCTCGTGCATATAAGTAAGCACAGCAGGAGATATCAAACAGCAGATGCTATTCTCCTCACTCATATCAGCCTCAAATCTTCGAGTGAGAGCAGGTGGCGGCTCGTAAGCTCATACCTTTCTAGTTCCGCCCATCGCTTAGCACTGGATTTTAGCGGCTTACACCAGCAATACTTGCATGGCGTAAGGCTTGAAAGAGGCACTGGCTTGGCACCGACAAATCATCGCATGGGCATATTAGTGATATTTGCATTAGTAATATAATCATGCAAACTTCTAACTTCATCGTAGAACCTCAAATGAAACTTTAAATTACGACAGATGACAAAACTTTTCACGAAATTTCTAGGCTGCAAGCCGATATGCTATGCCAAATAACTGTCAGTAAACCAAAACAAATTACGCTGCTCATAAAGACATGCTTCCAGTAAAAATAACGAAACAAGTTGACCTCACTCTGTACTTACGTGTTCACCAACAGTATATACACTATCATTGCTTCATCACTTTCACATTGTAAGATACCTAATATCGCTGCCTACGCAAGAAACAAGAAAAAAATTAGGCTTAAATCGCATTACTGTAGGTCATATTATTTTATTTATATCAAACCTGCCCCACAAATGATTTGGATTATATAACCAATTTTGTATCATGCACCATCGATTCTAAAGATTCACAGTTAGCTGATAGGCCAAATACTTTACTGCATGAAAATCTCATAGTAGAGCTGATATTTTAACTTGAAAACACAAACTGATACAACCACTGTGAAAATTTGGAATTTAAACATGTCCATGCAAATTAAAACGTTTGTACTCTAACATCAACTGTTTCGAACACAACTCGGTTACACCGGTTACATATGTTAAGGTGAACACCAGGATTAGATATACTCGTAAATGCCAGGTAACGCATCGCCTCTTCAGCAATACAAATTTCCCCATGGGTTGAAGGATTTTACATTTACACGCTTGCGCTTGCCAGTTGAATAAAGCAACGTGTTTAGAGCAAAATAATGGTGAGTGTTTCCACAGAAATTGAGTCGTCCAATGTTATAAAATTCACTTTAATTCAAAAGTCGATGTGACTATGAGAACAGATATCATCGAAGGAAAAATATAGATTATTTTTTAGTGCTTTTCCTCTGTACTTATTAAAAACTCAAACCGTGAACCATGATAGAATATATGATTAAATGATATATAGTCAAATAATATTATATAAATCAACAACGGAAAAGGCATCTAAAGGCATCATGGTAACTAAGGAGAACTCAACGTAATTTTAATATAGTGTCCCAGTGAGAGCTTGCTGTTAGTTTTCACTGTCAAAGGAGGAATACATGACGTCCAGTGAGCGTTATTTTTTTATAAACATCTCAGCAGCTTGTTTTTCGTTAAGTATGTAATTTAATGTTTGATTATTTTTTTCGCATACGGTGAATCTCCGATTTTTGATGGGCTCGACCTACGATGGATTCGAACTGAGCCAATTTTGTGCGCTCTTTTTGAATTTTCAAATTTCGCCGATTTTACTTTATCTCAAGGAATATTTAATCAATAATGCTGTAATTCTACGCCTAATTGCTAAAGAAATCAATTTTTTATCATAGAAAAATTAACGTGCGCTGATGCTCTTTAAGCAGATTCCTCGTCCATAAATAATGCCGATTCAGCTTACGACGGAATTCGCTTTGCCATCGGACCTTCGAAACAGATTAATATCGCAAAGTAAGGGTCTACTGTATCGGCATTGGCACATCCTTGACCGGGAGCTTGGGACCTCACCGAAGTCTGATCCGGACCCCTGACTTCCCTTCACCAAACGCATGCGCAGAGCTCCCTTCAACTCTTTATCCCTGACGTTCACGTGTGTGAGTGTGCCGACGTGAATGCCCGCCTTCACGTCGGCGCGGTCTTGCCTCGTATCTCGGATAAAGATCGGCAGCTCCCCCTCCCCTCTCTTTACCGATCGTCCTTTGCGTGGCGCCGTCTTCCATCCACCCTCCTTCAAAACCATTTCCCCACCTTCATCACGCTGTTCCTCCGCAGAAGAGCGTTCCTACTGCAGTGTACACTACGAACCCTCCTCCATATTTATCTCTCGAGGGAGGAGGATGCAGCATACTCACGTAAGAATATGATTGTTGAGAGCAAATTAATGAAAAGACTTAAAGTAAGAAGTTACTTATGAAGTAGACTACTTAATTTGGGCTACCAAAGTTTTAACCTACTTCCTTCGGAGGAACCTTCTCTGAACTATTCTCACGAATAAACAATAAAATTTCTGTAGGCAGGAAAAGAATAGGATTTCTATATAGATTGAAAGGGATTAGGCCTTACAGTGAATTAAAGAAGGCAGTGCTGGAAGGAAAACGAGGCTTCCAGATCACTTCTTGAACACTCCATGGAATCCTACCTTAATCGGTAGAATACTATAATAAGGCCGCTTTACACGGTGAATTTTCATTCGAACGATGTGAGATTGTAACCTCCTAGGAGGGTCAATATAATGTCACGGCTTCGTTTGCGTTGGAATGTGTTCACCGAAGAAACAGAGATTTTGTCATTAATTGGGACCCTCACCCCAAACTTTTGCGTTCATTTCATTGAATATAGTTTAATAATTGTAAATTTAAAAGGGCACAGACGCAATCGAGGAGAAAAACGACGTTTTTTGATCTTTAGAAATCCGGAATGTTTTTTTTCCGAATGGCCTCTTTAGATAATTGATGTTTGTGAATTTACTTTATTTCAAAGAATACATTAATTATATAAGCTATCGCATGGGTTACGAATTTATCGGCATTACGAATGTCGAGTCGAGTCGAGTAGTTCGCGAAATTAATCGCGAAAGACAAAAGTTGTTCTTGCTAACATTAGTTCTAAGGTTGCACATTTTACACCTCCCACATTAAATTTGCATTGAAATAAATCAGTAGTTTGGTGGATACGCACGCCGAAAAAATCCATTTGCAGATAATTTATAAATTGAAAAATGGGAAAGTTGCCGCTCATTTTTTGTAAGTTGGTGAAATCATTAGAATTTTGGCCCCTGTACTTGATCAGGAAGAGCCATTCACCAAGAGGAGGAATTGCGCACAGGGATGTTAATAAAAAGGAACCACATGTAGACCGATGAGTATTTGGAGCCCGTGACAGGATAAACATGACTTCGTGACGTCATCAACACGCGAAAGGTTTATGCATGGTCAAAATATAGGCCGTCGATTTTTCGCAGCCTATAGCTCGAATGGCATGGAACGGATCGATAAACGGGAAAATGATGGTCTCTGTATTTTCCAAACTCTCTCAAACTTAACACAAATAAAATTTAAATAAAGATAAACGAGACTATTGCCATGGGAAACAACAATTTCTCTCACAATGTGCAGGGATTCGAGCCATGGATCTCAGAATTACCAGGCCACTGTGCTGGCCACAATGCTACCCAGGTACTTTCATTCACAAGGTAATTAAAGTGTTTTGGATAGCGTTTGCAAAAAATTAAGTATTAGCACGGAGGTAACTAAGGTCCTTGGTTCGATTCCGGGCCAGGAAATCACCCCCGGGGCATCCTTTATCTGGAAAAATATAACTACCGCGCAGCTAGGCCCATCACCCGATACATAAGTGTTCACATCCACATAATCAGCATCCCGTTCCTCATCTATCTTTCCGGAAGAATGAGCTCGCTTTAAGCCTTATTTTCCAACACATGGAGGCTTCCCTAGCTCGAATTGCTTTCATGGAATCTCTGGGCAAAGCATATCGAGTACGTCCACCTGTTATCCAAGGTGAGAACAGAGTCATCTACATATCGCCCTAACAACTACAGATGATTCTATAAAAATACGCAATAAAGTAAGCAGAATATCGTTGCAATTTCTGGATATGGTGTACTAGATTGCCGCACTCGTGGACAGAGCAAACTTCAGCAGAACCACGAGATTAGGAGAGACGGAAAAGTATTTCCACCATCGTTCTCATTGTAGGACACCGTATTTTCAACTTTATTTTTTATCGCAGATGGACTTCCATCACTAAAACAATATGAAAAAAACTGTACTAAGCTTATGCAACCGATTTTCGCCAACACGTACTAGAATTCATTCTGCCTCTATTCGCAACTCTCAAATTTTATCGAGTAAAATTTACAGAATGAACTACTGATCAGGGGCGCAGCTAGGAATCAAGGCTGGGGGGGGGGGGGGGGGGCGGTTTAGGCGCAAGTAAAGCTTACGGGTGTGGGGGTATTGCATACCCACCAGGGTAAGTGGAAGTTGCGGGGGCCGTCCTCCAGAAAATTTAAAGATTAATGGTTCAAAATGACTAGTTTTACCGCTTTATGAGAGATGTTTGATTAATACTAACACTATTATATAAGCAATACTAATCCATTAAGTAAAATGGATTAAACTTAAAAAATTCTCTGAGCTCTGGGGGGGGGTTTTTATCCCCCAAACCCCCCCCCCCCCCCTCGCTGCGCCACTGCTACTGATAGAGTTAAAAAAGTGATAAGAAACAATTGGGATATGTACGTAATGTAGACCCCATATCAAGCTCTTTTTGCCCCTTGAGCTGTGGTGGGGAAACGATGAAACTTGAAAATTCGATGCATGTGATCATCACCTCCGTACACTTTACAATATTTTTACTGACTTAAAGCTTTATGAATTTGCTCTTTTGGAAAATCTATAAATAATCAAATAATGTAGTATGGAATATAACGCCAAATAGATACTACCTTAAAGCTAAAATAATTGAATAAACTATTTGCCTATCTAACTACTGATATCAAAAATGAATTTTTTCCTATCTATTACGTTGAATTATAATGTTTCTACTTATTCTGTGTTATGTACTTGGGTAATAACAGAGTACCAAAATTCACTAAAAATGTGTTAGCATACATTTTTACACTCTAGCAGATGTAGGAATGTCGCAATTTCTCATCATATTACATGACAATGACAACTGCATGGTACATTAAAATGGTAGCAACTTTGCTTCACAGACGGGTTTAGCAATCTTTTTATCCGTACGAGGTGTATGCTGAAAATGCCGACGCAAATCGCTAATGCCTGCATTTTCACGAGATACTCTTATCAAATGAATAATATATTCAGCAGGCATAGGCAAAGTCGATTAAAAGATCGTGCACATACTTAAGCGAGTAAAAATGAGTAGTACACTTCTCCATTGTTACTCTCACCATCTAATTTTAAAATAATTAATCAAGGGCAAGTAGTTATAAGAGGCATCCATGCTGCATAAGGCCCGAAGAACAGGAGAAGGTTCGCCGATTTTTCATGAATTTTCCATTTTGTTGATTTATCTTACGTCTTCCCATCCTCCATTTTTCCTGTACAAGTACCACCCACCGCACCAAAATACGCCCGCTTTCAGGTGTATACTGTATGTAGATGCAGGAATGTCGGCCCGAAATCCCAATTTCCCTTGGACTGCGCCTTCCATTCGTTTGGCCTTCCTCACCGATACCGGAGCAATCTTTGAGCCTTCCACCGTCGCAGGCCGATTCGTCCCGTCACATTCGCCTTGCCTGTCTTCAGCATTCTCCCCCAACCCCCGACTCCCTTCCCTTTGTATTCCACCCCCACCTCTGCTCACATTTCCTCCTCCCCAACCCCTTCTCTCCAATTCCACCCCTTCCCCCCTCTTCCTTTCTCTCCCCCGACAAACTCCCCTTTTCACACTTTCCTTGATCCCTGGCCGCTGACCGATTCTATACGTATATGCTGCTCTTCCTTTCGGGCGTCCCTTTGAGGGGGCCGTGCCTCCTTCTTCGCCCCCCATCTCTCTGTCAGCCCTTTCGTTAATTCCGATTGGACGTAGGGCCGTGTTCCGGCCTTGTCCTCACCTTTTGTACGCGCTTTACTCACCTTGAAGTCTTTCGCCTCAGCGAGCAACACGCGTCTCACACCGAGCGGGAGTCTAAAAATACTTGGGATCGATTTTGGAAGCGTACCGCAAATCTTCGTCGAAGATGGTAATCTGATAATCGCATACAATAATATACAGAAATTAGAGCGAAGACATGCTCTTTCATTTATATTTAATCACCTATCAGCAAAGATTTTTTTTTAATTTTACGAAGTATGAAAACTATAGTTCGAATTTATTGCTCACAGTTTTTACTCCAATGTGTAATGTAGGATATTCTTCATAGCGAATGCACTCCATATTTTATGCTTTTTATCCCACGAAAAATATATTTACTGTGAAAAAGGAATACATTCTAGAGTAACCAAAAATAAGAACAAATGGCAGAGACTACATTATAATTACTTCGTTTGTAAATGTAGTGCAAGCAACCAATGTGTATTTACGTTACCATTGGATTGGAGGGAGGATGATACACCTCTTCGTACTCCACACTTATTGACACCCACTAGGGGTTTTTCCTGAGCAAGATGTCATTTTTATCTTCTTATACATGTAGTAATATTAACGCAGCGAGGTATGGAGATATTCTAAAATCAAACATAACCTTGCATGTCGAATTTCTACTACAAAAATACATCGAGAAATACCGTAATTAGAAGAGAAAACTAGAGATTTAATACTTTGATTTTTAAACTAATTTATTATTATTACACTTAAGATTATCGTCGGGGGATTAGTGGATGGCAAGAACGGCAAGGGAAGACCTCGAATAAAATATACGGAGCGGGTAAAGAAGGATGTGAATAGACAAGATGACAGGAGAATTGAGTGGATAGCTGCGTCATACCAATCTCAGTATTGCTGACCTGTGATAATAATGAAGAATTATTCTTCAAGAGTAAGAATACTTATAGTCTTTAATGTTTTTGGCAACTAACAATAAGTGGCAATTGTCCCAATTGGTGGATAAAATGGTTTAAATGATTGGGATCAATGAAAGAAATACACCATATGACCTACAGTTTAGATAAAATATAGCATCAGCACACTTAATATGTAAGTATGGAGAGTAGACGGTAAAAAAAAATACACCTTCTGCCCTGAGATATAACGAAAATGGCCATTGTGATATGAAAAGTAAGGCACGTTGGACGATGATGATGCAGCAACGGCTCCACACTGCGGGCTCTTGGAAGTAGCTCGCCGGAGGAAGGTTTCCTTATACACCAACACGGCATTAGTCACAACATTCGTGATGGGCCAGGAACCATCGATGAGACTGTGACTTAAAAAGAAGCCTTCCGACGGTAGCCACTAAAAAGAAGTGAGCGGTAAGCGCTCAAGAAAGGATCGAAATCGTTCTCTGCGGGGAAAGAGAAGGAAAACCCTTCCAATGCACTCAAATGCAAAGCGGGCGAGAGAGAGAGAAGAAAAAAAGTGACCGGCCTTCGGCCCGCGGATTGATCGGTCGACCGCTTTTCAATCGCAATCCCCTTTTCCCTCACTGTCTCTCTCGGAATGGGAATCCTTTTCTATCACCGGAGAGGCATCCGTCGCCTCGCTCGGAGCCAAGCCGGCGCTGGGGTGGCTCCGCCGCGGAGGAGCTACGCAAAGCGACGGCGCGGCGTGGGGGGGCTTCGCACAACCCCCGCATCCCGTGCGGCACTGAGCCGTCCGTCTGCGGACATCAGTCCGTCAGTCCTCCTCCCCATTTCATCCCCCTCTCAGACTCCCTATCGCAGTGCGGGAGGAGAGAAAGAGAGAGAGAGGAAAGGAGGGCGGAGAATGCATAGTCATTCCACGTTGGGCTTTTGCATCGCAATGGGGACCCTGGCCGCCGATCCACGGTATTTCTATGCAAGGTTGCCTACTGGAGCATAGAGCCTCCTTTAATTTCCTGCCACGCTACTTTCCATTATCTCGCCGTGGGCGATTTAATGCATCCGGTCGGGACCTCCTCGAGCCTTAATCCACCTCCTCCTCCTCACATGTCTCCTATCCCCTCTTTCTCCTAAAACCACCTTCTATTCCTTTTGACTCACAATCGCTCCCACGCCTCTACGGACCTCTGTCGATCAATGGGATCCCTGGCCGTGAATTTCTTCATTGGCACGGCGATTTCATTAATGTGGTCAGTACGAATTTTAAGTATGAAGAATGTTTCACTCATTGTTTTTTTTCTAAGAGAGGGAAGAAAATATTTACTAACCGTAGAGAAAAGGTCCCTTATAAATCATTTCATCTCAGAGAACGTCATATTTTTCAGTATTAGTTTTTTTCGGCGCGCAAATGAATGAAGGTATTCTGGTCCATAAGGCTTTCACCCACTCCCCTCTATTTTAATCTGACTACCGCATTACTATATTCAATCATTTTTATCAATAGAAACCAATATGTTTCACAAGATGGCCAAAAACGTCAACATACCCAAGCTTTAGCCATGAATTGCGACAGTATGAGTGAGATCATTCATGGATAGACTCGTAAATACAACAAAGGCGGATAAGTAATGATTACAGCTTTAATGGCTTGATTATTCCAAGCCATGTAAGTGTGACACAATGTCACCAATATTATTCTTGAATATATGAATAAATTATGCACCTATGTGATATTTTCGGCGTTATTGTTCACTTTCTCCATGGTCTTAGGGATTTTGGCAGGTTTCCGCGTGAAACCAAATGATCGGTTTAAAAAATTGCCCTTTACGCTAATTTAGACAGTTCTCTAAATCAATTCCCACCTGCAAAATAAGTCATATACTAATTTTGATGCTCCAAATTCAGAATAAAAGAGTAACTAACAGTGGGAGAAATTACACACTGCCTATTAGTGAAATGCTATTATGCCCAATTTTTTTAGTGTGCACTATTAAACACTACGAGCATCTTTAAAATAGACATTTCGGGTGAATACCACAAGGAAAAACACGCCCTCTACCACAATAAACGAAATAATGACCTTGGCGAGGTGGCTTAATGGACTTGAGTTGAAAGGGGAAGGTGAAAAAGGATTAAGGAGGACGCGGAGGAGAGAGTGTGATTGGGGAGTGGGTGCAGCTGTTGGAGGGACAGGCGGGAAGTAGTGGCTGTTGGGGGACAAATGAAGGCCCCCGATCTGAGCGACAGGGCGACAGACGCACAAAGGGATCAATTTCGGACCAAATTGAGAGAAGAGCGGGCCTTCGCCGCCTCTTATCTCACGGCCCTGAGTCGATGGGTGCATCGGGGAGGGGGAGGGAAGGGTGTTTGGTGACTGATCTGAAAATACCGAGAGAGAGAGAGAGGAGGAATTTCGACGAGGTCCCGAAAAGCTGGGAGGCTTGAAGGTGGCGAGGGAATCGATGTCTGCGGGAAATCCTCCTCAATAGAGTAGGGGCATTGAAACGCTTTCGATTGCGATGGGAGTGAAGGACGCGTAATCCCTGCGTTGTAAGTCAATCTCAAAATATATATGGCTGAAGTTCGCTTCATTTGTCACGCTGATAAAAATTTAAAGTAAAAAAATAGAGGGATAATTAAACACCATATTTCAGGGCTGCCCTGTATCTGCGTCACCATACAAATAATGATCCAAAGGGCTTGCAAGGAAGTAATTCTCTCTATTTATTACTCTGCCAGCAATGCTGCTAATTATCGTTAAAAACTCTTTAAGATATCTCTTTGTCTTTGATATAGATTTTTATTTATTCTGTAGACTTATATTTTTTATCCATATACGCATAGATTTCGGCAGGTGTAATTATTTGCGAATGAATGAAAATTTTTCCATCTCTAATAAAGATTATACATCTAACGGATAACCTGTGATAGGGTAGTGAGGTGCAAGAGCCCGCATGGAGCAAGATTTCTTTCCCAAAATATTCCTTTTAATACCGCAGTGATGCCAGTTGTCGCCAGTTAGTTTCATTTATGTGTACGAATGTAGCACATGGGTGCATTCATTGGAAGAATGCGAACGACAGAACGATAGTTGTTATTATTTTTCATTTTTACGCAACGTTTACCTAAATTGAAGAACCACATACTTTTTATCTGTGATTTGGGCGTTTATTTATCTTCTATGTTTGTTCAGCGTTCCTTTGCATGCATTCTTTGCTTCGAAAATTCGTGCAGCTCATCATTTGGTTTAGTCATGGCGTATTAGGTGTAGAAAGTGCCATTGGGGCAAGAGCCCTGGGGCAAGAGTTCGCATAGCACTCCTGCCCCACTACATATTGATTGAGCACCTCCAGAAACACTTTTTCTAACAAGTGATTCGGGATTCATCAATTCAAAAATTTGTTTTGACTGGCTGAAACTTAGGAAAATGCAAAACCCTCTGCTGATGATCCAGTCTTGCTCATTTTAGACAGACATACCTCCCATGTTCCCCTGCCTGCAATAAAATTATATAAGATTCACTTCATTCACGTAATTTCTTTACTTTCCCATTGCTCAAACAAAGTTCAGCTAGCAGATAAAATTATCTTTGGCCCTCTGAAATGATTTTACACGTCTGAGAGTGTTAAATGGATGACATCTAACCCCGGAGAGAAATCACCCGGTTCCAATTAGCAATGTTGTTTGGAAGGGCCTATGAGAAAGCAGTAACTGTCGGGAATGCAGCAAAGGAATTCTAGACTTATGGTATTTGCTTGATCCAGACGTGTTTAGTGAAGTTGATTTCCTACCTTCATTCGTCTCAGACAGGTTGGATCCGAATTATGGAGGAGATGAAATGGAAAAGGGACCTCCGGGGGGGTGAAGGAACATAGAAGGCGGAGAAGCTTTATTACCTTTAAATATTTCTCCCTTAACTCCTTTACCACCTTTATGTCCATTCAACCCTCTTCAACCTTCCAACTTGAGAATACTTTGCATCGCACTCATCGGGAGGCACATGACTCTCTTGAGAGCATCAAACTATATCTAAAAGAATTGCAAGCGCAAAAGCGACCTAAAAAATCAAAGTGGTCTGAAATTTTAACGAGTTCCTCCGATACGCAGAAACTAAATGTGAAGAAGTTTAAGAACAAGATTAAGCGTTGTGGTGCTAAGTGGCGGTTTGTGGACATCGTCTCACTTCACTGAAAAAACTATCACTGTGGAGATAGTGGAAAATTGTACTCAGGTCCACCAATTGCAGATTAGATACTGAGTTATGAATGTAAAACATGGAAGAAAGAACCTTGCACCACATATTCTGGAAAGGGAAAGTTCGCATGCGAAAATTATAATTAGGACTCTTGCCCCATGGGGGGAGGACACTTACCCCACGTGAGGGGCAAGATTCCTATTTGTTTTTCTCATACATTTTGATGAATATGTAAGAATTCTGTTTATTTTTGAGTCATTGATGGAGAAGTCGTTAAGAAAGATGGGTTAGTGGTTAGCCTAGTTCGCCTAAATCTAAACAAAAGTTGAACACCACCCAAGAGAATTATTACTGCCGTATAATTATAGTTATCCGTTCCTTTTAAGGGTCAAACATGTCAGGTATCTAAAAGAAAGCTTAACAATAATTAGCATCACAGTGAACAATGGCGAATGATCAAAATAATATTCCTTGTAAACCTATTGGATGATTATTTGTACGGTGACGGAGTTACAGCGCTGCCCTAAAATATAGTGCTTTTCATCACCCGCATTTTTTTGATATACATTTTTATCGGTGTGACATATCAAGGCACCTTCAGCCATATATTGCTTTTGAGATTGACTTGCAACAAAGTTTATCTTCGCATCTTTTAACCTATTTTCTTTATTTTTTGTGTTTTATTTGTTTCCAAACCACCGAAAACAGCTCTATATGGCCTTTTACATCGGGGTTATTAACATGTTAACAATTGAACGTTAACAAATAACCATGCCCTGGATAGGGGTGACTTACCAGGCGGGACTTGAACCCGCGATCTCCTGTTTAGCAGGCGAGGACTTTACCCCGCCACCACCGAGGCCGGCAAATAGAAGGCAAATCTTCGAAATCAATAGCGTACCAATGCTTCTACTTCATCTAGTGAAGTGTTTCAGCCTTAAAACCTTGCGACCTTTGTTTTACTTGAGTTCACCAAAGGCAGCAAAATATAAATTCAGGTAGTCCGTACGCCTTACATAAATTAACTCCTGATTATGTATTTCCTGTGAATATGTATATTCTGTGTATAGAACCAAAATAACCCGCAAATTTACCAGTGTATTGTGGTACTGATATTTTGGATTAATGAAAGGAGTATCGATGTAGTAGTAGCAATATAGACCTAATTTTTGAGCGAATTCTGGCATACATTTCAACTAACAGTACTAACCTAAATATCCGCTGATCTTTGTTCAATTCAAGTTTACCAAAAGCAGCATTGTATGCAGTCATAGAAGGAACAAAATTTGGCCAAAGTACTAAGATCAAATACGATTTAGGACGTGTAGTTTGACAATAGAGAGGAGAGGTCAAAGGTGGCTCGTGAGAACAGATATCCGAGAAATATCCATTTTGTTTGCGATCTGTTTGATGGATAAGGGGATAATAGAATAGCAGACCTTTAGTGATAAAATTGGTCGAGTGCTTGGAAATAAGAGGGATTGCCACCCTAGCCGCGCCCTCCTCGTGAATGCCCAAGGACCAAAGGGCCGAGGTACAGCGGGAAAGTTGTGAGGGCGGAGGCTGAGAGGCCATGAGACGCGTGCAGACGGACAAATAGAAGGGAAAGAGATAGATAGAATGGAAGGGTTGGAGGGAGCATAGACCACGTGATACCTAAACATGAACGGCCATTCAAATGCTCCACCGAAGTAAGTCCCAAAAAAACCATGGATCGATTTAAATAAAAGGAAAAATTAAAAGTAAATGATGGATGATTACCATCACCGTTGCACACCCGTAATTGTCTTTCATTAAAAATGAAAAACTCACGAAAATTTCGGCAATATACTGTGTATCCTAAAATTAGGAATGAAAAAGAACTAACAATAAGTAGAAAAGAGAAGTTAAAAAAGGTTAAAAAAGAAGTTAAAACTCATCCTAAATTCCTTTCATGTGAACTTAACGCCGTCCACAGGAAATCATGGCTTAAGATTGAGGAGGTCTTTACCATTATAGGCTTCTTATCCCAAGATTAGTGTTTACGCACGTCTCCATTAATTTTTCTAACAAGTTCATATTTTATCACTTAAAGAAGTCTTTGATTAATTTTCATTTCATTCTCTAGTAAGTATTTTACATCCTTCATCACTTGCTTTATATATGTATCTCATCCTTTGCCTTATCTGCCGTTCATCCTTTCCCATGTCTCTCCTCGATTGTTTCCAATACGTTTCTCATGTTTTGGCCGATTAAATGGTCCTGCTCTAAGACTTTCAAAACAATTCCAGCCTCTCCTATTCTCCTTAAAAGTTCCTCATCACCTATGCAATCTATCCAATTGATCTTCATCATCCTCCTGCAACACTACAATACGCAAGCTTCCAACCTTTATTTCTCATTTGCTCTCGTCGCCCATGCATCACTGCCATAAAGAAGACTATGCTACAATCACGAATATTACAATATGGCGTTCTCCAGCCGGCCTCCATATACCCTTATATTCATTTAGGATGCAAAGATCTTTTTCCATTTTTGCAGAATATAAATACAGCGTCATGGGTTTCGCTACTTGTGATGCCTTTCGAATAAACTCAGCCATTTCAGGCGTGATGTAATGGGAGTTCGACAAATTGAAATAAAAGATAGTTTCACTTTTCCGTAAGTGCTTTACCTCTGGCATAGTAAACATAAACAAGGTATTTACAGTCACGGAACTGTCGTATTATTTAAGAAACAGTATTTACTCAGGTTTATCGTAATCAATATCAGTTGTACCAGTGCCAGAAATTTCTTGCATGAGTTATTCTCAAGAGAAGCTTTTTTCAGCAGTTTAACTTACCTTAATTAGCATTTTAAAACTCCAAGGAGAGTGTGTGCTAGATTAGAGCTACTTAGCTACTTATAATGGTGTAACTCAATTTTGCATGGCCATTATTTGATAAAAACTCAACTTCCTTGAAATTTTAGAAGGTAGCAAGGTGATACTCATTAATCATTGTAAAAACGAATGTATTTTATAAAAATAGCGTGCATTGGTGGAGTATATACTTCTCGCATTGGTCTGGTTCATTATAAGACAAATTAAGGCTATGTTGTTGAGTTATGACTTACAACTTTGGAGCATTATTGTTGCTCAAATCGTAGTCATAGCTGGACAGGCAGTTAAGAGATGAGGAATAAATTAGTTGTAATTTAAAAATTCAACATCGCATGGAATGAAACAAAATGCTTGACTTATTTTTTAGGAGTTTAATTCGTATAATATTTATTTATTCACCAAAGCACGCATATGTGAAACAATGAAAATTATAAATAAATTGATCAAGTGAGCATGGTTACCTTTGCCATGTGACGTATACACAGATATTTACGACAAACCAACAGAGTTATCCAGCATGAAGAAAAATATGGCAATTACAAAGGACTTTTCAAGGTTGTAGCCAGAAATAACTTTAACTGGGGTTTATTGGAAGAAGGGGTGCACTGTGAAGGGATGTTTATTATAGGAGAAACACTTTTGACCTTATCTTCCAAACATTTCGTTGGGGTTTAAACCTCTATGTATGAAGGATACTGTCCACCTCTACCGAGATCTCATCTAGTTTACCTGTCACCAATTCAAATAGTGTTAAATGCCATTTCATTTGTAATCGATATTTTTTATTCACATCGCGCAATTTAATGGGTTTAATAAACTCATCTTGTGTCTTCCGGCAGCGTGATCCTAATTTCACGGAGGAAAGAGCTAAATTAAGGACTGTTTTCCGAAATTTATATTCGTGATGTGGTCCATCAAATTCATAGCTTTTCAATGATATTCCTCTCCAAAGTTCTATTTCAAAGTAATTATCGAAAATTAATGAATCGGTCTCACCTTATATTCTAGCTGTGCGAATTTTTAAAATTCGATGAAAATGCGTCCGCAGAGGCAACAAAAAATCATGCTTTAACGTGATTAACTGGTGCATCCTCTCACTATGCACTCTTCTTGGCAGTAATAGTAATATTTATTCATTTTACTTTACTTCCCCACGAACGTAACCACTGCTTAGTTCACATGCTCGGAGACGGGAACCACCCCTGCGCCTCGAGGAGGGTGTATTCGGAGTGGGGGAGGGAAGGGTGGGCGTGGGTGGAGGAGGAGGAGGAGGCGAATATCGTGTCGTGGAGGGAGGAGGCCGCGCATTTAACTCCACCCCACCCACCCTGGCCACATCATTCTTCCGCCCTCACGTCACGTCGATTGCGATCAAGTCAACCGTCCACGGCCGGAATATGAAGAAAAAAAAGGGGCGAAAAAACAATATCCTACGGCTAAGCTAAACAATGAACCGCGCGTCACGCTAACTTTTCGGTGGGCCATTTTCTTCGGAGGGAGGAGGAGTAGATGGGGAGATGAAAGAGCAACGGATTCTCAGGGAGCACCGTTCTCCGGAGACGCATGTGCCGGCCGTGAAAACGCCCTCGCCTGGCCGAAAGGGTTGAGGAGGAGGTGGTCCCGAATTTTTCGGAACTGCGCTTTCGAGCGCACCCCACACGAACCATTGCACTTGTCCGTGATGCTTAAGGCTGCACGCGGAACCGTGATGTAATCGCCCGGATGCGCGACCTTGTATTTAAAAAAATACCAGCCCTCCTCTTTCGTGTTTTCCTCGTATTTCCAGATCGTTTCGTTACGCGCCCATGTTGTCGGGTGATTTCCTGTGCGACAAAGTTGTACTCCGTGCTTCATTTATTTTTTCCTCTATCTCTTTTACAGTTAGCTTATTCTTAGCAGCGGAAATTGCTAATGTTTCTTTCAAGAAGTTTGCGAGATATCAGATTTCATTCATTTCTCATATCTACTTCATGTTGATTGAAGATTTTTCCCGATTCAATCACACATATACATTTATTTATTATTTGAAGCAAATATTATTATTGCAAAGAAGCCAGGAATGGACCTGCAATCCGTTCTCCTCTCAAATCGTCGCATCAGTTTTACCATCCTTCTCTCATTGATGCCTTATGCATCACAATCATCTCGATGCGCACCATGATAAAAATCACATCACCTTTTGCGTTTTCCCCATATTTTCCCGTAGGTTTCCTTATGTTTCATTAGTTTTATTTCTTTTTCAATTGCTGTCTTCTCAAACCGTCGTGTAAAGTTTATTGTCCTCTTTGCTTCGATGCATTACAGCTCACAGTTGCCTCGATACCCATAATATAAACCAGACTTCTCTCTCATTTTTTAATTGGATTTCGAGGATGATTTTGTTATTTTCCCATGTAATCTAGCGGATAACAATGCTACCCATGAAACTGGGTATTGTTTTATTATAGTTATTCACATAATATATTTTATTTTTTCGCTTAGTTGCGAAGATCTCCTTATTTTTGTAGAGGAAAAAATAATTTTCTTATGATTAAAAATAAAAATAATAATAATAATTTGCAGTTTGAATCACTGACGTCTTCATCTTCGTGGTACTCATTACATTACATCCGCAATCGCGGTAAAAATGCGCCGGGATAAAAATAAAGATTCTTTCTGACAATTCCAAGGATATTTCTCGTTGAACTCACGTAGTTAAGAGGATGATAACATTACCATTGGATCTTCATTAGTTCTCATTTTCATTTATGCGCGAATATTACTTAATCTTTTAAGTAAGAATTTATTTCTTCAAACAAAGCTGAGTAACTTATCTCACCCTGAGCTATTATGCTGACTATTCTTTTCTCATAGATACGCATATTTCAATTCAGGTTTTATTTTGCACATCTGTTAAAAATTAGCCTTAAATAAGGAAACTATAAGGTTAATAATTGCATAAATAAGTCACGCGAAAAAATGTCGAAACTATTTGCCAAAATTCAGGTTAAGGTATTTGGGGGACACTTAGTGTTGTGAAATACTCCAGATTCCAAAATGACGCTGGGGAAAAAGTAGAAAAAATTCTTTCCGAGCTATTATTATTAGCTGTCTTTGTATGCAATCAAGGTGTTTCAGCTTTTCGCCACTGCGGCGCCACTGTTCTCCGGTTTTCCACACATTCAAGATGCGCTTATTCCCACCTAATGCGGACTTCCCTCCTCCTTATATCCACTCTCCTATCCTCTCACCACTCGTCATATCCATCACGATATGATTGGCCGGGATCAACCCATTCCCGATGCTTTTGCGGCGCCTCACGGGGACCAACCACAACCTTCCTCTCTCATTCCCACCTTCTCACCACCTTCCCACCCCCTCCCCCGTCCCCCGACGCGTGCATAAAAACTCCTCTCCGAGCTACCCCCACCCCTTCCCTACCACTGTCTACCCCGCATCTCTCCGTCCTGCCTTAACTCCCTGGGCCAAAAGAAGCAACTGACATGGGATGTTACATTGGGACGACCGGTTGTCATGCTTCTCCAAGATAACGTTATGATAAGTCGGGAGTCTCCCCTCCACCGTTCCTCCATCCCCCTCCTCACCCACTCCACCCTTACCTTTGAGCGTGGCACGGTCCCCCACCCATTTCATCTCCCCCTCCACCTTCTCTTCCAGCCCCGCCGCTCCTATCCTCGCCTGACATCCAGTTCCGAGATGTCACCTCTTGCTTTAACCGTGAGCGCCACCTCGACTCGAGGAGTGCCCATCACTTCAACTCGCTAATCCTCCCGCTCTCTCTTCCCACTCTTCGTTTCCCTCCGACCGATCCATCCTCCACTTAACATCGGAACGAAATTAATCGTCATTAGGCGAGCCATTACGGAGCAATTTCCACGGGAGACGAGAGCTTTCGGGAGTGTGTGTGGAGATAGCTGTTTGTTTTTCGCCAAACGTTACGTCACACTTTTTGAGGGGGCTGAATATCAGTAGACCTCCTAGCGTGGCTGGCGAGATGTTTTTTCGTGATATTGATCTGGTTTGGCAGTCGACCATCCCCCGTTATCATCTATTGGACGTTGATCGGTGGTGTAAGCTGTCAGTAGGCAGTTGATAGTGGCAACGTGAGCCACCTTGACTTCTCGGACATATATATCTGCATACTACCCCGAAAGACGCCTCAATAGGTGTGTGGCGATGGGTGTTATTAAACCAGGTGTTTACATATAAAAGGGAAATGCCCAAATGAAATTACGCCGAGCACATTTGAAAGTCCTTTATCGTGGGGAGTAAAAACGAATTACGATACCGATCCGATTGGCAGAAAATCTCTCATAATGTATCGTTTCTGTTGGACCTGGAAGTACAGTACACTTCTAATAAGATACTACTTCTGAATAAGAGGGGGATGTAGCTCAGTGGTAGAGCGTTCGCTTTGCATGTGAAAGGTCCCGGGTTCGATCCCCGGCATCTCCATATTTTTTGGTCAACATAGATAAAAACATTTTTCCTCATTGAACCCAAATATAAGATTGTTAAAAATTGCATGCACTCATAACATTACAAATATAACTATCAAGAATTGGTACATAAATAACATGAGGGTAACGACGAGAACACTACGTAATTTGCTTGGAAATCATTGCAGGATAGGTTATGAGTTTTACTATTGTCTATCATAGTATATTACATTACGAGATAGGATTCCTTTATCACTAAGGGAATGAATTCCCTACTCCAACTTATTCTTTATGATTGATTAATAAATAATTTGGCAATGAGGTTACCAGTTGGGAGTAACATCTAAAATATAAACTTTATAGGCTTGGGATGAAACGGGAGGTTTTGTTTGCGGAAGACTGATATTTACCTTTCCGTTTATAAAATCGTAATAATTACGCATAAGTCAACACATTACTTTACCTAAAATCAAAACAAGGAAATTTTTAAACAACTGGCCAAATAAAACAAAACATCTGACGAGCAGTGATTTGAGGAGCAGTGCGATTCTGAAAATGCTAATTCATGGGCGTACTGCAATTCTTTATGCCCTCTCCTTTTGTTTGAATGGGAACGTGATCAAACAACCAGTAGGCGCAAACCCAACCAGTTCAGATTCATGAGCCACGACGACCGTTAACTTCACATCCATTAAACGCCCCGCTATCTTCGATTGAACAGGGCACAACGCCCAGATTTTGTCCGAACAGTGGACATTATTGTTCGTTTTAATGGCGGAGTCAGACACTTGCGTCCCTGTGTTTGATACCCACGCAAGGTAGAAGGAGCGTCATGGCAGAGACGCGCCACGAAAGCCTAAAGCACATAGAAGTCTGCCTTAGATGTAGTAATGGGTCGTTCGTGATCGATTCGTTCAAAATGATTGAATCACCGAGTAGATCAAATGACTCATGATTTATTACGCAAAATTACTATTATGGACATGTTTTCCTCTAAATTCGTATATTTCTCAAAACAATTCAGCGTATTTCAGAACAAGACTCAATCACAGGTGATGATCTATTTCAATTTAGCAGCTGACTACTGTTTCAATGGTGCGCATATTGTAATCAATTCCTGAAATCTCTCAACCATAATTCGCTAGAGTCATGAAATTCATTTCAATCGATAGGTCACCATCCGTCAATGATCGGTGTTGATTGGTTAAACGGTTTCAGTCTTCAGATACCATGATTGAATCAGGGATTTCAGCTAATCCCATCTCATTAATAAATATTTGAATGATCGAAATATCTGTTGAGGGGATCACCTAAATGACTTGAATCATTAAGATCAAATCATTGAAAAGAGCAACTTCGCCCATTTCTACTTAGCAGAATATATATTTAAAATATAATAAAACACGACAGCCTTAGCATTATAACGAGTACAAAACCTCTGAGTTACTCTTCTTTATTGAATAATCTTTAATTTCTATAGGTGCAGCAAAGTCGGTTTCGCTAGTGGTATCTCGCGTCGCCTTTATGACGACGCTGGGATTCCCCCATCCCATACCCTTCCATCCTTATCCTTACCCTTGTCGGGCTCTCACCCTTTTCCTACCTCTGCCCTTCCCCCCTTCTCTCGTCGGCGTAAAAGTGTCGACTTGGTTTCTGGACCACAGAGGTATTTCCCCGCGGGCCCACCCTGGATACCCCTTTTAAGTGCCTTAGCAGTTACTAAAAAAGGCATGTTACTACTGTGGTCTCGTTAGCCTGTTTTCATTTATCGTTCATCGTGCCAGAGATTGAAAAGTAAAGAGGCAGGTAACTTTTGGTTTTTCAATCTGATGCCGACTTCTCGACCTATCTGCCACGAAAAATGACTTAAATTTTTCGTAGATAAGTTTATGTCGTCACCGACTCATACGTAGTGTGTCGCCGCATCTCAGCCACCTGTGCATGGGCCTCTTGTGGTTTGTTGTCGCATGCAATCTTGCTAGTGATTCTCCCCTCAGCGACACTTCACTTAGTTTGCTTTTCAATTTTAATATGTGACAATTGATGAACATGGTAAATTTTTCCTTCGTTGCAAGTTTTCCTTCTTTTCCTTTTCCGGATTCTCTTACCATCTTGCGATTTTGGGGTCTGAGTTAACTGCTCCATTGAAGTTCAGTGTCTACTTGAAAGTGCCCCAGTAGTACAAAAAGATTTCACTAAGGAAACGTAGGACAAATGAGTCGGTGAAAAGGGATGTTATTATCTACTCTTTTCAATGAGGTAATGAAATTAAATTGTGGCTTGCGATCGAATGCTTGTAATTAATATAATAAATTGAGATAAAGAAATCTGTAGCTTTACGATTTGCCTACATGGTTAAAGAAAAGTTAGCGGCTAGCGATATATGTAAAATATATCCATTACCATCGATTTCTACTTCGTTCAAAGTTAAAATGCATTCACTTTGCTAACATACCGAATCAAGATCGAACAACTCCTCAATCGATTCGTACTTCTTTGCAGTGCTTCGTAGTCGCTGTCGATACATGCCGTGCATGACAGTCAACCGTATTAGCAGCCACATGTTAGACGTGCAAACAAGGTTGAAGAGTGAAAACAATCCAGCTTCCCGATTGGCCCATCCATACCGGTTTGGTCCACCTAGGGCTATAGTACTTATTATGGTTAAAGGCATTAGTTGTTGCCGAAGCCACAATTCAAATGGGTGAGCTACGTCTCACGGAGGACGCGCTGAGTGATTGCAAGGATTCGTATGCATATGAGGTGGGGTTGGGAGGAGGAGGGCGGAAGTTTGGATTCAGGCGGTGAGAATTCGAGAGGAAGGAAAAATGAGGTCGGGTGAGGGAGGAGCGGAAGTGATTGTTAGTTTGATGAGTCGGTGAAGTTGAGTGTTCTTAGGGGATCCAAGGGAAAAGAAGAATGCACCGAGGAGTTAAAGTAGAACCCATCCCTACAGTAAGAGGACAAACCCTCAGGTATACGGTATATCAGGCATATTATTAAGTGTATCATAAAAATTTCCAAAATGTGTTAACTTAATATACGTAAAAACCTCTTGGATTTTTACTAGTATTTGTTTGTTAAGTGGCGTGAATTGTTTAAGTATTTTTTACACTTTGAATACAACCAAGTGTACGATAAAATACGAGAAAAATATTATTGCAAAATTTCAGCATTAAATTCTAAAAGACTAATTTACAAAATCACTCCCCTATACATACTAAAAGAAATAGCTAATGATTCTTCACAGACTACATTTAGGGAAATACGTCAAAAAATAATGATTTACATTTTCAAAATTGATAATAAAATGTGAATTGAGGAATTAACTGAATTCTATTCTCCAAAAGTTGTAAAGTAAATGTTTGCACTTTTTACAAAAGAAAACTAGCATATTGCAAGGAGAAAAAGTTAATTATTAAAAAAAAGTACAGCATTAGTCATAGCAAAGGCGCTCAGCGCTTCACGAATCCCATCCCTCTTCGAAACCCTTCGACTTTAGGATCGATATACCTTGCGCTCATCGCCCTGAAAATTGTTCCTATTATTCTTTCCCTCGGCGCGCTGACCAAACACTCCCTCCCACGCGTGGACCAACCAGCGACGCCTGAATCTGCACCACCCACGCGTCAGGCGGCCACTCCCTCCAGCCTCGAATACTTCTTCTCATCCCTCAACTCCTCCGCCCGCTCACGAAACCTGCCGGGGTCTTACTTTGTCTGCCGCGTCAACCCACATTGTAATGGGCCTTTGTTCCACCCTCGAAAGAGCGCTTCCACGGTCGTTCCGGAAGGAATGAAATCATTATGGCTTGTTCCCTACGTCGACTTTAGGGTGCGATCCGACTGGTCCAGGGCCACCTAGAAGGGGACGCCACTCTCAGCGAGGCCATGACAAAAGGGGGGCCATAAGAAGAATGCCGAACAGCCAAATATCTACGAATTTACAGTCACTTTTCAGAATCACTCAAAAAAAGTAATTGCTTTGCTGAAGCTTTTCTACGCTTTGAAGCCCGTGGTACTTTCGTGTGCGGGTCTCGAGGAACCCAGGGCTTTTGTTGTTTTTTTTTTAAATCATTTCCTAATCCGTAAAAAATTACATTTAGAAAACGCTAAATGACAGTACCTTCCATACAAGAAGATCAGATAGCTTAATTATGAGGCTACTTAGTACGCGCCCCAGATAAACGCAGAGAATATTTTTCCACGGAATAAAATATGACAGTTCGAGCTCTACTTAGGCTCGGGTCAGTGGCAGAAAATATACATCCCGAGGTATACTCTGGCTTGGTCTTCAAATTGCTAAGTGTACACTCTTTCCACAACGCAGTACCAGTTCACTATCTTCAAGAGTAGGGGATACTAAAAATAACACTTCTTGAATTGCACGTAATTGATTATATCGGATAATATATACTCTTTAGCTTTCAACCGTGTTAGACTTGGCTCAATACCAACGTTTCCATAGCTGGTTCTGCTTTCGTCCTCAGGGAATGATTGCCATGACGATCGATCATTACAAAGAGTACTTAGTACAAGTAATAAGGTAACTTGGAAAGCAAGCTTAAAATTAATTAGAAGCTTCAAGGATGCTGATTTCTGAATTACTTCTATTTACTAAAACAGTGTTTATATTATCAACTTTGCTTTGGTGTAATTGAATTAGGACGTTGAAAAAATACCCTTACAAAGAATACTGTAGAGTTAAATTTCCGGGCAAATATAATCAGAGAGTCGATACTGCATTAGGCATAAACTTTTGAAGATTCATTGAAGCAAGTGTATGAGGCCATCCTCCAAACTAATAAGATGTGAATCGATTTCTAAAACCAGAGGGAGCATATTTTTTTGACTCACGATTCAAGTGAAATCGCATATGATAATTTGCAGTAACCAATGTTATCCTTACAGAAGCATACTTACATGATTAAGAATAATTTACGAAAAATTATTAAGCAATCATATTGACTTTTCAATTGCTTGTTAACGGGTGCGAAGATCTTTTACAAATCCACAGGAGAGAGTTTTTCGGGTGAGGTTGGAAGTAATTGCTGTTACCTTCTAGTAATTTACCGTTACCATTTAAAAATGTATGCAAGGAATTCAAAGCTCTTCAGACACATAAAAACGGATAATTAATGTTGTAATGAAGTAACTAAAAGGTATATTCTAAAATATATTGGATGAATTTCGCTTCAACGATTTTCATTACCATAAAATACCTTGGGCTCGATGAATTTGGAATTTCCAATGATAAATAAACAATTTAAACCGTAAGAAAATGCTCGAAGAGAAGGAAAGCTATATTTTATCACTGAGGCTTTCTCTTTAGTTGAGCATTAGAAATGGCACAATCATGCAATGGGATTACCCTACTATATAAATTGTAATGATCATGACTTCGCAAACAAATTTATCAACGTAGATCATGAATTGTGTTTAGGATACAAAGTCTTGTGAGAAATGTAATACAAGGTATACTTCAGCAATTAAAATTATATCAATTATGGTGAGAGTCTTCTATTCCACTCGCCAAATTGATTTATCTACCTTTATCACCTGAGATTTTCTGTAAATATGATTTTTAATATAGCTATCACAATATATGATCGAGCTTTGAGGTGAATGGTAAAGCAATAACTAATATATGTACACACGTAATACGAATTGTTTGGGAGACATTAATGTTACTCAACATAACATCTTGGAATGAAAAATAAAATGGGCATGATATGGTATGGAGAGGTTAAATCCGGAAAAGACATCGAGGCAGCTAAAAAACAACTCAAATCATATTCGAAATTATGTCCGCGGCGGTGGTGAGAATAAGAGATGAATAATAGATGGGTTCCAGCACGCGTTGAGTAAAAACAAAATACTCCAAAATCAATTTTTCGGTAATGTCTAAATGCTTTTTTTCGCTTATTTTGATGAATGCAAGAGAATACATCACCCTGCGTGAAATTTTTTTTTATCTAGATGTGGTTTTTTCGAAGGTAGTTATGAGATGAGGTAGCAAACTATTAGATATTATAATGAATCCTGACAAATGCGATGGTGGTTGGCGTAACATGGTGAAACTCCTTCATGATGCACAAAGGTTAAGAAAACACTTAGCTGTTTCACAAAATAAAATATATTGCGACCGGTTTCGATACAGCGTATCATCATCTGGCCTGATGATCTGATCCAGATGATGATACGCTGTATCGAAACCGGTCGCAATATATTTTATTTTGTGAAACAGCTAAGTGTTTTCTTAACCTTTGTGAATCCTGACAACGCAAGTAAATTCGCCAACATTCATAAATTCATTCAAAATTCAAAATTCATTACTCTGCAGGGTATACAAGGTATTGCTAGCAGCAATACTCAACAATTTAATTACTTCTGATTGCACTGGCCCCTAGTTCCAGGCATTACGGGAGGTAAACCGCCCTTAAGACGATCCCACGCACTTTGATCTAGGTTCCCACTCGGGAAGACATCATGAAAGGGACGGAAGTGGAGAGGCATAGAGAATTGGGGAAGAAGAGATGAGAAGGGAGGGGTCTCTCGGGCGGTAAAGAGAAATATCCGCGGTGGGAAAAAATGATCGGTGGGAGTGACGGGACGGGACGAGGGGTTTTCGTGTGTTTGGACCAGGGGGGGGGGGGAAAGGGGGAGGCGGTGGATGTTGCTTTGGGTGGGCCCCTAAAGAGCGGGTGGTGGGTTCGCTGGTTGGGGGCCCCGGCCGGGCGTGAGGGTGGGCCGCAATGGGGCCCCGCCGTGGAGTGAGTGGCATCCGAGTGAAGGGATGATGCATTGAGAGGCGCGAGAGAAAGCGGCCCGCGCGCGGCCCCTCCGCGTGGGAGGGCCTCGCCGAGTTGATGACGGCAAGACGGCGGATGAATGGGAAGGGAGCAGGGGGTGGGGCCCCTCACTCTCGTCCGTGGGCGCGGGCTGCGGTCGCGGCGGGTGGAGCGGCAGACGCAGTTTAATGCACTGTCAAATTAAAGAGCGGGAGGGTGAGGCTCTGGGAAAGTGAAACCTTTGAGAGGTTGAAGCTCAGACGGCCGTCAAAATTATTTCCCTGACGTATTGACATGGCGGCGCGTCCACTACAATGACTAAATTGATTTGTGAAACGAAATTATGTGGTGAAAAGTAAACTGGAATTGATAGTAAATATTAAAATAGCAGCTTTCTAATTTAAATTCGGCCTTAATCATTTCTGTACACGGAAGAAATTGGCAGCTAAAAGCATGGTCTCTGAAGAAAAAAATTAGCTTTTCCGGTAGAGTGAATTTTTCAAATCTCAGCCGGCAGCCAGTTAATTTGTTTTCCTTTCCATTTCAGTACCGTAGTGGCGCGTGCATTAGAAAGACAAGGGCTATATCTACTTGCTAAACGAAGGAATATGATGAAACATTTTATGCTAAGCTGGAATATTAAATGTATATAAATCGGAAGCTAAATCACGGACAATAAAAGTTTAAAATTTTCCTTACGAATGAATTCTGGCAATGCAGTGTCTGACGAAAGACTGCAGGGGAAAAACAAAGATGAGAATGTAAAATGATGAAGAGCAACTATCTTTGAATGCCTTCAGCTAATTTGTATTCTGAATTACAATTGAGACACCCGTTCTAAGAGATAGGAGCTTTCCAGGTTTTGCAAAACATAATGATATTACTGCGTATTTATTATACATAGGGAAGCAACATTCCCACCTCCCGCAATATTTTTATAACAAAATAATTAAAGGGAAATTTATGATCGAGACTGCAAGTGAATGTTAAATCAATTGCTAAAAGATGTACAAACGTTATATGAACTGTTTGGGAGACATAAATGTAACTCAACACACACTAAAACAGAAGACACGATGTCGATGATTTTGAAATATACTTCGACGGATCGCCCAATTTAAGAGAGAAAGTGAATTGACGTTCTGAAGGGGGATTTATTATCTGGCACGAGCTGCACAATTTATGTGGCATTAAACATTGTACACATCCCGAATACATCCCTTTAATGATGTTGTTACAAAAATATTGTGGGAGGTGGGAATGTTGTTCAAAGTTCCCTCTTGCTGGTACAATAGAAAATACCGAAACTCAATTTCCAAACTGCGGCGAAAGTGGCGCCACTTTATTCGTTGCAATACTTTTGAATCCGACTGTACATCTTTGCTGTACATAGTTTAAGTTTTAACAGCCTATCTCATACAAAAAGAGCTATAATCAATTTTATAAAAAAAGCGGAAAACAGAACTGAACCGTGACAAAAATGTCTTCGAAAATAAATATTGATGAAATGGTGGATATAAAAATATAAAATTTTACGTGATGCGTATTAGATACGGTCTTGTATAAATGTTAATTGACTCGTTCAAAACAATCGGCACGTATTCTCTGAAAAAAGGGAGGAAGCGTGTTGACTTCCCATGCCACTCGGCGACGCGGTGTTTCCAGAGAGCTAAAAGCTTTCTTCTCCAATTAGTAGCGATTCAATTTTCCAACAAGGACGAGTAACAAGGCGCATTCTCCTCAAATATCTATCTTATCTCCAAAGTCGACTCCGCATTCAGTCCTCCCTATTCCTTCCCCAAACCCTGTAAACCGAAGCCCTATTATGTTCCCTGTCTTTAGACTGCTCCCATACCCTTGTCTTCAGCCTTTTCCACTCGAGAGCGTCCTCGTCACTATTACTTCACTTATCTCACGCACACTCGCGCAGGCCGCTTTCTCACCAACGGCAACGGAGGGATTCACCACCAAACCCATTGTTGTCTCTGTCCTTTACGGGTTATCTTCCTCTGGCTAGACGTGCCTCTACCACTTACCACACCTGCCTCCCTCATCCCATCCTTCTGCCTATCCACTGACAATCCGTCGCTCTGCGAGGGTGAATGAAAGCCTCACAATGTAATCCAGTCCAATGGTGCAACATCCGATAACTTTGCGCACACATCCAATTGACAAGGAAGCCGATGTTTCCGTCCACACGGCACTTGGTAATCGGCTTGGATCACAATGAGGGCTTAGGAATTAAAATCGAACAAAACTTCTCGTTCATGGTCGATACAATAGAACCTCTAAGAAATGGCCTGGAATTGCTCTCTCTTTAACTGGACTGTAGGGGTATGAAAAATTAAGTTAATGGGTTGTTTACAAATAGAGCGCTGCATTAGGGATAAAATTTTTGCACCAGATTGCTACAAAATTTGTCGCTGAATTTCCCTAAGCATGGAAAAATTTGCATGAGAATTAAAAGAAATAAATATAATTTTAATCATCACCGTTGCGCACAAAATGGTAAAACTTATGATGATAATATTCGCAGAAAAGGTTTTGGGCGACTGTTTTGAGTATAACAATTAACATTCAATGTAGTTGCGTGATCAGCGCTTTGTGGCACAAGCACTCGTACAGAAATAACATAATCCATGGGAAAGTAATGCCCATGATATTTGTGTAAATATTACTCCCTATGACTCTGTGCAGCCAAAATACGACCCAAAAAGGTTTGTGAACTTCTATTATATTATCAATCCATATGACTGCTTCAGGGAAATATTTATTGAAGCATAGCAATATTTTTCGAGAGCTGTTCGCAATTTTCCCAAATATAATTTTATAAATAACTCATTACAATTCCAAGTTCATTAATCACAGGTAATCATATTTCTAATTCACATGTATTATGGCGACACTTTACATTAATCTTTATTCTCATTTCTACTGATCGTGGAGTGTTTTACGGTATTAATAAATTGTAGAGCATAGAAGGTGATAAAATATTTAGAGTAAGGAATCTTCAATTTAAATATATATATTACTAAGCTGGTATTAGTGTCTCTATAAAGGGTGTTTCGATTACTATTTTCGAAATATTCCAACAGCAAGTCCGGCTCCGGCTTAGGAATTCGATGGAAAAAATATTGCGAGGAAGTAGTAGTAGAAGTAGTAAATGGTATCCTGTCTATCGCTTCTAATTAATTTGAAGCAACGCTACCATGGGTGCAAGTTATTATAAATGGAATCCTATGCATAACCCATATTTTTATTTTTCTAAGGGGAATCACCCATGAGAGATTTTCGGGTAAAAATTGACGAAAGACGGCTAACACTTAAAATTCAAATATGAACGGTACGGGGGCACCAAAATTCGGCCTTAAAACATTGTTGGAGTTTTCTTGAAACATATAAATGTTGGAACCACCCAGCTAACGACTGGAACTATATTTGGGAAACTTTGGAAAAAAATTTAAGAAATAAATCGTATGTCAGGACTTCACAAAAATACACCTCTCTCATTAATTTTAATTAGTTAATCAGTATTTTTATTAACCGCAAATCATCCTCCAGTAAAAATTTTGGGAAGAAAGGATCATTAAAAAGTAATTAAGATAAATGCCAACTTTTACATCCGTAAGTAGTTAGTTATTCAGTCATTGTTGTATTTAATGGCAGTGGCGGACCTATGGGGGGGGGTCTAGGGCCCACTAAGCCCCCCCTTGTCCCTATCCTGGATCCGCCACTGATGACAACCATTGATTTCAGCTCTAATTAAAGGAAAAAATATTATTTCTTCTCGCATTTGGTAAATATTTTTTAATCGACCACTCTCATAATGTCATTCGACACATCTCCGAAAAGCATCGGCTTAAAGAATTAGGCAAGGATATGTAATGAAAATGAATTTAATTCTGACGACGCACAATCTTAGCTCCCACTGATCACTTTAAATCCTCTGCTTTCCTCTTTTCCTTTTACCTGATTACCAAGACTGAATGCCTCACTCGCTCCGATCCACTCTCATGAGAACGAAAGAGAGAGATAAAGAAATGGAAAAACATTCAAAGTCGATGTCCCCGAACACTCAGACGAAATGGAAGCCCCGTCTCGTCACAGCGCCCACCCACACCAACCCGTCCCGTGGCTGGCTTGACATTTTTTCCAACCCCCCCGCTCCGAAGTGTTACCAACCTCTTCCTCCCATTCAATACACCACGTCTTGACGTCCCTTCTCCGCCTAAGACTCTCTCCGCACTCTTCCCAGCCCTCTTCCTAATTCGGCACCACTTGGCATCCTAACCTATTATCACAATCCTCGGAACGAGCGTTTTACATTAGGGTCTCGCCCCTGCCCCACCCCAAGCACCTCAGTCTTTTTCTCACCCTTTCCTTTCGCTCTCGTATGCCCGCATTTTCACAGACGCTCTCCTTCCGACCAGCTTCTACAAGGGTTGAAAAGAAACAGGACGCGTGTTCACATGAATGCAGGCTGGCACAGCGGTACCTCACTTCCCGAAACAATTTAGTTCACAAATTAGTCCTATCGTTTGGCCATGGATGTGTCTCATCACTTAACGTATCTGCTATAACACATCTGCTTTGCTAAAATTTCGATGATATCCGAACCAAACATGGGGTGACTATAGTACAAGAGACGAAAAGGACATCGTCCCAAGAAAAATTTGGACTTGCTAATCTACATCTACATAACACCCTGCGAGCAATCTCTAGGGTTGTTGGCAGGGGGTGACAATTCACCAGCACGCAAAATGCAAGAGAATCCCCACATGCGCACCACACGGACATACAAATATTACACCTAATAACAAAAAATAGGTGTAAATTCATGCAAAATCAATACTAACTTCCGGTCAGTAATCCTTATGGTAAATAACCCGTACAAGGTTAGAAAAATTGATAAAGATAAGCATAAAATAAATTGACCTAGCGAATGATACCATAAATTTTGTTAATCGAGACACCTTTGCTAAACCTAAAAGTACGAGGAACGAATAGCATTTAAAATTTGTCTGCTTCGCAGTGTATTTCCTGTATTTTCTTCCCGTGATCGAGTCCACCGTAGTGCGACGTTAAACGAAGGATATTTTTCTTGCTGTCTGAGAAAAACTATTCTCCGAATTTACTTGGTAAATTAAACTTATAGTTTGCATGCAAGTTTTCTCGGGTTTCTCACCGGGTCAGGTCCTCCATGTCTCCTTCCAACGTTTCGATGGGCGAGTTGCTCATGGGGGAGATGGTGCGAAACCCGAGATAACTTTGCTGCAAATGTTCGCCGGGAAAAAAACATAAATTATAAACTTATACTTTGCTCTGCGCCCCTGTTTCCCATCCTAACTCGCCTAATATATTGTACACGCTGCACTTTTTTTTCGTAACAACTCATTATGAATCTTGCCGCCCTGCGCTGTACTCTCTCCGGTTTGCTGATTTCAGCTATCAGCTCAACTTTATTGGAGGCCATCACGCAAGGAGCATAATCGAAGTGAGCAGTTACTAGTGTCAGGTAGCACATCTCTTTCACTTTTCATGGCATTTATTGAGAATTATTTTTACAAATCCCAGTGTACGGTAAGCTTTTCAGCACACTTCATTTATGTGTTTACCCCACGAGAGATCCCAAATAATAGTGACATCTAAGTGTTTTAAGACCTCGGCATTCGATATTTGGGTTCGATTAGCAGTGTAACTATTTCTTGAAGAAATATCCTTTCACCAAAACTTCTAAATTCATCACCATGCACTTTTCAGGATTTAATTCTAACTCCCAAGTACTGCACCATTCATTTATGGTTGCGAAATCTATTTATACTAACAATCTAACGCAATGGCATTAAATGTCTCTGTACATCAGTTGCGGAAAGGCGGATTTTGCGAGTAAAAAGGCGGTAAGAGTATTATTAATGTAAAGAAGGAAAAAAGAGGACCGATTTCACTTCTTCGGGGTATGCTAGAGATAATTTGTATAGAGTCCGAGACAACTCCATCCAAAACAACCCTCAGCTCGCAATCCTTTTAGAAATTCTTGATCCAACGAATTACTTGCTTTTCTATACCCTATTTTTCCAGCTAATTGATCACCTTTGAATGCGGATCCAAATTGAATGCCTTTCTGAAGTCTAAAAATATAGCGTCCTTTTGAGCATGTCGGTCAACCGTGGCTAACATATCGCGAACAAAGAGAGCTTGGTTTACAAGACCTCCCTTTTCTAAACCCGTGCTATTCTTTTGCTATCAGATTTTGTCTATCTAGTTAGCCCATTCTGGAACTGATAATAATTTGTTCCGAGATTTCGCGAGAAATGGAAGTGATTGAGATAGGCCTGTGATTAACAGGCCTTTCCCATGAATATTGGCGCGACGTTCGCGGTTTTACAATATTTGGGGACAAACGATCCGTCACGAATTTTTCAAAAACTTTCATCAATTAAGGAGCCACCTATCTCCGATGCTGTTTCCTTACAGACGTGAGCTGGAATGAAATCAGTGCTTGGAGAGTTCTTTGCATTCATGAATTTAAGTTGTTTTTTCTAAACTAGTGCTGTAAATATTGATACACGACATTTGTTCTTAGTAACGTCCAGGAAAAAGTGTTGATTTGCCGTTCAAAGAGTCAAGACACTAAGAAAAAAGAAATTAAGCCATTAATACAATTCATCGAATATTATTTCGCTGAACCTCTTTTACTTATGAGTGGAAAGCGTTAGGGAGCAGACGTAATTGAATAAGAGAACACTTAATGTCCCCTACAGACGGATTTTTGAATTCAGATTAATAGAAATTCACTGTCACAATGCTTAAATATATTAACCTCTGTTTATATTCACTCTGTAAAATTTTACGGAAAACATAAAATCTCAAGTGTGAACTCTGTTTGAAATTATAAGTGACTGAAATGAAAGCCTATTCTGGAGTAAAAACTGATCAGCTTGTGACAGCACACATTAAGGTGAAATAAATACTTCACTTTCCCTCTTCAACTATTTGCACATGAAGATTATTTCCATTACATAACTCTTTCAAATACTTCTTCAATCTGTACAATTAGTCTTAATTTGCAATCAGATATCCGTTCTTGCTCTTAATGACATTTCACTTTGCGCTCTGCTACTTGAAGCGGTTTCTCACTGTCCAGTAGATAGCTTCTACTTTCTCGTGGGACAGGTTGTTCTGCATATCTTCGCAAATATTCTTCATTCACATTTATCTTGCTTTTCACTCTTTGTGAATTATTTATCTCACTGTTTTCTTGTAGTTAAATTGCCCCTCTTCAGTTATAGCATTATTGTACTCCCTTCTTTCTTCAGTGATTTCTAGTACATATATCACTTTTGATCCATGGAGTTTTATTGATAGCTTTTCTTCTGCCAAGAATTTCTTTTGCCGCCCCTTACACTATTCCACTATTAATGTTATCCTAGCATTCTTCCACCGCTCTTTAGGTAACATCATATTTCATTTTACTCTTTACTACTTCTTTAAATGCTAGATGATGTTGAGCTTCCTTCAAATTTTCTATCGGCCATACGTTCTTCACAGTTCTCTTTAGTTTCTTGAATGTAAGGTGGCATTTTATCACCACAAGACTATACCCGCTATCGATACCTGTCTCAGGGCCGTATTCTTAGTCGACCCTACATATCCGTCCCTACATAACAAAAGGCCCCTTCATGCGTTTCTCAGTCGACCCTACATAAGTGGTGGGGGGTAATTCCGTCGTCAAGTTCTCTGAGATAACGTAGATGATGGTGCAGTGCTAATTTTACACTATGGTGGTGTAATAGAACTAACTATGAAACTAAGAAAAGACGACCGAAAATTTATGACCTAGCATATTGTTTTTGTAGGGTGTAGGACTAGTTCAGCTACCCTACATGAAGTAGGGCCCGTTTAGTTCCAAAAACGGCCATATGTAGGGCTTGAATTGGCGTATGTAGGGCGAGATCGGTTTATGTAGGGGCTGATGACGTATCCAGGGTCGGTTGGCCCAACAGGGTCGACTAAGAATACGGCCCTAAGGGTAGCGTTAGAAGTATTTTACCTGATTTCTAAGTCTCTGCTCCATTCAGATAAAGTATACTTGAAATCTTATCACGTCTCTAGACATTTCCAAGTCTTCCTTCTTTGACTATGATTTTTAACTGTGTTTGCAACTACTAGCCTGAGTCACTAGTAGAATTGGAGTAATCTTTCTCGCCTTTTATTTCATTTACCCTTTTCCTTGGACTACAGCCTCGTCGCAGCGAAAAAGCTTGCGCGTTCCTATGACCCCTGGAGCTGCACTGGCGGGATTACTTCTAACTTATTCCCGGTAGGGCCACCCATTCCCGATAGGTTGAAGGGTAGGAGCCAGACGAAAGGTAGTCCACGTGATGGTATCACGTAAAAAACACTGTTGGCAAGGAAGTGGGAAACCCTACCAACTACATCTTCCCTGAAAACATGGAGTACAACCAAATGAGCCTGGGAAATTAATCGCACGGGACCCGTCCGCAAAGGACGAGTGTCGTTCACGGCAGCGAGGTCGACTTATCGTCACCATCACCATCAGCAGCAATGAAGAAAGAAGAAGAGAAGACCAAGAAGATGTAAAAGAAGAAGTCGGCTATAAATGTAGGGACGTTGAATGTGAGGACAATGATGAGGGCGGGAAAGTTAGAAAATATCAAAAGGGAAATGGATAAAGGGAGGATAAATGTCTCAGTATTATGCGAGGCGAGGTGGAGGGACTTTTGGAGTGATGGTTATAGGGTTATATATAGTGGTGGAGAGGAAAGTCAGCGAGGGGTAGCTTTAGTATTAAACGGGGAGATGGATAAGCGTGTGGTAGGTATAGATATGTAAGCGATAGGATGCTGGTGGTAGAACTTGAGGCACGACCCACCAACCTAGTGGCCATTCAAGTTTATATGTCCACTAGTAATCATAAGGAGGAAGAAGTAGATGAGGTGTATGAACAGATCGAAGAAATAATTAGAGAAACTCCCGGTAAATAAATCTGGTAGTGATGGTGGACTTGAACTCCGCAGTCGGGGAAGGGAGGGATGGACACGAAATAGGAGATTTTGGTCTAGGAATACGGAACGACAGGAGAGAGAAAGCAGCATAATTTTGTAGGAGAAGCAAATTATTCATCACAAACACGTGGTTCAACCATCACAAAGGGTGAAGGTACACATGGAATAGTCCAGGGGATATGGAAATATATCATATAGATTACATTAAGACAAAGGTTTAGGAATTTTGTGAAAAAACTCGCGCGGCTTCCCTGCAGCGGATGCGGATTCAGACCACAACCTAGTGCTCATGAAATGCAACGTAAGATTCAAAAGACTTATGAAAGTCAGGAAGGCTAGGAAATGGAATGTAGAAGCTCTGAAGGGGACTATGAGGTAAGAATATCAGGAGACAGTGGAAAATGGTATCCGATAGATTGAAAATTATCATATTGCAGATGAAGGGTGGGATAGCATTAAAACCGGAATATTGAAAGCGGCGGATAAGCCAATTGGCTACGTTGACAGCAGAAGGATAAAAAGCTATGGATTACGGTGGAAATTGTGAAAAAAATGGAGGAGAGAAGGAAGTGGAAGAACGTGGAGACACAGCAGGGCAAAAGAATGTATAGGGAACTAAATAGTCGATTACTGCGTGAATCTAAGACGGCAAAGGAGGCTTGGTGGAAAAGACAGTGTGAGGAAATGGAAAAGTTCCAAAAGGAAGGAGAAGTTGTACGCATAAGTTAAGTCACTATCGGGTGGCAAAAGAGGAAAAGCCATTTCTAAAATTAATTCTGAAGATGGAAGGATGCTAACCGAGCGAGAAGAGGAACAGAGTAGATGGAAGAAATGCGTGGAAGATCTGCATGAGGGAAGAAACAGGCCGGATAGATTGATTTTAGAGGTGGAAAGTGCAGTATAGGAGGATCATATTGGGCCGGGGATCATAGATTCGGAAATCGAGAGAGCACTTCGTGGTATGAAGGCTAGGAAAGCTGTGGGCTTTGACAATATCCCGTGTGAGCTTCTGAAGAAACTAGGGAGGGATAGTAAAAAAAGGTTTTTCGAACCAGTACGCAGGATGTATGAGGAAGGATGATGGCCGGAGGATTTCGTGTAGACGGTTTTAATTACGCAACCGAAAAAGAAGAACGCTGTGGAATGCGGAGATTATAGGACGATTAACCTAATATCGCACGCGGCGAAAAAGGAACTTAGGATATTGAACAGACGAATGAAGGCGAGATCAAACGAGTATTTAAGCGAAGATCAGTTTGGTTTTAGAAACGGGAAGCCAACTCGTGATGCAATATGGTGGAATCTGAATATGACCAGGATGTGTAAGCCTGTTTCGTGGATTTTGAAAAAGCGTTCGATGGAGTGAACTGGGTAAAGTAAATGGAAATTCTCAAGAAAATAGGTGTAGATAGGAGGGATAGGTGACTGATTCGTAATCTGTATATGGCCCAGACTGCGCAAGTGAGGGTAGCGGACGGAAAATCTGGGTGGGCAAGCATTGGCCGAGGTGTGAGGCAAGGCTGTCCTCTATCGCCGCTGATTTTTAACGTGTACGCTGAGGAGATGGTAAGGGAAGTGTGGGATGAGTTAGAAGCTGGAATAAAAGTGGGAGGAATGATGTTCAAATCAGTGAGATTCGCGGATGATCAGGCGTTGATTAGCCAGTCAGCGAGGGGACTGCACGCTCTAGTGGATGCGTTAGACGAGCAGTGCGAAGAGTATGGGATGAGGATTAATCACAAGAAGACCGAGGTCACGCGGTTTTGTAAAGCATTGCGAGCGAGGAATTTGCGACTCAAGAGAAAAGTAGGTGGGGAAAAACTTGAGCAGGTAGAGCAATTCAACTATTTGGGGAGCACATTAGAGGAAAACGGATACAGTAGCAAGGGCATCAGGAAGTGAATTGCACCAGCAAAGGAGGCGTTCGTGAACAGGAAGGAGCTTCTGAGATGATAGTTATGCGACAGTTTAAAGAAAAGGTTAGTGAAGAGTCTGATCTGGAGTGTAGCTCTCTACGGCGCGGAAACGTGGAAATTGAGGAACAAAGACGAGAGAAGATTGGAGGCATTCAAAGTGTGGGTACGGAAAAGAATGGAGAATGTGAAATGGACGGAGAGGAGGAGAAACGACGAATTTTGGGTGAGGTGAGGCAACTTTTAGATGAGATACGGAGGAGACAGAAAGTTTGGATGGAGCTGGTGCTTTGCGGTGAGGGGATGTTGAAAATGGTGTTAGAGGGTAGAACGTTAGGGAAACGAGGGAGGGGAAGGAAAAGAATGGAATTATTAGATGGATGTAAAAAGAGCAGGCATTACACTGAATTGAAGAAGACAGCGCTGGAGCGAAAGGGAGGCTCCCAGATCACTTATTTAGTGGTCCATGGAAACCAACCTTAATCGGTAGAATGCTATAATAATAATAATAATTTCATTTACCTAATCCACATTCTCCGGTCATTCTTCCGTCTTAACCTTCTCTGACCACAGCGTTCCAATCTCATAAAAGGATAATATTATTCTTCCCTTCTTACGAGGTAGGTTACTTACGCGACATTTTCGTAGGCGTCTTTCACCTCTTCATTTTCATATTACGTCGTAAGCATGTAAACCTGTAATTATATGTGTATCTACCGTATTTGTCTCGGTATTAGCCATTATTGATCTTTCCATACACTGCGGAAATCTTTTTCTCGAAACTAAGCACTCTTCCTCATCATCATCCTATCTTCAGCATTACCGGTTAGAAATAATATGCGGATAATACCATGACTTCCATTCCAAATAATCTTCCTCTTCCGGCTACTTCATTTCGCTTAATTACAAGCACGTTCAATCTTCGCATTTTCACTTTCAATTTCTCTTACCTTACCCACAGATCCTAAACGTTCTAACATTCAACGTTTCTATCCTCATAACTTTATCACAGTTGGCCGACGTACCCTCTCGAGTGGTCCCCGAATTTTTCAGGTTCAGTTTACATCTGGAATATTTTACTCGAGAGAATGCCATAATGTCTTTAAAATAATGAGTGTAGCAGCTGCAACTCCTCGGTATAATAATGCGGTCGTTTCCCCTTGCCTTCCACATCGCAGCACTACAGCCGTTATAGCAAATGTTACCACGCCTGCTGTGATTTGAGTGTCACTGTACCACTGTTGTCTCCTCCTTCACTCCTATAAAGAAGACCTTATATTATCTACCTTGGGCAACAGGAATCATTGTTGTTGGTGGTCTCCAGTCCCAAGTTATGGTATCTTCACTGGCTTAAAGTATCATTTAGATGACCCTCTTACCCAGGGATGGACTATGTCACCTCAAAATGTCGTCGGTTTTTGTCCATGGCTGCTTATTCGACAATTAAACTCGCGTATATCGCAGTCAACCTCAATATCTAGCCTAGATGACCTATCATCCCCAAGCCGGTGAACGCACTCTGTGGCTTTTTGCTTAGCCGCGAGTTCTTTAGAATACAACGGTGCAAAATTTTCATTATATACTTGGTCATTTAGATTAGATAATAAAATTTCGAAGGGGATTGAAGAGAAATAGAACATTTATACCCATATTATACAAAAATATCCAATATACACTCATTTAAATGATATCGTATTCATACCTTTATATTTCTAATAAAATAGGCCCACTAAAGGAAACGGAAGTGATATATTTAATTTGACCTAAAACCTAAGAGTAAATACTTATTCTTTTAATGGTTTACAAATAAAACTACATATCCCGCTCAAGGAAAATAACTAACCCAGCGAAAACCGAGTCTTGAGTATTATAGTACAAAATATATCATAGGGAGACATTGACATAATAAATGTCCCTACGTTCCAATAAATTTTTTACTCCGACATAAAATTTGAGTTTTTGGCAGGAGGGACATAAAACGCAAGCAATAGCGATAAGGTATAGAAAAATATAATTGGAAACGAGAATGGCCCGCCTCCACCATAATATCCCACTTCTTTTACACAAACTATTTGCATCCTCGGCATCTTTTTAACGGCTATAAACCCGTTTCAAAATATAAATATCACCACGTCCACTTTGGTCCCATATCCCTTGCGAGATTTCATCAGAGGCAAGACTGTCAAAGTCAGAGAGTTAGTTGGGCCGAGCCGCTCTTAATCAGTCCCCCGGCACCTCCGCCCTCTGATGCCCGCCACCTTCATCCTCCGACCCCGGAATTCTTTGCGCCCATTCAGAGATCTCCCCAACTCACACCCTCATCCTCTCCCCGGGCCGACTAAAAAATTCCCAACGCCGCGAAGCCAAGCCTTTGGCCCGGCCGAACGCCGTAACCGTGAGATTGAGGATTGGAGTGCCCCCTCACTCTTGCCCACGGTCGCATATTCTTTTGGGACATGGTTTTTATGAAGCCTTCTCCCCCTCCCCGCTTCCTTCTTTAGCGACGCCAAGTGTCCGGGTGGGGAAACCACGGCTGAGGACTCGAAGGAGAGTATTCTTGAGGGACGGGTGAAGAGGGAGGAGGGGGCAGGATGAATGCCGGCGCAAAAGTGCCATAATAAAACTGAATGGACGAGGAAATAAGCATATAAATAAAAATGAAATAAAAACGCGTCGTCTCGAGATAAGCTGATAAGATGGGGGAGAAAGGGTTTGGAGTATTACCGGTAAAAACTTTGGAGGGGGGAGGAAAGAAATGGGAACAGGGGGTAGGAAGGGAGCAGTTTTCCTCACTTTTTCATGCTACGCCCATCGTACTTCGAGTAGAGTTCATCCCTCATGAAAACTGCTTCCCCATTGCGCCCACAAGGTGCTCCGAGCCGCCCCACGCAGCGGTTTTAATCATATGACTTTGGGATGGGTTTGAAAATATTTCGCGTAACATATCTCCTAAAAAACACAGGGAAACGTCATACATGGTGTATATTTACCATAGTCCCTCCACGAGAGAGGGAGTTAATTCATAAAGAAAACAATAACTGCGACAGGAGAGTATTCCGTGACCTTAGACATTAGTTCTCTTCATCTTCATTATGCATCAAGAGAATGAAAGGAAGGGCCGACGGATCCCTTAGCTATTCTACTGGGATGATCGGGTGCAGGATGGGTGGAGTCTTTGAAAAAGATCTAGGCACCGAAAAAATGATCGCATCAATTGTTTCCGGTGCGCCGTTTATGTTGATAGAATGATCAAAGATGTTCCTATTCTAAACGCACGTTGAAATCTCCAAGCGATGAATTCTCCATGCTACCCTCTCACGTTCAATTTTATACTCGAGCCGTGAAGAGGGCACATCACCTCGTCAAAAATTGTCGTTGCAGACCCTCAAGATTCATTATATCGTTTAATGACCTTGGCCACGGTTAACAAAACATTTTAATCAATGGTATTATTACGAGACATTTTTCATTTTAGCAATGAAGTTGAGGAAAATGAACTAAAAAGTAACGTTTTTCCCCAGTCTTAAGACATATTTGAAGTCTGTTTTGATCCGAAAAATGAAGATACCATGTCATACTTGCAAATGATATTACTTCATCGTCTAATAAAAACAACATGCAGTATTTCGTAAATAATATAAAACTGAATTACTCAAATTGCCAACGGGTATTTCGAAAATTTTCACTGAAAAGTGCCGGGCGTTATCATTAAAAATGAACATTTGCATATTACATCCTATATTTTATTTTTAAAGTAAATTTGAAGTTAAATATAATTTACATACAAAAATAGAGGGCAAAAGAATCGCTGCAATACTTTTCGAGCGTTACCTTTTCCTTTAAGGTTGTATGACCTCTTAAGACCTCTATACTATAAACAGGAATTGGTCACATCAGAAACTTTTTATCGATACCGCTTAGCTGGTTTTATTTAACATGCCTCATCTGCGTTGGGAGCTCTGTCTGCTTCCAAGTGTATATGTAGAAGCATCAGTCTCCTATTGAGCATATACCCAAAGTAGGATATCGTATACCCTGCGCAGAAGTAGTATCCAAATCCCAGCCTCAGGGATGATCATTTTCGAGGACCTTCAATTTTTTCCATCATTAAACAACGGGAAAACTGTATAAAAATTATTTGCCCTAAACCCATTTACGTAGCTGTCCTCATAATCATCTCCTCATTTAATTTACGTGGAATATAAAAAACAATGAATTCATTTGGTAAGGTTTCATTTCTATACGCAACTGGATTTTAAGCGCTTTACTTAGGTATTAGATCAGTTTTTTATTTATTCTATCAATTGAACGTGATTAACGTATTTGCGGTAGATCAAAGCAAAAAAAGTGCTTCACGTATTCCTCGCGCCGCTTTTAGGGATAGAAGGAAAGGCTAATAACCAATCTATTCACAAGAAATATATCAGCGGCTAGAAAATTCTACTAGAGACGTAAATTTATGCCTGATAAACGACTGAAATCATAATAGCAGGCTACCGGACGCATTTAGTGAATTAAAATACATTTTGGACACCGATATAAGGAAAAAATTTGCACACGTTACATGATTTTCGTAATTTTAATTTTTAAATGCTTTCTGCGGAACTCCATTAGAGGCCTAAATTGTAGAGTAAAAGCTAAATATGATGGTACCTTTACTCACACTTCATTGATAGTAGGTATTACCTTTAACTTCTTATCATATTTTTATGATTCCTCGATAAAGCTGGTGATATTATCAGCATGAGGCACTGAGTAGATTCATATTTGAATAACCTATTTGAATTTGAATAATTTATGCCAACATTACCTAAATTAAACAGAGAATGATCCCTATTTTTGCTAAAGACATGTAGTCAACCGTTGAAGATCACGGTGAGAGACGCCACCTTAAAATAAAGGGTAATCTTTGCTAAGGTTGCAAAAATGAAAGATAGTATTAATAGGGTCTTAGCCTATAAGCGTTAGTATATATAGAGTCTTAGAATAGTGCCTAGCGTCTTTAAAAACTCAAAAAATCAACAGAAAAGGAAGTAATTATTGCATAGATGAAAACGTTTTTACCCATTTTCACTCTCAGAAGAGAAAAATGTACAGCAATCGTAAATTATCCTTTTAAACAACATGTGTGACACTTTTTTCACCCGAGTGCTAATCGCATTTGGATAACCTCTGAATACTAAGTAACATATCATTTAAGTGAGTTTCAAACATTGAAAGTATGCCGAGCGCATAAAAAGCGACCCAAGTTCATGTGCTAATCCTCATGGCTGAGTCTTTAAGAAACTCGATGCGGCTCTTTGGGGTGACAAAAGGACGACAGCCCTGCCAGCCATGGATGCTGTTAAGCAGAAATATGCACCTCGTAAATCAACCCCAAGTTGAAAGTCTTACTCATGCAGTGTGTTCGATTCTGAAGCAAGTAGGATGAGGGCAGTGAGAGCAAGCCGAGGAAAATTTACCAGGGGCGCCACCCTTTTTACCGGCTATGATCCACTCTGCAAAAAGAGCTTTCGTTCTCGCTGATGCGTGCTCGTGGCCAAAGAACGAACCGTTAAATTGAGCTAGTTCACTGAAGTGAAATGGTCATAGCAGATATAAGTTCTAAAAAGTAATATATTTAAGAAAACTTGCATTCAACTGTCTCAATTGCCTCCATTAATAAGCCAAAAACCTGTACATTTAGACGGAATAAAACCCAAAAATATAGTTCTCGAATATGACATTTGGAAAGGCTTTATACAAGTCAAAATTTAATTAATACTTAAATGTGAGATAAATAGTTGCAATATGTGACGATACCAGGCAGTTAAAGAAGGAGATTAAGCCGAAAAGCTTAACTCAGCTGCGACTAATAAATAAACTTTTGGCGTGAAAACGTAACTTAGTTTTTTATAAATCATGATTAATTCAAGACAAATGCTAACAACAAATTTTAAATTATAGAGGAATTTTGGGACTTAAAATCCACGTTATCATTTAAAAAATCCATATGGTTGAAATAAAAATCACGAAAATAAATTGAGCAGAGTTATATCTATGAAGTATTTGCTTGAAAAAAAGTCAATCGTGCATCATTGAATGGTTTACAATGAACTTGAGTTCCAAGTTTGGAAGATAAAGGAAATACCTTTTAACTTTGCAAACTTTAAAGAAGGAATGTGCAAAAACAATCTAAACGAATGCCTGGTTATTATATCGTTCCATTTAAAATTTCTATGCGCTATGGCATTTACTTAATTTTAATTTATGGGTGATTCAATTCCCGATGAGAAATCTGACTTCACATTAAAATGCACGAGGAAAGATTTTTCAATTTGAAAAACCTTTTCACTAAATAAGCTTTCACTGTAAAAATACTTTATGTTTTGATTATCTTTCCTCAAGAGACACATTAATGAGCGAATAGTGACTAATCCAAAGCACCATTAAAAATGCGAAAATAATTTCAATCATGTACCTGACCATAAATTTACTTTTTTCGGTGATCCCCTATGGTTAAATAAAATACGAAAGGATTTCGAGATGACAAAGTTAAAATAATCTATTTATATTCCTTCTTTTTGCCTCTTCTAGTTTTCACATTCTACTTTGACTGCAAGAAAAAATTATCGCGGGGGGTACGGGTTGGTGTAGTGGCTAGAGTGTTGGCTTCCCACCCGGCGGGGTCGGGTTCAAATCCCGGCAGTGGCAGAGAATTTTCAGAGACTGCCCGATCCCTGCTTGAGTGTTGTGTGGAGGACATTTCAAGCGCAACACTCCGTCCGTCGGATGGGACGTCAAGCCGTGGTCCCCTTGGCGCCTTTCGTTAAGAGCAGGCTAATGCCGACGCCGGGTTTCTCTCCACCCTTCCTTCCATACCCTACCCTCATGGCACAAATGACCTCAGCTGTCGGTCACCTCCTCCAAATACCATACCAACCATACAAAAAATTATCGTTTCTTCAATAACAAACAACGACTCTATGAGGTGAAGGAGAAAACACGCTTTATGGCATAAAATTTATTCATCCATGCGATATTGAGTAATTGAGGAAATAAATCTCCTTCCTGGGGGAAGGCATATCTTCTAAAAATATTACTTGCTTTGCCTCATTGGTTTTTTACTCACGACACTAATCAGAGTCTAGCAATAGGTTTTTTCTCATGAGAATCTTTAACAAATGAGACCATTAGCATTAATAGCGCGTTATGTTTGGCAGGAATATTTATCTGATCATCCAAAGACATGAATGGCGGAAGTGGGATACCATATGACCTCATCAAGCCCCGCAATAACGTCAAGTAATTCAAATCTGTTCATCACTATTGACTCCATTCGATTGGAATAAGAGAAACTTGGAAGGGAGATTTATATATAAAAGATGAGAAGCGTAGCACTGTCTTAATAACATTCGGAAAAATATGGAAGAAATACCGCATTACGGCTAATGTGCTCAAGGGGCTTGCTCAACAATTTTCATCTACTGTCGATTATGATATATTTTGAATGATAGACACAGTCGTATTTGTCTGTTTTTCGATTCGTCGCCTACTTCTCGCACTACATGCGGTGTAAAATCGACAGCATCAACCCTTTCGCTGCTAACAAGTCGTAAGTTAATGAAGTCAAATACTAATGCTGAGTGAGTAATCGCTTCTCAGCAACTCGCTTGGTTCGCTGTTGTTCATAATCTTGTGAAGGATTCATTCCTTCCTTCAATCAGTGCTCGTGCTTGAACGAGTCAATGAGTCGAAACTCTAAATGACGTCACCAACTCATGAAAAGTGGGCGGCAACTTTCGCGTTATTTAAATTTAAAATAAGAACGATAGTTGAATAAATAAATTTTATTTTCTTCGCAACATATCTTTCCCTTTCATTTTCCGAATTCTTAAAGGAATTAATCTTTAGGGTTTCCAGGTTTTACAAAACTATACGAGTGCTGCACACAATCTCCTGGGTTGTGGTGCGTTGAGGTGAGAGCGTTTATATCTTCATAGCAACTACCCTTCGCGTTGTCAAATGTTTTCGACAGCCCATTAATGTCTATTACTGCATCTTAGCAATAAATGATTATTAAGTGTAGGGATGAGGTTCATTTAACAATATTGAGAACTTTTTTTTACAAAGTTTAGTATCACCACGAAAATGCCCCAGTTATTTACTCTTGACGACTGGGAAACTATGAAAAGGATATAGTATTTTTCATAGCAAGGGTAATCTTTTTTATTTTTTCATTAGTCAGCGAATTCATTTTCCTGTGCAACAGAAATTGAACTTACGGGTGAGAACATCTAAAATATTTCTTAAACGTGCAGGTACCGCAAAACGACAGCCAGAGGAACGAAAGGAAAATTCAGAATAGTCAGCAAAAATTTATGAACAGCAAACTGGGGGGAGCGTGCCAGGAATATAATGTGTTTCCACCGACGGATCACAATTATTTCCTCGAGAAAGAGTCGTTCGGGAGTGCGTGCGTGAATCACCGACTCACTCCGGCACGCCTCGCCCCTTCGAATTCTCCCCACCCTTATTCTCTCCTCCCACACGGTATGACACGGGACCACACCTCTGGCACGCAAACGAAGCCATCCCGGTGCCATAACTCTCGCCCCGCGACGCCACCGTGACACCATCCCCACGGGTGGAGAGAACAAGAGACGCTCGGGTCTCGTCATCTTCTCCTCAAACGCCTCGCGCGCTCTAAATCTCTTTTCTCGCCCTTCCCTCTTCATGCACGAGACTCTCTCTCTCTTGCGTTCTATAGTAATTTAAAATGCCAGCGTTAATGTAATGGTAAATAGCCACCACCTTCAGCAAGTGGAGCAGTTTAGCTATTTGGTGTAGCAGCACGTTAGAGGAAAATTGTCACAGCTGTGAGGGTGTGATAGAATGGGATGGCTTGCCATTTTTAAAATTTTTGATTATGATAGTATTTGAAAAATGAATAGACCCGTATTTTTCCGATTTTATTTCCTTGACCCATTGTCTAATAAGTGATGTATTTATGACGAAAAATTAACGGCCTTTCCGCTGATACGTGGAAAACGTCACCAGCTCATACCGAGCGGATCACCACCTTTCAGCTTCTCCTCGGCCTAGTGCATGGGTCTCGTGTGGTTCCGTAGTTCATGGGCTATACTGAGCGATTCCCTCTCTCAGTGAAAGGGTTTCCCTGAACGAGTTAATGAATCAAGACTCATATGACGCCACCAACTCATATATGTGAGGCACATTCCGCGTTTTCCTATTTCAAAGTTACGATAGGATGGCTGGATTGGGAAGATATTTCGTCATAACTTATCTTTTCCTCCCATCTGTCGAATTCTCATTGCGAATAGTGAATTGCGATTTTGAATCTGAAAAACGACGAATTTATGAACGGCGTTCATGAATAGTAAAAAGGTAATGAGAAGATCATTATGTAAGAAAATAGTAGTGTAAAGTCTGATAAAGAGAATAGCGCTGAAACGATGCGGAAAGTTGAGCTCTTAGGAAAGACAACGAGTAAAGACTGGAGGCGTTCATGATGTGGGGATAATGGAGGAGAGGAAATGAGAAGAATGGTGAAGAAGAAAGGAAGAAGAATGGTGAAGGACGAGGTGGGCGAGGAAAGGAAACTTTTTGATGGGATAAGGATATGATAAAGGCTTGTATTCCGCTAGAGCGACTACTGAGTGGGGAGGGGATGTTAAAATCCATGCTAGAATGCTTGCCAAGCGAGGTAGAGGGAGGAAAAAATACAAGTTACAGAGTATATACTCGTGTAATGGAAGTAAAGGCCTAATTGGGGATCGTTAAATTCGCGAAATGCCGATCGGTTTGTCTGGGCGGGCTGGTTTAATGCTGGGATTTATGCTAGGACATGGAAAAATGCCTAGTAAATGAAGAGAAAGGAGAAGAAAATGTTACAGCAGAGGTGCCATAGTTAATGATCGAGTCTTTATCGCTGGGCACAAGGTAGAGAGGAAAGGCGTATCACGCGAACGCCATATAAGTATTGGTACATGACTAGAAATGATCATCATCATAAGACAAAAATCTTAAGAATGGTTTTTTATAGCTCTCTATTCCATTGCCCAAGCCGTTAGCCTCAACATAGTGACTTATGTAACAAATATTTCTTCGTTTTCGAACTATTTCTTATCCTTTACTTTTTGAAGAACGTAGTGGTTAGTACAACCATACTTTCACTGCAATCGTGATAACATTTGCTTTAATGAATATGGCACTGCAATGCAGAAGGCAAGAGGAAACCACCACATTATTATCCCAAAGTGTGCAGATACTCCACCCATTATTTTAATGAAAGATATCATGCAGGTATTTTGGCCTTTAATATGGCCGGTGCGACCTTAAAATGAATATAAAGGAGCGTTCAAGGCGGCCGCACGGTAATCAAAACCTGAGACCAGCATTGAAAACTCCTCAAAATGAGGACCCTCTCCACTTCTTCACTCATTAACTTTTTGGTTGCACCCTTGACACAGTTCCACCAATACGAAACGATTATGGTATTTGGTTTCGTTCCTGGGCGTTAGTTTTGGTCGACGCGCATTATCACTCGCTATACGTTCAGCCCTGCGCCCAGTTCCTCGGGTTATGCTCCTTTAGTTGTCAGAATAAATATTTACTAGAGTGCTCAAGACGGCTCCGCATAGGTCAAAAGCCAAGGTATGCATTGAAGTCTCCAAATTTGGTATTAGTATGGGAAATTGATATAGTAAATGAGTAATAAGATTGATACCAATGGCATTCTAATACTTATTCTTCTAGTAAGTACTATCTTCAATGCAAGAAAAATTTCCTGTTGAAACCATCAACATGTAATCCAAAATTATCGTTGAAATAGAAAATAGAAAGTGCGAAGCCCATCATGTGATTACGATTAATTATATTACAATCTTTTTCGCTCTCGCGCAAGCCAAATTTCCTTTTCTTCATACTTACTCTCAGGTAGCAACTCAGAGTGATGGCAATAGGTTATTAAAAAACGGAAATTGGAATAGAAATAAACATTAGGTTGAAGGAATTCCCCCACCCCCTATCCCATTAGTTATTTCATGAACATGTGACCTACTTCAACATTCTTGTGGAGATAGGGAAGTGAGAAGACCTCCACGTTTATCGAATCAATATATCAGAGATTATTGTGATATGCCCTGGTATGCGCCTTACAATCTCAGTCCATGACTGACATACATAAACATAAATCAACAAGCCCTCCTAGGCAACAATATAAAAGATAATGACACAATTCGTGGTCGCCACCATCCTTGAAATGGAATAAAATATAATGGAGAAAAATGCAGGAAATCGACTGGTTTTATGGCTGCGGTGGCGCCTTTGAAACCAATGATCAAGATAGCTGGGATAAATATTTCTATGAGTTTATTAGACAGGTGTGACTGCAGTATCAAAGGTGAATAATGTAATGGGAGAGCGAAGAAATCATGTCTTCGAGTAGGTACTTACCATCGCGGCATCAGCCAAAACTGTCTTCCCACGACGCTGCCTTTGTTTTATATGACTGATGATCCTAATTTTTCCCATTCCTCCATTTTAAACTTCTCCCGCAGATGAGGGGCAGGCGACTCAACTCTGTAACGCAGACTGTGATCAGTATTTACCTCCACCGGATGCTCAACCCTCGAATGCCTGCAATATCAATTGCATGAATTTTTACAAGTTAATTTGAAACTTACAGGAGATCATTTGGACTCAAACAAAAGACAGTTTGATTTTACATTAAAAGTTTAATTTTCAATATAATTTTTGCATCTAATTAACCTCATAGGCCCACTTACAAAACCAATGTCAAGGGAAGGACGCAAAATAAGGAATTCCGCTGTATCTCATGGTAGACTCACCAGGAGCTAAGTAGTCGCGATTGGATATTGTAGACCTTTACTTTCAGTTCAACGATAGTCATCGAGTAATGTTTTATTTCATTTAGTTTGTATTGTGAGGATTTGGAAGGAATCTGATTATTTTATTTTCAATAATTATTAAATTGGGTGCGTGTTTGCCCAGTTGCTTGAGAGCGGAACTGGTTTCCCAGAGTCAGTTCTTCGGATAGCCTCAAGAAATTGAATTTTCAATTTGATTTTCAGACTTTAAGAACTGAGTCAGCAAAGATATTAATTTTAGACGAAAACTCAGATGTCCAGGGAAAGCAACTTACATCACAGCCTTAATTTTTGAGTTACACGCGTCATTGGTTCCCAGTGTGAGGTTTTACTTCATATCTAATCTTCAGGTTGAAACACTAAGCAATAAATCAAAATAATGTTTTATCCTTGCTCATTAGGTCTTTTGTTATTATTGAGAGAGAAAACGTGGCTTAATTATTTTTTACAGGTAATTAATTCTATTTCTCTCGAAAAATAACTACCTTTGGTTTCCCAATTGTAGAGAGTGGTGCATCAATAGCGGAGCGAAATTCATTTTTTCTCGGACCTACCGAAACTGTCGTAATTCTGGAGAATTCATCGAGCCTATTACCCTTATTCCCATAGTCCACTCAAAATCCAGCCTCTCTTGAGTATGCTGGGTAAGGGCAAGGTAGTCCATGACTTATAGCCCCGGCCTCTGGAGTGTAACCCCGTGAGGTCGAAAAACGTTCAATTCCAGTGTCTTTGGCTGTTATTATGTGATACAAAATATTTGTCTCCATCCATGGGTCAATGGAAAGTAAAAAGCTCAGGAATTCAAGCGCTGCGTTGGAAGTGGTTTCTGACGAGAAACGACCTGACTACAATGTGATGAACTGAGTTGGTCGAAAAAATAATGATAATATTTTCATGGCCTTTTTTGGATTTAGTCAGCTAACTGTGACTGTTGAAGCAGGTGGTTCGGTATGTCAACTTTGAAAAGTAACGGTTACCAGTCGACCTTGAATTGTTGCCTTGTTCAGAGCAGCGATAGACGGAGACGCTAGCTGTGTGCAAGGTCACGGTCGCGACAGCAGCGAACGATTGAACCCACTTCAACATCCACACAGAAACTAAAAGATCAATTTTAAAATGAGAATGCTTAGACAAGACTGGAAAACTGTATGCAATTTCTAACTGAAATAATGGAAAGCAAGATTTTATCCATTTCATTCATTTCTCCGAGGATAAATTTTTAAAAGATCTTCTGTACCACTATGTCACTAGTATCACAAAAATCCACGTGATATTGAGTACTTGACACAAATACATGCTACGCAAACGAGTTATCGAAGTTATTTATCCCGTGCGAGTTTCAATGATTTTTCAGGTTCATAATATTACTGGCAATTTACTTTTAAGTCATGCGGTACTATTAATGATGTTTTCATCGATATCAATACAATAATATCGATGAAAAGGTAATATTATTACGACATTTATTCGGGGAATACCTTCTAACCAGCTGTGGGGACACGAGTAGTGTGTCATCGTTGGTGGTCGTTCTTGTCATAATTTACGTATGCACATAAAGGGTATAATTCACTAAGAATATCTATCGCACTCTTTACTCTTCTACACTCATAATTTATCAATAAGTATCTGGCCTATAATGGCTAACAAACTCTTAGTATCTACCATTGACATTTCACCATAAATATTTTTTAGTAAAGCCTTTACTCACTTTGGAACTGAACAAGATCAAAGTCATGGTATTAAAATTGAGAGGGAATATTTAATATTTTCAGGTTGATAGGCATTGATAAACATTGTTGATGAAACCATACAAACTCTATGCGACAAAATCAATTTTTCCTGCCCATTCATTCTCAATTTTGGCTTCAAATTGGTTGGTTATCACCGCGTGGCACGCTATGTTATGGTGAGAGATAGCCTAAGCAAGGAAACTAAGATAGAATTAGACTTCATTTCACCCATATTTTCCGTGCGGATTAGAAATACACATGAACTTGGAGACGTTTATGGCTGATTTCCATCATAGTGAATCAGTGCCAGTGTGATAGGAACCCAATTTATTTTGGAAAAAATATCGGCGTAAAAAAGTTATTTATTTATCTCGGCTATTCAATTACCACACACATTCTTAACAGAAAGATAAAACGATACGGCAAAAAGATTGGCTCGACGAAATTGATTGCAAAACGTTGGACATTGATGGGAAGGTATATCTGTTTCTCAAATTGCTGCAGTTATGGTCATGGGCAAGCACTGAAATGTGCTTTTAAAGAGAAAGAAAGGTCGCGATTATACCCGTGATGCTCATTTAAAGAACATGGACTGCTAAGTGAATGGGGATTTGAAATACCTTAGCCCCTACCTTCACGACGATCTTAATGGTGATTTCCATGCAATGGTCATCTTGGATGGTGGGCTTACAGGTCATATGGCCCACACAATGGCCGAGATATTAGCGGAATGGGCCGCATGAACGACAGCGAGGGGTTAAAATGTATAAATGCCTTCCATTCCGAAGGTTTCCTCGTCGGTGAGTGCATGCGCCGTGAGATCGCCACTATCGCTCATTTGAATAAATAAAAATACAGGTTGGGAACGGCCGGTCTGGCTTCATTTGACTCGCAAATCTTCATCACGCACCTGTCCAAGGGTCGTAACGAGAAACACTTCCATCGTATTCATGCGCTTTTTTTCATTTTCATCCATCTCCGGAGATTTCTGGGGCCACGCTCTTTCCCTCCAAACCGCCTCACCGAAAACGAACTTCCCTCGCCGATGGAATATCTTTTCCTCCGTTGACTCATTACGTTCCCTCTCCATGGATTTAACTCTTCGACTGGATGCAGATAACGTGTCCATAAAAATCACATTAGAGGAGTTTGCGAAGATGCTCAGTATACATTCATGTTATTATGCAAAGAAATAAATAATATTATTGCAAACAGAATTAAAATCTCTTGAGTTTTCTCGATCATTGCAATTATCCTGGACTGAGTCTGAACGTGTACCTCTAACCCCTGCCTTCAAAAGGTCTTCCAATACGTTTGCTTCCAAAGATCTCAAGAAAGAAGAATGCACCAAAAGCCAATGACTTTGAATGGCTTATGTACGGAGTTTATTCTGACATATTAAATGAATAGTAATTTTAGCGCGAGGAGTACGAGTACATATCTCATTCAAGTATTACGAGATTTCTAGCTGTAATGCATCGGTTACTTCCTACTCCATTAAAAAAATTATAACTATTTTGGTAGAATCCATAACAAAATTTGGTGGAATAGAGAATTTATTTAAAGGTTCATTCTATTCTAAGTTATGCAGAAAAAAATTCAATAAAAAGAGATACCTGGGAGAATGTTTTCTCAAAAACGCACTTCACTACGTTTTCCATTATACAGTTTCCATATTAATTTTCCATTTCAACAGAATTTTCTCATGATGTACTAGAAATAATTTACCTCGCAATGCCTCAAAGAGTGAATAATCACCGTGAAAAATATTTATTTAAGTAAAGATACTTAGATACTAAAAGCGTAGGGTCAAGTTATCGTTGTCATTATTTGGTCAAAAAAACAACTCTCAGCCAGATTAAATGGATTGACGAAAAGAACTTCATCATAATTTGTGATTTTGGAACCTTTTCCGGTCAAAGCAACGTCTTTGACCGCGATAATAGGAATGAAGATAGGAGGCAGCGAGTGAGAAGTACCCACAACCCGTCGACGTACTCGGTGATCTATTTTATAAGGCAGACAGTTAGGAGACCAGATCCTCCACCCGACTGATATGGGCAATGGAGCGCTGCACTCAATTATTCAATGCCAAATATTGAAACATTCATTCATCCAATGGGTGTTAATTTAAACGATTTGTATGATAACTCCAAAACCTTTTTACCGGTTTTAGTGTTTTATCTAGATTATTACTAAGGCTTCATTTTGAATTTGGATCCATGCACGCATTCTTTTTCTCCGAAAAATTTCTTCCGAATGATTCAATTTTTATAGACCCATTCAAAATGCAAATTTGATATGTGAAATCACATAATCTTTTGCGTTTTTAAGCAAAACTTAGGTCTTTTAAAAATTTTAAAGGGAATTTGAGTCAAAGTTTCGAAAATATTTCGCCAGTTCCTTCCTTAGGACAGAACTGAAGTTACTGCTAAAATTTAAACGCATTCCTCAACCCAGATGAAGCAACAAAATGCCGGGCACAAAATAAGCACAGACACAAAATAGCCTGCATTACAAGCTTAATGATTCCAGGAATAATAATTACAATTGTTGCCATCTGTAAGAATTTCAGTCATTATTCACTAAAACCTAATATTGGTAAACTGCAGCCCTTAATTTGTCCTTCCCCAAACAAATTCCTTCACTTCCCTGCGTTCTTCTTCCACAAGTCTTTCTTAACCTGCACCAAGTGTCTTCCTATCTTTTGGCTTTACTTAGGGGGCTTTTCCTTTTATTTTTACCTCCATCATATTTTTCACGCAATCACTGCGTCTTACAACATAGCGTATCCACAGGGTCTTTCTCCTGCGTATGGTTCTCCACAGCTTTCTTTCTTCTTCTTTTCTTCGGTGACCTTGGTCCTCACCCTATTCATACATTTTATCTTCAGCATCAACCGCTATCCTCACGTTTCTAAGGCACCGATTTTTTTCTAGAAGGCTTCTACTTCTTCGCTGATACTTACAAGTACTACTTCTGACAGATTTTAAAAGTTTCCTAAATACTGAGGAAGCTACTTAACTTTCAGCAGCGAGAAGTTTAAAGCTACTACTTTATGCTAGTGACGCACGCAAAGTCTCGGAGACAAAAAGGAAAAAGATGTAGAAGTGAAGCTCTTTAAAACCGTGGAAGGGATAGGTGGGGAGTGAGAGGACGGGGGGAGAGGAAGGGTGGGGCGGGAGTTGTTTGAGTCGCCGTCGTAATTTGGTTAAGTCGCGGGCGGCGTATTTGCCGATGCTATTACCGGCTCTTTTGCTCGAATGCAAACATCCAAAGATTGCTGACGGGCTAGCATCGCGCCTTTGGCCCGGGTTATCGGGCGGAGTCTGGAGTCATTGTGACCTGATGTTGCCGCTAGGAGAAAGGAGAGATGAGAGAGTGCCGACTTTAATGTTTTTTAACTTTACGCAACCGTTTCAAAGGTGATATGTTCTTCCTTTGGCATTCTAGTACTTAAAAAATTGCCTCCGACCACGAGGGTACACATTCACGATAGAGATGGCTACATGTCTTAAAAAATGGAATATGGACCTCCGTTGGCAAAGATGTTTACTCATATTATCATAGATTCTCGAAATTCCGCTATTCTTAAATCCCATGCAATAAGTCAGATCATTACGTGGATCATGTTACATCAGAACTTTACGAATTTTACAATTAGATGCAATAAATTGCTTTATTTTCATAAAGAGAGCATGAATTTTAGTGTAAGATGCTCAAAATAGTGGCTGAATACGTCTTCAGGGAAATTACACAAAAAGGGAATAGGATTTTGGCTCAAATCTTTATAAATCAAATAATATAAAATCGAATTGAGATTATAATATCACCTTTTCGATCATATTAAATGCTGCTGTCTATGATGTATTTGAAAATATGGCAAAATCAAATAGATCTGTTTAGTGCCGTGGACAGAACTACTGTTGCGATATGTAAGCCATGGGGTCATTTTATAATTGTGCAATTTATTTCGAAGCCATTAATATCATCATATGATTCAAAACAAAATCTTTCAAGAAAGTATGCAAGAGCGACATTTAGAATGGATTCGAATGTATATATTCCCACAATGAGCAGCCTGTTCTCCAGCTTCAGCGGTCCACTCTATCTCAATTGAGAGAACAATAGACGAGACTCCTCTACGAGGAAACACCCGAAGACATTCGAGCGATGCAGGGGTATATTAAGATTTCCAGGAGGAGTGGTGATGTGACGTACAGCACTATCGCGTTTCGCGGATGAAAGAATGATAAGAACAAGGAAGAGCGGCCTATGGGAATAGATGGGGAGGCTTGTATTTTTGACTAGTAGATCTCGATTGATAAAAACACGCTTCCCATACATCTTCCCGTAGCCTCTCCCACCACTGCTCCCCTCACGGCTCGCCCATATTATACCCTTCCCTCTTCTTAGCCCTTCTCCTATACAAGTCTTTCTCCTCTCTCCCTACTAGATGTTCCCGAGCAAAAACTTAAAAACAATCCTAGTTTATTGTAAAATTCTGATTCCAGCATCAAAAAACGCAATGTAATCGCAGTAATAATTTTTGATAAAAAGGCTACAGTGGAAGACACAAGTTATCCTAACTATTCATTGCGTGGATAAAGTTTTTTCATAAGATTTACAGTTACTCGGATAAAAATCAAGGCTGATAATTAAAATTTTAGCATCGCATTTACAAAGGTATAATATGAAGATTAATACAAACTTAAAACCGGTGAAATATTATGTTTTGTTTCTAGAGGGGCGTAAATTATACGATCGTGTGAAAAGTGTTGAAACATGAGTACTTGTTCTCTTCTAGAATATGCATTTTTCTAAACTGTAAATGACTTATACTACAGACAACCCACTTAAAATTCGATACGTATTGATGCAGACCGCACTGTAATCCGATGAGCCGTTACTTAACTACACAGCTTCAATCTCGGGTATCTATAAACACGAAATGGACAGTAAGAGGCGAAGCATGGAGAGGACATCCGGCGAGATGGGATTTGAATCTCTCGCAGACGCACGCGCCTGCGCAACCGCCGAAGATCAACCAACGTTCCGGTATCACCCACAAAGGGGATAATTAGCTTCGCAGGCCGTCACATCTTGATATCGCGGCTGCCTCATCGAGTTATTCGAACGTGGGTGAGCGTTGCCGTAACGAGTGTCGACCGGCGTCACTCGATACTCCCGTCTCTACCCCGATCGATTCCGCCGGCTCTCTGCTGTTAAATATTCAATATCTCCCAAAGTGTCATACCCATGACATGTTGCGCTCGGCCTAATGAATAGTTTTGTCTCCCATTTGGCTCCTCCGTCAGAGACATCTCCATTCATCGTGCGTTGCAGTGAGTTATAACGAGGAAAAAGTGAAAGATGCTTCGTGAGGAAAGTGAAAGCATCCGACCCTTGGGTCACGAATGAAAGTCCTAGCTTTTCCTCCGGGTTGTTTCTTTTTACGGCCACAAGCCCATTGAAAGATAGGAACATATGCTCTTATGTGGGTTCCAATTTAGGCTATCGTTTTCAGCATAAGAGCTGAACAAATAAGCTAAGTAAATATGCTTCAATGCTTCAATATCATCAAATACTTCAATTATAGGTGAACGTTTGCCTCTGCCAATGAGCTGTTTCAGTTCATTGCTTATTTTTTGTTGCATATCCAAATGATACAAAGGAGTTACCCAAATGATATTTGCAAATAGTTAATTCCGAATAACGTTGCATGTGCACTCGGACATTTTGTACGTTTTTCTGGATACCCCTTATCTTTCCCATCAGTTTATCAGGGGCTTAGGATAATTGAAAGAGATGATCTTATTTTCCAACGTGGGTTCTAATTAAGAAAAGCACTTTCATAATTAGAATCCAATTAATAAGCCGACCATAGACCTGTTCAAGGTTAAAAAACCGCTAATATTCGATCAAACACCCAACGGAATAGTTCAGTCTATCCACCTTTTTATTTGTAAATACTCATTGGCTCAAATTTTGGTGCTCTAAAAATATTTCTTGATTTGCTTTTTGGATCTACATGGACTAACCCTTGCCTCTTCCGCATTTTCCCTGATGGTTCCGTCCTCTAACGCGGCCTCAGAAACCAACTAGACCCAAGGAAAGAGAAGATATTAACGCGCCCTCTGATAAAAAAGTAGGGAGCCTCTTTCGGGCGACCCTTTGAAGACATGAATGTGACACCTCCGGATTTTGTGAGTAATGAACTCCTACCCTTGCGAATTCTCCTCGAGATAACCGCTTCACCTTGTAAACTTTTATAATTAGCCCTTCTTGTGAACCAGTGAGAGAGACCTACGTTTACGTAGCGCCTACTCCAGGAGTGCAAGTGCATAGCCTCAAACGAATGGGCGCAACAGTTCAAGTAGATTCTCTCGAATTTTAAACCGAACTGATCTCACTGCTTTACTGTCACGCTTTTCTAGGTAGGTATCTTTTTTTAGATGCAGATTATTGTGATCAAAATAATGAGAGTAAAATGCCATTTTAAATTAATTACGATAGATTTTATACTCTCACGTTTTAGAATTTTTTAAATACGGCCCGTGAAGTAAGCTTGCAAATCGCTATTAGAGTGCGGTTCAATCAACTGAGTCCCTAAAAAATAAAGTCACAAGAGAAAAATATCACTGTAAGGAGTATATGGACCAGATTTAATATTCTAGGTCCGATAGTATTAGAATAGTATTGAAGAATCTGTTTATTGTCTAGTATTGTTTCCCACTTTCAAACATTGGATTAAAGTTCCTTTTAACTCTCTTGAATTCTAACCTTTATCAGCACTCTCAATGATGGGAATTAAGGACCGCGGATTTTCACAACCCGCCACGTTGCTCATAGAAGCGTTATGTTCCTCTCAGGCAGCGAAAAGAATTTGAGTGCTCATTAGAGGGGGCATTACAGTCCTTGACGGTATCCTTGCTTGTCTTTCACGGCGAGCGAAAGTGAGGATACTAGATAAATCCTCTTCAATGATGGACTACTTCTTAAAATTGCTATTCTCACTCCATATTGGAGACATTTCAACGGCGATCAGCAATTGACAAGAATGAATGAATGGTGGCTGCAAAAAATTGGGAAAGCTCTATTTGTTTTTTCTCTAGTGTATTGTGCTCTTTGGGGCACTCCATTACTTGGTCAGTGCGAGTAAGGCATATTCACAATTTGACTGCACTGATACCGGCTTAAAATGCCTCACACTCTCTCAAGCTTGAGTATAAATACTCTCAAGACAATACAAATACTTATTAAACACATATAAAAATAAAATTATAATCTTGTTGAGGGGCGTATGTTGAGAAGAAATTTGATTGAAATTAGGAGCATATACGTACGCTAACTCATGAGACTAAGCATCCTCATACATCATATGAAGTTTACGGGAGTTTTAAATTTAATTTGTAAGTTGCTAATATATTGCAAGGGTGATGTGAATAATTCAGGAATGATAGCGGATGATTTTTGATATTTTCTTAAAGTAATGTAATTTGATTCGATCAATTGTCAATCCCACGCCATTTTGTTTATCATTATAATTAAGTAGAATACCTCGTATAACGGCCTTGGAACAGGGTTAAGATAAGTATTTACTGAAACAGCCTTTGAAAAGTTATAGTAAAGGTCTGTATATGCATTGTGTGTATTAAGCTTAACTCAATATGTGTTGTACGTACTATATTGCAATTCCTTTTACAGTCACTTCGGTTTTGAATCCATTTCTACTCACAAAATTACTTTTTAATAATTTTCTTTCAGAACTGAGCATTTTTGATTACTTGCATGTTTTTTTTTCATTTCCCAATTCAATAATTTTGAGGTTAGCCTAGTTGTAGCCTTTCTGCCTAACAGGCTATATCAATTCCCTGAATGGAATTGGTTACCTGTATGCACATATGTATCGAAGAAATTATTTGATATTGTTGTTATATTCAAACCGAGAACGATTTTGCGCTGCGCCTGAGAGGTTTCAGGATGGCAGCGCTTTCGATTAGTTGGATTTTGAGAATACTCCGCCTCTTCCTGCCGCATTCAGTTCCCGGAACCCTCGGAGAGAGAGGTGAGGTTTATTCTCGGAGGAAATTGTTGAGGAAAAAGTACAGTGACATCTCCCAGTAACGACACACGTCTCCGAAAGCCTCGAAAACCTCCTCCCCAAATTTTTATTAGCCTCCAAATCCTTTATTTCATCCTTTTTTTCACGTTTCACATTGATATTAATATTTTTTTTACCACTGAACTTCACGAGTAGGTATTCATTTTTATTGCCCTTCTTCATCCTCGACCAACCTTCCCTTCTCCTTGTAAAATGCGCACCGCCCCGTCCTACGCGTCGTTCATGATTCCCATTCGTCCCACCCCATATCCAAAAATAACCCCATCCCACTCTAACATTCCACAAACACGCCTTACTCCCTACAGTGGAAGCGCCCGTGACATCGACCACGGCGCCACATTCGAGGAATAACACACGTCACCTCGGACAACTAACTCTCTCACACACTCCCCTCCGGCTCTTTTCTCCCCCATCGCCTTTTTTTTTATACCTTCCTCTCCTTTCTCCCGGCTGCCGTCTTTTCGCTCCCTCCCCCCCCTATTGTGTCGTATTTCTGAGCGATATTGCAATGTATCGACCGTGATGCGCGCCTACGATATGGCGCAGCGCGGTAGGTCCGTGCAAAGAGAAGCGGGGTCGCATATATATTTGCTGACGAACGGTGGATCATGGCCAGGGGGGATGGCACATATAGGTATGTGGTTCAGCTTTTTTGAATTTCTTGAATACAATGAAAGTTCCCACTTTGGCATAATCTCTCGTTCCAGGGCCAAAGTATGACCTATTATCTCATAGAGATGGAAACCTCGAAAAAACTTAACGTTATAAGCGTTTGAAAAAAATAATTTCATTCGAGCTGAAAAAGTGAAAAAAAAACTTTTTTTTAAAGTGAAATTAAAATATTTTTTCTTCTGTTTATTTTGATCACCTTACCACCGTGATTGGTTACCAAGCCACTAGTTTGTACTTTAGCTTTAAAAAAAATCATTTTTTACGCCATTTAAACATGAAATGTAGTATTCCAATATTTGTTGGGCTAATACGTTCGTCTTTTATGCTCAGAGATGTTCCCTCGGATAATAAGATCTGACATTCCTGAATAAGCGGGGTAATACCAATTACCATTAAATTTTAAACGATTTCCATTTTATTTTCTTGTTATGCATATAATCTAATGAGCTCAAATAAGACTCTATTCAAATAATAATAATTTCCAGCAAGTCCTCCCAAAGAGATTTATGAGAGACTACGCGATTCGAAAATGCAATAGAAGACATACGCGATTGAGATTGCCGCGGCCTCCCCCTATCTAGAAACATCAAATCAAACCCTTTCGAAAGTTCAAATGGATAAATAAATAAAGATGGGCACCTAGAAAAACGTTTTATAATTGTGAAAACGAACCTTCATTTCATTTGACTCGAACAAGACATAATGTAAGGATCTTTATTAATTTTAACATAAGCAGCGCTCTGATTGCAGTTGCAATTCAATTGGCACCCTGAATGGCATATATTACCTTATAAGTTTCTCAATAACAAATCCCACACATCACTTGTCCATGGAATCCATGATGTAATAGAGATGGATGCATCTATGTAGGCATTTAACAATGAAATGGAGAACTGCAACGCACACCACTGAAATACTCGTTCTCACAATGGAATCGACATGAATCCCTTTGAGAATTTCCATCAATAGCGATGCTGGAAATCTGACATGGAATCCATCCGTATTCCATGTTGGCAAAGTCAAACGAAGGTAATATAAACATTTTGAAATAAATATTCCTTTATGATAATTATCGCCTTCTTTCGATTTTAATTTATATGCACATGCAAGACTTAAAATATGTGTAAAAAATTTTGTTTCATAAAAATATATCAGCTTCTTAACTTCAGATGATTAACTCTTGCGATAAAACTTCGTGTGTGGAATTTCCTTTAACCATCTTAGCAAAGACATGGGAAGGACTTCGGACGAGACTCGATGAAGGTAGTTGGTGATGTACCGCTGAAGGTATGAAGGCTGCTTCGTGTTCTAGAGCTATATGGGTTGTCGTTTTGTGATGAATAATTCATTAAATTTGTTTGTTCGAGCAATTATTCTGTTTATTTCTCGACTTCTTATGACTGATAAACGGTTACTACTCACAATCAGTTTAAGTAAACCTATTTTTAAGATGGGCAATGTGCTTTCTTTCGATAGTGAAATAAATTCAGCATTGCATGAAAGTAAATTGAGCTTAAGGGTCTTATTATGCCATTAGTATTCTTACTTAATGTGGCATTGTACAGTCCAAAAATGAAGATATCATGAACATTGGAAATTTTTTATTGATGACCAAACTGTCTTAACGAATGCTCTTACACTCTTAATTTGAATTTTAAGACTCGGTCATGGCACTTGTCATAAAGGATTCCATTTGAATTTTCCATGAGGGTACCAAACAGAAATTCAGCATAGATTTTAAAAGTAATTATTTCCATCCATAGATATTCTACTCAAAAACGAATGAAATGAGACGACTTATTTACTTAATAATTTGCATAAAAATAACTAACTTTGAAAGATACTGCGAAACCAGAAAAACGCTAAAGTAGTGAGAAATGAAAGCGATGAACCATGCCTAAGATAGGTCTCCTACATTTCCCCCCGTTTAAATTAAAGAGAGAGGTGTTACTTTAGAACCTCGCTTATAGTGGGAAATTGTCGCGCACCGGTCTTTTAATACATAGTTACCAACTTCTTCAAAACATCTTTGAGTAGCGATATAGTAATTTCCAAAGGTTCAAAGTCTAAATGAGACCCAATCATCTATTTTATGGCACAATTTACATCCTGTGTTTTATATCCATCATGTAAGGGTAATATTGAGCGATCAGCTTTAAAGTATCGTTTTGACAACTAAATTGTTGATCACTCTGCCAAATTTTTGCCTCGAGCGCTATGAATGCTGTGGGATGGAGAAACCAATTGTCCTGAGTGCCAAAGATCCGATTAGCACCGGAGGCTGTGTCATTATCGAAAGTAATCTGCTTTTCAGAAATGTTATATTGTTAACTTGCCACTCAGTATCGGACATAAAACGCAGGTCTCCTGAACACTATTCATATTAAAACTGGGAATTTCAATGCTGCTTTTGAACTGTTTGTGAAGTTTTGCTCATTACTGATTGGGGTGGATTACACGGTTGTTAAGGTTATGCGACTGCAATTACCTTCCCTATCGGTGTAAGGGTTTAGTTTCTAATTTAAGGCACCCTTTTACGGTGCCTAATATACACCAACGCTTGAATGAGTGTTAAAATAATTTTGGCAATCGATCTTACTGTATCAATACAGTCATTTCATGATGAAATATTTAGAAGTCTGATACTAAACTAAAATGAAATTTCGATGCATGACGACGAGGCTAAAAGCATGGGGAATGAGATAGATTATTATATAATAGTAATATATTATAATCGGACTGCGAAGTGGTTCAGCAAAAGGAACTTGCCCCAACCCGTAATATGTGAAATTCATCCTGTGGCTTAACTCAAGGTGAGATGCACCTCTTCTATCCAAACTAACCTTCGGGTTGAATCACAGAGAGAGCGAATAAAGATATGCTATTCCTTTCACTTTTAGATGATAAGATCACCATTCTTTCGTTTCCCGACGTCCATAAACTCTCAAAGAGAGCAATTTAATTTTATTTGCAATTAATATGGCAATTTTCAACACTTTAGTCTTCAAAAACGATGCTTAAAGGATGATCGCTCAAGATTACGCTTATATAATGGATATACAGCCCAGTAAGTAAATTGGGTCATAAAATAAATGATTGAGTCTCATTTATTCCTCGAAGCTTTCAAAATTACCACATCGCAACACAAGGATTTTTCTAAGGTGACCAGAGCGTGAAACTTTTCTTCTTTATGCGTGGTTCTAAAACTTGGGTTAAGGAGTTGTTTGTTACTTATACCATCTTGGTGAACTAAGAGTATGGAAGCATGCCTCTGACGGCGTCCCGTGAAACTCAATGTAGCTCAGAGAGGTAGCGATAAGTGAGGAAAGAGAGCCGAGAAACCGATTATTTTGCTGTTCGTGTTTTTCTTCGGAGCCATCGACATGTGCGCACCGCAAGCACATTGCAGTTCGCCCATCAAGGTATCATTAGCGCCCGGTTAAAAAGCAGTAAGGCCTCACTCTCGCCATTTACGGCGGACTCTACGAGGGGTGAAATAAAAGCGAGAGGGAATCGAAGCACGCGCCAGATTGTTAAGGGATCAAGTGGCCGTGCGTCTGAGCGATTGAGTTAATTGAAAATCTAGGAAAGTGTTGATTTGACACGAATTTACAGAAAACCTTAATGAAAGCCATTACTCAAGCGTATCAATGATCTTTTCCCGACGATATCTCAATAAAGTTTTTGTATTGAAACGCAGTACTGATTTGGTATCTGAATATTCTTTCTAAGCTTGAATACCTTGAGATTCGTGTTATTTGAGCCTATTTGACCAATTAAAAGAGTTACTTATCTATATCTGCATAATAATCTGCGAGCCACCTCTATAGTATTTGTCATGGAGATGATCAATCACCAGCATTCAGCATGCAAGAGAATTATCACACGCACACCACACGGTCATAAAAATGCCACGCATACTAAAAAATGATACTTCCACACACATGCGAAGGCAAAACTTGTCATCTATGTACGAAAGCAAAATGCCTATGAAGCTAAAACATTCTGCTATAAAATACGGTTACATTTATTACTAAATAAATTACTTAAGGTAATAATCGAAAGCTACTCTTAGGTGAAGCACTAAGATAAAAATTTGAAAATGATAAACTAGTGCGATATTTTATTCCTGGTTCGCTACAAAAATGAGTCAAGGTACGAGGTAATGACTTAAAATTACTACTAAAATGGCAAATTCTTTATACTTTTGTAGTTGTTTTTAGCAAATGGTTTTTACACATTGAAAATTTTAATATGCTTAAATTTTTCTCCTTAATGGGCTAGTAAATATTTTTTTCACGACAGCATGGTATTTTACAAGTGGATCAAGGATTTCTTCCTTGTTGCCATTATTTTTTCCAATATTGCTCTCTGCGCACGTTTCACTTAATTATCCACATCAAGATGTTTTTCTGATGGCTGCAAACTAATTAGCTGTCCACTAGGCTGCTGCAGTTTATTTATGTCTCTCTAGAATTCTCGGGGCAAAATATTTTCCTCTATTCTTCACAGAATAACTTCGTGTTCCATCAGTTTAGGGTTGACTACGTTTTATTCTATAACGCAGTATATTTCCACTCCCTCAAAATTTTATATGTGTTCATAGTTACTGAAAATTATTAGTGGAATTCTTTGAATAATATCTTGGATGTTTAAAATACCTAGTTGACCAACTATTCTAAATTAAATATTAATGCTTTATTTCTCTTTTAACAATGCATCCATATATCCTGATAAAATCGTTTTGTCGACCATTATGGCGCTCATATTGAACTTTGTATCTATTCATTAAACTATCGATTGAATAATTCCCGTATTATGTTTTTCAAATCACTATAATTATCAATTCTAGACCAAAGATGATGTTTACAAGCTGCACCACTTTTAGTAGCAATTGAGAGCGAGTTTGAAGCTCTTCTTGTATTGTTCCCTCCCTTACAGCACATGAAGCATTCACGCATATACTAAAACTACACTAATCCTCCAAGTTACAGCGCCAGGGATGTATCACGCATGGGTAGGCACCCATTATTTGCCAACTCGGTTACTATATTGTGACATACTTCTGACACAATTAGTCACGGGAAAGAGAAAATTTCTGCTTTTCTGACATACTCTCCACGCATGATATATTGACCTTTGACCCGAGCACCCAACCTTTCATGCGGAGGATTCAAATCGTTTCGGAACAGCAGTATAGCACAAGCCGACCGGGACCATGGTTGTGGAGTGAAGGGAAACCTCCCACCACCACCACGGTCATGATGGATGGCGCTCTCGACAGAAATGCGTACGTGCCAGACGGACCGTGATGCGCGAAGGGGTGGACGCAGCACGGGGAGACTTCAACGCGTGCATTCTTATGGGTCAGCATAGGAGTTGCATGAGGAGGTCGGGGGATGCACAACCGAGGAAAAAAAAATTCTCGACGAGATCGCCCGACTTGATTTCAACCCTCTACTCCATTTCGCGAAAGCGGTGAAAATCTGGCGTAAAGTCCCCACGTCCAGACCCCCTCCCCACGCTCCAACCCCGAAGACTGCCCATGGGGGGTGTGATATGGGGCACCAAGCCCCGCGGGGATGGTGTCAGGGGTCTTGGGAACGGAATGAGAGCGGTGAATGAGGGATAGGATTGCTTTCCCCGCGACGATGCACTCATGGCCATACAAAATGCCGCCTGCACGGGAATGCGAAAAGTGACCTCGCCCTCGTCGAGGTGGTACTGATGCGTTTCCGTGATGCGATTAAATTTGTGTTCCTAAATTATAGCAGGCAAATAAAAACTTGTAATGGACTATGTAAAAAGCTCTCGGTACTGCCGCCGGGTAGGAACTGGAATGTTGCCGATGCACGAACGACATGGCCATCATCTTTAGGAATAATAGGCATTCTAACTTGACTATCATGCCCGAAGACGATGGTAAAGTCGATCGTCAAAACGTCGACAGCATTTCAGTTACTAGTACAATAAGGAGCTTTTTCGCTATCTATTTTCCGTAAAAGCACGTAATAATTCGTGATTTGTGGTAAAATTTACCTAAGATATTTTGCAAACTAATTTTTCGTGGAAAATTGTCCCTTTCAGAATTCCTGATATAAAACGTAATACATATATCAGGAAATAGATAATACAAAAGCACATATACTATGACGTCCACCAGAACATTTCTTAGGTTTACGAAGAATTAAGAAAGCTAATGGGAGAAAATTAATGCACAAGGTAAGAAATCTCTCTAAAAGCAAAAATCATATGCCTTGAATCATTCAAACCCGGATTCCTCGAATATTACATAATCTCATCGAGTACCTTCCAAAGTCTCATGCAAAAAAGAAATGCACCAGGAATTACTACGTGAATGAATGCAGGCGAGAGTGCGTTAAATATAATCTGTACAGTTCTGCAAAAACAAATTTGTAAAAATGTCGAACTCTACAGGCCAATTAAAAAAAATAAAAATTAAGTGAAGAGTCCAAAGCTGATTAAGAATTTTAAGTGTAAAAAATGAGCAGATCGTAACAGTCATCAAGTAAAATTTCCTAGCTTGTATTGCCAAAAAATTAACATTTATTATCAAATATTACTTGGAAACACCGAAGTCAGCCATGAAAACTAAGGATACTTGCACTTTCAAAATGTTTAAAAATGTCTTGAGACTTCAAGCTACCGAGGAGAACGTAATTACCAAGGAATCTATGACACTTAACTATTTTATAGAGACTGTGCTTTTCCTTATCCTTGAGAGTTACTGCGGAAGATAAATCTAACGGCTGTATAGCAGTGAAATGATTATATTTCAACCACTTTATATAGTGTGACGTAGGATCTTAAAATTATTATGAAGCACTGCAGGAACAAGTGACTTTGTGCGAGTCACGCGCAAGGGTGCAAAGTTTAATACACCAACGGATGAATTTGACCATGAAAAAACATTTGACTTAGCCGGGACATACGGGTGTCCCATTTATCTTGACCACCAGAAATAACTTTTTGTCCAGATATAAATTCAAAAATGTGTCAAGCAAATGTTCATTATCCGTCAGGGGGACATTAATCAGCATGATTGCCTTCCTCGTGGCTTTGTTAATTACAAAGATATGAACAGCGGTATGTCTTTTTTAAATGGCACCCTACATTTTTTATTCGGCATTTCATTTCCTCTCATAAAGACTTATTCAAAAATGTAGCACAGTGGACCATTAACATAAACAGAACGTTATGACAGCATAAGATACTCGTCCACTTACTGGAGTTAGCAGTAAACAAGTGGCAAGCAAGTCAAAACATAACACAAAAGTCACTTTGAGCCCGGGACCACAACCGCGTCCCCGTCTAGTGCGCCATTTAAAAAACATTCCGCTATTTATATTTTTGTAAATAACAAAGCTACAAAGAAGGCAATCATGTTGATTACTGTCCCCCTGACGGCTTATGAACATAAATTTTTGACAAATTTTTGAATTTGCATCCGGACAAAAATTTATTTCGGGTAGTCAAGATAAATTGGACACCCTGTATATCAAATATTTTTTCATGGCGAACTTCATCCGTTGGTGTATTTAACTTTGCACCCGTGCGCGTGACTGCGTAAAAAGTCACTTGTTCCTGCAGTGCTTTGAAATTCGTCGTCGCTGGCCAGCGACAAATTAAGGGTTTTTCACCCCGACAGTGTCTAGTAAGCACGACCCTCGCCACATGTGCCACAATGTGGACTTGCGACGTCAACATCTTGTTCGGTAAAACCCATCCCGAAGTTCGCTCTGAGAAAATGGCTTGATGGTGTAACTGGCTAACACACCTGACCGGCAATCGAGAGATACCGGCTAAGTCAAATAAATATTTTTTCATGGTGGACTTCACCCGCTGGTGTATTTAAAATTATTATGGATTAAGAATATGAAAGATTTCTGAAAGGACATTTCAAGAGCAACCCAAAATTATTAAGACATTATTTTCATTTCCTGGGAGGAGGAGGACATATTTCGGCACGATAAAATTCAGCACAGGAACATTTGGTGGATAAAAGAGAGAGAAGGTTAAATTTAAGGATATCAATTAAACCTGATGATGAATACCAGGAGCTAATAAGATAGAATAGAACCTAACGGACAAAAATGAATATATGTCGATAATGAGAGATTTGAGATTATAACGCCAATAAGAATAGATTCATATAGTGTAGAAGAAGTTAAAAATATTCATATAGTGAAAATATCGTTGCGTGATGGATGATTATAAAAGTAATGTAATACATTAATTATATCTCTTATAAATTATATTTTATTTATAATGACTTTCGTGGTCAAACATTTGAACTTAAATTGGTTTGATAAAACTCATTTATTTACCTCTACTTGACTGATCCTTCGTCTTCTGAGAATTACTAAGACTCGATGTTTTTCAAACCAAACAATTTAAAACATTAAACGGATATACATTGACGTCAACAGAAGGACTGAAATTTGTCTGGTATACTTTCCGGTCTTGTGTTGCGTCAGACGGAATACCTTCCAGGCCGTAAGATGACCTCGGACTGGCTTACCAAGGTCATTTCATTCGCATACGCCACATCCTCGGAGGCAACATTTCATTCTCACCGATTATTCGTGGGGAGATCCGCATGAGCCAAGAAACCATGGGCCAAAGATGATGGTAAAGTTTTACTGCTCAGTGGGAGCCACGAAACAAGATCCCGAGAAATGCGGCATTTGCATTTGTAACGCATGTTATCCTCCACCAATTTTGTCGTTAAGCAAACATGTAGCAGTGAGCCCCATGACAGACACCTTGACCGTAAATCAACGAAAGATTCTTTTCATAAATTGTAAATAAATGACCTTAGCCTTTAAAGATAACAGCGTGTACAATATTTAGAGTTCATACAGCAACAACAATTAGAGGCTGACAAGGAACATGCTTGCTGTCACGAAAATTTCTTTTCCGCCGATGTAACGGCTTTCAAGTTATTTAGCATTGTGTTCGCACAAACATAATTGGAGCCAAAAATAGGGAAATGGTTCACAAAAGTCAGCTCGGAATTAAAACAGTGCTAAGCTAAGATATGAACCGGCCTAAAATCTCAAAAACACAATGAATAGTGTTAATTGTTTTTTTAGTTTTTGCTTTGGCTTTAGTAATTAGGAAAGTTTTAAAGGAATTGATAGATAACTTGATTTTTTAGCATTATGATATAAATATAATTAAAAGACCAATTTTAATATATACCATTTCACATCAATGAAAATTATAAAAGAAATAATATCCATCTTTCATAGATTTGTTGTAAATTATTCACACTTTTCACGTATAATTTCATTGAACACAAAAAATAGAGCGAGGCAATTTTAATGGAAAACACTCAACTGGTGATAATGCATACAAAAAAATACTCATTGATCTACACAGGTGCTTAACAATAGATAAGGGCTAAGGAATTTATTTTGTGAGTGGTATATGTTGGTAATGATGTCTGGTATTTATAAGTATTATTTGTTACTCTAATCCCATACACCTGTAACTTTAGTGGATGCATGTTATTCAGAATGAGTCAAAGTAAGAAAAAGACGTCCATGATGCGATAATTAACGTCAATATGTAGTAAAATGGTAATATTTATGCAGTTTTTCAAATTATAATAATTTTGTATATCGTTATCAATTGCCTCTTGCTCTTCCAGAGACACTTTGAGCAAGTATGTAGAAGTAAAGCTATCTTGTCAAAAATGTTACTCTCATCCAACTTCCACCTTAATGTTTACTGCCAAGTTCAAAGTGGAATTTAAGTTTACTGTATTCAGGAGATTTACTTGAAAGGTAGTAAAATAGTAGATACCATGTAAACTCATATCTTACCCTAATAGATCAATATCAACGACAGAAGCTAAATGGGATAGAGGCAAATAGAAGCGCCATACACCTGAATACAGGTGGGAGAAGAAGCAGGGCGCAGGACAATAAGATGGTGAGTGCTTAAAAATAACCAATATTTTCTATGGCCCATTCACTGCGGGGAAATATAAAAGACCGTTAGCTTCAGCACAGCAGATGGGACCAACTAGGGTTGGTCGCCACCGCCAGGCGAGGAGAGAAAAAAGATGTTCTGACGCGGCCGTTTCCCCGCCCACGATTGGGGCCTCCTGAGTTTCTGAATTAAACAAAAGACAGCAGAGAACGTTAGTGGAGACTTAGAGGGGGTGAAGGGAATGATCCATGGGCCAAGAGGAAGGAGTGGAAGTGGAGGGGAGCGTTTGTTCATCCGGGAGAACGCAGGAGTCTCATCCATGAGGAACGTCCGGGTCGTCAATTCCCGTGGGTCCTCTCCATTCCGAGTCGCGGGGCCCAAACACCCCAACCCCCGCTCCCGCCTCACCGCAGTCATATCTCGTGATTTATACCAAATCTTTTGTTTTTTGAGCCCGCTTCGCTCCTTTACTTTTTGGAAGGAAAAAAGAAGTCGCCCATTATGTTTCTCGAGACAAGGAGACGCCTCCGCTCTCATATTTATCGCCGAAACGCGATACGGAGAGAGGAAGAGGGAAATAGAAGAGAGTGCGAGGATACGGTTGCGAGGAGGAGACGGGAAAGGTCGGGGACACAAATTTACGGCCCGAGGAAAGAAGCGCGTCGGAGTGCGCGTATTCCGACTCGATGGGGGCGGAGTGGGAAGGGGAGGGGAGGCGATCGAGGGGGAGGGTGAGGGATCCGCGGGGCGTGCCCACCCTCTATCGAGACAACCCTTCCTCCCTCCCCCCCACGCTCCCGAGGACACCGATTGAACTCTCCTATTCACCCCGGAGATTTGAACGCGCGGCGTTAACGCTCGCCTGAGGCGCCTGAAAGACTCGGCACCACTACGGGCCTATACCGGAGGTGATAAGAATGATATGGTAACTAAAGACATCCCATACCAATATGGTACCACAAACACAGTTAATAATATCAATTTCACGTAACATGGCCTACCTGGCCCCAAAAGAAAAACATCCAATCCAGGAAAACTTCAGGAAGATAGAATTTTCGAAATCATTCGTTAATAATCACTACATATCATCATATGACACCAATCAAACTCTCCTTAGCACAAAGTTTTGAACACGAAGTGTTCCTCACCTGGGGATACAGAACAAGGCAGCACAACAATAGGTCTTCACCCATGGCAGTGTGGAAGACCCGGCCCCAAAAGAGCCACTTTCATGTTTGCAAACCTTCATAGTATGATATCTGTTTAAATAACTCATAAATAACCGCATAAAATGTTGCATTTTTCATAGATTCATATTAAATGCTTCGGCCTTAATACTATTGACATTGGCTTCGATGGCAGCAAAAGTCCTACCAGCTAAAATGAAGGCCTTGGGCGGAACACCGATTCATTCTGATTCCTCACCATTTACTGGAGCCCCGACGCCAATGAAAACACCGACTGTCTCTCGTTGTCATCCCGGAGATTTAAATTCACGGTGCAAGAGCCCATTTCGGGAGCTAAAACTGTACGGCACCGTAAGGGTTCTCAAACTCAAGTAGTTAAGCTTACTTGAAGCCTTAAGTTACGGCAAAATGTATAAAATACTTCAAATAGCGATAAATCTTTAAATTATTGGCAATTATAAAATATAAAAATATGTGACGTAAATTTCAATTGTCTTAAATGAACCAGCACATTTGTCCATTTGACCATTCCGGCTCCTTTACCACTACACCAATGCTCCAGAGGAAATATTTTCTATTTCCTTTGTATCAGAGGTTCCATTAATTTGAGGTTGTAAATACCCTTCAGTGTATGGCGACAACGTTTTGGAATAAAATTATCCCTTAGTCCTAGTTCTACATAATTTTATGATCGATTTGCTCACTGAAGGAGAAAAAGAGATGACAGAAATTTTCTCGCCAAATCACCCTCAACTAATCCACGTCAAAAAGGCCGTAAATGATCTCAATGTTTGCTTATTCCTTGCGGTCAATAACAATATTTTTCCAATATAAAAACATTATACCCACCAGGAAAATGAGAGCATGGTGCACATGCTACTAATTTATTACCAACCAAAAATAAGGAAATAGATAAGGTACATAGTTGAGCGATGTATTTATTTCATATACGACTAATAATGTCATGAAACTTTATTTTTTTATCCTGATAGTTTTCTGAAAACTGATTCATTCTAACCTCGTATTTATATTATAAATATTTTCAGGTGTTACTTCATGGAAGTTGCCATTATTCTTAATGAAAAAAACTGAAAATCCACACTTACCCCTCCACTCAGATTCGCCACAGATTGCATTTTACTTGGAGATGGTATTCAAGAAGTCATCTTAAGGAATCTAAAGCAATCTTAAGGAAATATGCCAATAAATTATAAGTTTGCAAACGTCACACCGATATTCAAAAAGGGAAACAGACATGATCGAGGGAATTATCGACTAATACCATTAACATCGATTATTGGCAAGATGTTGGAAAATATCATTGTTAGCAATACTTTGACTTTCCTGGACAGTCAAATCTTCCTGCATTGCTATCAGCACGGAATTTTGGAAAGGTAGATCATGCGAAAGACAGCTCGTGCTCTTCCTTCACGAAGTTTCAAGTCCGGCGAATCAAAGAGACAACCTGACACATAATTTCTAGATATTGAGAAAGTTTCGACATGGTACCCGACAAAAAAACTCTTATACAAATTGAAGTCATGCGGGTCGAACAAAACAGTAGGAAACTGGATTGGCATATTTTTGAGCGATCGTAAGCAAAAAGTAGTTTTTGAAGGAATTAGCACTGATGCAGTTAAAGCGAAATCAGGTGTTTCATAGAGAGGCGTTATTGGCCCCCTTTTGTTCACTATGCCATTAAATGACCTTGACTCTCAAAGTAGTATTAAAATACGTTTAGTTACTCACAGCGTGACGCTGTCATCTATCGAAAAATTAGTGATCACTCTGACTATAAAATCATTATATTATGAATACCATTGTATTTGAGCCATCTTCATGCGTAGAGCCAAGAGTAAGGACCAGAACTTAATCTGACAAAATGCACGGCGGTGTATTTCTGCGTAGATTGTTCAACTATCCCCATATATATGTTGCAGATGGAACATAAAGGTGACAGATGAAGTGAAATACCTGAGAGCTACGATAACTTAGAACATATCGTAGAACGCAATTTAAAAAATTGGTTTTTGTGGTAGAGTCTTAAAGAAGCTAGGATTCGTCAAGCGTATTGTGGGAAGATTTTTGGACACACAGAAAGAGTTACACAGATTAAAAAAATTTAGAATAGGAACCGCTAGAGACTCAAAGGCTCTACGCTACGCTTAGAATGATTGAGCAATTAATGACAGAAGATATCTTTCAGAGTGACATGGAGAGCATCATATTGGAACCTCACTATATTCCCTGGTCCGACAGAAACGATAAATTGAGAGAGATATTTTTTCCGAACTGATGGGAATGGGATTTCGTTTTTTCTATAAAAAATAAAGAACATAATCAAATTCTGAGTGTATCTTCAAAAGCGCATTTCTCTTTTATTTCTTAATGGCTGTTGCCCTAAAACTCTCCATCGTACCCTTATTGAGGTGGCTTGGCAGGTGGTAGGCAAATGTAGATTTAAATTAAATATTTTCCAATCTGGATCTGGTAGATCAGTGGAATTACCTTGGCCCTAGGTGGAGTTTTAAATTGTGTTTATTATAAACATGTATATTCACTTATGTCGGATTAATGTGGCTAAATGAAAGTGTAATAGAGGATATAAGGCTTTCAAAATAATGAGTATGTAATAAATTATACGCTTTAAGTACGAAGCAGGATTAGTCAAAGGATATCTGCTGTACGAGCAAGGTATCACGACGATGATACGAGAAGCTGATCCTACATATAAAGGTTTTTTTATGATGTATGATTATAATGTTAAATAATCTATCACTTGCCTGATTAGTCAACGGATCAGGAAATTGCGAGAGCTTCGGTGGTGCAAATAGTACATAATTTAAATAGGCAAGTGACGGAAAGTTTGTGATTTCGTAAGCCTCCGACAGAGTGACGGCTCTCTCAGCGATCCGCCCACACAGCCTACGTCAACATTTTTCCCTTGGGCGGGTGTCTCTCCATTTGTGCATGGATCGAATCGAAGAGGATGGAACCAATGAGGAGTCCATTTTCTTCCCTGGAGAAAACATAGGTTGAGTAACCGACAATTCCGCCTTTCAGTGACCCCGATGTAATGCCGACTCCAGCTGGCGTCTATCGTCATTCGTATAAGCTCACATGTGTACTCTCATATTCTGTTTAAAATTTGTCAGCAATCTTAAATACATTGAAATAAAATTGCGACGTTATGTCACTTATTCTAGAGAAGGTAGCTTTTGATAGAATTGACCATAGTATTCTAACAAAAAAAACTAGAGGTCTAGAGCGTCAATTGTAAAACATGACAGGGAGGAAGCAGATAGTAAAAGTAAAATTCATTTTCCAATGACTTATTATTTAGAATATTCAGTTGTAACTAAATTTGTGTTGAGGATATTTATAAATAAAATGTCCTACACATAATAAGTATTTGATGAAAAGTGAAGACATCAATCAAAGACATAGGAGTGACCCGTGACTCATCCAGTTTTTCAATGAACACATTTAGAACTTTAGATTGTGAGTAATGAGAAGTTTCTAACTGATTGCAAGGGACACTAAGGAGTCTGAGTCCCTAACCTAAGGACGTAAAATTTACGACTTGGTTGTCTTTTACAAAATAACTTGTTGAAACTATGTCTGTGCAGAAATACTTAGCTCAGAGTATCAACTGATATCACTAGATCGAGCCACGAAATTTTCCCAAAACTTCTTCTCAAAATAATATTCTTCTAATCGTCTTCCTCCCAGAATTCAGAGATAAGGTAATTTATATATGAATTATAATAATTTCTATATTTTAGCACAAAACTTTTGTACGCTAAGCGAATAACATACTCGCCTTACGTTTCATTTCTTTCGTAAGCTTCAGTGTCAGAGTGTTATACCTTTTTCTATATATTCCGAAATGAGATCACAATGACTCTAAATCGTTAACACTTTGCATATAATGTTTATACTTGACTTGTACTTTAATTATAATTATTAATTACAACGTAATCCTCTCTGCAAAAATATATATAATCGCATGAACTATAGTACTACAAAATATATGGATATTAAAACTTAACTGAACAAGAGATAAATTCCAAATAGCTGTAAACCATGAAACACTTGCATTTGAAGCTTGCAGACGTGTAATTTATTCAGGATACTCTATAAATAAGCATGTCGAACAATTAGAATTTGGAACGGAAATATGTGTTTGGGTGTTAGTCCCATCAAAATCGCAACGTGAGAAAGATTTTCAATGCCATACTAAGAAAAAGAGGAATAGTACGCCATAAGGAAGATATTATACCCTTAATTATCCACTTAATAGATTTTTCAGCCTCGTAGCTTTGTAGTTGTTTTGTAAAATAAATATCATCTCAGACTTAATCTGTTTTCTCGCAAGAATAATGCGAGATTTAACACTGAATATGTATGGTTTCGTCTTACTTTAGCTGAAAAGTTTTCTCATAGTAAAAGATTCATGTAAACTATTAGGAGTTACTGCATATGAAATATTTTTTAATTTAAATTTCTCAAGAGATTCTCTACGCGAAGCCTTAAACTGGTTCAAACTTATTGACGAGAATAAAAATCGTCTCTGTATAGTTCCTTGCACAAAATGAGGCACTGCCGCAACAGGTCGTGCATAAAGCCATCCCTTAAGTTTCATCGGCGTGTAAACCCTAGCGCATTATACCACTGAAGAATTTTCCCTCCCCCTATTCACAATAAATACTAAAATCCTGGAGGAGATTCATTCTGAATCGTTACCGTGGGCATATTTTGATGTCATGAAAACGTATTAGCTCATTTGTTCAAACACCACCATAATCTGGGAACAAATAAATTTTTTTCCGAATGTACCGACTCCACCGACTTTTAAAGCAGAACGCGCCGTCTCATTTTTATTTTCGGATGGACAATTGGCAGGGTTTCTTGACGCGTGAGACCGCTTTCGGACGCTCCTTTTGCCTTTCCTCGATTTCGAGCACGACCACAATTTTGTCCCGGATTAAGCTCGAACGATTGAACACACTTGAAGATCGTGAGATTGGGACACACCCAAAAAAAGAACGGAACGGAGAGGGAGAGAAGAAACGAAATTGTCTGGATTTTGAGGGTAGGGGTGTAGAGGGATGGGGGGAAAAAGGCACCACAAAGGTTTTTTCCATCGGAATTACTATCGATTTATTTTTTCGCCCTCCCGCCCAACACCCGAGAGAGAGAGAGCAAACCCGATTTGTCCAAATCCCCTCACCGACCATCAACCAACTCCCCATTGCCCTCTTATAACTGACTCCCTTCCTCTCCCACCTGCCTAGCCCAATTCCCCGGCAATCCCACAAAAAGTCCTCTCAATGCTCACGGTAAGCACCTAACTCTCTGTCCCTCCTTACTCCCTGTCCTCCTCTTCCCCACCTCCATCTCCTCTCCTTCCCGAAATCCCCTAAGAGCAAGCGCCCCCATCCAAGACGCGAGAGGGACGGACGCACATGAACGGGTCTCAACCGCTCCCATTCCCGGCTCCCTCGTAATCCCTCATCCGACAAACGGCTGTCACGGCCCGGGGGAGTGGGAATTCTCTTCAACCGCAGATGGGATGCATTAAGGCGACCGTCTTCGCCCTGTCACGCTCCCCCCCTTGTGCCGCACCCACTCTCACACCCCCGGACGTTCCTCCACGTCACCGCGCCACACCACACCGCGTCCTTCGCCAAATTTTTAGGTTTACATGCTCACTCACAATACGATTGGAAGTCCCTAGTCCCTCAACGAAAAGGCAGTTTTAGGTGGTGGAGATGATCAATTAGAGCTTCGGGATTCACTTTGTAGAAATAGCAAGCATTCATTTCAAAACATATATTGTAGTGTTTCATAGTTCAGGAGTAGACTTTAAAGTGTGTTCTAAAATGAATTTATTGGAGTTAGCAAAATTTCATCGGCGTAAGTTGGAGCGGATGAAAATTATTTTAATTAAATCTAAATTATTCACAAATTATCTTCTCTAACCGATTCAAATTCACTATTCCTGCTTACAAAATCCATTGAAGAGCCATGAAACAAGCAAAGACACATGAAACATGACTAGGACGGAATCCGCAGACCAATGCCTTACGAACTCTGCATAGATTCCAATGTCAGCATCCAGAATAGCGTACTGCAGTGCTTACTAGCAAAAAAACATAAAGGTATGTGGTTTAATTCCCGGTTCAACAGAGATTGGATATTTTGATGCTTTCGTGAAAACGGTTGTAAAAACCGTATTAAGTATTAATAGAAATGGAGAAAATATTTATTTCATACAAATTTCTAATTCAACGATTGGTGATAAAATTTGAGTTATATTTTCAAGGAATTGCAATCGAAATTCCCACATAGGCTTTCATTCCGCAGATGGTCGATGGTTAGCAAAATTATTGATTGTAAACAGAATATATCTTTACGGTAAATACTTGTCATGGAACTCATGACAACTCTTGAATTATGAGCAAAATGAGTATAGGCGCGTTTTTATTTTTTAATTCTGTGAAAAATTAATTGGTCAAATCTATTTTTTCATGAAAATGCAGCATCGATTGCTGATATAACTTGAAAAATTATTATTAAAAAAACGTTTACATTGAATCTGACATTTCATGCATATTCTCATTTGATTTTTAACAAATATGGATGCCATATATGAAATATCTATATTAACTTAACAAAATAATTAAAAAGTTTTTCATTTGAGATGTTTACTCGCGATGAAGCCTTCTAGAAGAAAGCAGCAGGTGTACTGGAAGTCAAGTCAATGCAGTGATATGATGGTATAGGTCCGCGGTTTCATTCCTAGTTTATGTAATTTTATTTCTAAAGATAATTTCATAAGGTGAAATGCTGTGTTTTCATGCGTTCTGGTCATTGTTTGGAGTATGTACAAATTAACCAACATACGCCCTCGATTTAATAAAAACGCTAATGAATACCAACTTGTTCTTTTTAAGCAAACACAATGTTTACAATGAAAAGATCACGTACTTTCCACGTTAGTCAATGACTGCGATTCCTAAAAATTACTGAGAGGAAGAAGAGCTGTGTGAACATATTAATTAATCATCCGAAAATTATGATCATAAATCATTCAATAAACTGTCTTCCATAAGTATGAGGACGTATCGGAACTATCACTATCCATACAATGCAATAGTTCCGAAAGAAGGTATGGCCGGGGATGACATAATTCTTGCTGCATATCTCATTTTTATAAAATAAAAACTGCAAACTATAAAGTAATTGCAAACTTAATGAAATATGCAATTAAAAGCACTGCACTAACGTTCTTTTTGAGGTGATTGTTTTTTTTAACTGTATCCAAAGTGCAATATCAATAGGTTTAATGGACGAAACAAAGAAAGACTGCAAAAGTAACAATATCCTCATAAGTATAACAAAGAGAACGTTCTCATACAAGGAATTATTACTCAATACTCAACCCAGATAATACCCCGTCATTAAAACTAGATAAAAAATGATGAAAAGGCAGCATTGAATATACTGTCTAAAAGTAAAAGTCTGAGAAGTTGCTTTTACATGGGCTACAGCACTATTCTAAAATTTAAACTATAAGCACAGAAAATTTTAGCGATAGATGGCAAACGTAAGTCAAGGAAATATTTCTATAGTATTTATTGCATATCGATGAAATCTTTTCGTTGAAATCGCCGCCAGTACAACTTATATTATATTTCTCCACATGAGAAGCACTAATAGTGAATAAGGAACATTTCATGGAAAGAAGAGATGAAAACATAAAAGATGATAAGCCGAAAATAAGTTTTTTCACGATACATAAGAGGCACAAATTGTGTTTAACACACCAAAATAGGAATATACTGATCCTTAGCGAAGATATGCTGACAATTAAGGACGGGAGAAGCACAATTCCCTCAGGTTAGCCGAAGACAGAATAATTATGAGGTCAGTAAATCATTGACGCGATTTATTTGTATTCATCGCCATGGCGTATGGTGAGGCGAATATGCATAAATGTCTGTGAAGGAGTGATCAATCTTAATAATAAGTACGTTGAAGTAGCTAATAATCCATGGGTGTGTAGAAAAATGTATTAACAGTAATTTTGGAAGAAATTTTCACGTTTTTTACAAGCTAACAGTAGAAAGGGAATGGCTCCCTCACCTATGGGACGTTCTCAGAGAATTTTTGCACGAATGTTGCATACTTGACAAAAAAAAAACACCGATATCATCATGAGGCCGAGAAATTGGGTAATGAATTTGTATGAGTCGCGGGTTGAATATTTCCTTCGAAGGTGGCCTCTACTCCACCGTCGGATTGAATGTAATTGATAAAGTTAAATTTTCATTATTTCGGTACTACGGTGTTAATTTTCAGCGTGTCTAACATTCAATTAAAAAAATATTTCATGAACTCTCCAGAAGCCTAGCGTTTCTCAAGGGCTTTGTCAATCTTAAAGTTGACGCAAGGGTAGGTATGATTGTGGTAATTACATTTATCACCTGGATCTCATATGGCTCAAAAAATTTGAACTATTTTCGATGTTTACTCAGTTTTTTGAAGCCTACTCAAAAACATTATTACTCAGACTGAGGCCAATGAGGAGAATCGCATCTTACATTCTGAACAGCTGTAAAATTGCCTTAGGTATTAAAGATCCTTGATATCATTGCGGTTTGCGCATGGCCTTGCTGTCATAAAATGAATTACCTGTAATGATTGTAAACCGCAACACTCATCCCGATTGGTATTACGCGCCTATATTAGTCATACGTTGATGTGAAGATAAATTAAATGGAAGTTCTGACACCTATGAAGTAAATAAACGTGAAAATTCTTTTTAACTATCCCTGTATGGCAATGTAGACCTTCTGGGGGACCTTTTAGCGGCATGGAAACGGAAATACGACGCATCATTCCCGCTCAACAGGTATTTTTTTGTGACGCTTAGGTTATTTCAAACTTACGGCATCATAAAGAACTATTCTCGGTATATAAATCAAGCTCTCTTCAATATTGGTATGAAAGTGAAATTTAAAAATTTTCCTCAGTTATTCGTCAGATGGAAATACTTTGTATGTGAAATGCGGATAAAAGTAGACAGGATTGCACTTTATATTCCTTTTGGATGACAATATTAAAGTGCATGTTTTGGACGAGTCGAGGCAAAAGGCAAAGGACGGTGAAGTGGGGGTTTTGCATCCATCTAATGACAATTACTGCATTTCTTGGTGGAGCCTATGGAAAAATATCTCATTTTCACTTATTGCATCATCCCTATAACGAAGGAAATAATCGTAAAGAATTTTTTAAAGTGATTTATGAACATTTTTGCAGAGGAATGAGTCGAAGATCTTGATATGAGACCAAGAAAATAAAAAGATAGATAAAACTAATGATTACTTTTTAAAAACAAAGCAGTGCACCATATATATCCCTAATTTTGAGTGAAGCGTTTCTCACCGAAAACTGTTCATTTCAATGCATACTTAAAAGGCGTAGTCGACGGCAAATTGAAAAACAACTGCATTCCAACAGGAAAATATGAAAAAATCCATCGCCAGGTAAATAACGAGCAATAGAATCTTAGCTATTTCTAAGAGTCGGCAGTCGGAGGAAGATATCAACTACCTCAACTTATCGTTATTTGAAGCAGAACCAGGAAGTGTCCTCACGGAGCATTCCACCAATGGCTGGAGAGTGCGAAGGTTCAAACGAATAGAAGGAGCAGGGAAATCATCCAACACGGGGAGTGTACGAAGAATGGCGAACAAAGATGGAGTTGAGCAGGAGAGAATGAGGACGAGAGAGAGAGGAGACCGGGAAACCTGTTTCGTTTTATGGCATGGAGCGAGCGAGTGTTTGAGATGGAGTGAGAGAAAGAGAGGAGAGCGCTTGGACGGAGCTTCAGGAAGAAGTGGAAGAAAAAAAACTGAGAGGTTTAGAGTAGAAGTAAGTTTGAGAAGAGTAGGAAGAGTGCTAGCGACTCTTCGTGTCTTCCATAGGACTTCTTTCGAGGAATGCTGAGATAACCAACACAAGGCGTTGCTGCTACAGCATTCTTTGTGATCCCTACGCTAGGTCTATGTCGCATTATGGACATGTACAGTAAACAAATAAATACAAACATAAACACTCTTTTGTAAATGAAGATTATGTTTACGTGGCACAAAGTGCAAGATAAATAATAAGTTCACTTTTTATGCACGTTGACAAGACACTAATACCTGCGCATGAAGAGAAACAAATTGTGATGAAGTGAATATAATTCGAAGATAGAGCGCTGATGTGGAAATAAAATTGCATCAGAAAATATTTTGAAGTTTGAGTCTGATTCTCAGTCAACATATTTGAATCATATCTTTCAGCCATTATTTCATCAACTAAATAGAGTAGTATGCGTGCATTGATGAGCGTTTTTGAAGAGCTTTTCCTTCTGGCAGAGTGCTAGCGATTACCTGCGTTTTCCATAGGAATTCATCCTAAGAATGTAGAGATAAATGATGCTTAGCTTTGCTGCCAAAGCTTGTTTTTCAATTTCTCCTCTCCATCACATTTTGGTTCTATGGGAATGTGGTGTAATAGGAAGGGAAGTACATTGATAAAAAGCCCAAATTAAACGAAAAATTAAGCGTTAGCGTGGAAGTGAAATAGCAACAAAAACATTTTGAAAAGCACAAATCCGATTCTTGGTTAAAGTTATACTATTTGAATCGCACCCACTTTTTATTCCCTATGGGCTATAGCTGTCTTCGTACAGATAAAAGTATTTTCTATTTTTTTATTCTTCTGGCAGAGTGCTCATGGACTCATCGTGTCTTCCATGTAATCAAAGTTTCTCTATCAAGAAACTTGGATTATATGAAGGGGTAATGGCGGGACACCGATGGTGTGTGCTATAGAGCCGAAACTGAGAAATACCGAAAATATGAGGAGAGCAATTGGGTAGTTTGCGAGGCTAAATTCCAAAAGGCATAATATTTTGGAGCAATTTTTGAGATGTTGTATTTATTTCAAAAGAAAATAGAAACATTTGATATAACAAGTGATATTTTGGATAGAATTTTGGATCCATCAAAAAAGATAATTTCAATATTTAAAAAAGAATAGTTCTATTTCAGCTGTTAACAGACGACAGCATATTATGCAGTCATAGCGAAAAGCAGGTATGTTAGCAGCCAATTCATCGATTATTATAAATAACAGAATGATCTCTGGTATCTAAAAAGAGTTAATTTAGTGACTATAAGAAAATGTAAAACTGAGATAGAACTAATCTCTAAAAAGGCCCTTCTATTGACGCATGACACCTTTGTCGGAGAAATAATCAAGGCAATCGGAAGAATCGCTAATCAAGCTATTCACCAGAATATGAGTACAAGTCATATTTGAAGAGTATTATAAATTAGAAATGCTCAGAAATTTACTAAAAGAATAATTTTTTCTATGATTTTCAGTGAAAATTCTTAAATTAAGAACGAGGAATTTCGCACCATGAACATTTTTTTAGAGCTCCGTAATCATTCAATAGCAGCAATACTACCAATTTTTATGATCACATGGTGTTTTAATGTGTTAGCGCAACTGTAGCACTTATAATAATAGGTCACCCGAAGGAGTTTACCGAGGGCAGAGCAGTTTGCAAGGCGGAAAAAAGAGGTAAATATAATGATTGGCGTAAATATTAACCGTCCGAACAAATCGGAGGCATTCTGATATGCCATTGATGCTGTTGCAGTAAGTTATTTGCCAGTCTCGGGCCTCAAGCGGCTGAGGTCATTTTGTGCCGTTATCTTTAAACTATTAGGCACGTATATCAATGCACGGCACCCACGCCGGAGGCCGAATCCGTGCCTTCAGGTAAGCAACCGATCGAGCAACCCACCTGAATAACCGGGTCTGCATTCTATCTTTAATACCTGTACAAAGCGTGGCACTGCACTTCTCGACGCCAATGCAAGGAGGCAAGTTAGTGAAATATTTTGTGATACTGTTATTAAAAACCGGAGGGGAAACGCCGAGTCAGTGAAAATAAACAATTTGCAAAAAAATACAGTTAAAATTATAGATTCCCTTAGGTTAGAAATGCGAAATGTAAACATGAAAACTGCTTATTTGAACTATGCGTCAAGACCATCTTTCATTATTTATGAGTCGCATTGACAGGTCAACATGGTAAATAAATTTCACAAAATATATGTCATTTGAATATATCGATCTAACAATAAACGATTTTCTTGTTAATGATATTTTCCGATCTTTATTCCGCAAACGCCTTTTGTGAGATAGAATGATTTATTCCCAAAAACTCGTAAAAATTCATTGACCTGTGATTCTTATGCGCTATTTCAAATTTGGAAAAAAAATTCTACGTAGTAATATTTCCCGTTAACTTATAACTTGGTAGGCTGAAACAGCAAAGTGTAGTTAAGGCATCACATTAACTGAGTCTGGTCCATAATTCATGGGCACGGGCTTTTTTTCCCCTCCAAAGTGCTACGAAACACTCATTTTTTCACTTATAAGTTATGGTATATTTATTTATGACCTACAATAATTTCTCTGTAGTACATATCACCCTGATTTTGAGAAACAAGCCGGAACTCAACATGCCGCAACGCTGAGTCGACAACGAAAAATTCGTTTCTATCACTCATTTTTTTTTCTAATCGATTGATAAACTCTTGCCAGAAGTTGGAATTTATTTATCCCGGTTCAATAAACGACAATATTTAAATAGTTGGGATAAAAATTAACAAATTCAACTTATACGTTACTCTTGAAAGTTTCCAGGGTGAAAAATCATTTTGAAATTAATATTCTCCATTTTAGAAAAGGTGGAGACTCAACTTTTAAACCCAGACTAATGAATGCACACGTGCTAATATTTTGGTAACTTGGAATCGGCCAGTGCTCTGAAATAAAATTTTAATACTACTCGGAAAAATGATCTACCTTATCGATTTAATTTTTTTTTGTATCAAGCCGTTAATGCTACTTTAAAAGCAATATACTTCTCTTTTTGATACACGCGACAAACAATATTCCAATAAAATTCACTAACTCTTAATTTACTTTGTGGTATTCCATTATAAGTTTTCCTGGATATCAGACAATTACTTATACCACTTATTTTATGAATAAGTGGTATAAATAATTTTATGACATAAAATAAGTGGTATAAGTAATTGTATGTAATATGTAAATTGATATCCAGGAAAACTTAATATTTCAATGGCTTGAATAAGGAACATAAAAATTCACTTCGTACTTCAATATTTCCCGAACTCTTATTGACATCCTGCTAACGGCAAAACAAGTATTTATGGAGATAATGAGGAACTCGTTATCTGAAGTATTTGTAGGAAAGAGGAAGACCAGGTAGGAAGAAGAATAGGTAAGGGAAAAAGAAAACATTCGGGGGCGGCGCTCCTTGGATGGAACCCTGCCTCATGCACACTCTACCGCACATTCTGACTACCTTATTTAAGTTTTCATCAATAACAGATGCACTTCCTAGGAAAATTGGATTACCATGAAGTCAAATAAAGGGAATGATAACTGACCATTGAATGTGTGGGAAATCTCTGGGGATATAATAAAATTAATTAAATTCAATAAATACATTGTTCTTCACAAAACAACCTCTACGAAAGTTTAGATTACGCTATTATTTAAACATTTTTTAAACACTGATGCATACTTATTTCAAGCATTTTTAGAGTTAAACCGTAAAATCAGGCACACACCATCGAAGCAGATGCGTATTTGTAAACTCCATTGAATCTAATTTTATAAAAAAATACCATTTTTAAGCATTGAATAATATTATGGCCCGATGAAACTTCAAATTTCTCGAATAAATGAAGGAAATCACCTTTCGTGGCACTAACAAGCAATCGAGGAGATAATTTCCATGTTGGCTTCATATGATTTAAGGAAACGTAATGCAATAATCATGTCAATAAGATTTAAAAAAACTTTAGTTAAAATATTCATAATGCAACAATAATTGAAAAAAATTACAGCTAGTAAATAAGAAATAACGAAAGGCAAGAGCCAAAGCCAGGAAAAAATTAGGTATATCGAGCAATTACCAAACAGGAATAAATTCAATGAGCATAAATATTTTCCTCGCCGAAATATAAACGCAAACTTCAAAAAGGGGTCAGTGTGGCTAAATAAAGAATGATTTACTGTTGAAATATAATTTAACCACCATAATTCAGACAGAAATTGACCGACTGAGCGGCGTCCACCGTGAAAACGTTCTCCATTGCTGGCATAGTGAAAACGTTCCCCATTGCTGGCATAGTGAAATCGCTACCCCTAGAACGTTCCAAATACTCCCTTCCAAACGTTTCAACTCATCCAATAGCTACGACCCTAACTATCCCTGCCCCACCTCGCTCACCGTCGGACTCTTTGGCAAACGACCGTCAATAAGGGAAGAGTAAGGAAAGGACGGGGAAATGGGCTGGAGGGAACGCTCCCATGGCACCCTCGGGCTAAAACCGTTTGCGTATCCTCATTCTTCCGTGGGCATCGCGATCAGGTACGCCGATCTCGTGGTCAGGTCGGATTAAAAGGGGGAGTTGAGAGTGCGGACGAGGAAGAGGTTCACCGAGAGACGGAACAATAACATGGGAAGCGGACGAGGAGAATGGAGGAAAATAAGTGAAAAGCATTGTGGCTGGGGGAGATCTGAAGGGGGTGGTTTACCTCCTAGATACTAATAACGAACGATGAGCGGCGGGATATCCCGATGTTCGTGATTTCGATTGCCGCTTCGATTGGTGCACATAGGAGACCTCTGTCCAGGAGGACGATGGGGGAGGGTAGTCGGGAAAAGCGAGAGGGAAGAGTATGGCTGTATGGCATAGGTCGCTACGTCTTCTGCCGGCCGAGAGGAAGGAGTGTCCGGGGAGGGGTGCACGGGGGATGACGCCGATTGGCGGCGGATGGGTGGGGTGAAATAGGTTCCTGGGAGGGAGCAGTAACGCACAGAATGTAAATGGACTTGGTCGCCAATTTCTAACTTTTTTCGATAGTTCCGATTCGAGAATTTGAGACCCATGTTACACCAAGTTTCCCTTTGACAACATCTTAACCAAGTCGCGTTAAAAATTGACAGTAATAAAAGTATTACTGTGGGAATATGAGACATCTTTGCATTTAAAATACAAATAAATAGTTTTATTAAAATTCCGAAACTTATTTTTCGTGGGTCTCAAACTTAATACATGGGTGGGTCTTATACTTACAATGGAAGAATAAAACATAACCATAAGCGTTCTCATTCCAGCCGCCCATCAAACCCATAAATTACATCACGTGATCTCGATCTTCGCCATTTTAACTTGGGCCTCATACCCAGAAGCTGCGATTCGCTCTAAGGTTTGGACTTTAAAAGACACTATCGCCAGACTACAACCATTATATCCATTAAATAACTCATTATATATAGTAATTTTCATTAAATTCAGGAATAATACAAGTCATTTTTTCCAAAAATATGATGTCCATAAGTGCACGAAGCCACTCCTTCTCTATTCAAGGAAACGTATCCCCTTCAGAAATTACAACTTGTGTCCAAAAAGATAATGTTTGCCATTATAGGGTAGAGGGCTCAATGCATCTATGTGCAGAAATCTTATTTTCGTAAAAAGGTTGTCTTTTTATCATTAACTACACGCCACCCCGCGTTGCTCGGGAAGGTTAGTACCCAGAGAAATGCAAAACTTTGAACTACGAAAGCATGATCACATCGCAGGAATTTTATGTTTTTTCTCTGAGCGTTTCAAGAGACCTGCCTACCCGGGGGGTGTCCAACCGCACACGTCGCATAACGTATTGTGACAAACGATAGTGAGAAAAAGACTTAAAGGATGTGTGGAACGCAACCAAAAGTAGCACTACGGGTTTGGGATCATGAGATGCATATTAGTACTAGCTTTGGTCGCAATCCGTGCAGCCGTATGGATACGCTTGGCGGACACACAAACAGACACTCTCTTCTATGTATGTATACATATATGAGCTCAAACTGAAAAAAAGATCTTAAAGCAATGCCTTCAAATCTGATGTGGGGGAAGAACTCAATTAAAGGTCAATATTATTGGCCCAACTCAGTCAGAAACGAGGAGGATTTCTGGGGAGTTGGAGAACGCAGAGAAGTGTGGAGGGAAATACGCCACAATACGCACGACGACATCGCCACACCATGAGACACAGCAACAATGTCAAACATAACGGAGGAGAAAATCGAAGGACTTATCCCCCAAGTAACTCGAAAATTTTAAAGTTGGCTGACTCAGGAGAAGGTCAAAGCTGACTCTGATTTATTACAAAATGGTATAAATTTTATAGGGATTTGCTTGAAATTAGCCAACTGGCAATATTTCTCTCACATCACCTTCATACTAATCCTCCAAGCTAATTTGAAATGACTCGGTTTGTTGGGCAGTAGTGAATCAATCAAACAAACAATTACTACTCATTTGAAAAATTAGCTATCATTAAGGGGAGGCAATTGACATGGGTAATAATTTCTCAGTGAAGGATTCATGGAGAGTGAGGTGAAGATAGAACTACTTAAGGGAGGATGATGATGAGGCATAGGCTCATCATTCAAGTCATATCATGACCTTATTTTCCATGGAAGATGATTTAAATCGCATCACCCTAATGAGAGTTTCTATATGACGGACTATTAAAACTAAGCAACAGCATTCGACCGGAAAGTATTCCCTACTTACGGAATAAAAACTGCGTCACAGAGATACTCGTACGCTCACTCATCCACAAATAATGGGACGGTTCAAGTTTAGGTGAAAACGATCGATTTTCATTCCTTTAAGGTATCTCAATATATATCTACATACTATCCCACAAGCCGCCTGAAAAGGCGTGTGGCAGGGGGTATTAGGACACAAGACGTTTACGCATAAAAAGCTAATGCTCAAACAAAATTATGACTAGCATTGATTAAAGTCCTCTATGCTTCGGCGAAATAAAAAACGAATTGCCATATCTATCCGTTCGGCAAAATTTCTCTCTTAATTTATCACTTCTGTCGGACCTGGAAATATAGTGGGAGTCTAAGATGATGTTCTCCGTGTCGCTCTTATAGATTTCTATTCTCAACTGTTCAAACAATCTAAGCTTAGCGCGATGCCTCCGAGTCCCTAGCGGCTCCCGGCCTAACTCGCTTAACATCTGGGTAACGCTGTCAGTACGCCCCAAGCAGTTTTTGACGAATCATATTCCTTTCTATTTTATTCAGTTTACGGTATTTCTGCACCGGATCCCATATGCTCGCGGCATATTAAAGGTGTGGTCAGAAAAGTGTGAATAAGCACCTTTCTTTTACTTTCTCATGCGAAAATCTTCCCACGATACGCTTGATGAATCCTAACTTCTTCAGGGCTCTGCCACAAATATTCTTTGCATGTGTTCCCCACGATAGGTTCGAATTTCAAGTAACTTATATACATACACCCGGGTGACTATTTCAGGGCCACCCTTGGCTATTCCACTGTTGTTTAACCAGCAATATGTCTCTAGGAACGCTAATTAAAGTCAGGTATTCAAGGATCTCCATTAAAAATAATTCTAGACTAAAGCAATTTTCAAACGTATATTTATTATTATGATTTAAGCAATCAAATAGAAATTTAATCATAAAAATATTTATCCACATGGATACAACTTAATTTTATAAAAATAAATGCTAATAATTTATTGTTCCATTGAAGAAAATATTGAGGCTATCCACTTATTGCATCGTTCAGGTTCAGTCATGATTAGGACAAAAAACGATTAAGTTTTGGTGATTGCATCGAAATATACTAATCCAGAAATTGATCAGAGTGCACGATGGCTAAGACAGTGGTGAACTCTATACACACCTGAAATTCTGGCGTAGGTTTCCGCGGCGTTGCTCATGGTCAGTGCTGATTTTCGAGTTCCTCAGCCGCGTTGGTTGTTTTTGGATGACAACAGTTTCGGGAGCCATCCTGCTCCCGTCTTCAGGTCGAAGGTGAGAAGTTCTCGTTTTTGGCCGCCTTATATGGCTCTGTTCCGCTGCCTGCCGGACGCTGATTGGTCAATACCCTATACACACCTGTTGAAATCGATATTTTGAGTGAGTGAGTGAAAATTATGCCGAAAGAATGGAGCCAGGGCCTAGCCGCCACTAACCCGGTCTTCTCCTTTTTTTCACTTTTTGCACCCTCTTTAACTAATGTTCATCAGGAGTTATTCGCCCGCAGGAACTTTTTGGATATGGATTCAATCCTTCCCATGCAAGTTTGATTTATGCCATTATTTCTATGCTGGATAATCGGTTTCCAAAAATGTCCACAGTGCGGCGATGTGCATGGAGCGATCAAATTGTTTCTACGTTTGCAATTCGGTATTTCGTACTTATGTGCCTCCAAAAAAAAAACAAGGAATCTCCTATAAAAATATTTTTCAATTGAAAGTTGGGTATAAAATTTGACACCACTGAATATAAAAATCAATATTAGTAGAAAGACCAAATTTATAAAAATAGCAGAATAAGAGCAACTTACTCAGCCATGGGTAGACTATTTATTTAATATTGGATTATGTAGCTCTTATATCTGTTGTCTTCATCCACTTTGGCTCACAGTCTTTATTGTATAAACAATTTTTTTGTAAAAATTGTTATTTTTTACTTTCATTCCGTAAGTGCTGCTCTGTATTTTGCAAAGGTGGCCTAAACTCAGATTTTTTCCAGGAGGCTACTTAATAATGTTTGCTAAAATATTTGTTATTGTTATGAGCTTTGCTTTGGGGAGTTATAAACTTATTTTGATTGTTATTTTTGAGAATTATTAAACTTATTGCCATTTTAACTCGCAAGGAATATTTTTGAAAAGTTTTAAATACGATTATTCATATCATCTCGCACATCAGTTTCGGTTAACAACCAGAATTATGGCTTACTTTCCGATGAAATTTAGATCACTCTAACGTAAGCGTCGCGAACGTCGAATTTTTTTAATTCATTTAAATCCATTTTTACGATCATACAAGCAACCCTCCCCCAAGATATTGGCTAGAATATACCGATACGAACGTAATGGCTATAAAGAAATGATTATTTTTTAACGCTTGTGAGGAAATATGGTATTGTTTACGATTTTTAAACTTAAGACCAATTAAAAAATTATTTAAAACTATCTAGTATGAATCTCATCCTTACTTATGAGATTTAATCTTAAGTTTCTTATATCTAGAGCAATATATGGAACAGTTGAAATCGCTAATCGCTAATTTCTGTCCATTGCGTAATAGGTAGGTAAATAATGATAATAATAATTTGTTTTAATTCGGGCAAGGTTGAGACTAATAAGCCCCCTATTCCACCAAACCCCTCGATAGCGTCAATGCAAACATTTAAAAACGGCAAATAAAAGTTTACCATTAAAAAATATATAATATTTACGCTATTGGTGAAATGCCAGACAAGATAAACAAGTATATGTGGAAATTTGTGTCGGAAAAAAGATTTCTATTTGTGGGAAAAAAAACATGAGGATAAGAAGAAAAAAACCCACTCCAGGAAAACGCCGGGGCGTGAAGGGGACGTGAAAAACCTGCGAAACCCTACCGAGTGAAAACTAATGTCATGCTACATACAAAATACAACATAGTGTATGAGGTACATAAATGACAAATTCCCGCAGCTGTAGTGATGACGACGCAGCGGATGACAGCAAATTTAGCGGTCGATTGGACGCTCCTCCATAATATGCTCATACTTACTAGAAATAAGCCAGCTTTCGCTTCTGACGAGCGACTCCCACGACAGAGTGCGGCGAGAGCGATGAAAGTCGGATCGAGAAGGATGCGGAGAATTCGCGCGCGTATCCGCCTCGTGAGGCCGCTCCGCTCGCAAAAAGATCGCAGCCGCGAGATGCTTGCACGCCGATGGTGGTTATTGGCGATCCACACATCATAGAGCGGAGCGGTGCGGCGGAGTTAGGATATTTATTCATTAGCCGACCGATTCGAGGCAGCTGATATCGGGGCATAGTTGTGCGCACGCAGGGCAGTCGCTGGTACATGAGGCAGGAAAACGAAAGAAAGGAACGACTACAAAGAGAAAGGGACTTGCAGAGTAGTACGTTCGACAAACAAAACGGTATGAATATTCTTCACCTCAACCCGAAGTGAAAGGAAAATATGAATTCTACGCATAGTTTCGTCTCGGTAGGAAATTATGTGCGCTGATTCGGAATTTTAGCAATGACTTTAGATGCAATGTTATTCGATGAAGGATGATGAACTGAATGCAATTACTTCAAATGAAGAATTCTCCCAACGCAACATATGTCTCCCTTTCCTAAATTATCCTAATTCTTGGCGTAGTTCCGCCGAAGCAAGACGAAAATACAATTTGATTCCGTTTCAAGGCCTTCTTAGTTTACTTACCCTCCGCAGTGATAATCACTCCACTTACGATTTCGCCCTGCATTCAAGATCTCGGGACCTTTTTTGTCTTACTTTCAACTCTCACAGGAAATATAGGCAAGAGCTCCCAAGTTGGCTACTCAATAAAAAAACTGAGGGACATATTTCAACCTATTCTACTATTCAAAACAGAAATAGTGCTTAAAATATATATAACTAGCTTCTGTTAAAAATGTATTATCGTTACCCTTTTTCTTGTACATAATACTATCTGAAAAGAAAATTTTCAAAGAAATAAACAAAAATATATCAAATTTTATCGTCCTAGCCAGCTATTCAGACCCATAACGTGATCTCATATTTTACCATTTCAATCTGGGTATTTGAAAAGCATACTACAAAATAGCATTTTGAATACCTTTTAAAATACAAAAATACGTTTGTATGGAAACAAAGAGATCTTAATAAATAATGTATAACCTGCATTGGCACGTAATTTATTGTTGCAAACAGGAAGGAAACGATTCTAACGAAAACGAAGTAATCTCTGAAGCATGATGTTGTGGAAGTGTTATCACAGCTACTTGAAAAGTATTTTGCAAATGTTTTTTTTATTTTTGAATGGGAAAATTCCAACAATTTTTATTTGAAATACAAAATGAAAGATGCACTCAGGTCGTGTTTTTTAAATAAAACTTCGATACTAAACGGGAACCTGAGACATAGAGGTAAGAAAACGAGATGAAGAAGCAAGCAAGCGAAAAGAGAAAGAAAGAGGATGCAGATAAAGATACAGCGAAGGACGATTGTCTCACCGGCCTCACGTAACCTTGTCCGTTCTCTTGTACCTATACGCACATTTGCATCCTCATGCATTAGAGTATTAGGAAGAATATCTTGGGGGAGGGGCGATGGGAGATTTGTAACTCGGAGGGGACATTGACGTATGGGCGGCATTAAGGCCGAAGACTCATGCGCTATCGAAAATTCCGCCGGCCTGGTGGACGAGGATCGTTTCGAGCGGAAAATTTTCATTTACTACGAGGGATACGCTATCAGTGAGGTAAAAATATGGCCGTGTTACGCATGGCGTACGCGGATCAAGCATGGTTATCTGAGATGCAGATATAAGTCGAGTAAGCTTGAGACCCTCGTCACAATAGTGTAACGTTCGCTCATACAAGAGCAGACAAGGCAGAATAATATCCAGAGAAAAATATACTGAGGGTTTATTAAATGGTATATTGAATGGACAGGAATCTCTTGTGAGCCACCGCAAAAATAATAGTTGCTATCATTACATGTCCTGTGCAGGAAGAATTTTTACATTGCTCTTAAATTGTTCCGCACTGGCTCAAAATTCAGAAAATATCTTAAGCAATAGTAATTTTTAGGCTGCAATAAGTTTGACGAAGAAAAAGCGAAAATATTACATTTGGCATAGCTGCATTATTTATATTGAAGTTCAACTCTATGCAAATATCTGACAGTGATATATTGTGACAGCTACCCTTCACATCTTGAATGGTATGACTGAGTAGATCAAGCGCCCAGATCATAAAAAGAATTTGCTCTTCGTAAACAACTGCATGTAAATGTACTCAGATATCTGTATCTAAATAAATCTTTAATTGAAAATTCACTAGATTTTTCTTAGGCACAAAGGTAATATTGTTTCATCGCAATGCACGAAAAAGGCGATTGAGTCAGGCGAAAGAAGGCATAACCAACTTAGGACGAAAATTATTCTATCGCAATTATATCGCAAATTTAAGAACCAATACTCCCTCTAGGGAAACTTTCCAGTTTTTCTAAGTAAGAACAATATACTTTTCCATTTCAAAGAGGACATAAGAATTGAATCATCGGAATTAACTACAGGCACGAACAACTTATACAATAATTCCACTTCAGGTGTTTCTTAGTGTACCCTTGGAACGCGCACGCAACTGCAATCAGCCATAAACATTGCGTAATTTGATGTTAATTATCGCTTTTACTTTATGCACTCCATCGGGCACGGCCGTGGAGATAGACAAGGCTATGACTCGCGGTTATGCCTTTAAATCATTACTCCCCCTGAGGCTATGATCAAGACGGGAAACATGGCGCCGCTGGTCTGTTAGGTTTCTCATGATATACCATTCCATTCTAACCTCGGGCCAATCATTCATATCTCTAGGTCAGGCATATGCAAATTGCGGACTAGACTCGAGATTCGTAAAAATAAGGATACGATGGAAGGAGTCGATGCGGCGATACGTCTGGGAAGAGAAAGCTTTGGAGCTGCGGAAACGACTATTGACTTGTCCAGAAACGGCATTCTTCAGCTCACTTTACTCGTCCCAATTAACAGACGCTTCCACCTCCCCTGCGATGAAGCGATAGAAAAGGCAGATAAGACCCGGCCCGTCTAAGGACTCCTACTTTCGCCTCTATACTCGTTGACTCCTTCACCCCTACTTACTCGCCATACCAGTCTGACCCCTGGGGTCAGAAAGCGCCGGAAAGGAAAGGCGTCAGTTTTTCCAAATTCGATACACGTCGGTCTGCAAGCGCGCAAAAATACCTGGGGGGCGTGCGATAGGGAAAACTTTCACCCCTCAAATAAAATCTTAATGCGCAAAAATGAATTTTCGCATGTAGGTCATAATCTCTCTCGTGATTTTCATCATGAGGCCCTAGCGTCCGAGATGAGAAACGCATCACTCGACTCGGCACCAAGCGTTCAGCTTTTTGTTTGTACCCAGAGAACTTGATCCGAATTCGAGGGAGAGTTTTGATGAAACTGTTGCCTAGTTCTTGAACCGTCCTAGATAACACAGATTAATTGAAAACCGCATGCGTCTTTGACCTACTAATAAGATTAGAAAGGCTTTTTTAGATAGGAGGTTTCGTATCGTTCTCTTGCGCGGTATTAATATGCGAGATAAAATTCTCTGATAAATACAAAACCTTTTAATATTACAACACATTTGAAAAACTATTTTGTATGTAATTATGTGTATTTGATATCATTCCTTCCACACATTGAATATGGATAAATAATGGGGCCCAATAAATATGGAAGACAATGTTATATTTTATATTCATCAGAGAATTAAGGATTTTTGCTTTAATAATTACAATGTAGAATTTGTTTTGAAAATTCAACTAAAATATTTTCCCTTTGATATCACACCAACGTCAAAAAGACATATCTGAAATTAGTATCACTAAATTATAATCGTTTTTAATCAAACATTGACTGCACCTGATACGGACGCAGAATAACAGCAATTTCACGATATAATTTAGTATGATACGCATGAAAAATAAACTAAGAGGGATAGTGAAAAAATTGATAAAAGGTTTCATGAAAAAAATGCAATGATGCACAAGGCAGAAAATATTTTTTTTAGCAAAAATACGCTTTTCAAAACTTAATGTCCCCCAAAAACATTTCATTTACATTCAGGCAGATGTACTAGTTGTTGTAGATTAAGACAAGATAAACAAAAAATATAGACTGCATAAGAAATAGGTGACCCTAAATTTATAAATCACCGGATAAAATAGCGCTGTACCACAGAGAACTCACTGATTTTCACTTCCTACTAGATTATATTTTGCCGTCATTTTATTTTGAGTGCATCTGCAAGGTTGAATCCGATGCATCGAGAAATCGTCCATCGCGTGCGGTGACCCGCGTCCGACTGAGTGCCAAACGGCGCCGAGGGGGATCGTGACAATGACGGCGCGGTTCAGAGAGTCCCACAAGGCTCCAGCCGGCGACCCCTTTCCTTCCAACGCCCGCGCCGCCTCCCGCCCATTCACGTTTTCCTCCGCGCTTCCCAACGCCCTCTCTCGCAAACCCAACCCCTCGCATTCCTCTCCTTCCCTCTCGATACTGCCCTCCTCCCATCCCATGCGGCACACAACAAAGGTGTGCTAAAACAAAGGAAGGGGTTAAAAGTGAAGTCGATCCTTGGGTCGATTCGTGTGAGAACGGAAAAGTAGAGGGTGGGTGGAGGGAACGAGATGTGGAGGACGATGGGCGTGTATTTAGGACATAAATGGCAGGTATTGTTGTGAGAGCCTTGGAGAGAAAATTACGACGTCTTAGGAAATAACAATACTTAGAGTTACGATTCGTTTTTTAGCTGAATTACCCGAAGTGAGCTAATGCAGCAGGAGTTGTTCCCATATACCTCACGGCGGTTTCCTCCGAACCTTTCATCTTGCACGCGCAATACTTTCATGGCCAACAAAAACAGAAAATAATAGAACGAATCAAAATCATTGACGCATCCAAACTACCATCGTGAGAGCGCAATTCTAATTCAATGAAAATATTCCTAGCGGTAAAGATCGTTTTGAAACATGAAGTGAATAGAAACTATGTTGCGTATCTCCACATCCATCTAAGTTTTTGAAGAATTAATAAGAACATTATATACCCAGTATAATGGGAGAGTCGCATTTTGAAAAGTCATTTAGCCCATACACATAAATTTCACCTTGTTGTACATTTCTCAAAACAAATATTGAGTCAGTAAATTTCATGTATTCCATCAATAGATTTATAATTTTAATTATATGTCTATCATGAAAACTTTAACAAGGGAAAGAATTCATAACCTATCACTAAAATGATTTTACCACTTGATTGGAATCAAATATCTTTATATATTCATCCCTACCCTGTGCAATATTTGTTGTAGGTTTAATTTTCAAACTGAGAATATTTCACAACATAAAAAACCCAGATAACATTCCATAAAGGATAAAATTCGTCACAAAAATCATTTGTCTTGTGGGAAAATCAAAACTGGATACAAATTTTTAGAAATCAATGTCATTTTTAATGTAATTGTACTGCAGACAATTGATAAAATACGGCTATACGAAGGAATTCTTCACGGGCGAAATGAATTCAAAGGCTCGCATTGAAGAAGATAATATTTCACCTCATCTCATAACGTCGATCTCTTGACATCCTTCCTATATAAATGCATTATACATGTATCTCATTGAAACGAAAGCATAGAAAGCAAGGAAGTAACTGTTCTTCGGCATCTTTGTTTCCCAGCATCCTCTGCGGGTGGTCTCATCTGGAACCCAAGACGAACGCTTTCCGCTGCGTAATCCCGTCGGACGACAGGGAAGAGTCGGACCTGCTTTATTAGCTCCCCAATCGCAATATTTTGCTCGTTATGATTGCGGGGAATAGGAAAACTTCCCAGGGCAGAGGAGAATAGTTTGATTTAGGTGCACACAACAGGTGTCATTCTCGAATTTACCATCGTGTATGCTATGCGAGAAGAATACGAAATATAGAAGTTAAGACGATATCAAAAGATCGCAATACATTGAGATAGCATAAGATGCATATTTCCTAATGATTGATATAGTTTACGAGAAAATATTGCTATCGCATCGGTGCATTTCAAAATGTAAGTAAATTCTTAGAATTAGGAGCGTCGAGTATGCTTTATGTATTTGCGATCAATATATTTCATTTCTTACAGCAAGAACCGGGAAATCAAAACACTATCAAAGCTGGCTTGAGAAGCAGAAAAACTTTTCCATCCGAGGATCACAATTAGAATTTACTGAGTAGATGCTGACTATATCAACGAATACTTTAGTTGTATTGATTAAGAGATTTTTACGTAACCCTCTATTAAATGTATTTTTAGAGAATGGAAATATACAATAAAGAAATCATTTCACCAGAAAAAAATTCACGATCACAGATAAACTGTCGCCAATCTCCTATTAGTCCACCTTATAAAAAACTTGCTAACTTGTATAAATAGCAATATCTTATGGTTCCATTTGAATATAAAATTAACCTGCCAATGTAAAATGTAATACATTCATTGAGCCCTGCCTCAATTAGGCTTAAATTATATGCTAATGTTTTATTTACGACTGAACTTGTCCTACGACTGAGTAACGACCTCAGTCGCAATAATAACTGAGGACATAAGTAATCCTTTGGCATAGTGTGTCCGGTTTAGACAACTCAGCATCAGTGGTGAAAGATAACAATCTTATTACACTGAGAGAGAAATACGATTCTTATTGAGCCAAGGACGCAATGTATTTTTCGTGATAACATTCGTCCTTGCAGCCTTATACGGTTTTGAGCCCCATTCCGCCGTGTAATGAATCCCTTTGCGGGTACATTCACGGTAGTTATGAACTCATGACCCCGTTATACGAGAAATCTCCATTTAAACACTTCGAGAGCTGCCAGCAAAATGAGTGACAAAAACATTGCAGTCACTTTCTGGCCATTAAGCAAAGCTGAGGTATAGTAATCAGAAACGTGAAAAAGATTTAATCTGTTATTAAATGCCACGTACCTATTAATACGTGCAGTATTTCTTTATTGTGAAACCTGTTTATAGTTCCATTACAAATACTTTTTAAACCTATAGCACGATTACTTCGATTGTGACTTTCACTTGTATATCGCTTCATTCTCAGGTTATTCATTAGCTAGGGATAAATTGAACAAGCTATATTCATCAATGATATATGTAAGCTAATAATGAAGGGACTGCTGAGAAGGCTGAATAGTTACCTTGAGTTGGTGTAAGAAGGCTGGCTAAAATATCATTTCCTTTCTAAATTCTCCAATAATTTTCGTTTCTCTGTTACGCTTGGTCAAATTTTGTCACATTATAACATGATTGCAAAATAATACATCAGATTTTTTACCCCAATATATTATTATATATTCTCAGTTACATTACGGAGTGATTTAAAACACACGCGTGCATAATTATGTGTCATAAAAGCAAATGAATTGGTGGCTTAATGAGTGGCTGGGGCCAGAAACTCATGCTTTTTTACCATAAATTTTACAAGTAATCCCTAGACTTTACCTAGAATTCCAGCATCTTAAAAACCTGCATTGAAATGCACCCCCGGAGAAATGCTGGGGGTGAAATATCTGCTGTACAAAAAATATCACACTGGCAGAACTTTGATAAATTAAACATGAGAAAAATAATGCTTCATGCTTGAGATGAGGCTGTTTTCCGATAGAAACGAAAAATTAATTGTGCATGGAAAATAGGTGATTTCCACCAGCATTGATTGCTTTAAAAAGCCTCAGTGACCAGCAATGGGTACAAAGTTTACGAGGTAATCCAAGTACAATTTTCATAATAAAATATAGAGTAATCAATAATAAAAACTTTAGAGATAAAAATTTATATACATGTTGAATGAGTGTCATATCAATAATTTTTTTGTACAAAAGCACCGTAAACTATGACCACACAATGTATTTCAACTAAGAACTGTATGAAATTTCTGCGAAAAAAACTTTACGTTTCAAGTTGAATTATTATACTATTACAATTTTAATCATGGTGAATTTTCTTCAAAAATGAAGTGATGGATCGGAGAGTTCATCATATAACTCGAACACTTTACAGCTTTGAACATTACAACTTTGCCGAATAAAATGAGTGTTACTGATTTTTATTGTTCATTTGATTGCGACTCAGAATGAGTTATACTCTACCCTCAACTATCTAAACCATCTTTCAGGTCGAATAGAATTGGTGGAGAAAAAGCGAAGTTTAAATAGGTAATCGTTAAAGCACTGAAAATCGAAAGATTGAATTAAAATAGATAACCGAAAAAAATAAATCTCCGAAGCAAAAATCGACAGCCTCATTTTCCTCCCGGCATCACTCATTCATCTATCGGCGTCGCAAAGTAATTGAATTAAATCCTTATTTATTTTCATTCAACCATCGAGGTTATGATTAATGCCACGTTTTTCGACGGAGGCACCCATGATCCTCCGGTATTAATTACTCCGCTTCGTCGCAAGGAAAAACACAAACAGAGGAGCCACTCTCTCCCCCTATCCAGCGGACGATAGGGAATAAAAATTGCGGCCAATTAAGGAAAATCTCGCGTCGACGAAGCGTGCGAGAAGAGCGAAAGGAGAGGGGGGAGAGAATATATAATTTAAAAGCTCCAATCAATCAAGTGGCGGCCGCCTTATGAGATAACGTGGAGGGATGAATAAAAAAAAAGAACTCGTTGCTCCCATAGACTGGGAGGGCATCTGGTCCCATTGCTTCGTTTTTCACGCCTCCGATAGCTCTTTCCTCGTCCAGTGGAGGAAGCTGCGAGTAGGTCGTTAGGGTATAAACCCATCTCAGTGGGAAACAAGACGGAGCATCTCCGGAGCGAAACCAACCGGTTGCTAATGGTTGATATTTTTGATATTCATTTCTTCTCATGGATAACTTTCTGGAGGAAAAAATATCGAGCGTACAATCTACTTCAAATAAGGCGATGGCGCGGCAATTCGAGCGGTGCTCACGTCCGCATGTGAGCAAGCGTTATAGCCTTTTCCCATCTGAGGTCAGCGCATCACGAGCACTTTGCAACCATGCAGAGATGCAGCACAAGTCACGCCAAGGAGATTATGCCTGCTGAGATCCATTTCCTGAATTGACACTTAAGACGTAAGATGTTCCAAGGCATCGGGTTCTGGACTGAAAATATTATTTTTCACCGAAAAAGTAATCCATATCATTGTATTGAGAACCATTACTGGGCTTAAGATATCACGCAAATATAAATCATATTAAATATGCATTAATTTTTTTAGTTTCAGTTTGTGTTCTCCGCGGGCGCAGTTTATGTCGGTTATGGATTTCATTATTATTTTTTTCAAAACTGTAGACTGGGCTCCAACGCTCACATCCGTTCAAAAGAGTAAAACTAGCACATTATTTGGTCGTCACAAGTGGCTTTGAAATAATCTTTTATCAGTGCAAATATGTGCAATATTATCGAACGAATGCTCAAAAATAGTGAAAATTTTAAGATATGTATACGAAATCATTTTCTATACCAAAACGAAATAATTTTGAACAAATTTTTGACAACAATAAAACGTTATTGTACTTTTCCACACGATTTAATTAATACGACCGGTTTCGTCGCAGAGGCGACATCATCAGGTACAGAATCCGTTATAATAACAGTTATTTTGTTCTTGTTTATCTGGTTGCTATTACGTTGGTAGGGGAGGGTTGCGTTGGGGTTGGAGCGTCACTCAGCTTCAGGGGAATCTCCAAGAGCGGGGAATAGTTTACAAAAATATTTTCATTAGCTAAAATTCCATTTTTTATATGCTTCCTTATCTCCAACTCCTCCAAGCAGTCCATCCTTCTTCCCTTTCCCTCATGGTGGAGAATTTCCGGAACAAAATTGCTCCTGTGGTCACTCTCCCATAGATGTTTCGCAAAATGCGATTTTTCTAACTCCCCGTTTCTCAAACACGGAACACGGAACACGGAAGGCATTTGAGAAACGGGGAGTTAGAAAAATCGCATTTTGCGAAACATCTATGGGAGAGTGACCACAGGAGCAATTTTGTTCCGGAAATTCTCCACCTTGAGGGAAAGGGAAGAAGGATGGACTGCTTGGAGGAGTTGGAGATAAGGAAGCATATAAAAAATGGAATTTTAGCAAATGAAAATATTTTTGTAAACTATTCCCCGCTCTTGGAGATTCCCCTGAAGCTGAGTGACGCTCCAACCCCAACGCAACCCTCCCCTACCAACGTAATAGCAACCAGATAAACAAGAACAAAATAACTGTTATTATAACGGATTCTGTACCTGATGATGTCGCCTCTGCGACGAAACCGGTCGTATTAATTAAATCGTGTGGAAAAGTACAATAACGTTTTATTATTAAGAATGGATTTTCACAAAGTAAAGCCAGAAACAATCAAATTTTTGACAATTAATTTTCCCATCTTTTAGTGATTTCTGATGAGCAATCAAAAAGATTTTTATTCTTTTAAGATGACACATTTAACTTAAGTAAAATAGCTTGAGCACTAATGCCAAGAGATTTCAAGTAGTCCGCAGTAACTCCATATAACCCCTCATTAACGTATATCGGTCCATTGTCTGAAATATAATCTCAGATTTTAAACAGTGCATCCGATTTTTTCATTTAATAAACATTATGATCATTTCCGTAACATGGACTGTTTTTGCAAATATCAGAACTATTACTAATTACTGAGGAAAGCCTAACTATAGGAAATCGCATAAAAGAACTTGAACTTTCAGGTAGCCAAGACGAGATAAAAATCCCCTCTTCCTTCGATGAATAAGCAACACAAAAATTATTGAATTAATCTCGTTTCTTTTTGTTGTGTTGATTTCTTCTATGCAATTCAGTTTTTTTTACTGCTAAAATGGATATACTGATATTAGAATCGCGGGATAGTATCGTGTGGCTGGTCACCACAAAAAATAAAAGGGCCAAATATTTTGTCGAAATACATTAACAGAACTCACATAACGCTTCCGATTTTCCATTCATAATAATTATGAGGAAAAAAGCAGATACTATATCGAAGAAAATTATCAGAGATTCGACATGAGTAGATGATAGCAGCCAAGGTGAGGATATTTATTGTTAATCTCATCCAGTGCTAAATAGAACGAAAATTACCAAATTTCTCGGCCCTAATGTAAACACAACACAAATTTAACGTTAGAAACGCGTAATATTCACACAATTCGCACAGACCAACGCCAATAAAGAGAAAATACTAAATTGAGGAAACCCTACGAGAGATTCGACCTACGAGGATGATGGTAACTAAGTAAGATGAGGTAAAAAAAATCTTGCCCTTCCTTCGATGGTTGAACCAAATAAAAATCGCCAAATTGCTCGGCCCTAATGTAAACACAATGCAAATTTCGATATCGCCCGAGTGCATCGGTGCGTCGACGGCGTTGTCCAATTAGCATGGCGAGCCGCACGGACCCATTTGAGAGGGCGGCTGAGCGATCCGGAGACACGAACAAAAAAAAAGGAGAACGAAGGAGAGGGAGAGAGAGAGAGAGAGTATGCGAAAGAGACGGGAAGGCTACGAAAGGGAGCGTGGATACATACATACCTTCTCTTTTTTTTATTCCACGGGGGCCCCGATAGATTTACCTATTGATAATCCTGCCGCGGTGAATGACGCTAATAAACAACGGAGAACGTGACGGGAATTAATAAAATGAAGGGAGGAAGAAGGAGAAAGGAAGAGGAGACGTGAAAGGGGAGCCGTGGGGACGGAGGGGAGGTGAGCGAAGGAGTGTGGGTGGCAGAGGAGGGAAGGGGGGGGGGGAAGACAAGCAGTTGCGTGATAAGCGATGGGGAGGAGATTAGCTTTTGAAAGGAGGTGAGCTGGTAAAGAATAGACACCGGTGATATATCGAAATATGAAGATATTTAACGCACATCCGCACAGAAAAATGTATGTTCGCGATTTTAAAAATATTCCGGTGTTTCGCTCCTGTGGTAGTCTTAAGTTACCCTTAAATAGAAACTTGAAGCTTGGATGTGGTGGAAGGGCTCCATATTATGAAAAAAGACACTTTGTTACTTCCACAAAATATTTATAAAAATTTCTATGACCGGTTTCGGCCATTGCACCATTATCTTATACAGAAAATATATTTTTTTCTGTATTTGACAATGGTGTAATAGCCGAAACTGGTCATAGGAATTTTTATAAATATTTTTTGGAAGTAACGAAGTGTCTGTTATTGATAATTAAGTAACCATTTAAAATATTTTGTTGATGCATTCATCAAGCAGTTTTCTCAGTATGTCCCGAGACCACGTGGCAACACTGGGCCACGGGTAATTGTTATGGACGTCAATTTTCTGCAAGCATAATAAAAGATAAAATCTTAAGGACAATCATAGTTCTGGATAATGGACAGCTAAAATCATCTTTCCAATTTCCTTCTATTTTTACCTCTATTGACGGCCTACATTTTGAAATTCCGATTTTCATCCGCATCGAAAAATAAGTGGGATTATTTCTGCCACCTTCAGAACTAAACTAATGGATAGAATAAGTTAATAGAACATTAAGCAGAATATTTTTAACGGTTTGAAAACTAAACAGTGCGCAGTTTTTCATCAAGAGCCTCTTTGTCCGGCACCGTAGGGTATAATCACAAGACTACGGAGGGTGGAAATGGGTTAAGTGTATTATAAATAGATCGATAATTGAAACGTGCAATTATAAATATTCGTGACAATTTCAACCCCACCTACGCAAATTTCCACGCCACCGCCCATTTTAAGCCCATTTTCATTGGAAACACTTCAGTTATACAATACAGTTGTACGCATAAAGATCTTCATAGTCAAAGGCCCTTCATTTGCTATCTGTTTCCAATGAAAATATTTTCTGATAAAATGTTTTTGCTAAATAACTGGAAACGTATCCACTATTTTATGCCTGAAATTTAAGGACATGCAAGTTCTGAAATTTAAGTTCGGACAGTGGGTCAGTATTCACGCCCAAGGAGTATAAGGGATGCCAACCTGTCACAGATTTATGATAGTACACTTTTATCGGTGAAGCGTACACATTATGAGACTTTTCAAACACCAGGTAACATGTTCCTGTTTTGAGAATATCTACCGTGGCTGTATAAAAATTATTTGGACTACTTGGTGAAATAAGTAGTAACTATCACAGTATTCATAACTTTATATATGATATGTTACGTATATCCATTTATATGGTTCATTCTTGGCTGTAAAATATCTGCTCATCGAAAATAATCCATTTCAATAAGGTTTATTGGAACTCATAGTAAAATCAAAGAGAATGCTGGACCCGTCACTGATTCCGAATCAATTCTATGGAAATTAATGAAATCGAAAATTTAATGCACGGAAAAAAGATTTAAAGCACAAATATGTGAACGATGGTTTCGAAAATGATGTGAAAAGATTATTATTCAAGTAGTGCATAAACCAGGGATCCGTCAATTTTTCCGGCCACTCAAACTTCCAAACAATCTCGAATATTCAGCCTAAAGAAATGAAATGGCACTGGGTGGAAGGTGTATGGAGATCATATAATTATAAGTACGAGCGTGCATCACGTCGTAATTCTTCCAGTTCTCCGCTGCTCATATGCTCCTCTGTTTTTTAAACAATAAGATCACACCGTCCAGTCACGACAAATAAGAGGCTCGAGAGGGCAATCGCATTAAGCATCCTAATGTAACACAGTTCTTATTTTTTATTAGTATTTGCGCACATCGTAATTTTTCCCGCCTCCCTGTTTCCTCGCCCCTTTCCGTGCGTTTAAACGTTGAAATATGGAAAGGGGAACGATAAGGAGGAGGAATATAAAAGTGGCTTAATAAAACGGCCTACAGGGGTTATAAACGTGAGAGAAATGAGACTGGCCGTTGGGGCCGTCACTTGGGGGCCCTCGCCTCGTCCGGTGCCACTTCCATCCGCCCATAAATGGCGTCTCGCGGGGCATTCTGGGAGAAGAGGCACGCCGAGCCGTGCGAGCATGTCGCTCGCGTCCTGGATGACGACCACTGTAGCCCCAGGTGTGAAAATCCAGACGGGAATGTCAAGCCGATTTTCAGGGCGTCTCGCGCGAATGGGGGGCGGGGCGCTCTTTTTTATTTATTTTAAGAGTTTGTTCAACCGCCGCTAAACGTACCCAAATGATTGGGGTGGCCCGAAATAGATTAGCTGATGCCTCACAGGAGCCTCGAAACGGCTTTAAACATGATCGACCCTGCCTGCTCGATCCAAACGTGCTGTCCGAAATTATGTCATTAGAATACGAATGTTTTACGTTAAACGATTTAAATTAGCCATTACATCTGTAAGTCCTGTTCTAAGGTGCTCTTGGATTTTTACTGATTAAACGAATTATCATTATATACGAAAATATATGGAACAGGTAAAGAAAGATGTGAAAAAGAAGAAATACGTAGGTGCGAAAAGATTAGCTGATAGGAGAACTGAGTGGAGAGCTGCGTCAAACCAATCCTAGGATTGTTGACCAGTGATGATGATGATGATGATGGTCGTTAATCCTAAGGCTAGTTGGAGAGCGCTCTCTAGTCAATACCTCACTCCACTTAACGCCAATACCCTAATCTGATGTTGTAAATAATAAACTTTGTTAATTTCAATTCAGTATGAAACAAATCCACAAAGCCACGCCGCAAGCTATTGAGCTTATCATTTGACAATATCGTAGTTCATCCCAATGGTATAAGGCGAGGTGTGTGGAACATTTCATTATAAAGTAATATCTAAGGTATCGTATGTATCCACTTAAACTACCTTAGATTTACACGTAGCTAAAAGATCTGGTGCCAGTACTTGAACATGACGAAATCTTCCTCGGAAGTAGTCGTATAATTACGTTAATTAAAGAGGATAGATTCGATAAACTTTGCATAATTTCAGGCGTCTCATTCTTTTTCTTCTTTTCCTCTTTTGTCCTATATTTAATTAATAATACAATATGTGCGAAAAACAGTAATTTTTAAGCATTAAATGATTCTCAAGAATCATGCAATGACCAGCTTCAAACTTTGTACCACCAACAACTTTGAATAAATTGAAGCGATCACCACGTAGATTACGCTACAGGAGAGAACAAATTCACCCCGACGCTTCATGAGAGAAGAGGTTTTTCTTAGTCGCATTCAGGACCGCATTGTTCAGCAGTGCAAACGGAAAAGTTCTTCACTCCATGGAAACACACAAAATTTAACGCTGACTTTGATATAACTATAACTAGCGTTCCATTCCATAACATTCTCTGACCATTGCTTACATACGACACGGCCGCAAGGCGTCTTCAGATCTTTGAACTCATTCCAGAGGAGAGCACTTTGTGCCACGTAACACAACCCAGCCCACCCTGGCGAGCTATAAAACCAGGCTTGAAAGTCACAAATTACCCTCGTTTGAAAGGTTGGAATTTTTGTTTGCTATCTGGTGCAAGCTCTTATTCTATATATCTATGGTTTGCATCTACTGAAAGTTTTACCATCCAATAAATACCAATATCGATTATATTAGCCCGTGCTCGCTTATCACTGGCAAGAGCGTCCACCCCTGTGAGGACCCATACTTGAGACGCTTATTTCTCAGAACCTGCCGTCCTCTCTGGAGCCGTGTCATGTCGCCTATGTGAAGACGATGTCTACCCACGGTATATATTGCACTATCATTCCATTATCGAGTCCCAAGTGTTTGCTTCGAACTCGTCGTCTCTTAATACCGACCAAGGTCTCATAAATCACGGAATGGATGGAAAGCTTCAGAATTTCCTTACCACGTTTTGTTGACTGGCATTTCAGTTTTAGCACTCGGAATTTTTGAGGTTGTTGCTAGGTAAGAGCTCTCTTCTGCAACGCCCATGCTCTTCCAAACACCTTCATCCACTTTCTTTAAATGATTTTTTTACTACCATTTATCCCTATCGTTTCTATATTATTTTCCCAGTTTTATTTTCCGAGTTCTTGAAAAAATCCTCTTCAAGCCCAAATTTAGGATATATTAATGCATGAACTATATTACTTTCATTTCAGAGCTTCCCGTCAGATAAAATTTACTACTACTACCTTTAAGATGTAGGTATAATACTTTGATTCAATTCATGTTCCGCTCTCCAACTGACAAACATTTTTTATGAGCATGAAATATTCCATACTTCATCATAAAAATTCAATAATGACAACCATTATCAGCTATTTGGATTATTTTTACCTCTAATTTCAACATAGCTAAAATATTGATACCGTACAGTAATAAATGGATCAAAATTTTCTGGGTAGCGGTAAACTATATTTGTCCTCAGCATGTGCTACAGCATTGAAAAAGGGTCACTTGACCTATTTTATCAGAAAAAATCTGTAATGTAATTTATTTATATGTAACCGTATTATAAATATAATTATCAAAGTGATGCTTGGTTGTAAAATGTATGTACGACATTATTGAGACAAAATCATGTACTGTATCATTGGATAAGGTGAAAGCTATGGCAGTAAACTTCAATTCTTGAGAATGCCGGGGAGGAAATTCTCAAGCATTCTGAATACGCGAAATTGGTAAACGCTGTCGCAGGATAAGTCGCCCGGCGTCAATTGAAACGAACTTAGAAACAAGAGTACAGGCGCTTCACCAGCAAGACAACAACTTTGCCCGTGATGTCTCATTCTCACAGAGATTGAACTAAGGATGTTGGGTAACTCTTACAGAAAGGCGAAAACAATCGACTGCCGATGAAAATCGATTATGTTGTCCCAGTACTTCAAATTATTCAATCTATTTTGGGTGGACGATTTTTTCGTGAAATCGCTTACTACTCCTCGTTGTTAAATGGGAAAGATCTCCGTTGGACAATACGAATTTGAATTTATCCTAAGGATAAAGTACCGGTTGATCATATTTCCATTTCAATTAACGGCTATCATTCGAGATAAAGGAATCGTACATTTTTTACCACAAAGGGCTCAAGATTACACAGTGGTGAGTCATCTATTAAGATTTCTGAATAAAGTTCAATCATTTCATATTTTATTAGAAAGCTAAGTGGCAATGTCACTCACGTTCCTCATACTATGACGAGAATCCGTACAATGGGTCATGAAAGTGGACCTTCACGTGCTTTCTGTTCAAACTCTATGGTGATTACCTGTGGTAAATATATAGTTATCTACAGTGTCTATCTAATATATGTCATTCATCAGCTAAAATTGTTTAAAACAGTGACAGATTGTTATAGATAACATAATTGACTCATAGATGAATTTATTTTGTAGCAAAGGGAGAAACCTATGAAATGCGCAATCGAAAATGTGTTTGTTGAAAGGAGGACATCAGAAACTATTGACGTATCCGCATTAACTGATGCTCAACCACGTAACCAGCAAAGTAAAGAGTCTTTCAAGAAAATGATAATCATCATCATCATTGAAAACTACCAAAGTTAAAATAATTTTTACAGACCGTTCCATCACTCAACTATTTTATTTTTATAATATTCAACCATTGTATTACGACTCAATTATTGGGAACACATATTTTATCCGTTATCTACCTAAGAAATAAATTAATTTCAAATTTCAATGGCTGATATGCTAATTACCAAAGTAATTATAAATATATTAATGTAATAAATATAATATTAAAAGCTTTAGCATAATCTATATATTATAATATAATCATAAACTATTATAATGTCATTTTAAATAATGCCCACTAATGCTCATGCCCACTGCATGGAGTCTCAAATTGATTATAATTTTAATATCAAAAGTTATAGCATATTCTATATTCATATATTTTCACCCAAATAGTGGTAGTAAAAAATGAGAAAAATATCAACGCCGTAATTTATATGATCTGAAAAGACCTTATGCACTTATCTCATGGAGAAAATAAATAATTTAAATATCTTATGAGAGTTCATGTGCCATAATATTCAATGCCTAACAGTATAAAAACCACACTGATACAAGATGAAATTATGAATGAATATCAAAGATGTAGAGAACAAGTCTAGCATCAATGGAAATATTCCAATGACTACATATATTTGGACTTCGACAATGAGCACAAAGAGCTACTTAGGCACAACATTATACTACTTAATAGGTGCGGAACTTTTGTCCGCAACACTAGGTGTATCGGTATTGAAAGGTGACACTTAGGAATATTTATCGAGAATGCTTGTGATTGTTAGTGAGCAATGAAACATTGCACATGAAAATGTAACAGCCATTGACACTGACCAAACAGTGTATTTCTGGGGCAGATATGCTTAAAATTACAGCTGGAAGGTGGTAAAACAGAAGGAAAATACTACAACTGAAGGAGGACACAACCATACCGAGGCATTTTACATTTTGCATGCAAAAACAATTAATCAAATTGAGTACGAATGCAAATAATGTAATGTTCCCTCATGCACTATATATACTCACTGCTGCTCAGCTACAAGATGTGATGGAAACAGCTGAGTTACTGAGGCCGATTGAGTCCACAACAACCAAAATTTCATTATCAACATTCATCTTGAGCAACAAAATTATTCTCATGCCCACTGCATGGTGTCCCACTTAGAAGCTGCAAACCCAACTCTTGATATTAGCTCAACCCCAAAAAACGAAGCTGGTGGAAGTGATTAGCAAGAGGTTCGATTAGATTAAAGGGAAAACTGATTTTAGCTAAAGCTACTTTGATAGATCCTCGCTTCAAAAAACTTCACTGTAAAGATCCAACGCTGTGTTCTCAAGTCGTCAAAAACGGAGCAGCTATGATGATGGAACTCCAATCAGGTGAATTAATTCCCATGGGCGTGAGCAATGATGAAGGGAATAGTGGAGTGCATAGTGGTAAATTTGACTTGTGGAGTCACCTCAAACAACTGGTGGACAAAAAAACGAATTCAACTCCGGCAGACAACCAAGGACTCCCACACTAACCCAATATTCATGGTTGCCCATTACTTCATTAGAGAGCGACCCAATACAGGAATCGATCAAATTCCAATACACATTAGCCATAAAGTTCTTGCCGTTTGTGGCAATATCCGTGCAATCTGAACATCTAACTATCGAACTAACGATAATCACCCCAAAGAATAAACCTTGATGGGGCAAAGGTCTCAAAATTAATATTTTCGAATTTCATTCGTGAATCACAACGGAGACTACGACTTAGTAGTACCAGAGTAGTATACATTTGTTTGACCAATATTTGAACAAAACATGACAATTGAAGTCCTGAAAGTTTGCGAATTTAAATATCATAATATTTTAAGAAATGCTGGACTGGAATTCAACATATTCAACATGATTCTTTAAGGGTGCTTTAGAGGGGAAAATGAAACTATTGAAAAATCTATTAATAAACTCCAAAAAGATTTATCGGATCGTTTTCACCTACTTACCAATAAGTCCCACGTCCATCAATGGGAGTAGGCATCGAGGTGGCATAGGAGGAGTTTCCATCCAGTCACCGTTATAATGATAAGGTTGATCTATTTTTTCCCTCAGCAACTGCATGAGGTCATGCATAAGGTGGTTCCCCTCCTCAATACCCCTACCGTGGTAGTCAAGTATAAACTCAGGTTTTCCTCATCGAATATCATGTTCATACTTAACATGGGTATTATGTTTACATCAATTTACAAGCTAATTTTTAAACTCTACTTCGTATAAAGGAAAGGTGCCTTGTAGCCCCTTGTCTGAGACTCATTTGGTTTCAGTGGTATTCGATACGATCATTCCTTGTTGTTTTAATTTCCCCATCCGAATCACCATTGAAAATTCGTTTTTGTTTTCTAGAGATAGAACATTATACAGTGATTTCAGCGATTCAACTGAAACCAGGCGGTTACATATGTAACTTATACGTGCTTAAAACTTTAATTGTTCGTCCGCGTGAAGACTTCAGGCTAAAATTCGGGATGTATTCCGATAGGGCCTGCCTGATCGCATTTAGCGCGAAAACAACCTTCCACGCCGTTATTATGCCCATCACAGAGGTCCTCCGCATAGTTAAAAATCAAACTATTACCAACTGATTATTAAAAAAATCGATGCTCTCAACCGCATACTTGCGTATTCTTCAAGATAATCCACAAGTGTCATGATTATTCCGCTGGTAAAGTTTTCAGCATAAAATGATCACATGCTCTATCACCTCTGAAAAATAATACGAATCCTCAACCGATTCTCCACAAAATAAGCGTGTAAGTCAACCGATTTCCCTAAAAATCATACAATAAGTCAACCAATTCGGCTAAAAAAATATACATTAAGTCAACTACACTGAAAAACCATACGTTATGATTCTCTCAAAATCAAAATCCGTCTGCCGAGTCTCCACAGAAAAATCACATGATGAGTCAACTGATTGTCAAAAGAAAAATCATATGATCCGTCGACCAATTCTCCAGAAAAAAATCATATGAAAAATCATATGTCTTTCAATTATCCAGCGTATAATCATATGATATTTCACCGGCAGTTGAAAAAAAAAATCAATTCCCTCATCCCGATTTTTGCACTGAATCGATGGTACCGATCCGATTATCTTTTGGTACGATAAATCGATCGTGAAGAAATTTCACCCACCTAATTTCACCCTCGATCTCTATGCCGCGGGAGTCAATCGGATGCTACAGAGGAATCAGAAAGCGAAACAATTCAGACACGAATGTTTATTATCCCGCCATAAACCGTAACTAGAATTTGTAAGAACATGTGGGCTTAAAGAACCTATAGTTGGCAATTTTAATTCATAATCTTTTATTGTAAACTTTCAGTCTCACCAGACTTTTTCTCACAATTCCAATATCTTGAATGAATTACACAGTTTCTATCTTTTACTATAATTTATGCAGATGCGATGAGATGTGGTCACTGAATTAACCTTTTATAACCCAATGTTGCTTCTAAGCAACATCAAAAATGTATACATTATATGTTATGTTTAGGACATATCTAACCTACGCATTATTTAGTGGTGTTAATTGTAATGACGAAATATTCAGCTGCCACGATAATTATGATTGATAGAAAAATTTTCAAGTTTTCATAATGGAAAATCTTGATTTTGAATTCTCCCAAAAGTAGCTCTGGGTTAGAAAGGGTTAAAGGATAACGTTGCGTCTAATTAAAAGACTCTCAGTACGCAGAATTGGTAAATGTTGTCCCAGGATGAGCCATCAGCGTCGAATCCCGCATCATGAGAAACAAGAGATTAGGCCTTCAACCAGCAAGTCAGCAACTCCGTCCGTGATGCCTCACTCTCACAGTCATCGAACTGTGGATGTGAGGTAACCCTCGTTCCCTATACCACAAGAGTCGATACGGATATTATCGAGGAATTTGAAAGTGAAACAATTCAGACACGGGTGCATACTATCGCGCCAGAAACCGGAACAAGAATGTGCACAATCCAGTAGGAGCATATAAAAAAATCAAAAGTTGGCAATCCTGAGAGAGGGAACATGGGGGAAGGGAAAGAAGGGGGAGACGTGGCAAGTCGGTAGTTCTGCGAGATGATAGCAAGAATAAACAGCACGTAGGTGATCCAACCATCCACCCCTCCGGAATTCTCATTCAAACTCACCCGGTGAGAGGCTCACCTGGGAGAGAATAAACACAGAGAACGCCTTTTGCCTCCTCTTCAAAGGGCACATAATATTAATTATTTAACGGCCGCGGCGGCGATCGAGCGCATTCGAGGGAAAAACCAACGAGCAGTCGCAAAGTGGGAATAACTCGTGGCTAAGGGAGCGATAAATCGCGAGGGGCCGCCGCCGCCGCCATTCCAGCGGAGGGTGGAAAGGATGGCCGCGGACGGCGGGGAGAGAGGGAGGACTGTTAGTTATTCGAAACGATGGGAATATGAAAACGCGGCGAGAGGGCGAGTAAATCTTGCAAGGGATTCCGCTTAAGCCGTATAAATTAGGGGAAATCCGGCGTCATCCATCCGAAGGGGCTAAAGCCAGTCGGGTGGATTATACTCTCGTTATTTACGGAGTGCGCTCGGGGGGGGGGGGGGGGAGACTTTAGATGTTTCTATAAAGGATTAGGACTGATTATTGATGGGATTATCTCCGAGAAATTGTCTCCGGCCACATCAATTAGTGAAAATAATTATTAAAGACAGAATCGACGGACCGTTCCAGGATCGCATTCGGGTGAGTACTTCTAATCTCCTTTGCATTTCGTCCTCGATTGAGCCGTAAAATAACTGACGGGACGCCGCTAATCGGGAGGTTCACGCAGAATTAACTCCATAAATCGCTGCAAAAAAGGAGGATGGATAGTCGGCTCATGTTGCTACGCAAATATAGTCGAGGGCTTTTTATGCGGACGGTTACGTTTGCAAGTGACATCGGCAACCCAAGCAAACGAAAGAGATTATATCATGTACGCGTATCAGCCATTTCAATCGGGTAATTAGCAATACAAACGATGCTTTTTTCAAAGGATTTTTAAATGAAATACTGTTATGACCGCGTTGTTCCACTGAGACGAGTACTCTCTAAAGCACCTTAAAACCTAAAATTCTGCCCATGGACATTAATGGCCAAGGAAACGTGACACCCAGCGCTGAGAGTTGTGCTACTAATTAGTCTCCCCCTCAAAGGAATGTGATAAAATGGCTACTGCACTCATGTCTCCACGAAAGCAGGCGCAGGTGAAACAACAAATCAGCCGTACGTGTTAAAGGTGAGATTGTAAACACAACTAACTGTTGTCGCGTACAGTGTAAAAGTCAAGAACATCCTACCGAAAGAGAATGGTGAGGTCTCTTCTGGAGGGTTCGTGCGAAGGAGTAGTCGTCGGAAACGCAGCGATAAGTATGTAAATTGAGCCGGAAAGCAAAACATTGAGATAATTGAGCGTAAAAAAAACGCATGAGGGTATATACAGCAGAGTCTTTAAGGCTAGATGATAAAAAAATGGAGGTCGAATAAATTTTTACGGCGGGGGAAGTAAAGACAAATTACGAGCACGGATAGGGAAGACTGGGACATAAAATTAAATGGAATTAAAATAAAAACCGATGGTATGACACTCTCATCCCACGCCTGGGGAATAAATAAGCTCGATGCGAACGCGCGGAGCAGGCCCCGCGCTCGTTTTTTCTACCCGAGGAGACGGATATAAAAAAAAAAAATATTCTATCAATGCGAAGAAAAATTTAGGGCGTAATTGATGTCGACCGTTTCTCATAGATTGAATGAGGGTTCAATGAAGCGTGGAGGGAAAGATGGTAGCGAGGATGAGGGAGGGCGAGCAGAGGCTGTTAGCAGGGCAAGGTGTCGAGTGGGGAAAAATGGCATGATGGGAAGGGAAAAAACAGAGGGATTATGAGGGGAAGAGTGGCTTGGAGAAAGATGGCTGATTTTTCGCGTTGTCCGGCGTCGGTAGGGGCAGAGTTATGGCGAGGAGGAAGGGAGTGGGGGGGGAGGTTGAACCGTGGGAGGCGTGATTAATGTGGAGGCAACTTGCCCATACACTGGACGTAATTAGGATGAGGGATGAATGGGCACGGGCCCACAATTCATGCATCGCGAGGTAATTAGCGCTGAGGTACTGGGGTTGAGGTTGTGGGAAGAGGAGGGGGAGAATCCCAGGAGGATGAGAGAGAGAGAGAGAGGAGACGGAGAAATGCGGTGATGGGTGAGTCGAGAGAGAAGTATGCGACTGGATGAAAGGCTCTCTATGAAAATGAAATGGCAAACACCGCTGGCATAAGAACGTGTACGTATAATATATATTTGGATTCCATATAAACGCTACCTCTAGAGTGATATGATATCCAAAACCAAAACAAAATCCCCCTTTGCATTAGATATCACATCTTTAAAAGTGAGGGTAACCATAGAAGCGAAGTGTATTCTATATAACAGTGTTAGGTAGGACCTCGGTAGTAGCACATAAAATAGGCCAGTTAGAATCAGAAAACTATTGAAAGATCCAAAACACACGGCAACAGCGGATCAAATATCCCCTCTTAATTAAGATTGTGGAATAATATATCTGACTAAATATTGAAAGCTAAATGTTATAATCAATTCAAATTAAAACTGTTTGCTCGTTTGGTTAAATTTTTTTTATGGTCATTGGTGGATTACCTAAAAGGTTTCATCAAAGTGTTATTCAATTTTCTTTAAGTATTATTCTATTTTCGTAGTTATTAGGATAGTTACACTTCAAAATTTTTGTTTCTGAAATTTACCGTTATGCATGTTGAAAATTATAATTTTTGCGTAATAAAAATATTTCGGAATGATTTTGTATAAGCCACTGAACTCTTTTCCAGAAATCTATTCCATGGGACGCAAGCTATGCCTTACAAAGATACACTTATATTCTATTCTCTTCCATTCCATGGACTGGTTGAGGAAGACGAAATAAGTGTAAGAGAAAGATGGCGGAAGGCGTGGAAAGGGTGGACGTGATGACGCGGATGGGACTTGATCGATGGGCCCACCATCGTCATAGCGCGGGCGAAATTGAGACCATTTATCTGTCCCGTGACGTTCCTCCGATTTTTTTTTCGGGACCCCCGGCATATGCTTCTCCCGCCGGTCACAATCACTCCCTCTACCCTCCACGCGAATCATAAGTATGTGAGGGGGGGCTTTTCGAATCCCATCCGCTTAGCGAAGGGCGGAAGTGTTAAGGGCCGTGCATCACCTTGAGAAGATGTAGTTGACACAAGGACGACGATCTTGCTTCATTCTCTATCTTTGCCGCTTGAAATACTCTTGGCAAGCTGCACCTTTACCCCCGCTAGCTAACGTTGGGCCATTCCTGGAATTGCAGGGATTTGCCACCACTCATTTGGCGCAACGAAAGCAAATAATTTTTGTGGTTTTCACTATCCAGTAGATTGAAAACATGATCAAAAATTATTTTATCGCTTCATCGCTGATTTATAGCGTGATTAATGTAGGTAGACGAATAAGCTTGAAGTTAATTTTTTTATAAAATGTAATTCTACGATAAAAATATGACAGCGTCCAAATATAATGAGTGTTATGCCTAATATCCTCAAATGCATTTCATTAGGAACGATTCCATTTATAAAATCCACAAAACCAGCTAACCGTACCATGTGCCTCATAGCTACTTTGTCTTTTTGACGACATGAAAATAAATAAATTTATTTGCGTTGTGAATGGAAATCTCTCGCTAATGGAGAAAAATGATACATGCAATTCACTTAAGTACTTATAAAACGATTGGATGAATTTTTCATTTAAACTTCATGGAAATAACTGAATTATTTTTCAACATTGGAGCAAACAGTAATTGACCGTTGTTGGCGCAATAAAGGTAAAAAAATGAACGAGGAAATATGCATAGCTTGATTCAATCTTGCCCTAGAAGTAGAAATCAGCATATTTTACTGACACATCCTCTCGATAGACATTGTAAGGGAACTAATAATTCAGGATAGAAACATTTTGGATAATGATTTTCGTTTATATCCTCTTATTTTCTCATTTAAGGACTTATCCTGAAATCACAGTCATCAACGAAAGAAACTCTAATCGTAAAGATGAGCAAGAAAATCGGAAGTAATAAACAGCAATACGTCTGTGGAGAGATAAATCTGAGGACACAGCTGTCAGATTGAGAGACACAAAATATATGTTTTAGTTTTAGGCACATACACAGTTATCTAACAAAATAATGTTAGTCAGAATAATGAGATATCAAGTATAATCTAAAACGTTGCCTCAATTGCAATTAGACCTCATCTGAAAACGTAATAAAACACCAAGAGATTTTCTATCATTTTTTACAATACCAAGTTTTGCGATCAACTAGAAAAGAATAGTTAGTAATGCGATCTCGCTCGAATCGAAAAATATCAAATGTTATTGCAGTGTAAATGAATTTTTTCTAGCCGTTAAATCAAGCGATTAGACAAAATTTTCATTTTAATGGAGTTATAAGGGCTATAGATCAATCTGGTGCATTTGGGCAAAATATGATGCTTTCCAAAGTTGAGTAGATATTTCGACTGCGATCACAAAAAAATACTTTAAAAAATATTAAGTCCAGGTAGGGCACTCATAAACTCGCGGGGGACCACCCGATTCCATTTAAATAAGTCATTTCTCGCCTATAAATTCCACCCGGAATCGGAAAATGCAGTTAAAAGTGTAATTTACTCGAGGGGTGGTTCCCTTTCCTCTCTGAGGTCACCTCGGCCCTTGTTTAAGGTGGCTACTCTTCACGCTCATAAACTTTTGGCTTTGGTTACTTTACGAGAGTTAATCAAACACTTTAATGGGTCTTAATTGGAGGCGTGTACCCGAGATGAGACCGTTAGCCGTTCCGCACGCCATGCCCGGACGCAAGGGGGAAAACACATCGAAATTTAAACATGTGTTCTCCTCTTTCAACACGTTTTGTGCACATTAGGCACATCCCACATCAATCGCCCGGGCTCTCGAGAGGGAAAAATCTGGGGAAAGGGAAACGGACCTAACGAAGAGGGGAGCCACCGTAATGTATCGATAAAATTCCGACCTAAAGGCCCGATTTAATTAACGCGGGCCCCTCCCTCCTCCTTGACGAACCCATCCCGCCCATTACCCCGGCCGCCCGCGTCCGCACCGGCAGGCGACCCACCGCCACCCCATAAGAGTCGGCGGCTCCCCGAGTTGAGTCCGAACGCGGTTGGGACGGTCAGATAAAAACGAGGAGGCGAGTGAGAGACGAGGATGAAGGAAAAAAAAGGCAATCGAGTTAGGTGGCGGACGGGAATGAGAGGAAGGATATTATTAAACGGGTCCTCCCTATCGGCCTATAATAGATAAATTGTAGCCTTCGATAACTTGATGTATATGCCCGTTATTAAAAGAAAAAAAGTGACGAAATTGTGGATAAAAAGTCGATCGATCTCTTTTTTTTTGTTCTGCTCCACCTTCCGGAACGCGCAGTGATTTGGGAAGGCCTTGCAGGTTTTGATAGTGAGCCCTGAGATTTGGAGAGAGATATGAGGGAACAGAAGTCAGATTGAGTGCAATTAAACCAAAATATCAGATACAAAGAAGCAGCGATGGGCCCTGGGTTGACCCGCACTAGACACACACTCTCTCTCTTTATCTCCATTGTTTGATCGTCATTCGGGTGATGATTTCTGGAACAAGATCAAAAGGCAATCTACAAGTATTTTCACCCCTCTCGGAAATTATGTTAACTTGTATCGTCTCTTGACATTGTCACCATATCAAATTGAATTGATCAAATAATGAAGCAAATTATTTCTCGTTCGTTTTAAGGGGAATGGTTTTTAAGTTTCCCCTCCGAGTGATTTTAAATAAAAATAAAGCGTAAAAACTGGATGCGCACTAGTTACAAGTTGAGGCCTGCTACGAAACCACGATAATTTGGAAAAAATTTTATAATGAATTTTTTAAACAAAAAACGAACTTCCTCGTTCCTTCTCCTCTTTTTCCATACAATTCATTCCCCTTCCTGCCATATCTCTGATGTTTTGTCTTTTCTCGTGATGCTTCCTCAGCGTTCATCTCACCGCACAGCAAAGCGCATAACATGAGAATCTTCACTAGTCATCACACTCTTACATAATTATTATTTATTAGCTTATTTCAATCCATCAGCTCCCTTATTCCTATAGCTTTTCTCTTCCTGATATACGTACTTCTGTGTTCATTTTCCACAACTGTGATGCCTTACTAAAAAGTCATTTTAATCTGTTACAACTCGTGATCGTCTAATTTTTACTTTTATCTTCAGACTTTGATTCCTTGCTATATTCCGAATGTAATTGAAGTAAAGTTTTCACTTGACATAAGCACAGGAACCGTAGCTGCAAAGCATAGACCTGCATTTCTCGTCTAAGAAAAGTGGAGGGGTGTGAGCAGATCACGACGTTTTGAGTATGGTTCGTTGGTTGCAGGAAGTGACCCAAAGTTAGCGTCATTTTCGCTAAACGAGGTGTATCGAAGAAATAGCGATGAAGAGTCCGGTGACGGCATTAGCCGACTATAAATGATCGCCAAGGGGACTTTAGGTTTAAGCCCCACGCGACTAACGGAGAGCCATGCTTGAAATGTCACCTATCTGTACCCAAAAAGAGATAGGACTTCCTTTGAAAAAATTCTCGACGACGAGAGATGAATCCGGCAACATGAAGTGAGAACCCAACACTATAGCCACAGCTACCATCATTCCGGATCACATGCACTTGAACAAAAGCCTGATACTTCCCTTTCTTATACTCCCTTACGTCTAAAGTCTCCTGTAAAGGGGAAAGAGAATTTTTAAAATGTAATTAATAAAATGTAAAGATACTCTCCAGTGGAGAGTCTCCACTAGCCGTGGGGGATTTGTCACACTGATCACGGTGAGACTCTTATTCCCTTAATTATCCCTAAAATTCAGCCTTTATTATCAGCAGTCTTAAATTGTAAGATTGGTTTGACGCTGTTCTCCAATTTAATCTGCCATCAGATATTCTTTGAAAACCTCCATAATTCTTCTGGTTATGATATTTGTTACCTCCTCTATGTATCCAAACCGAGGCGTGCTTTTGTCATTCTTCCCAAACAACTGTTCTACAACGATAATTTTCTACTTACCATCACTTCTAACAATAAAAATAAAATTATCCCGAATTGTACTCAAGATTTGGAAAGACTTAAACTCTCTCTAACTCTACCCAGATCTTCCACATTTCTGTAACACTTCATTCTTATTCTGTAGCACCACAAATAGAAAGCATCCAACCTTAATCCCGACGACATCAGGATGAAAACATCACTGACTTTAGACCCGGGGGAATCGGGTAGGTGTGCTGACTTCCCGCTAGTCGGTCAGGGTTCAAATCCCGGCGGTGATAGAGATTTTCCAGTGGCGCGATCGCTCCTTTAGTACCTTGTTGAGGGCACTTCAAGTGCAGCACTCCGTCCGTCGATTGGGACGTTAAGCCGTGGTACCCTTGGCGCCTTTCGTTGAGAGCTAATGCCGACGCCGGGTTTCCCTCCACCCTTCCCTCCCTACCATTCCTTCATGGCGCAAATGACCTAAGCTGTCGATCATCTCCTTCAAATGCCACACCATACCATTGAGACCCGGTCCCTTTAGTACAGCTCCGCGAGGTCTGAATGCTTCGAAAAGATAGTCACCCTTCTCTTATGCACACGAGAAGGTTGCGTTAATATGGAGCGAGGACCATCAATGGAGGTGTGGAAGGGTGGTATTGAATCTGGTGGCACAGGAGTCGATGAGGGGGTCCGAGGGACGGACCATCGTCACGGAAGCAGGGTAGAGCAGGGAATTGTCGAGGACTGGGGAGGGGGAGGTTACAGCAAGGGGCTGAGACAATAAAGAGGTGTAAACGAAGGGGCGGGGAGCTGAGGGACCCGATGTCAGGATGTTTCGGAGGGGGCGTAACCCAGGGCTTGATTTAATATCCCCCCAGTGTTCCTCTATCTCCATGAAGACAGTTTTACGAGCGAAATTCAACCCATTCCGTCCCTTTTCCTCCCATTTCGAATAAATCGGTAAATTACTTTCACTGCCGGTGTTATGCCTGGTTATCTAAGGATGGGTCAGGGAGGATTGATTAGCGATTACGCCAAAATCAAAGCACACCAATCAAGTAAACAGTTAATACAGTTTTCTGATCGATCAATAAATAGAATTCTACTCAAACTTGCGAAGACACACGTGGTATGACATGATCCAATGACAACTTAGCAAGTAATTAAGGATGAACAATGAACGTAAATCTTTCGAATAAAGGTGAAAATATTGAGCGCAGAAGCTTAATTATCCACAAAAATTCAAATTAGGGATGAACTCACATCTATCAAAAAGCAATGAATGATTAGATATCTCTTACTTACATTTGAACTAGAAAGTATCTCACCCTGAACTCAGAGCTGAAATCGTCTGTATGATTATAAATAAAAAGCAGTTGGCTAGATATAGATTTTGCTCCAGTTATACGATTGCCGTAAGTTAAGCACATGACAATCGCCAGCTGGACATGATGCAATTTATCAATCTGAGATAAACTAGGAGTGGATTAGATATTAGTCTTTGAACTTGTTTTCACCATGGCACGTCTAAGAAAATTAGTTTATTGGATAATTTTACTTTGGTGTAAAAATTGCCGTTTCAAGTGGAGAGGTGTAAATTACATCTCCATACTTCAGAGAGGAAGCCACTAGAAAAAATGAGGTTATTATGCCTTAACATTTAAAACCGTGGAAAATTGTCCAAAAATATCTTTGAGGGTATAATTTGTACGCACCTTTGTGGTAAAGTTTGTTCTAAAATTTGATGAGATCAAAAAAATAGAAGGGTGGCATATTAATAGAAGGAAAACATTTGCGTTCTTGGAATGGTCGGTTCCCGAGAAACGGGTGAGGCAGAAGGGACGCGAGAGAGGGAGAAAAAAGTGGGTGGAGAATAGATGCGTTGGGATGGGGACGTAATTGATTCCGGAGATAATATAAGGTTACCACGGAAAAGGTAGGAAATAACAAGGTTTTAGGACGTCATTAAGGCAGGAAAAATTGAGTAACGACTTGATGAAGATGGAGTGATCCGTAAGGATAGTGTTACGGAATGACCACGTAATAGGGGCAATTCGTCCATTCATAAAATATGAACACTTAAAGTGGAGGGCTTAGTGTGACAAATGAATGTCAGTTACAATATTTGAAATAAATAAATAAAATTGACCAAATCTTTTATCCAATTATAAAGATATTATGTCTATAATTTAACAACTGCAGCCACGAATAACTATAATTGTTCAAAGCATGTCTATCTCTGCAATCCTAGAATTACTTTACTACAGTCTTTCAATGAATCGATAAATTGCTGTATTCCAGGAATAAAAATGTGTTTTATATTACTCTTAAATGCAGATACGTAAAGAAAGTGTCTCTTTGATATTTTTAGCCTCACAAATTTCTTTGCAAAGCTCTATAAAGTACCGTGAAGATACCATGGCAGTGATGACTAGCCTATTGATATTATTCTTACGTTTAAAACTATGTTGAAATGGCCTTTCTTAGAAGATTACTACAGCACCAAACCCTTTCACATTATGCAATAATTAATAAGAAAGTTACAAAACACCCAATTTTTGAATTTTTGTACAAAACCTAAAGACGTTGATACAGAATTAGAATGTATATTTTTGAGTTCTTAAGTTTAGGACATCAATTGCAAATAAGACACAACTGCCAATAGAAAAAATGTGGTAAAAAATGACCGGTGGTTTACATTGTGTGCATTTTGAGGTATTACAAATTTCCATATAATTGTAGACATTTTAAATTTATTAAGCAAATCTTCAAATCCTCCCATGCAAAACATACACTCGTCTTTTTTTCCTACACGACAGAGTTAATTAAGCTAATAGCACCTCACCTACCCGTCCATTCATACATGGACGTCAGGAAAGCAAAGGTGGTGGTGCTCGTGGAATATTAATGACATCATGAATTATAATTTAATATTTTGAGAATTTTTCAACCATTTTGCCTATTTCATACGTTTAGAAATTAAAACAATAGATTGGAGAATAAAATATAATTGAATAAATGAATGCTGTTTTTTCATTTTGTTCCAGATAACAGTTTAAAGTCAACAATTTTTGGTTGAATATTCATACGACCATGCCATTTTGCATAAACATTTATAATTTCATTTTTAAATACTATATATGTACCAAAATAGAGCAGAAGTCATTTATCCTTGAACAAACATTCTTACATTTTTCATACCTTCCCAACCTTGGTGCCTTGTATTTTTTCATTAATTATTTTATTATCGTTGTGAAATTCAGAGTGTTTTCTTTATATTTATCAATGGGCAGCTAAATGTATTAGATATGAAAAGGACTGAAATGGATTGGGTTGCAAATATTACTTTTTTGCATCTTGTAGGCTTAGAATTTGAACGACGGAATGATTCATATTGTGATATGAAAATGATACTATTGGCAAATAAAATAATAATAGCCAATGGCTTTTCACGATTATTTTTACGCGTACATTATAATATGGCTGACTGACTATAGAACTGCGCAGGGAAACGCAACAAACACAGATATACAAGGCTGGAACCGAAAACTACGCAACAGTGAGAAACCTCCATCCGAGCAAAGAGGCTTCTGGCCACAAGTTGTCCAAAAATACCCATCAACGCTAACCAGAGATGTGCGCCATCTGCCTTTGCGAACAAATTTCTTACAAGATCGTGCAATGGTTCCAGCGCAGGCACTCAGGAACACACTCGAATGAGGCGAGCGAATGACTAACACTAAGGCAAGACTGAGCGATCGTCTCACAGGAAAAAAACGACGGAGGAGGAAACTCGGGCAAAAATGTTCCGAGTTACGAGCAAATCGTGCGTCGCTCACAAGAATAAATTACGTGACGAGTGGGCGACCCGCGCTAATGGCGGATTCACCCATTTCATCCCTAATGGCGCTCGCTGATCTCATTAAAAACATTTCGGACCGCTGGACCAACACTAGATTCATCAGAGCTCGCGAGAGGCTTGACTGAGAAAAACCGATTGTTTCAACTGCGGACGGAGGAATACGTTAAGAATTAATTTGTATCCATCCGGGCCATTGTGTTTCCCGAACGCAGCCGTGGACGTAGACAAATTCGGAGCGCTTAGATAACGGAAGAGAGAAAAATGGACGGGGATCAGTCAAGGAGGTAGGGCCGCCCAAATGATGGGACGGACGCGAGCGGGTAGAGAGTGGGGGAATATGAGCTCTCTTGTGAATGATAAAAATTGTACGAGGGCCCGTAATTGCGATGCATTACACTCGATTTGGGACTCGGGAATTAATGGCCATCGCTCCAAAGATGACGGAATGGACTCCTTATGCTTTTTTTTTACATTCATAAACCGAATCTCGGAGGGTGCGAGCGTTGTCACTGCGTGAAAACGAGCCAGATTTTCTCAACTCGTTGGTTGATCCACGTGCACGAGTCTTCACGCTCCAAATGCTTTTCTCGTGTGCTCAACGATGAAACTAACGATTTGCGAGACGGTCGGTCCTTCGCCGCCTCGTTTGCGTCCCTAAAAAATCTCATCAGTGGCGTTCACGATGTAGTTACACAAATATATATTTTTCTACACATTGCCCGCGAGGGATCATTTCGGCTGCTGCGCTACAGTTATTTGTCACGCACGAGTCCTTCAGTGTACCCAAAGTGTGGACTAATTCGAACCTGAATATGCTTCAATAATAATCTGAACACCCTTCGTTTTGCATGAGCGTCCCGAGTATGTTCAATTATGCATCACAGACACAACATTCACTAAGAAATCATCGTGTATTCAATACATTGGCAGAAAATTGCTAAATAAATAATAAAAATGATTATAGGTTCAATAAATATATCAAATTAAAACTATATGATGCAGACAGAGAAGATGACACAAGATAAGCACCTATATTCTTATGCTAGGAAAATACAGTTGACATTGCCCTTGAACCCGAAAACAGTTTTTTTACGGCTATAACTGACATTACAAGCTAATCACAATATATCCCTGCAGGATTTCATTGACAAATTCATTTTTTTTGTTAAAGTATCTGCATTTTATTGTAGAGTCCCCTCTAGATGGTTTAACCAATGAGTTTCCATATGATATGGTAAAGCTCAACCGAGAGCAAGATACACGGATGTGAATTACACACAATCAGGATTGGGAGTATCATTCCTTGGAAAAACTCAAATTGGACGAAGTTTACTTGGAGCTGGGGACTATTACCTAAGCCATTAAACGGTATACTCGGTTGACCGCTTATTTCATCATCATCATCATCACTGGTCAACAATTCTAAGATCGGTTTGATGCAGCTCTTTACCCAATTTCCCCATCAGCTAATCTTTAAAAACCTTCTTTTTTATTCTATTTCACATCCTTCTTTACATATTCTATGAATTTAATATCTTAGTCTTCCTTTTCTATTCTTTCCATATGCTTGTCCCTCGAGGGTTGTCGTCATCTTGCAGTAATGTCTCAAGATATGGCCGATTACGTTGTTCCGTCTTCTTATCAACGATTTCAACAGACTTATCTCTCCTAAACTTCTTAGGACTTCCTTATTACTTATACAGCCGATCTATTTGATTCTCATTCTTCTGTAGCACCACATCTCGAAAGCCTAGACCCTTCATTTCTCCGCTGTTTTCATTTTCCATGACTCACTTGCGTGGAAAAAGATATTAAAATTAATGCTCTGATAATCACCTGGGCTATTCTGCTGACAATGTTTCACATGCTTTTCCTCTCGTTAGTAATCCTGCTTCCCAAATAACGGGATTCGTCCCCTTTTCCATGTTTTGATTCCCTATTTTAATATTAGTGTTTACTTATATTCTACTGCATCTTGGTTTTCTTTGTGCTTATTTTCAGCTGATATCTACCTATGAACCTACTCATATTTACCAGAATATTCTTGAAATTGTTCTCAAAATTTTCCATGAAAGATATGTCACCGGCAAATCGAAGCAAGCTACTTTTTTCTCAATGGCCATTCATGGCAATGAACTCCTGGCGACTTTTCTTTTATTGATCCCTGCATTTCTTCAAGGTTTTCTTCCGCATCAGCTTGTTTATAGACAACAATTTCGCGCCCGGAAGCGCCCAGTCAGACAGCCGGGTGACTAGGCAGATCCTTAGCTTATTCCTTTGCAAATTCTTGCTTCTTCACAGCTGGGTTCTGGATGTATCACTGCCGATTGGTCTTCGATTAAACTATAGATGATTCTCCTAACGTAGCAAACAACTTCGATGTGTGTTAGCATTCTAAGCATTGAGTTCCAATAAAAGTTGTGAAACGCATTTTTTTAGCCCACAAACGCAAGGAGCGTGGGCTTGCCATTTTCCATTCTCCATGAGCAGCCGAAAGACCAATATTTCTTCTCTCATTCCTTGGCTTTTCCTGGATTTCGATTGATCCTCCTCCAAGTGCTCTCCTGTCTTTCGCTCTATCTTTCTGAAGGTGATCCTTGTCGGTATCTTGGACGCATGACTTGTCAGACTTACAGTTCTATGGTCATTTTGTCTTTGAAATCAGGAAAATGATGTTCTCCTCGAAGTCTTTTGGTGTTTCACCGGTTGAATACATTTCGTTTATGCTTTTGTACAGCAGGTTCAAGTTCTTTTCCCCTGCATTTTTATTAGCTCTGCTGGAATATAATTATATCGAAATGCTTATTTCATTCTTAAATTTGAGTATCCATTTCCCCTTCGTTTTTGATAGGTTTTATTCAGGGAATATTCCCATGTACAACTCTTCCAGATATTCCTTCCACCTATTCACTTTGTCTTCGTTTTCAATCATCAATTCTCCATTTTAGCCCCGTGGGGTATCATATTTCACGCCGTTTTCTTTGATGTGGTTCCTCACTATCTTACATGCGGTTTGTACTTTTCCATGAGGAAGACTGTTCTGTATGTCTTCGCAAAGATTCTTCACCCACATTTCTCTCGCTTTCCTTGCTTTACGACAAATATCGTTTCTTGCACTCTAGCTCTAACTATTCTGTCCTAACAAAAGTAACTGAGGTAGAGAGAGGTGGCATTTTTCAGTTTCTGGAGCTTCATTTAATCTGTTTGGATGAGTGGCGGTGGGAAGTGGAAGGTTCCCAATTACATCCTGCCATTCCCCAAGCGCACCACCCAATTACGTATCTCCCTTTATCATACTCATTCTCCTTCCTCTTCCCACCCCAACTCATCCAAACAGAATAAATTCAGCTCCAAAAACTGAATATATCGCAGTGTAACTGAGAATGATCTAACGGTGGAACGCGTTGCACGGTACGCAATAATTTTGGGGAAAATTGCGCAATCCGTATTTTCCAGTTATTCCTCCGTCTTGACATTTGCCGACGAAGACACTCTGGTTAGGTAATGTATAAAAGTTACAGTGTATGATAAAGTAATATGGTAAAAAATATTCTGCCCATTTTTCTAAAAATGAACGACCATTTGGTTTCATATTACACACATGTTTACCTCTTGGAGTACTTGGGGGCTCCGAACTCCCTTTTTGGCTACACCATTTATTAACCAAATAGATAGGTAACGATAAATAACAGGGAAGCAGTAAAACAAATAGTTATGGAACCAGATGTCTTGTGTACGATTATCATTCGTATATTTTAGCAGACCTTAGGATTGCCGATGTGTGTACGAGTTAGAGGTCATTTAGGAACGTGAACCGGAATATAACCATTTACCTATCCATTAAAAATTAGAGCATAAGTTTTTGGATTGAAATACATGAATATAAATCTCAGACCATATTTTTTTGCTATTACTGCCTCATTCACAGAAAAATGGCATGCTGCTAATACTTATTCTTCAGAAACCTACTTAAAAATATATCAAAATTAAAATTAATTTATTAATAACGGATTTTATTCGATGCATGATTAATAATTCCCGATTAATAATAATTCATTAATTCCCGCTTTTAAACCCTCATTTTTCCAATGCTCATACTTTCAGGTTATGTATGTTTTATATTTTGATTAAACGTATTCCTCCAGACAACAACCTATAGAATATTTATTGACACTATTGAAAAACGTCTACCCGAAGCACCTGTGCTGAATGAATAAGGTCAATCACATTTACATATCTCTACTAGCTAACGTAACTAGAGCTTTCTTAAGCGCTCAACACCTGATTGGAGGCATATTCTAGACGAATAGGCGAAAACTAAAAGATATATAAGGTAGATATATTTACTCTTACGTAACCCACCGTACGCCATCCTTTCACGATACCACAACAAAAGTCGAAGTGGCACTATTGTATTTACAGTTTAATGAAAAAATATCCAAAGTACAGTATTCATGACGAATCCCTCAAGTGCAATACTGCATATTTACTTTGGGATCACTTATCGTTCTTTCCTCACAGATTTCTATGAGTCGTAATGTCATTTGTTAGTCAAAGTAATCAGCATTTCGTCATCTTCAGGTATAGGTACTTATACATGGTATTCGTGCTACTGCTAATTATGCTTTAAAACACTATGTATCATTTCGTCAATTTATTCAACATCGTAAACTACACTGCAACACTAATGAGAACTCTAGTGGTTAGATATGGGCCCCGTAAAATGCAGGAATGGAAATATAATCCGACAACAACATGTTACAGAGGCGTAAAATCGTGTTCGCTCATTGACTTTATCCAGCATAATTTGCATTTATTCAGGGATCCATTAAAGGCATTATTTCTCTTTTTTCTTACTCTCACTAATCAAACCGATTTTGTAACACCTACTGATTTCTTCTGGCCGCACCTATAGGCAAGGGATCGATATAGGGAGAGTGGAAGCGAAGCATTAATCTTCGATTGGGACGAAAAACACGCGAACCCGCCCACGTTCAGGACTTAAATCAAATGGCTACACCAATGCGTTCGATTATTTTCCGATTCTCGCGGCATGCTAAGGGACACACAAGAAGCAACCCCCACTCCTTCTCTTGTTCCCCGCGCAATAATTCGACACGAGGTCGCACGCGATGACGGGCCGCGCGCACTTGAGCGTGCTAATGTCGTCGACGCCTTGCAATGCGATTCCTCTCTTTCCCGCCCGCTCGTCAAATGGCGCGCGTCAAACGGCGGCCGCGTGGGCGGTGTCGGCATTAATTGCTCCCGGGAAGCGAGGGAGCCACGACCGCTTTCCCTCACGCGCCGGCGACGCAGCCGTTCGATAAATGTCGCCACCCCATGTCCCCACGCTCACGGCCGATGGGCAAGCGAAAATGTTTCGCTTCCGAGCGGCCGCGTGCCCTTCTCTTTCTCCTCTCGCCGGTTGTGCATAATTGTTTATGCAGATGCACCGACACGAGTCGTGTTACCGCGGAACTGACGACTCACCTCGGAATCTACGGTTGGATTCCTAATAGCATGCGTGAGCACGGATTGGAGGTGTAAGAAATGTATCGCAATGAGTTGGTACTTTTTAGTGTATACCTAAAAGGAATTTCGCGGCGTTTTCAAAAGCTTGCAAATGTACGAAGTATTTTGCACAGAACATGAAGTATTTTACGGAGGAATTTTGAAGGGCAGGGGAAACCATATGGTTGGGGGCAGCATTCTGCAGAGTGATTTAGAGATGCCGAAAAAAGGAAGGTTACACGGTCCCTGGTAGATACCTGAATTCAAATCAGAGAAACCAAATTGATTGCGAGAGAATATAATCGCCAAACGAATTCCTCACTAAATATTGAAAAATATATCATTAAGTAAGTCAGTGGGAGTACATGGTTCATTCAGACAGTTAAGGAGTAACGAACCCCTGTGAGGAGTTGCCAAACCAAGGATAGACATTCTCCTATAAACATTGGCTGGATTTCAGCAAGAGATTATCCATAGCTACTGGTCGAAATCGGATAAGTTATCCTGCAAGTGATGAAGATTGTCATAGTTATGTAGATTTAGCGTAATTGGTGTAAGTTATGGAAGTCTCAGTACTATATAATTTTAAAACCTTAATAAGAAAAATGTTTTGAAAGACATTTCATGTATAATTTAGGAATCCAAAAAATAATATATTGTACAATAAGGCAAGAATAATAATTCCAGCAAGAAGTAAGTAACTCCTGTACATTCATCCCGAAGAAATTGAATGCCACTATGATGTTATGTCCTTTGCCATTGTTGTCCACTACCCGTGAGTCACTGTGTGTAATTGTGTGTCACTGACCATGCTGTTCACAGTGGCGCAGCGAGGGAGGATTTTGGGGGATAAAACCCACCCCAGAGCTCAGAGGAATTTTAAAGTTTAATCCATTTTACTTATCTGGATCAGTATTTCTTATAGAAGAAAGATAGGACTTATCACACATCCCTCAGAAAGCCGTAAAACTCGCCATTTTGAACCATTATTCTTCATTTTTTTCTGGAGGATGGCCCCCCGCAACTCCTGCTTACCCTGATAGGTATGCAATACCCCACACCCGTGAGTATTAGATGCGCCTAAACCCCCCCCTAGCCTTAATTCCTAGCTGCGCCCCCGGCTGTTCATATTGTATTACATTTACCTCATAATGTCTACATTTGCTAGAACAAATGTAGAGAAGAAAGGGTTAAAGAATATGGGTATGACTTTTTGCATATGGAAACCTTATCGAATGAAAGAAAGTAACGCATAGAAACATGAACAGGAATGCTGGGGAATGAATCTTTCTCAATACCAATCAAAGAGGAAACGAACCCCACTGCTCAAGAAATGGACTCCATTTAACCAAGAAGAGTGAACGCGTGGAGACAGATTGCGGACCGAAACTAGAAGAAAAAATGCAAAAATATTCCTGCTCAGAGAAATTTATTGTCCATTGTTGACTTTCGCACTAAGGTGATAACGAAGGTTGACCGGACCAACCCCTCGCTTCTAAGCTGAAAGGTCTCTTTCGCTTGATCTTAAAAAAGTAAGGGCGACGCGCGTCTTATCCACATATCTGCCACAGCCCTCGACTCGTCCACTTTTCCCTCACCAAAGGTCTCAGTCACTCCAGGTCTCCACTCTCGCATCCTCTCTCTCTCTCTCTCTCTCTGCAGCGCTCAGAGAGCGAGAAATGTCCGCAAAAGCGAAAGGCGTGCCTTCACTTTGCGCCTGGCACCCTTAATGGAAAATTCTTCTCCGACCCGGCTGCCACGTGACGAGCACTTTTGAACTGACCTCTCCTCATCCCCGTTGCCCTCCCACCGAGACGATCCACAGCCACTCGCGTTTCTTGTGCGCGAGGGTGGAGAGGCGTGAAAGATTTTCTAAGTGGACAAGGAAGATGCCGTTTGAACTTTTGTCACCGGCTCTCGCAAAGTTCCCTCACCCCTCCGCCACCTTCGGATTCTCGATAGAGAATTTCGCTCTTTCAACTGACGAATTTTTTTTTAATGAACTGAATCGGTACAAAAAAATTGTGTATTAATAGCCAACCCAGTCTTAGTTTGCACAATAAGAATCATCTATGCTTCCAAATAAGGTTTTAGCGCTATAAGGGATGGATCGGAAAGGTTCATCAATTATTGGTTTCACCAGTTCTGGAGCTTTAAATTGAAATTGGAACCCAAGCCAACAATAATCGATGATAGAAAAAATATAAATATGAAAAATAGCATAAAAAGTACATAAAACTCGAAAAAAAATTGAAAATTCACCAACTCTTGACTAACTTTGTGGTATTCTATTATAAGTTTTTCTGGATTCCACACAATTACTTGTACCACTTCATTTTTACAGAGCGCTACGCGGGTTTCAATGAATTATCATCATCTTCAGGCGAAAATTATGATTAATAATAATAAAAATTATGATAATTTGCGCCTGAAGATGATGATTATTCATTGAAGCCCGGGTCGCGCTCTGTAAAAAGGAAGTGGTATAAGTAATTGTATGAAATCCAGGTGAAAATTATTTAGGAGTATAATGAAAATTTAACTCTATAAATAGAGGAATTTTCTTGATACAACCACTTGTACGATTAGTTGATGGATTATTTTGGATGGGGTGCATGATACGTTAGTGAAAATCATTTAGAGATCCTGAAATTTAAGCAATTGAAAAGAAACCATTGTCAAAAACTAGTACCGAGAACCGTGTCCGGGAATCGATGCCAGGGGCCGTACCGGATGGGGAACCAATTTCATGCGTCATCTCAAATTTTTGCATGCCTCTGCTTCTAACAGACGACTGTGATATGATATGTGAGTACTACAAGTATTACTTGCAGTTCATGCCAATTGTACTCGAGTAAAATATCGATATTGGTAAGCAAAGCGTGAGAAAGCTGGGACCCTTTACGCATACGATCGTTCATTTGGTGAATTATTATTTTTTTAGTAGTACTGGAAAACCTTTTGATACTCATATACAAGAATTGCCATGAGAAAAAATTCCCCTGGACCGGGAATCGAACCGCGGACATTTGGCTTTCGGGCCACTGCGCAGACCACTACGCTATCCAGGTTCTTTAATTCTCTTGGCAATTATACCTTATTATTATTATTTATATTTTAATTATATTATATTACATTACATTACATTATATTACATTATATTATATTATATTACGTTAAATTACATTACATTACATCACATCACATCATCTCATATCATATCATATTATATTATGCTTATAATATACTTTTTTCTCATGGAAATTCTTGTGTATTTCACCACCGTTCACGCGGCAGGGTTAGAAATATTGCACGTTTGATACTCTCCCAATGCGAAAAAGAAGGTGATCATGAGCGAAAGTAAAATGAAGAAGGCAAAACGGAATGAGCATTTTCTGGGGAAAATTATGAGACAAAATTATATGCTTATAAAAATAAAATGAGAATGACATTGGAGACTCCGGGTGCTGACAAAAATTGAAAGAAAAGAACCGTATAGAGATAAAGAGAGAGGCGAGAGGCAAATTCTTCGAATGCCAAAGTTGCCCTGACACCTGTTTGAGGACACAATCACATGCGATAATGATGATAACTTTAGAGCAGCGCATGAGACTGAAGAACTTTAAAATACAAGAGTATATTTTAGAGAGCGAACAAAACGATATATGCATAGATTTCACTTGCCTGATGAAAGCTTAGGGGATGGTTAAAGTTCAAACTTAATCGATCCTTCAAAATGCTAATATCATTACTTGCTTGAGACATAGTCGTCAATTTATCTCTTTATTTTAAAGATAAAGGGCAAGATAACCATGATTTATCAGTAGTATGATTCCATTTGAAAGGGAGAAAAATCGATATTTCATTCAACAAGGTAAAATTACCAAATGATGACAGAACAGATTGAATATTATTCATTAAATAACAATACTTATATCCTCGAGTAATTTCGACAAATGAATCACCTTCCTCAGACAAAGATTACACATTAAGATCGGATTGCTCAATCACCCGAGAGTTCTCATTAAAATATTTTCCACCGCCGGCCTCTCATTAAAACCTGGGAACGCAAGTAATTTCAAAGCGGAAAATGGTGTATTGAAATGAAAATTTAGCAATACATCTTTTCCATTTTCAATGAAATATGTAACGCCGGAAGCGATTCCCGCGCTCTTTAACTTTAATGGCACAGAGGCAACCAGTGCTACATAAGGGTCATCCAGGAAGCCATATGCATTCACCATAAGTAAATTAGCGGTTACGGAAGCAGAAAAACTGAAACAATACGCTAACAATAGAGTGTTTCTGCATTAGAGGAAATCCCTAATGACGTAATTCAAGGTCGTGGTCATAAATCAGAGTGAAAATTCCTTCGGCTGGATAAATGGCCCTCACTTTCACACAAAAAAGTAATGTTTATTCATTTTCCTACCTATAAGTCAGTGGGTGCATATTTGAAAATACTGAGTTAATCAGAACCGAAGAATTAGATGGCAAAATAGATTTACTCATATCTGGTGCATATAAAAGGAATATCTAAAGGCTAACCATAGCCACCGATGGCTGTGAGACAATAAAGTCTTATTAAGTCATATCAGTTGAACTGGCACAACGTATAAAATGATAAAATTTTATTCGTGTTATTTTCCAAGCTCCCTTCCCATTCGATGATTTCGATAAACCTTGGGAATCCACTAACGTGAAAGTCCTTTCCCGCGAGGAAACGACAGTTGATGGACGCCATTGATATGATATTTTTTTCTGAAAAAAAATAAAAAAGAAACGTCCTGAGAATATTTTTTAATCCACGGGAAATTCCAAGGAAATGGAAATCGTTGGGAATAGGCTTTGCCCTGGTCTGAGCTGTAGTGGCTTGCGCACGGGGAAAAGGGATGAAGCTGCTTCCTGTGAAGTCACCAGTCCGAGCGGAGGGATTACGTGGATGTGACTTGTCACCTGGAGTTGACAATAAATTCCTCCGTTCGCTCCCAGCGGATGAGCCGTGTGACGAGTGCGTCAAAAATCAAAAGAAGCACCTTTCGTGGGGACAACTTAACTCCAACGTCTAATCTCCACTCAAAATCGAGGAACTGCTCTTCTCGATCGAATTACGGCTGTTGATGGGCCCTCCAGAGGAGTCCCAAAGTCGTCTGCTTATTTTTCCTCCCCTCTACTACTAAAACTACCCTCACCATTGAGTGAGATGAGCAGAAAACAATCCGGAAGTGAGTAATGCTGAACGTATTTCATTATTGCCGTATCGAGGAGGAACTTAAAAAAGAATCAAATATCAGCGACGAGATATCGATGATCAAACACTTATATTTTTGGTGGGCTATCCCGAAAAAATTCTTCTGTTTACGTCATTCATGATTTTTCGCTTCTAAAGGCCTGGTTAGACGGTACATAAGAATTAGAATGTACAAGAATCTGTACAATTTTCTGCATGGTTTGCTGTACAGATTCTTGTACGTTATTATTACACTTTATTACATTATCTTACACATTAATATGAACAAGATCAGTGGCGTATTCAGGAATTTCGTTCGGATGGGGGATTATTTGGGTTTTGTGGAAAATTTTTCATAATCGAAAAAACTTAATTTGTTAAAGAAATGCTTAGTAAAAATAATGATTTTTCAATGTCCTGATTGCCCCCTGCCCACTGCCCACAATTGTCCTGATTTGACCCCTGCGCCTCAAACTTTACTAACAAAAAAAAACTTGTAAAACAAAAATCATTGGATCATACCCTCCCGATGTTCATAAACATAAGCCTTGCTTTCAAAATATAACCTTTAAAAACCGATAAAATGTAATAAAAAAGTAAACCATGCAAAACCTTATATTTAATGGTTGAAACTTTTTATTTTGGCGCCTTTTTGCAGCATTTTGGCACCGGAAAAAAAACATGTAGACACATCTGACGGCAGAAATTTCCATGCTCGAAACTGATTTTGTCTCTTGAATAACTCTACTCACCAGATAAACAAGACCTTGACGTCTGGAATAAGAATATGGGGACAATGATTGTAATATTACTTTACGGGAATAATTCTTATAAATGGATAATATTCAGTGAAAAGGAAAGTGAATAAAATGTCGAAACATCGGCGACATCTTGGAGTGGAATCATCATCACAGCCCTAAGGTAATGCATCTTTTCCATGAACAATACGTCAAATTAGTAACACAATCTTCGTTTGTAGACTCTTCCAAATAAATTAAAGGAGATTTTCATTCCTTTTGATTGGAATTAATAATGATTCTATCAATTTAAAAAAAATCCCTGAAATAAGAGAGATGCTTTCACATAAGAAATTGATCTTACTCACTTCCCTAGATATATGAATTATTCACCTTCCCATACATTATTCTTCACGGTTTCATATTATACATGCAAAGTCACTTACTTGTATTCCACGAGATCATTTTTAAGCAAGAAACTACTAAGAAAATGTTTCATTGAAATTAATTCACCTCAATATCTTCTCTGGATGAATGAATTATTTACCTTCATGTACCTATTCCTCCTCACGGCTTCAATCCATTCCAGTAAAGCCGTAGAAATACACCGTGCGACTTCATTTTAGAGCAGGATATTACTCAGATTCCCGATCTCAACTCTGCCTTCCCATTTCTTCCACACTTCCTTCTGCCAACCTTCCCCCACTTTTTACATCGATCGCCCGAGAGATCACGTCCTGGTTGGCTGATTTCGGCACGCGCAAGCCAAACTCTCGACATAAACAAGCCCACTGATGGATCGGACAAATGCCCTTTCACCCTGAATCGCCCTCTACTCAGCCAAAGGAAAGCCCAGCGAGGTCACAAAGACAATAGGCCTTGAATATAAGAAGATGGAGCATAACGTGATAAAGAATAATAAAGCAGGGAGGCGAAGTTGAAATGGGTACGAGCGATGGGTCAAGTCGGTCATTTCAGTGATATCATTCACCGTTCACCATTCACTTGAGTTATTCAATCGCAAATGGTCGATCGTCGCAAATGGTCAATGGTTGGTCACTACCTATGAGTGTAGGTGTTTACCTATATGTATATCCTGAATAAAATTCCATAATTAGACACTTAAACTCATAATTGAAAAAAACAGCATTTATCTTAGACGCCGCATTTGATGGGGCGGTCTTTTACGGTTTTGATTGACTGAAAATTTCTTGACCGACGAAGGAATAGCACTGGCTTAGACAGCGAATTACCAACCATACACTTAAGTGACGCGTGACTGACCACCGACCTCAATCACGAATGACGACCACTGACTTTGGTGGCGACGGCCAAAAACTCTGGCGACTTCGGCTCTGGTCACGAATTGACGGACGATCGGCTTCGGTCGCAAACGATTAAAAAGATTGTAGCATTCTTCAAAGTGATTCAGGTAATCGATCGATCATACCAAATATTACGATCGCGCATATCGGTCGCTCACGACTGGGTGCTGGTGGCTGATATTAGCATAGCAGAGTACAGCGGAAAGTAGAAAAAGATTAGAATAAGCCATAACATGAAACTTCGCGGGTCTTTTTGCTTCTGGAAAAGCGTCAAATATAGGCACTAGAGAGGCAATAAACAATAAAGGCATGATATCCTGATAGTGTAATTATTCATACACAATGATCCGCATTGATTCTGACCCTGAGAATCCTGAAAATTTTCAGACAATAGTGTATTCTATAGACTAGCAATAAGTCAGGAACGCGATACGACTCATAAAGCGGGAACGACGCGTCTTCTTGAGCGAGCAAGTTACGGACGCCACCACTCAAATGCCACTCAGCACGTGGTTCATATTGGCTTCACCGACCACATGTCCTCGAGAAATAGAATACTCTCCATACTATATCAGAGATCTATAGGAATGTGAGAGTTCCATTTGTGCGCTTGTGTGTTTTGAATTTTGTCAAAAGAATTGAAGCCATTATCACTGCTTTTATTATTTCACTCAAATTTTGACTTGAGATGACGTATACCATCTACATAGGATACTTATGTTTCCAATGTATTAATGAATACATTTCCTCGTCGCTAACGGCTTTCGGGAGCAGCAGCGTGTTGCGCTTTGTCGTGCGAGCATTCGCGTCTATTACAGGGAGCATCATCAGGCGAGGAATGAAATTCGGAAAGAGGTTGTCAATTAATATATTAATATAATATGATAATAATATAAATCTCAATATATACAGTAAATAAAATAATAATAATACGATGATGCTCCCTGTAAAAGACGTGAAAGCTCGCACGAGAAAGCGCAACACGAAGCTGCTCCCGAAAGCCGTTAGCAACGACGACTCTCGCTGAGAAAACCTACGTTGCAAGAATACAATACTCGTAAATGCATGGTCCATGTATTCCCACTTATTGACATTTCTTTTAAATATGAATTACGCCATTTATAGTGATGTTCCATTCATTGTTAATTCATGATTATATGTTGTGAGAAATATTGAAAATATTTAGATCCTAATATCACCAAAACAACGTCATATTTTTTCTGACTTCAGCACAGATAAGACAGATAGGGAGGCGAGGGATGCCTCTGAGCTGGGCATTTGCGGCCCGCCCAAGTGATCGTAGGGGAGTGGACCGCGCAGAGGATGGACCGTGCCACAAATCTGTGATTCGTGATCTTTGCAGGGCAGAGGCGTTTGATTGTTTCGTGCGCGTGGAGGGCGATGGTCGCACTGGCAACATCACTCAGTGCGGTGATGTCACGATGCCCATCAAGGGTGCAATAAAAACGCGACTCGCTCGTTCTCGGAATTTTCGTATGCGCATGAGGAATGCCTGGATTAAAAATATTAATGTGATGTATCGCTCATACACTTCCGCTTGCCATTATGTGTCTAATAGCCGATTATATATCCACGGAATAAATAGCATAGTTGGTAATAGAGATAAAAACACTCATAGAAGGCTGCATGATAAAGGACGCACCCAAAGGAAAAGAAACTACTAATTTCGAGAGGCAAGCCACAAACTATGAAATAAAGTTCGAGAAAATTATAAAACAGTGGTAAAATAGCATTTATATTAACTAGCTCATGCTTAGTGCGGGTACTAGCCATAAGGAACTCATGCTGGAAAAGTGGAGTTAAAAGTGAAGTAAGACTAAAAAGCTTTAATTACTTGAAGAAATAGTTTCCATTCCGTTTTACCTCTTGGTAGCGACAATGAATGTTTGAAAAGTATTCCTAAGCTAAAAAATACTATTTAATTCAACAATATTTCAAGAAATCACTGTCTTTTAGGGCAGAATAAAGTAAGGATTCATAAAATACAAAGTGTATATTGGGTTCATTTGGGGTTATAGAATACAATACAATGCAACCACATAATACCTTGAAATATTTAAAAATATTTAATGTGAAGCATTTGCTACGGGACGATTACCGACATAATAGCATCATTTATTTGTTGTCGTTAGATAGCAAAGTTAGTGATACTTTGAGTACGTTAAATACCTACTAAATTTTTACACCTATGCTATATGCATACTGTGATTCAAATTATTTCTGCTTCAAGCCCTTGAAGCAAACGATGCTCAATGACTCTTACAGCAGTACTTAGTACTGACGATTTGAAGATTCGATTATTTCAGTTTCTTCCAAACCAGGTACCTGCCAAATTCGATTCGAAAATCTCTCAGTCAATGCTTGAACCCTCCTCAACTTAACCAGCTGCTTATTTTGTGGAGAAGGGACTCATTTATAATCTGCTGGTCGTCCTCCCAAATCGAGTGAAGAGGAATAAATGGAGATAGCAAGGGACAGTAAAAACCGAGCCCTCCCCACGCTTTCATCAACAAGAGAAATTTTTTGTCCATGATGTAATTTTGGGATCATTTTTTCTCGTTTTATCCCGCTTAATATGAATCGCACCCACGTCCCGTGGCGCTTTGACTATGCCTTGGGCTACGGCGAGCGGCTGTTTCTTATATCCCAGAGTGCCCCGTTTGTTTACGCAGTGTTAGACTCCGGGCCTTAATAATATTTCTCCGCTCTTCTTTTTGTCCGTTAAACCGGGTGACAGAGAATGAGAGTGTGAAAAATGCGGGCTATTCCCAGAGGCGTCCTTGATAAAACGCTAGAAATATTTCAAAACCTTTTGACAAAGGAGTCAGGAGAGAGAAGTGGTTTTCATATCATATTTGGATGCTCAAAAATCACCGTTAAAGAGATGAAGTTTTATTTGCCACAAAAAGCGTTCCTTGGAGACGGGTTAAACTCGTGCTTTTTCAGTTTCACCTTTGTAATGTTCAGCGCATCCTTCGTCTCCCCTTAGCGAGTAGATGATTTCAGCATGGCTATCTTTAACTCAGGGAATCAACGCATCTAATCCACGGCTCAAAAGGTAGAGACGTTATTCTGAGCGCTCGGAAACGCTAAACGAACTCCACGGCCGGGGTATCGAAATTTACACGCTGTGCCACTCGGGCATTTTTCATCGGCAAAAATGTGCGAGTCACCCCCATTTACAAGTTACCATTTAAATTTTGATTAATATGCGGGAATTATTTTCATCCCGTACTCACCCCAACTCCCTCTTGTCCCGGGGACGAAGGTGGGAGCGATGCACGTGGGGCCTGCAATTTGACGAACTTCATAACTCGCCACCCAAGCGAGGATGCGTCCTCGGTGGAAGCGAGGACATCAGCACTCGCCGTCCGCTCTTCCTTCAGCTTCAAGGGGCGACGGCGGTGCCATTTTTCTCTCCCATCGGTCTCCCTCTCTCTCCTTCACCCGCGCCTCTTTTGCTGCGGTTGACGGAAGAAGAATGAGCGGAGGCCGTCTCATCTGGTCTCGGGTGCGCTCGCAAACGTGTTAATCAGGCAACAAGAGCCTGAGAAAATAGAAATTTTCCGCGAGGAAAAGGATAAATGTTACTATTCCCTCTCTGCAAGAAATATCACCCATTAAGGCATGCTGACGATATTTTTCATGAGCTAAAATTAACACCTATCTCAAGTTAATTTACCCACCTATCCACTGTGAAGTCGTGAACATTGATGATAGCTCATAAATCTTAAAACCAACTTTTCTTGCGTGAAAAAATGTAATGTATTATTTTATCCCTTCTGCTATTAATTACTCTGATAGTAAAATTTAAAAAAAATCGTACTCGTTTCAAGCGACCTTAGCACGTTATGCAATGAATGCGCCGACGTAAGTTCAAGTGGCTTCCGTTGCATGCGACATCAAATTTAAAATTTAAAAATCAAGGATGGATAAAGTTTAAATCTGTTCGTTGGTCGACCGGCAAACTTGACCAGAAAATTTTTGAAGCCTTTGAGATCTCGTGCTAGTGGAGAATGACGCATAGGTTGAGGAACGGAGTGTACCGAAGAATAGAAGAACTTTGGAACACAATGCGTTAGAGAAGGACTCGGTGTATAAGTCATGTGGTAAGACATGGCGATTACATGAGGAATTATAGGGAGGGAAAAATTGAAGGAAAATTCCTTCGAGGAAAACCCGTAGATAACTCGAGTATTTGGGACTAATTAAGAAGAATACAAGAAAAAAAGCATCAGGATATCAAACGAACCAGCTTGGGTAGGGGAGAAATTGAGGGCTGCAGTATACTTACCTTAAAATTGTATTACTAGGTATGCATGAAATCAAATCCCCTGAGTTCATTAACTTTAGCATATCAATGTCACCCCCATAAAGCAAATTCGAAAACCCCCATTTTACCACGAAAAAACATTCACATTCGCGCACCCTACCCTTCCCATTTCGAAATAGAGGATCCTGGTTCTTTCCCTGCTTCTCCTGTCCCGCCCATCCATTACATCATCGTCATCATCATCATGGAGAAAGAGAGATAGGGAGTGGGTAGGAGAGCCAACCCCCTTCTCGGAAAACCCCTCCCTCCCAACCCCCCCTTCACCCCAAAGTCTCACGAGCACACCCCCGTCAACCCCTCGAGCCATTCGCCACCCCCGAACGTCTGGAGAGAATCTTCTACTTGCCGCCCGCGCCGTTGATCAGTTATGTCCTGTTTCAAATCATCACTTCAGGCTCGATTTGGTGGAATCTCCTAAATAATAATAAAAATTCGTACGTTCCACAGTGAAAATATTTCATAGACCGTTTTGATTCATATACCTACAGGATAATATTCAGGTAAATTGCTCGACAATATCTTCTTTCATGATCATATGATATGTAATAAGTGATATTGTGTACCTGGTGATGATGTATTTGATAAAAACCGGGCATATATCTATAAAATATTATTCTTGTAAAAATGGTTATTATTTCATATATAACGTAAATATAACTGTTGCTCATGAAATTATGCATATTAAAATTACTAACACAATAAAGACCGGTTTTTAATTAACTATTACACAATAATTTGGTACTGAAAATTCCGAAACCATAATTTTTCCATATTTTGCTTAAAAAGATTTTCTTTCTTTTATGACATGGATTGATTTTATAAAGTATTGGCACACGGAGTGCGTGCGATCCAATGATTAGATAATTAAATGCTCCCTTTTTCAAACCTTCTCTGCGCCAATGGTAGCACCATTTTTACGTCGCATTAGCCAGTTGATCTACCTCCATAATTCCTCTCTGTGAAAATTTGTGGACACTACCGAACAAGGTGTTGTGGACTGCTGAGCATTTGATGCGACAAACAGTCCAAATCGTGCGCGCAGCGCCACAGCCGGAGAGCAAGGCCCGGACTTAAAGCACAGGGAGGTGTTCCCTCTTGACTAGTTTAAGTATACCTGGACTAATCACTATGATAACGTTACCGGAGTCACCCGCAATGCACAAATTTTGCGAAAAAATTCACAGAGAAAAAAATCATTTGCCTGGACCGTTCGAATCCCGGTCAAGGCGAATGATTTTTTTCTCTGTGGAAATTTTCGCACAATTTGTTCATTGCGGGTGACTCCCGTAGCGTTATCACTGTGGCTAGTCCCGGTATACTTAAACTGGTTAATTAATATTTTATTTTGCCATACAAGCCTACGTAAAATTATGATTTATGAATGCCATTTCCAGAATTATCATGCATATGAAACTCCAGTAACTAGTGACAATGAACCGAAAATTGCCGAGATCCAAATCCTGTTATCTATTCAAGGATGCAGAACTTCCAAACGACGTTTTATGCATTGGATGTTGTTTTACAACCCTAAGTATATGTATCAGTGAAGACAACATGATTCCACTTGCTATGCGGCAAGACAGTGGCGACCGCGATGCTCAAAACCTAGCATTATTCCCAGCATTCGCTTCTCTATGCAGTAATTCCCGCAAACAACTTATGCCTTGAAATGCTTAACGGTATTCATAGTTTAACATCTGACATATTTACACATTCAGTTCCCCGCTAAATAAAACTATCTCGTTTCATAAAATTTTTAAAATACATTAATCTTCCACAGACGTTTCAAATCAGCCTTCACTACTACTTGGAATATGGTTTGGATAGTTTGAGTAAGAACTTCAGAATAGGCGGATGGAATAGGCACTTGAGGGAAAAAATGTTGAGATTTTATTTGAAGCACGCCTGTTGAAAATTAAGCTGAAAGTTAATCAGATTTTAGATATGTGTTTTTAATTCACTAATTCTTTCTCACTTAGTGATTCCACTCGAAGGTTCCATCGGTTCATGGTCTATGGTCCGGGCCAGTCTATACTGAAACGTTACCCCGTGTCTCGATCCACCCATCTCATGATCCCCATCCTTCCTCCGTACCCCTGTGCCACTCTTCCCTCATCCCCGTGATTAATTTGACAAATAGCGGTCTCTGGATGGTTGAGGGCGGTCGTCTTAGCGCCAGATAGTGGCATGAGAGATGTCCTTAGGGCGGGGAGGCACCTCCACGACCGAGCCTAGGGTCTGAGCGCCGAGTTATTCCTTATTCGATGAGAGGGTGAGAAAGGGTACAAGGATAGTGAAGTGGTTTTACGGGGGGACGAGACCCTGTGTGACATCGCTTCCGTGGGATGCAATCGCTTGCAACTCTCGCAAGAATTCCTCCCGGGTTCCCCACCGAGTAAGGATTTCCATATCTGAGCACCCAAAGAACGGTTGAAATAAAGATTTTCCCTAGTTATTGGATACCTGGTGGAGAACACAAATATTATTCATTCAAATAGCTGACAGAGAGAGAGCGTATGAGTTTCAGTTTGAATCATACTTGAGGCACATTCATTTCTAGCTGCGTGTGAACAAGAACAAAGATTGAGACATGAACTGTAGGAAAGAAATTTTAAGGTCTTTAGTCCGTTTTTAAGAAAAAATGGGTAAAAATTAATTGAGATAATAAATTATGCTAACTAGTTATTAACTAAATTAGTTTATTAGCTCTGAGATGGATTATAAAATAATTAACCTCACTAAAGGCCGTCTATCTTCTGCCGCCCAACTAACTGCGAACCTCTGCTGGCAATGTATTGAAACTGTTGAGTTGTTTTTAGCTGTATCGGTGTCTTTTCCGGAGTTCACTTCTCCATTCCAGAATATATTAATATGATTTTTAAGCCCAATATGCCTTATTTCATGATTCACGGTTCGAGTTACCATAACACGAATAAAAAAATGACTACGTCACTGCGAATTCCAAAAATTTCATGCTAATTTTCCCGTTTAATCAAAATAGACCAAACCCCAGACTCATTTCCCCTTTAATTTAGCTTGTTTCTGCTTTATTTTTTTCACAAGAACGCCTCCATTTATGGATGAATACTGGAATCTTACCCTAAGTGCCCTCTATGGTTAATTTATCGCTAGCATTTTTAACAAACCTTCCCTAATTTGAAACACGCTGGTCGATAATTATGCCAAAAATGAATTAGATTTGAACTATACATTATTAATTTTCCTTTCTCATGCAGTGATACAACTCGAAGGAATGTTTGGATATGAGGAGAGACAGCTACCTCAGACTGGGCCACAATCGTTTGAATTGCACGTATTCAGGGTAGAGAGGCTAGCTTCTTACCCTGGGCTACCTCAATGAGAGAGGATTTTTTGGAGGAGTGCAAGGGCGTGTAGAGGGGTTGGAACCCGGGACCCCTCAGCAAATTGCTTAACTGTCTGCCAACCAAGCTACCATGTTCCCAACACCCCTGAAGGAAATTGTTCGTAGTCTCCTTTACCATGAAAGGAAATGTGTACGCCGCGACTCTAATTACAATATTCATTATTTTTACTCGTAGATCAATTTCATAGATCCGGAAAAAATAAACCGTAGCACATTTGAAGCTATTGCTACTTAAGTACGTTTAATACCGTGATGAATTTATCTATGTATTTTAAAAGTAATTTAGCATAATGTTTAAGGCCGTTTTACACGGGGCACGGAATTGCGCAGGTTAGAGCTGCATTTATTTCTAAAATGGCGTGGAATTGCGCGAATGCATGGACGAAATTAGAACAGGGGCTATTTTGCCGTCTCGCATCCACACATTCTCGCATGTGTTCTAGCAATTCGCCGCTTTACACGACGCAATTTTGATTGCGCCTTCGCACGCACGTCAGATTGCGCAATTCCGTGTACCGTGTAAAACGGCCTTTAAAAATACAGTGGTACCTAATTACGTACAGAGACTGTACTGAATGAGCATTTCGTAGGATGGACGCTGATGATTGAATCCAGGGAATGAGTGATGTCATCCTATTCAGGCCAGCTAAACTCGAATTTTTCATTACGTCATCCCGAGGGTGGGCTAGAGTATGGAGGCGTCGGTCTTACCCTGGAGGTCTTTTCCTCTTCCTTCACAACACAAACAATATATAAATAAAATCTGAGTCATTTCCTCGCTAATTACCCCCGAAGTGAGTCCGAGAAGACAACAAAGGAGACGCACATGGTTAAAATATACGTACAGAAAGGGAGTCTCCTCAACTTTAAAACAATAAAGCTTGAATCCCGGGCAAAGTTCAATTTCCCTATTCAAAACGGGCCCATTAGGTGGGTCTGACAGAACCAGACGGAAGATAAAGGCGTCCACAGGGATAGAGGCTATTTGTGAATGCCCGATCCGGAGGGAGTTAACTCATGGAATGGAAAGGATGGTCGTCATGGTGGCGAGGAATAGGAGAATATTTCACGAGGGACCGACATCTGAGTAATGGGAACAGAAGAATGAGGATCGATAAAATTACAGGAGAGAGAATTGGCGGAGGTATTACATTAGGAAATTGACGCAATAACATGGGTTGACTACTGATGTAAGCACAGTAAACACAGTATCTACTGCTATAAGCTTTTGCGGCACATCTTGTGACTCAGTGCAGCTGACGCCCAATTAAAAAAATTGTCTGCATAACCCAACGGTCCACTTTATCGTCCAACGCTTTTAACTTTATTTAAAAAAAATGCTTCAATTGTATATGCATGGATACCAATCAATAGATAAAGCTATAAATGATAAATTAAGGTTCAAAGTCGATTATAAATTTATTGGCCAAAGTTAAGCGTCATAATTTCTGTAATTCAAAGTTTTATTCTTCACATAAGGTTTTCTCCATCTCCCTAAACATTACATGTGATTAAAATTGCAGTAAATATAATTTTATTGTGCTTCGGAAAAATATATTCCCAAGAAACAAAAACATTTATCCACCGAAAACTCAAAATTCCAACTAATCTCAGCACAGAAACATAACCCATAATAACACGTGGCACAGGGGTATATGAGATAAAATTCAACTTAGGGCACGCTACGATGAATAAAATATTAAGGAGTAATGCATATATAATACGTTATTATAGACTATTTAAATGCTAAATATCAATTAGAATGAGTAAAAAATTATCAAAGCCCACAGTAATGGATTTTAAAACAAAATTAAACCACAAAAGTAGGTTTTCAAACAGACAACCGAAAGCTATGTTCAGTTATACTGTTGATAAATAATCCTTTAAAGTTACGCATTAAATGTGACTCGAAATAGACAATTCATTATCTGGATTAGGTGAGTCAAAATGCACAATATATGATATCACATAAACAATGGAATAGTATGGAATTGGCTTCCCTAGTGCTTAAGCAAGAACTTATGGAGGAATTCGATAACATTGTTTTTGATGGCATAATTCAGCAGAGACACGTCATCGAAGAGAACAAGAAAAAAAAGATATCACGGGAAGACAAATAAAAGTCTCTCCCGTGCAACAGACAGATGGGGGATCAAGTCTTCGTGAATAGGCTGTATAATTTATGCGCCTGAAAATGCCTGGATGCTCGACTATGTCTATACTAATAGAAATTGATAACTCACGCCACGCCAACTTATTCAGCGTCACGCCGCACGGTTATCCAGGGAGTGGAAAAAATAAATGTCATTTTTCTGGGCCGAATTGATAGCCATGGGATTAAATTAAGTCTTCCAGACTGAATAAAAGGTGATCGGGTCGCGGGAATATTTGCATAAAATTTGACTCTCATTCACATGAGAATAACCGTCCGCCCATCTGGCGTGGGTCCGGGGATGCATTCGCGACGTAATCAATGCGGGGCATTGAGTTTTTTTTATAATGGAAAATGAGATGAAAACGTTCAGCGGGAATGCTTCCTGGTGGTCCAAACATAAGACTCGACGGATTGTTACATGGTCCTATTCGGTTTGTTTTTATTTCTGGCCCACCCAATAACGAAATATTCGACAGATGATGACCAACGAGAAGACGGAAGAGATGGATGTCGATATTTATTATGAAGATAAGCGTGGTATGGTCGGTACTATGTCGATGTTCAGTTATACCTGTGCCAAACTTAAAAAAAATTATCAGTAGCATGGAAAAGCTAACAAAAAGAGTCAAATAATCAAAATCAAGGAATTCTTCTCGGGTTTTCCACCGGTTGAGGCTTTCCATGGCCAACGTTTCGAGGCTCGACTCGAGCATCGTCTTCAGGGCAGTTGAATGTCGGACGGCTATTCCATCAGCAACACCTGGAAACCCGTTCTGGCAGCTCTAAAAAGCCAAAGGATCAACGGATTGGCTGCCAAGAGACCAGTCCTCAACCAATCACGTGACACCTGACCTCCAAGCAGGGTATATAAGGGAATCAAACCCTCAGTCCGACATTCAACTGCCCTGAAGACGATGCTCGAGTCGAGCCTCGAAACGTCGGCCATGGAAAGCCTCAACCGGTGGAAAACCCGAGAAGAATTCCTTCAACTTGTTCGCCGGGAAAAACTTCGATCCTATTTCAATAAAAATCAAGTCGAACAAAGAACGTGGTGAATTACTCACTACGCTAAAAAACGCACCATTCAGTCTTCGCATCTATTTATCACACTGATGAATAGTTTACTTTTGGCCGGGCCACTAAAACTGTTCTTAGCATTCATTTCTAGCATTGCATGTAACTAAGAACTCTAAAATAATAGGCACTACTTTTTACTGCGCTTCGAACTCGGCTGGAAGTGTTTTGCTAGTAAGGCAAAATATTAATGAAAAATGATTGGAGGAATAACAGTACGGGTCAACTCTCAGATTTAAAAATGGTAGAATATGAAAATTACTCCCGAAAAAAGGGAGGAAGAATGAATGACTATTTTTATTATTTTCACTTTGTAAATAGATGGTTCCTTCATTGATGAATGTATGTAATTTGTCATTGGATCGTAGTATTTTTGTTTACGTTTTTCATAACTATTTAAATTAATTAATTCATCGCAAAAAGTTCTACCAATCCAATAAAAAATATTTTCTGAATTTAATACCATATTCGTTCGATTTTGACGGGCCATTAGATAACGCATCCAAACTATAGCGACATAGGGATACAAGAGCTCCCGATATCTACCTACGGGTATCGCTGCCTAATCATCGTTCAAAACTGGAATACGACCGAAGAGATCGGAATGAGGGTGTTTGTGTGAAAGAGATGAAGAGGGTTGCAAAAGATATAGGAAGTGATGCAGGCAACGTTGTTTCTGTCCGAGAGTAGATGCATAAATCAAGCGATGCGAGAGTTAGGAAAAAACAAAGTCGTACATCTATTCGGAGGCGCAGGTGGGGGGGCTCGGATGGAGGGAGAGAACGAGGAATGGGAGGGAAAAGGAGAGGAAACGAGAAAAGGTTTACCGATACAAGAATCAAGAAAGAGGCAGGACTATGGGAAAATGATGCTGAATTCAGGAGTCATCAATCATAACCTGATTCCATGGACTGGGGTCACGAGAGTTAATTGTTTAGTGTACCTTGAATATGTTACGCAGTTTCAGAAGATTGAGATAGATAGTAAACGCAGAAAGTATTTTTTGATTGTTATTATTATTTTTTTGATATTCTACTGGTGAGGCCGCGATATCTTGAAGAGTTGGGCATTAGCAACAACAAGTGGTTCCAGGTTTGAAGTCTGAATGAGGCCTCAGACACCACAAAACAAAAATAAATATCCTCGAAGAAGAAATCAATGTACGAGGTAGCTCAGGGAAAGTGGTATACGAAGATAGTACTTACAGGTTGTATTTCGTGGGCTTTTCTTGGTAAAATTTCTATAAGACGAATCTGTCACCACTAATTCCTGAAAGTCGCCCACCTTTGGTTTGGACTGGATCAACTCTACCTCCGCCCATCCATTCAACGTTAGGGTTCAGAAACTGAGAGAGGGCGAATATTCTACTATTTGAGGTCGATTAGCATTCAAAACATCACTTATCATCAAGGCCTATTCTCGTACGAATGGACTAATATTTATAATTAGCAAAAATAATATTCCCTTATTTTTTATCCAAGCACCCAATTATTTTTCTCCCCCTTCTTAGCTTACCTAACACTCTTCCCTCTAACACAGATTTCAGCATCCTCTACATGCTTGGTACTTGCTATATCCACACCGGTTGTCTTTTCATTACTTTCTGTGAAAGACAACTCTGATCATGGAATATACCAAGCAGTTACACGCTCTTTTTTTCTGATTTAATTATAAAGCTGAAAAAAATATCAAACTTGAAAACTTGAAGATTTCTTTTTGAGAGGAAAACAACATTTTTCCCGACCCTGCCTACTTGAAGCTCTCACAACAAATTATCAATACCTCACGAATAAGTTTTCAATAACTGATTTTTTTTACACAGAGGCTATATGCATCACAGTTTCCAAAAATAATTTCACTTGTTCCTCTTCATTTATAGTGGAATACATTTCGGAGAATTCGGAATTATAAGCACGGAATGCAACGCACAAAAATATACACCATCCTCGCACTGCGGCGTTGCTAATCACCTCAAAATTCCCACCACCTCTGATAATAGCCACTTTCCCGACGGATGCCATTTCTCTTAATTCCTCCATTGCTCGCGCAAATTGGCGGCCACGAAAAAAATAAAAGTGCCGAAAAGTGCTCACGGGTATTTAACCTCGATATCATCGCTATCAAAGACTGGAATGCCACGAGAGTTTTGCGGAGGGGAAGGGGAGAGGGCGGGAAGGTCTGCGGGCAAATGAGCAGATGAGGAGGAATAATAAATGGAATGGGAGTGCATGGAACGAGATGGGGGCGAGGGAGGGGGAGGAGAGAGGGACAGAGGCATAAGGGGAGAATAATGAGGAGGGACGAGAAAGAGGAGCAGGGTGAGAATGTAGGAAGAGAAGAAGATAGGAGGGAAGTTAGAGCAAGAGGAAAGTTAAAGACTGAGAAATGGAAATGGATAGAAAAAGGGAATAAGAAAGAGGAGAAGAAGTAAGGTAGAAGAGAAATTGAAAATATAGAATACAATAGGTACTAATTGTACTCTTTGGAATCGCTCTTGGATCCAAGAACAATTAGAAAGGAGAACTTGGTTTATAAAAACAGCAATATTTAAACGAAAAGAAAGTGTGGTAGAAGTAAGGGTGAAATAAATATAAAAGATTAGAAAAAGGACAGAGGATCGAGATTAGATTAGAGCGAGCGAGCAAGAAAGAGGAGATAGGGAAGACGGGAGGGAGAAGAGAGGAGGAGAGAGAATGAGAGGATAATAAAGACAGGAAATAAGATAGAGACGAGAATGAAGAGGTAAGAAGGAAGAGGAGAAAGTGTCGGAAAAGAGGCGAAGAAGAGGGTAGCATAGAAGTACGAGCAAGAGAGGAGGATAGGGACTGATGATAAAGAAGGAGAAGGAGGGATGCGGAGAGAGAGGGAGGTATAAGAAAAGAAGAAGAAAAGGCTGGGAGGTTAGGTTAAGTGATGATTGATGTTAATGAGGAGGAACGGATGCTCTCTGTGATGCGAGGAGGAGGGGAAACGTTTTTGAGGAGGTGGGGTGGGGATGAGAGAAACTGAGGTGGGGGAGGGAGTGGGTTGGGGAAGGTGGGGAGTGAGAGGGGGGGGGGTGTTGGACCGGAGGTGAGCCCGTGATGTTTTTAGAGACGTAAGAGTCGAGAGAAAGAGCCGGGCGAGAGTGGCTGGTTGGTTGGTTATAGCGTTATATGTAGTGGCGTCTTTGTTGGCTTGGGAGGCCGGCGGGTGGTATCGGGCCGAGGGAGAGACTCCTTCTTAATGGGCCGGGATGCTGAGGCGAAAGAAAAGGCCTGTGCTGCGGGGTGAGGGAGAGTGAAGGGAGAGGGTGGACGGGCATTCGCTCAGCCTCCCACTCCCACGAAGCGAAAATGAGGCTACGATGAATTATTCCCACCCGCTCGCTCTCAAACCCGATTAAACAAAGTTGCAAATTTGTTTACCAATCGGAATTACCAACGCAGACTCGAAGTGTGTGCCTCAGCGATGAAGAGTAAAGCCTGAGAAATAAACTCGGCATGATTTGCACTCGCGAATGCAGTTGAGTGTAGGTCTACACGTCCAAAAAATGAAATTAGAAACAAAATTAGGAATTGGCAAAGCATCTGTGTTAGATAATGTTTCATTTTCCATCATAATAAGAATCGCTGATTATACTAGGAATAATTTTTACTCCGCTCTTTCATGTTCACAGTAATATTAAAGAGAGACGTGAATTTGATGTACTATTTTGACACCAGAACCAAAACCGTAATTGAAGGTTGCCGAAAGAAGGCGGATGATTGGATAATACTATACAGTATACAAAGAACATCAATGCATTTTCTTTGGTTGCTGAGATGCAGAATGCAGAAGTCATCTGATCAAGTCCGCGAAAATTTCCCATCCTACAATATGCAAAGAAACTGCCAAGCAGAAGAACACGTACTATGAAGAATCTTTACTGAAATACCTGAGACACGGTATTCCCATTGTAATTTCCCACTATGATGTGTACTTGTGTCTCCAATTAAAATCAAAGTAGGCCGTCTTTAAATATTTTTGAAGCCAGATTATTAAAACCTTTAAGTGGTATTAGAAGCCAGATTATTAAAATCTTAAAGGTATCACTCTCGATGATGTTTTACCTTACATAGGAAGGGGCATAAATTCCATACCTATGTAATAAAAAAATAATATTTTATTTTGCTAGAAACTTAATAAATAGAAAACATTATTTGATTCATTAATTTTTTACGCATCTTCTTGGTGTTTGAATGCACTTCTTAGAAATATTATTAATAATTAGCTTTTATAATTCCTGAAAAAAGGTGTTATCCTTCCGAGATGATAATTTGACTGAGAATGGAAAATTTTCCGATTAGGAATGAGGAGTTACTAAATAATATGCGTCAAAATCCGATAAAACGTTTTAAAAAGGGCATCCTGTTAGCACTGTAGCCCGAGGAAATATTTTCCTGGAGCAGAGTCTTTCATCTCGGAGACCGCTACGAAGTACCAACATTTATAATTATACTAATGGCCGTTAAAGCGAACGGTAAACAGAATAACCTGGGAAAACATGGCAAACAAAAAAAGGTAAAGATATTTGACTCAACTGGTCACGGCTGAAAGCACTCCACCCCGTCCCCTTTCCTCGTTCACTCGAAGGAATTTTCGAGGATTCCAATCCAATGCCCCTCAGGAGATGTCACACCGTCATATGGGATAAACGGCCCACAGTGGCGTGATGGGCTTCAAACCCTGGCCAAAATCATTTGACACTCAGAGATACTAAAGTAAGGTGTCAGTTTAGTATTGCTGACCTTAAACATTCATTTTATGATACACATACCAAAATATAACAAAACTGAACTAAAAACTTTGATATGCCATGGTTAATGTACTTTACTTGAGAGACATAACGCCTTTTTAAAAATAGTATTGCGAAACTTACTACCCTGAGTGGCTTTTGAGAGAAATTTTTTATTATAAGCGATTTTTAATAGTTTTCTTTATCTATTTATTTTCTTTCTACTCGTCTATAAGAAGTCTTTAGTTGAGAAGAGTACAGAAGCATAAGAATGAAACGAGGTATCCACTTCCTAACTTGAGAAAAATAAACTCTTGGGAAGGGAAAATGAAAGTAGATATTGTGGCCGAAATAAAATATTGGATTTTTACAAGCTAGCTTTATTAGATTAATTAAATTAATGTTTCATCAAATATCATTCGCAGAGTGAAATTATTCATTGATTAAATAAATAGATTAATCAATGCCGAAAATTTGTTGATCTGCCGATACCATTCTTCATCTTCACTTTTATATTTAATTTCGCCTACATCTGCTTCGTATTTTTTGCAATAATTTTCTGTGAGTGAATGAGAAGTGCCGACAGTGGAAGTAGATATTCTTTATGATGTGGTTTACTTCTTTTGATTTGGAATTTATTAAGAATAAATATATGAACTAGGTCTTCTGGAGACTAATGAGCACAATTGTATTGCTTCAGATGCTCAAAATATTATCACCGAGCCATGAGCTAAAATTTTATGCGGGGTAAGGGATGTAAGATAACAGAGAATTTCATGACCAGTTCTGCAATTTCATTTGCGAATGCAATAAAACTTGTCCTCGTCAAATTTGCATCCCCTACAATTTTATTTCAGAATTTTTTCTTGAAGTTCTTAATTGTATTCCCTCAAGTGTGTGAAGATATCGTGAATATCCCAAAATTTCCCTGATCAGTTTTTATCGCTACTATAAGCTGTCCTCGGCATTTCATTGGATAACATACGTTATATTTTTCCTCGGCGTTCTTGGGATCTTTCCATTTTTTTCATTTCTCATCCATTGTTCTTACTTCGGATGCCATGACCTTGATTTTTGTCTGCCAGGTTAAAAGCCATTGATTAAAAGAAACCAATACTTGCATGTAGCAATCGAAGCTTCACAATATGAGAGCCCTCTTGTTACCCTTCACTTAATTTAAGAATTGTCATTAAGACAACACAGAAGCATCTCATTGCTGATGTTCATCAGAAGTTATATTCAAGTACTATCTGTTGTTTCTTCAAAAATATATTCTCATGCAAGATGGGAATCGTTTGGAGAAAAATGTAACTATTTTAACTGTTAGGGAATCGTGTTGTGAATAGTTACATAAAATCATTGGGCAGTACGATATCTTTGTTTACCAGTCGATATGTTGTTCCACGATGTTTCTCCGGAAAAAGTTGAATTTACACATGCAGGGCCTATTTCATGTAGTCCGAGTCAAGCTATCTCCGAGCTCTCTCATCGGTCCGGGCCGTAGTCATTCAAGTTATGCCAAGTTACGTTGTAGGATGCTGGCGGGATAAGCCAGTGAAACGATGACCTGCCCGTTCCAAAATTGCCTCCGGCCACCGTTTTGACCCCACGCTCTCCCTGCCCAAACCCGAATCGAGGCTATGGTGGTCACCATTTCGTCTTGGACCTTGCCTCGCTGCGACCGCCACCGGACGCTAAGTGATGTGAATGGTCTTCGCGCGACAAGGGACATCCGAGGAGCCGGTAGGGTGCACTATGGGGAAAGAGGATGATGTCCGTATTCCTTGTCTTACAACGCTTTAAAATCAAGCGACCCACCTGCCTCCGTTGTCGCTGCTGCTGGTCACCGATGGTCGTCTCCCGAACCTCGCTCCTCTACGCGTGACAATCCTTCCGACGTCTTGCCCAAGTATCTCCGGGAGTCGTCACCTCTCCACTGCCATGACCCTCCCACCCACGAAGGTCGCCGTCCACCCGGACCAAACTACACGTCACCGCTTCTGCCGGTCAGTAACCGCGCCGAGCAATGCTGCATGCAGCTTGAAGTTCCTGAAAGAATGAAGACTCCGGTTTTCAATGAATGAAGCACAAACCGGCGTAGTTAAGTAGTAAATTTGACTCAAATACCGTTTTTTTCAGCACCGCAACATCATTGCAAATGTTACCATGAAGGCAGAATGTGTTCATCTCATTTTTAAGCATGGGAAGGGAAACTAAAGATTTTGCGTAAATATAACCAATGTGAATAGTATAATAGTGTTGCAGGCCTAAATTAAAATTAAGACGGTAATACAGAAAAGTTTCTCGGGTTTTCCACCTGTTGATGTTTTCCATGTCTCCCGACGTTTCGAGCAGCGACTTGCGGTTCATCCTCAGGGGATATTCCGAAGAAACTTTTCTGCACCTGATACGCTGGGAAAACCTAAGATCATAGGACAATAATAGGTACTTTAAACTTGATAATAAGTAAACAAATATGAGGACAAAAAATATTTCGTTCACTATTTTCACCCAGCAAAAATTACATTAAAAACAAAATATATTAGTGGAATATTTCAATAAATTATCACTCAAAAATTAACAGTCACATATTCACACTTAGCCAGGATAGGATTTGACTTTTAACGCCCAAACCTCAAATTCAATATGTATTATCGATCAAGATCTCATTAGTTCGATCCCATGAAAGGATATTCTAAAGTAGTTTTCATACATTTTTTATCATATCATGGATTCAAACTATTTATTTATTGTATACATGCATGCAATATTTTCAAATAAGTTTCCTTTTGAAGGAAATAAACAAGAATGAGTAACTCAAAATATAACTCTCAGTATTGTGCATTGGCTGCTACTCCGACTTTTGAAGTAATGCAAAATTTGAAAATCTACCACGTGAATCAAATAGTATTCACATGGAGAGGTGCAATAAAAAAACTGATCTTCTACTTTCATTCTGAATTTCCTTACTCCCAAATTTCATTAAGGAAAGATCTGAGAAATAATATTACCAATGTTTTTATCAATAGTCTGTTACATAAAGCCAAAACTTTAAACTATTATCATTAATTTCAGGTTAGATGCAGTAAAATAAAATGATTTTTCCTAAGGAAGTTTTTTCAATTAAAAACAATTTATAAAATGAACTAAATGTTTATACATTTAATCCTCCCATCAAAAACTCAACCAAACATCTAAGTGGATTGCGCGCATAATTTGTTTCCTTTCAATTGAATAAGCGCCAAGATTACATAAGATTCGAGCATTTAAGTGCTTGTTTGCATGAAGTGAATAATGTGTGACTCGCGGTCCCACCACATCCCGTGTAATCATCGAGTAAGAGATAATTCCAAACACATTGCGATCTATGGCTACTGCCCTCGCTCCTACTGAAAGATCTTCAACCGCTCTCCAGCAATAAAAGCTGCTCTAAACACATCGTAAAGAAAGAAAAAATCGAGGCGAGTCACCACAATTACAGATGACGAGGTGTATTAATAGCCTCATGAGGTCTTGTTGCGGGGATTTGAAGAAATAAGAAGAAGAAAAAACGATCTCATAAAGCTTTAGTTTACCTTGTTTTTATTCTGTAAGCCTATTACTTTTATTTCAGCATTCGCGAAGTTTTTCATGAGCTTCTAATGTCACTTCAGTAAAAAATACGGGAAAGTATCGATAATATACCTTTATGGCTACCGTGCACGCGCGCCAGGGATTGGTTTTTCTCCCGAGTACCATTCCAAAGAGCCCATCATCAATTTTTCCTCTAAGTAAGGAACAAGTACATACATACTATTACCAATCCTTAAAGGGTGGCTATTTTGGTAAAAATAACAAGCAAATAAACTGTTTATCACACAAAACAAATCATAAGTTGAGGTTTAATCTATAAGTAAAATAATACTGAGTCTTCAGATACAGCCACAACTCCAAATAACAGCATTATAGCTGCCCCACTTGTAAGTTGAAATATACATTTAAAGCGTCTCAATGAAATGGAAAACGTATTAAAACGTAATAACTTATGGGCCTTCTCTTTTAAATTTTATTGCTCATTTTTCTGAAAGTATACAAAATTACTTACGGCGGGTGTGCTTCCATATACGAGTGTGAATTGGGGGTTAACAGACGTGAACAGACAGAGGATGAAATATATTATTTCAGTAACCATTGGTGCTTGGTGCATTGGACATATTCAACTAGGAAATGCTACAAAGATGTATTTAACCAATCATTATCAATATTATCATTAAAAGTTAAGAGGAAGTTACCAATGCATAAAATATTGACTCCCGATATTAAGTGCAAGGACGGGTATAATAATTCGTTGTTTCGGGCGTGAATTCGTGGAATCGACTTGTCATAATGTAATACAAGGACGTGTGCAATGCAATGCAATGCAAACTTCAATGCAATATCAATTTCATCTCGTAATGAGGGAGAATTATTTATAAGTAATTTGTAAATTTTGATCAAAATTCCTGCTTCACCACGAGCACGACTAAAGTATATCGTCAACACGCAGCCAAAGCACTAGAGTTCATCACAATAAAAATCATCCTTATAAACTCTTAGGTAGAAGCTCGTCCAAACATATCGGAATATAGAATCGCTGGCACAAGAGTCCTTAGGCAGCGACTCTGATGCTAATTAATTACTGTAGCTATCAGCTCTTGATTATCCCCCATCCCCAGCAGGTGCAAACGGATCGTAATAAGACGTCTGTCTCTTCAGACCCTCTCTTTTCACCACCTTACTCTTCTGCCATAAAATTAGATTCCACTCCCGATCGGAAAACGCATTAATCCCATAAAATCATGATGTGTTGAAAAAAACAGAACGTTGAAACGCATCTTTGTTTCGTGCTTAATTCTTCCTCACTGACGTTCCTTTCAAATTACTCTTTTCGGTTACACCCTTTCCAAAAATGTTTGCATGTTTCGGACGCCTTTGAGATTTTGTCTCCAAGAATGCTCTCCAAGGCAATTTCCATTTTTTATGCCAAATAGATTTCCATTTTAATCAAATGGTAAAAAATGCGTGGAAAAGGGAAAATGCTCATCAAAGAAGCCGTAGTTATTTGTAAGATTAGAGAAGCTGGTGAGCAAGAGTATGCTATAATCTGGTTTTTCGCCCTAACTCAGCTCAAAGACTGATTAGTATGGGCCAGCGAATTTTGGTACAGGATTCCTCCGTAACGCTTCGAGTATAATGTGAATTGCTGTCACAAATGAACTCATGAACCTCGTGAAGATCAAATTTCTGTTCACTTTTCACTGCGGAATTCGTAAAATTTATTTAAATAAATCGATGAAGTCCTACTAGCAAAAAAAAGGCAGAAAAGTCCTTATTACGCTCTTTACGAATAAAATTAAGGCGATTAATTCAAATCTAAAAGGAAATTGACAAAATAAAATGGTTTTAAGGTTAAGCAACTGCACTGATGTCTGTTTCATTTCTGCCATTATTGAGTTAAGTGTAACATAGTTTACAGTCAGGAAAGTAATGATCCGTATTACAAAACAAATTAAATTTACAGTATTGCCCGTCAGTACGTAAAATTCTATGTTTCCAAAATAATAATCAGTAAATAAGGTAAAAATACACCCAGTTAACACTTCTATAAACATTGAAAGAGTTCCAGATGGTGAGAAACGTCCATGCAGCGAAAGACCTCAAGATGGTGTAAACAGACACTGAGGAATCAACAGTTTTAAGAGCTGAGAAGAAAAGAATTTTGAATTGCTAAAATGAATCCTGGCACAGCATAATCACTGACAGTGTAATTACCTCATTCTGAGACATGGTAAAAATCGAGGAAGAAGAAGAAACTGCACTATACACGCTGGGGAAATTTTCGTATTAAGGCGCCATTATTAATGCCTGCAAAACTCTTCATCCCCTGGATACTATTAAGCGCACGCTCCTAATTTAATGCCCAACTCTCCACCCAACTGCAAGCACTTAAAAGACCTCACTGGGGAGATAATTAAGATATTTGCATTTGAATATCAGTGATACTTTCTCACTCGCATTTCACCCGTGCACACAGATGCTCACGTCATAACAAGTAATACCGACATGGTGTGCGAAAAAGGCGGTGAGGTTTTGCTCCGTGCACCAGCCAGCCTCATTTCTTAACTCCCCACTTATCTCAATTTCCAGCCTTTTATAACCTTTTATGCGCATCCCCCTCGGCTCACCTCATTTTGCTCGAGAGCACCTTTTTCCCAGCCCTCGCTGTCCATCCTACCGCAACCCGAGGTCTTCCCTTGCACCGTCTTCCTCCTTCCATTTCCGATCTTAATTTCACTCGTCCGCAGCCGTTATTTCCGCTGCCTCCATCCTCCGGCCGGCCAGCTCCTCTTCCCTCCTCTCGCTCCTCAACCCCGGCTTCGGCGCCGCGTCGGTGGCGGTCCTCACCGGGGACTGAACGATCATAAAGAGGCTGGGAACAGCCGCGCTGCCACCTATACAGCCGACCCTTTTTTGTTTCGAGATGTCAACCCTTTTACGTGGGCGTAAGCAATGGTTGTTCTCCGCGACCCACGGGACTCATTCCCGTGTCCTTGTCATCCCTTAATCTTAAAATACTCGCTCAGCCGGCGGGAACGTAAGACGTGGCTCTCACAGAATATTTTTTCAAATTAAGAAATAACCAAATCTTGAAGTTACCGTGTAAGCGAAGGATACTGTAGCCTCAAACTCTGATTAATTTGACATATATGTTTGTATAGCTATACCATTATAATCATTTTCGTGAAACGACATCACTTAAAGATTTAAAATTGAAACTAAAAGTGATTTAACATCAACAAGTAAATGGTAAACTCATGCACCATGCAAGTATTTTGAAGAAAAAAAAGACAACTTTTTTCTCTAATTATTCAAATATCACTTAATGACTTAGGTACTTAGTATTTAAATGCCTTAAAATACATATTTTTTCGAATACTGAGTAGAATAAAACAAACAAACAGTCGTAAACAGGATTGCGATTGCATACTGGTATTTTAGGAAAATAAGGAAGACACCGAAATTGAGGACAAGTAGCGTCCATAGTTAAACTTTTACCAAATAACATATATTTAGGATTTACACCTCTAACTTGAAAAGAGCTCGGCCTGTGAATTTTTAACAAAAGACCCGTCATCACCGGTAAACCATCCTGAGATTGGTTTTGCGCCGCTTTAATACCAGCCTAATAATCCTTATTTACATATGTAAAGAAAGAATAGATGAGAGGATTTTTGCATCACATGGGGAAAAACAAATGCTATTTTGGCTAATCACGGAGAGAAATTGACTAATAAATTGCCACTTCCCACTGAAGTATGAATACCCATTAGAAATCGCTGGGATGTCTCACTTCACTATCATTTGTTAGATAATCTTTTTATTTTTACCTATAATGTAGGAAGTGTAAATATATCTCCTAAGACATATATTTCCCAAGCGTCAAAAAAATTATCTAAAATAAAAAAAAAAACCTTTTGTATACGGAATACAAAGCTACAGCTGAGTTATGCTCCAAACGTAAATTAAAAAATGAAATACGGAAAGAATTCAGCATCCTTAATCCCTTGTCATAATCTATGTGACAGCGCTCAAAAGATGTAATCAGAGACACACACGATTTTAAAAGTCTCCGGGAAAGGCAAGGGCGGCTCGGTAATCTTAGTGTGCCTCGGGCGCCACACAATGCTTAGTTTTTATATCGCCCGCCAAGCGATAGAGGTAATAATCATTACAACTCTAGGGCATGGAAATGTTCACCAAGACAACTCATGTCCGTTACCAGGAGAGTTCGGCTTTGTTCGTGAACGTTAAGTGCGTCATCTTTCTCAAAATATAAATGTGCCCTCATAACATCATTGTTGACCTTGCACCCGCAAATTCATATAGGTCTAACAATTTTTACTTAACCACGGGGCCAGATGTTTTTTTACCTAAAAAATTAAATTTTTCAATCAAACGAGTCAACAATGAAAGGTGCCTTATTGCGCTATTAAATTAAAAAACGAATAAGAAATGAAGGAAAATAAAATTGAGTTCAGTTTTGTTTAACATTATGCACTGAAAATTAAACCACAGCAGAGTAGATATTAAATGATATAATTTCAGCGCTGATGAAAAAATAGCCGATTGTTACTTTCAATAAAATTCGGAGCGCATATATTGGCATAAAGGTTAAAAAGACAAGGAATTATACGCCTTAATATATAGTCACGTCTCCATGAATGCCCCTCACAAGGTATTACAGAAAAAAATAGAGCTAAACCTCAAGACAGATATAGGTTATTAAACAAACGAAATAAAATATTAAAAAATAATTTTAATCGTCTACAACAAAATATGCTCAGTGAAAACTTCACTTAAAAGGTTTTATATTGGAATGTACCCAATAATATTTAACGATGATCTAAATTGACGGCCAATTTTAGTCAGAGACGCCCACATGGCTGACAATTTTTAAGGCAGGACACAGAAAATGAATGGCTTAACCTATCACGGATCAAAAAATTCCATTTTGTTTACTAAAATGCATCAGCTCGACGTGACTATCCCATGAGCGATACCTCAAACCTCATAGCGGAAGTTTTCTGCCACAGCTTCGGCTTCTGTACCTCTTTCCGCAGCAAATAAAAACAGAGGAGACTGAGGGTTACCACACGGTACCGCCGGACTCGATGATAGCCATTAAGAAAGGAAGTTCTAACGGGCTTAAAGTGATGCGTTTAGTTCTGCACGAGGAGTGGTCGGGCGGCCGCTCACTTCTCTCTCTGTGAAGGCGGAAGTACCGGCCAGCACAAGAGAAAAAACCCCTTTTTTCTATTTCTTTGCACCATTTTTTTTGTTAACGGTGCTTTTTTCACTCCAATACTACTCGGCGCTCGACTTCCTTTTCAATTCCTTTCTCTCTCTTTCACGTTAACACGGGCAATGATTCTCTTATATTGATGCTATTTTTGTGGAAACGCATACCACTCGTTGGTTTGTAGCATATATTTTGAAAAATGTGAACAAATATCCTTCACAGGTTCGAGTCAATCACATTACACATATTCATTATTCACATTGATACATCACCAAATACGCCATTGACTCTTGAATATAGTCGAAGTTAGTCAATATTAGCAAATGTGTTATAGAGAAGTGATATCAAAGAGACATAAATTATCAATAGAACACGAGTACACAACATCAGACAATATTTTTCCTTCAAACATGATTTTTTAAATTTGTTGTATATAAGACTGAGTTATTTCATTAGTAAGCATCGAGGAAATAAATCTCTGAGGTAACTCGTTTACTTCTTCTGCTCTAAAAGAGAAAAGGTTTACTGGTGTGGTGGTTTTTTGTTTATTTCAATCAGTGGGGTAGCCAGGAATTTCATTCGGGGGCTCCAAAATCATGTGAGAAAATTTTTGAAAACAGGGTAATAAGTAGAGGGTTTTAAACTAATTTTAACACTTTTCACTATCGGAAAAACTTCATTTTTCAAAGAAAGCTTTTGTAAAATCATGATTTTTCAATATTTTGTTTTCACTTATGAAGTAAATTAAATGTATTCTAATATTTCATGCGTTCCGGATCCCTCGGACCTCCCACTTGCTACGCCACTGAATCCATTCCTATTAGCTATGACAGGAAATCTAAAGATAGGACGCACATCCAGCAAACGTATTCATTAACTTTGGAAGTATTTCATGATCGCCACGATAAAGCTGCCGTATTTTTTTAGTTTCTCTTAGAATTTTTATAAAACATCGTTCCCTGAACTTTCCACATCCATCTATTTTAATTTTAATGTATTATGAACAATGATTGCTTTCATTTATTGTACGACGCTACTATAATTGACATATTAAATGTATTTTAAATCATTTTGTTTAATGGAATGTATTTCCGATAATACATGAAAACATACCAAAATTTGCCTAAAGGGTCATTTATTCAACTAAAATGATTTAAATATACATGGTATATGTCGAGCTTATACTAGAGAAGCACTACAATTCTAGAACGCCAAATTACAAGTAAACAAACCTGTGCGGACACCTTATAATATGTTATTTATTGATAGTTTCTACGACCCTCAGGTACATAATGTACCCATTACTTATGAAAAATGTAGCTATTGACTTGGGTTAATTTCAAGATGCGATCAAAGTCATCTATGTCTGTTTTGCATGAAGTTGATCTTCATTACCTCTCATTACTATCCAACTATTCAGGTAGCCTGTTACATTAATAACGGAAAATGGGCAAAGAAATACACAGGTACCAAATTACTTACTAATTACATGAGTACAAGTTCAAACAGATGAGGTGAGATAACTCGTTTACCCTTTGAATGATTATTTTCCACGCGCATTCCAAGCATTTGCAAAGATTTTTCGAAATTTCCGTGATCGATGGGTGTGTTCCTTTTATTTCACCCGGCGACTACTCTTTAGTTCACTAGGAGGGGCTTGAGTATGTATTGAGGGAAGATAAAAAGTTCTATCTCCTAGTTATTAATAAAAAGAAGCACCCAGAATCCAGGAATGAACGCCTATTATCCCACGTCAACCTTGTGCAAGGAAACATCTCCCATTCAGAGCCGTGATTGAAGTCATCTCTCATTTTTAAGAGTCGACTTGACACCCGGGCGACCGGGATGGAGAGGAAGAGTTAAGGGGGGAAGAGTTAATGGGGGTGGAAGTCATACACGAGTAACCACCCGTAATAGAATCGGTGAGGCTTCGTGTGTATACAATACACATACATTTTTTGGGGACTGGCGAGCAAAAGGCTACGGTTCTCTGATGATCTTCACTTGGTTACCTTCTTTTTCCCTCCCACTGAGAGGTAGAGTACTCGTTGACCCTCCCTTCCCCTTTCCCCTGCAGCTCTACAGCGCCTGTGCCCGCTCCCACTCGGAAGGGGTCAAGGGCAGGGCGAGGATGCCTCTTTAAGAAGGCGAGTGGGGGGGGGGGGGGAGGCGGGCGGAGGTGAGCGGGGTATAGGCTCTTTTGGCCGGGGTTCCTTCTGTTCCCATGCCAATGTATCACAGTGGCAATAAAACCACTGCGCCGACGGGTGTAGGGACGAGAAAAGCGAGAAGGAAACGGAGAAAGAGGCGAATGGATGGAGGAAAAAGCGAGGGAAACGGGAGTTGGAATGGAAGAGAAGGGAAGGCTACGCAACGGCGTGGACCCAGAAGGGGTGGAGCGATGTTCAGCTCTATAGCACATGGGCAAGTCAACATTTGCATTTGCCAATAGCGACTAAGATGGTACTAATTTAAATATATTGACTGAAATTGATCCCTACTTCCGTTGGTAGACTTTTATTTGCCGATATGAAAATAAGTCGAAAATAAAATAGAAATTTGGGAACTTAATTTTATAACTTCTTCAATACTTTTCGCTCTTTTTTGGCGCGGTCTAGATTTTTTTATTTCTAAAATTATCGAGTCTTTTTCTCTTCTAAGAATGAAATAAATAGCATACGAATTCCTCGTTGATATTTTGGCTAGGCCCCTGCTAGTTGTCATTTAAAATCCATTCGTTTCCAATCCACACCCTCTGCGTATTCTCGTTGACGCGTAGAAATGCTGTGAGGTTGAGATAATATTTAAGATCACGCCAATTCGAACAAAGAACGGTTGCAAAATAGGTGTCGTTCCCAGAGCTACCTATGCAGGAGGCAGCGACTGAGCCCAAGATTAGGAGAGGTGTTATCGGGAGACTTCAACGCTTGTGGGAGAGGGCAGGAGGCGAGGACGAATGTTGTATGGGATGCGGAAGAGGAGGAGAAGAAAGGCGAGGAGGCAAAGGGCACGCTGGCTTTGCTTCGCGTGTGACAGATTGGATGTGACCCGGGCAACAGGCACGGCGGTGATTTGGGGGGGTCGAGGAGGGGGAACTACGATGCCGTTGTGTTCAGCCGGCCGGGCAAGGGAGAGGAGACGACCGTGGACCATTTGGGAAGAGCCTCAGCACGCCAGGAAGAGCGGGAAAGAGGAGGGGATGGGAAAGAGAGGAGCGGAAGACGGGAGTTTGGGAGGAGGTCCCGAAGTGCGGTTTTGGGAGGGGATGTCAGAGGAACAAAGGAAAGAGAGGATTGTGGGAGGTGCCAAATCGCGTGAGAAGAGATTGTTGTCGATGGGTTCGCGGACTTTTACCGGGGAAAAACACCAGCAAACCACTATAATTTTCTCCGGAGAAAAATATCCGAGTCATTGTTGAAGGAATTGGCTTTTAATCGCGACGATTGGTGGTGTCGTCAACAAATAAGGCTTAGTCCGTCCCGCCCCACCAAAGACCATGGTTCTTCCTTTAGAGCTCACCCCTTTTTTGGGCCCTTCCCCTCACCACAGTTACTTTTTTTGTGTAATTGGCGGAAAGGGAAGATAAAGCGATAGAAGAATGAGAAGTGCTTGATGGATGGAACTATTTTTTCCTCTAAGGGTAGGTTTTACACATTGCTAAATATTAATAGAACTACAGAAATGGTTAAAACAGTCAATAATTACGACACATAAACCCCTACACAGAAGCGGAAGTAGCAGCTAACTTTTGGTACCATTCATGATTTACCCCAATAGTGTTATTAACTTGTAGAATTGTATATATTTCATTTATAATTTTTTATGATTTCATTTTCAAATTCAATTATTTTTGACGGAAATATTTTCAAACAATGCGTGACATAAAAGCACTTATTTCATTGTAACTTAATTCCTACTCAAAATGCATGCTCTTTCATTCTGAAAATTATAGTTTTCTCCGGGAAAACTCTAGCTTAAGAACATTTCTCGGCCACTCACGCACTCAGTGATTCAACCCGAAGGTTGATTTGGATCCGTAAAGTACAAATTTCTGTGGCCAATGCTGTCCGTAATGAACAGTTTTGTTGTAGGTTCATATATACTTTCATTTTACAACGCACTTTGTATTCTCTTGCGGATATGCGCACGTATACACAAGGGTGTTTCATATGGACCAGGAAAACAAGAAATGAGGGGAAAAGTTGGGGAGGGAATACAGGAATGAATGTATGAAAAAAAGAGGCTCTCTGGATTCCAGCACAATTTATGAAGTCGTGTTTCTTGCGGGTTTGAAAAATGTGCTCATCTTTTGTACAACCACTGTTGATCACCCATCGTGAGGGCTTTCACGTGACTAGTCCTCAGATGGCCTCCATGAAGGAGAGCGGATGAGATAGGAGGAGAGGGAGCAGAGAGAGAGAGGCAACGAGAAGAAGGGAGACAGAGAGGGAGAGAGGAGTGAGGGCAAAGGACCGCAGCTGCTGTCATAATTTGCTTTACCGTTTAAATCAAGGGACTCACTAAATACCGGTATTTTAATGAATGCCGTTAAACATGACTTTAAATAAGCTCCAAATACTTTCTTTAAGCTATTGCTCGCACATTATTTTTCTGCTACGCACGTGGTCAACACAAAAAATAAGGGGGAAATGACTCCATGCGTTTCTTTTTGTTTAAAATGACTTTCTATTGGAAAAATTAAATCCTTGTTCACAAAGCATGTACCATAAGAAGGCTAATGACATTTTCTCCAAAAATATTCATATCTGATTTTAGAGTATGGGAATCGATTTACAATTAATCTATGAATTGAACTTATTCTCATTTTACCTGTCGTTCCATCATAAGTTAAAGGACGAATTCTGCGGCCAGTTATATTTCTTTCGTTTCCTTCAAAATCACGTTTATGATATTACTTTGGATCTTCTTGGGAAGTTAAATTTACGACTGGATGTACCTGATAATGAATTACACATTCAAATCCATGGATACTAATGAGAATTGGAAAATAAAAGAATTGGGTTGTCATAAGTAACTTATCATATTAAAGATATTGGTCTGCTATAATGATCAGATTTTAACATGTTTGTTCAAAAATGTAATTTCAAATTCGTCGGCTTACAGTTACCATAAAACAGCAAACACATGTCGGTAGAACTTATTTTGGAAACCTATGCAGGCTTAAATGAATATCTTTACGATCAATGTAATAAAATCATTTATATACTCTTCCCCGCTTTTTTGACGACGTTATCACCCTGTTGCTGGCTATAATAAAATTTAATTATTTAGAAATTTAGGAGTTGGGATAGAAATATTTTAACAATAAATAGAAGTTGAGTCAAAAAACACCTGGAAAATAGAGAAAATATTATTAAGGAACTTTGACATGATGGGTAAAATTTTAGGTATGATAAGCTGATGGATGCTGAAAACGGAGATTAAAAAGTGCACACGACGTGGTCAGTTTCAACATTGTCGTGGATAATATTATTGATGGCTTCAATTTCTTCCAAGAGAAAACAATAATTTCCTTGCATCGCTATTTACGACTTTCTCTCGAGAGTAAAAAGGAAAACTGTGAAAGCCAGAGTCAAAGGAAATTTTATTTACGACCGGTTTCACTTTATTCTGCAACGGCAGAGCTGCGATCGTGACGACCCTTGATGCCATATACAACGATGGGAAACGCACACACGGACAACCTCGAGACGCATGTGGAACCAATAAAGAGGGGCCGAAGATCCGTACCTATTACAATCGGGCAATATCAGGATATATTACTCCTTGGCAAATTAAGAAGCGTCATCGATGCTCGTGAAAATAAACAAAGAATGCGCGTCGGAAATTTGTGCTTGCATGGAATGCACGTTCAGAACTTGGAAATGGGCAAGATACTACGCAGTCATGAATTACTATCTTCCATTTGCTCAGTGTTGTGCATTGTAAACTTCTCCATTAGCAAAAGGTGTTGGCGGAGACAATTCACATTTTGGTGCACTAAAACCATGAGAATATCTGGAGACTACAAATTTCTTCGTCTCCCAAGGGTCAGCAATTGTAAGAAACTCAATTCATTGATGTAACATGAAAGCAAGCTGGAATTTGACCATTCGAAGAAGTTATTTTTTACTCAAGTATTTATCATTGAGACAAAGACGGACAAAAGTATGATTTTTCTCGATAGATTGGCTATAAAAGAATTTACGATAAAACCCTATACATCTCGACTTTACAAATAACAAGGTCATATATTATTTGTCCATTGCACCCATTGACAAGTGTTTCTTACCAAACTGGTAGTTTCTTGAAAAAAATATATATATCTATATGTGACACATACTGAAGATAATATTAACTTTACGGTAAATTGAATTCATTCTTTTTATTCCAGTTTCTACTCGTCCAAAAAAAGGTGACGAGTCGGAATTCCAAAAATTTCCTTTCAAATAATTATGAAGTTTATAGGATGTATGTTGAAAGGTATGTGATAATAGAAGTGACTTTTCAAGTTTTATCATAGAGAGTAGCTATGATTCGACATGCATGAAAAATGTCTAGAGCGGGAAGCGTTAACCGCAGTCCTCGAAATGTTTACTTGTGAGCCTAAAAGCATAAATATGTTCATTATATATTGATTTTTAACAGTCAAGGTGAATAGATAAATTATTGATAGGGTACATTGCTTGATAATGGTACATAGAATTTACCAATTATAAAATCCTCACGTGAAATGAGCCTCGAAAATTATAGCAAAACAAAAATTTTACTGAACCCTGCTCTACGAGTTTTCTTTCTTTCAAGGTTGACAGTATTCACTGGTGAGTATGGACTAATTAACCCGGTAATGCCTGAATTAAAAAGTTTCTGCGATTTTTGCGGTAATCATGTATCTAAATGTCAATGAAATTCTGAGTCATTAGGTGCAAAATTTATTCTTTTACGCCTCGCGGTACGATATGGTACCACCAAAATGTTTTGCATCATAACATCGCAAATATTAAGGTCAAATCAAATAACCATACTTTATATGATAAAAAATGTTATAACCATCATAATTAAATAATAAAACTTTTGTTTTAGCAGTACATAAGGCGTAAGTGAAGAAAATCGAAATACTTGCCCTAAACATTCCGTTATTTTTGGCTAGTTGACAATTCTCAAATTTCAAACGGCTTTAAATACGTTAATTATAGCTTTAAAATAGCAAGCTTTAAAATAGCAAAATTTGGGGGATAAATTTATTGAAAATATGCTCATTAGTTTTAAACTCTCAAAAACCCTCATAAATTACGATAAATGACAAAAAAGTCACGTTTAGAACTGCACTACCAGCTGGTACCATTTGGTACCGCTAGGCGTTAACGGGTTAAATGTCGTTTTCATTTAAATTAGCCGCATCAAGTTCTGAAGTAGTGGTTTTTCAGCCATAAACAATAATACTCAAAATCTTCCTCCAGCAGAACGATGGTTTCCAATTCGGTTGATGGATTTCGAATATATATGCACGCTTGATATTTAGGTATACATTTATGAACCCTGAGCGAGAGTTTAGGCTATTAAATTTGGACAAATACCAAATAGTTCACATACATCATTGTCTCTTTGATAACTCCTTCATTAAGTCAGCCTTATGATTTGTGTATTGAATCGACCTGTGGAGCAATTTTCACAGCATGATAAGGAGATTGTTAAAAAATATCTAATTTTCTTTCAAAACTCTGGAACTCAGATGAATATTTTATAACCAGCTTAGCGGGTTTAGGTACTTATTAACTAAGATCAGTGTTAGATTGTTTGAGTGTCTTGAACATCAACAATGTGATACCATCGAAGTGGTATTAGCCCAAAAGTTTTGCATAAACCACATTCATACTGCCTGCGAACAAGTAATTCCTAATTATTGACCAAACCAAATTTTTATTTCTCAAAACAAAGGTTTCTTTATTTGGGGCCAAAAATTTGCAAATTTTGCCACAAACAATAAGAAAGAGTGACTAAATACGTACCTTCCTAATGCATATGAAAAACTGGCTATTTACTAACAAAATAGGGAATATCACATAAAAGTATTTTCAAACCATATTCCTTTTTTGACTTTGTCATTTTAATTTCAATTCCATTGTTTTCATTTATAATACCATTACTATATTTTACTTATGTACTTATGTAGCAAAAGCTCATCGAGAAGACATCTTTGTTATTCAATAATGTTCACAGTATTACGATTGTTTTACGAAAGTGATCCCACGAACAGATAAAAGCCTTTGGAATCACCTAAAGCTCCTATCTGGTTTTTATATCGATCTAAATTATTATATTTATAAATGTATAAGACTCAATAAATATCATTATTTTTATTATTATATTCCTTTTATCGCTTTTGTTTCCAACAACAGGCAGTTGTCACAAAAAATGAATCATTGCTACATTAAAATTACCAAAAATTTCCTTAAATGCGCGGAAACAATACCTCCCGGGAAGGAATAATTTGAAAAATATTCCGGCACGGAGGGGGACTGCTTTAATTGACAAGCCCCTCGACCATATCTCCGTTAAAACGCAAATTGAGGAGGAGACCTTGGCCGTGGTGTACACCGAAGGGGAAACAATTATAGGCGCAGGTCTGAGGACTCGAGAAGTGGTGCGAGACCTCCCTATCTCAGGCGATCCGATGCACAAGTGTCTCTCGGTCGAGGCTGAGAAAGAATGATGAGGGCGGGAGGGAGAGGAGAGATTCGTGGCTCGGTGGAAGGAAAGGAAGAGGGAGCGAACGGGATTAGGCAAGTGTACGGGTGGGTAGAGAGGGAGAGAGAGAGAGAGAGAGAGGAAAAGAGAGAAACGGAGAGTTCGAGGTGGATACGTGAAGGTAAAGTAGAAGGATGAGGTGGAGTCTTGAGGAGAGGTGGAAGGGGATGGGAGAGAGAGCTCAGATCAAGGGGACGGTGGGTTGGGGAGAAAAGGGACTACATATGTGCCAGGGTGTATTTTATTAATGGTCTTTCAACTGGCGAATGATATTCTCATTCATCGTGGTCGAGTAGGGACTGAAGTGGCGGGGGGGCTCTTGCTCTTGGGGAGTGGTTTGTGGGAGGGAGGGGTGGCAGCGAGGGGGAGGGGGAAGCTGGGAAAGGAGCGGGCGAGTGGGATGGGGAGATAGATCTTGGGTCTCTGCTCTCCAACCCTACCGCTCTGCTCGCTGGCGTGGATGTGGATATGAAGACCTTCTCCGCCTCCTCCTTCTTCCGTGGCATCCCCCCTTCCTCCACGCCCCTCTCTCCACAGATTAGATCTTTCCCGAATCCTCCTTTCATTTCACGAGACAGTCTTTCCCACATTTAAAGGAAGTTGGTGAGATAAACTAAGCACTCGTCATTTTTATAAAAATTCCTTAAAGCTCCTTCAATGAACTTGTTCAATAATTTTCATTTATTGTAATTTTTTATTGTTGAATGATATTTGTTTTTTGACCCAACGCCAATTTCTCGAGCCATTCGCCGGGAGATATCGACGGCCTTAACCCTTTCGCAGAAAAGCTGATGACGCCAAGAACAAAAGCCCAGCGCATCTCCCCTTCGCAGCTATTCCTCGATCTTTTTCATGAGCTTTGTTTAGTTTGTGGTTGCTTATTGACTGTTTCTCCAGCCAACGCACTCGTGAGTAATTCCTTCCCTCAGGGAAAGGTCCTTCGCCACCGAGTAAAGGAAAAAAACTCTAATGGCGTCACCAACTCATGAAAAGTGGGTGGCACCTTCGGAGTTTTTACTTTTTAATTATGATAGAATGCCTAGATGAGGAAGATTGTTTTTTCGTCGTAATTTTTTTTCTTCCAATCACATACTTCTTTTTAGTCAATGTGATTTCCAGTCTAAGTGAACGTTACCGTTGCACTCCATTGACATATTTCGTCGCCCTTCCGTCTCCCGTTGAAGTTTCTCCATTGTAGTCCATCGACGTACTAAATACGTGTCTGGCATCGTCTTCCCGTGCTAAAATTTTCTGTCATTTTAAAAATCCGCATGTTTACCCAGGATCTAATGGCTGTTCTGGATTATGCTTGAGAAAGTGTTACCCACCACTGTATTATATCTGCCACTTTGGAAAATACGTGATATTTTCTTTATACCATAATATACCTTGTTACTAAATCGGTCAATGAAATGGATCGACCGAGTTAGTAACGAGGAAGTCCTAAGAAGGGTAGGAGAGAAGAGAAGCCTCATGAAAACCTTAATAAGAAGACTGAACATCCTTATAGGCCACATCTTGAGACATGATGGCCTGATGAAGACAATCGTCGAAGGACAAGTGGAAGGCAAGAATGGAAAAGGAAGACCCCGAACAAAATATATGGAACAAGTAAAGAGAGATGTGAAAGAGAAGAAATACGTAGGTGTGAAAAGATTAGCTGAAAGGAGAACTGAGTGGAGAGCTGCGTCAAACCAATCCTAGGATTGTTGACCAGTGATGATGATGATGACCATAATATTCATGATTAAAATGAAATTTAGGCATAAAAATATGTCACTTTTCGTTTTTTTTTTAGCAAAAAATGCTCTTAATACAGTAAATCACGTTTGTTTCATGAAAATGACGCCACAGTCGGATGATACAGCTGGATAAAGCTGGAAAAAATGAATCTAAATTCTGTGTGCCATGAATTTTCTTTTTGACCTCGATGGAGTTGCCGATGATTTCAAATCGTTTTTTCTTTGCATCACATACGCGAAAAGCATTCCTTCTGGATCGCGCAATGGCTAATCTACTTCCTGCACAAAGGGTTTCCGCGATACCACGCACCCTCTCAGTTTAGTTTTTATATTGAATTAATTCTAAGGTGAAATGTTACGCAAGATTTAATTCGCAGTAGCTGAGAACCAATTTATCGATGTTAATATAATTAGGTGACGATTACTTAGCAAGTGAAACTGGAGTAAATTTTTAAAGAAAAATAGCTCATTAGCACAATCGAAGTGAAAAAAATGTCCCAAAAATTGTAATGGAAATGGCCGGTTTGGTGCACGAGCCCACCTCATCAGATAAATAACATCAAAAACATTGAAACTAAACGGGGTAGCCGTCTAAAAACGGTCTGATACAGGGATCCCACTTTTTTTTCGTACCGGACCCATTCACAAATTTAAGCCTGGAGCCATTGAGTCCATTGATAACTTCAATGTATGCATAGTTACCATGTTATGATTTTGCATCATTACTCAAATTTCACTTCTTTTAGGAGAATTTATCAGCATTACCTACCGATTAAACTGTTCCTCGTTATTAATCGTATACATCTTTCTTCATTATGGAATTTTCAGTAAATCAGCATCATAATTAAGGGAACAAAAAGGACGTTCAGATTGGCTGCAGTGATTTTTTCGCTTCCGGTAAATTCAAATTATAAATGAAAATAAGTTAACGCGCTGTGTTTTGATGCGATTACAAGATAGAAGACCAATCGTTGCTGTTGCTATACAAGTGTCACTTTTCCCGCAGAGATTCTATGCTTCCTCGTAGCAACAGTGAAGACTGGACCTTCATTTTTGAATGAAAATAGCCTGCATTATATTTGCCAATATGAATCTCCAGTACTATTTTGAGATTTACCACAAACGTCTGCGGCATAAGAGTAAAAAATCCAATTACGCGACCGTATACATTCTAACGTATTATATATATTACTAATTCAGCTTGTCGTAGTCCTTTTATACGAAGATAGAGGGCAATCAATGTAATTAATTATCTAGCATTACGCTCACCACAGAGCTAGAGTCCCCCTTAAAGTAATACCGTTTTGATTATATTTTTCCACATCCTTTCCTTCCAATCCCCTGAAGCGGGATGAGCACTTAATTATTCCGCCAAATATTTCCCTCGCCCTCCTCAACCCTCTCGCGCAGAAAGTCAAAGCCCAAAGGCGTCGGACGAAGTGTTTTATTTTTATTTTTGGCTGCGTCATGGACGTTTCTTTCCTCCCTTCCCTGCTCCGCGTGATCGGGAAATGGGCAGATGATTGATCCGGTGCGATTAGGGCGATACCCCAAACTAGTCCCCCCCCCCCCCCGGGTTCGCCGGGGCGCGGAGGCCAACGCGGGGAGAAGTTTGCCAAAATGTCTGGCCGGCAGGATGGTCACTGCTGAGGGTAGAAATACAGCAGACGCCCGGATAGAAAAGCGAGGAGATGAGCATTAAACGAAGATGGGAAAAAAAGATACATGCCTTGCAGCGGTTTTCGTAGAATGTAGCCAAGTCTTTCGACCGTGGCCTATAATTTCTATGGGTTGTAGGTTTAAAAAACGTGCGGAAATACCTATAGCATCTAGTGGCTTGAGCAAAAAGAGTTGCTGATTCAGTGGGTATGAAAGACGGGCCCAAAGTAGACATTATATGTGCGGCCATTTTTTCAGAAGAAAACGATCAAGAAATTACATAAGCTATCATCATACTACTCAATCCAAGACCGTTTTAATCTATAATTTGTCTCTCCTGGGCCAAGGTAAAGATGTGTCAATTCCATTTTTTATGAAGCTTGCCATCAGAAGCTCCTTGATCTCTAATCAATGTAACTATTCCCTCAGGTTGATGCGATTTTAAAATAATTTATCGATCAATTCCATCTTAATTATTGGCCAAAAGGAGAAGGATGCCCTTGAATGACAATTCGAAAATATAAAATGGCATGCTTTAGTTACACCTCGCGAGCACTGAACAGCAGTAATATCTATAATTGACAGATAGCATTTGATTATTATCATTATCGAAAACAAGTCTGAGTCTTTCGCGGCCAGGTCCAATTTTTTCACTCTAAGATAACATTATCAATGAAACATGGAAATCGTTCCGTATTTACTGTTAGAGAATCTTAAAATTTATAGTACATAATACATTAAAAAGCCTCCACTTCTGGCTCATGGCTGATGTCTGACTTTCTTTCAAGTACGGCTGTCATCGAGGGTTAAATTTATCATCATAGATTGGGATTTGCATCGTTTTTACGGTTTGAGGCAGTTCCCGATTTTCAATTATACAGATTAAAGTAATGACAGCCTCGTATTAATTTTATTTTGCACATTAGGCCACCGAGATCCTAATAAACGCCTTAAAAGTTAAAAGAAGAAGAGTAATCAATGAAACTGAGAGTGATTGTCGAGTATAAAACGTGAAGTCATCATAAGTATTTTAAGCAGCCGTTGAATGGCCAGAGTAATGAGCAGTACTTGTAATTGGAATGCATTTACTTTTACGGTATGTTAAGGTCGCATAATGAGGGTTTTGGTTACTAATCGTTAATGCTCAAAATTTCCCCTGAAGGTACCACAAAGTTATACTTGCGAGAAAACAGAATAGGATAACAGCAGTCTAACCAGAAAAAAATAGCTTCCAACGTCGACAGCTCTTGGTGAAACAGTTCGATCAATTATTTCCAATTTTTTAAACCTTTTTAAATAAAATTTCCATGGATACCTTAAATTATTGTTATTATCTTTACTGCAATACTTGTACGGTTTCACATGTCAGGCATTAAAATTTATCACTGATTTAAATAATCACATATAAATCAACAATGAATTAAAAACAAAAAATGGCTAGAATTCTCACAAAAAATGAAAATTGATTGTTCGATTTTTAAATTTAGCATTGATTTTTACCACTTTTTTATTACTTCTCCTTCGACTTCCTCTTTATTACGACTAATTCTTTATCAATGTTCAAATGCTGTAGGTACTGAATATTTCCCATGTCTTTTCGCTTGCGATTAGCTTCCAACTAAGTAGGCATGATCATTTTGCAGATTCAGCTCATCGTTACTACGTCGCAGTGATATCTATATGCACCCTCTTAAAGGCTAGAACGCTATCTTTCCTGGTAATATTCACGAAGTGGATCGAGAACGTAGCCAGAGGTTTAACTCCTCAATTAAGCGCAACGCGTTCACAGATGTAGATTAAACCTTTCGGCATTCCCGCGCTTCTGGAAGGATGGAACGTCTCTGAGATGAGCGCGTTCCGGCCAACACAACTTCATTACAACAATGCTCACAGTTTAATGAGATTTTTCGACCAAAGATACCGCGGTTCAAAAGATTGAGAATACTCACCGCCACCAGGCAAAGGCTTTTCCCAGTGGGAGTGGACGACGTACCGAAAAATAACGCAGAAAACTGTATTAAAGCGAATTCTCCCGCCTACATTATTAATATATTTCCTAATAAAGGATTCTCACAACATTACTTTGATGAGCGCGCCGTGAGAACCCAATAATGTTCCATTTTTATGTGTCGCCTCGGGAAGTCCCAGGTAGACCTGTGCGAAGATTGCACTTTCCTCCTTCTTTCTCTCCCCCGTGGATGAGCAGTGAGAGAGGAAAGGACAAGGGAGAAGAGGGAGAGGAAGAAACGACCGCAGCGCATAAATTGCAATGCATGCGAACTCATTCTCATTCCGAGGGAAGAGCGTTTGGAATTCGCACGTGATTATCGTCTTTGCGAATGGGCGCAATGCATGGTTTACATGTTTCTATAGGGGATAATTGTGCGAGGGTCCGGAATTTATGGTATCATAAGGCGCACAGACATCAACGCTACGCTGGCACAAGGGATACACAATAACGTGTCGAAGCATAGCATATCGAGTCAAAATGTCCTTACAAGTTTTTTTACTCGTCTTTTTGAATAAAATTATTCCTCATGAGACAATATTTTCTAAACAACTTCTTGTTACGAAACAACTTTTCCCGCTTAAAAATTACTTTTTCTGGAGAACTCAAAATTATTCTAATCTTTGAAATATTTCCTGAATTGACCTAAATATGTTTTGCCACTTATATCTTCAGATCAAATAATATGAAATATCTTCATTGCACGTTTTGTGAGGGTCAATGGTTGTCTCGTAACATAGATAAAACAGTTATTTGCGCATACCGCCGCATTTATATTCTATATGTTTTCATTTCTATGAACATGGAAATAACACAACTGTTTTTTATTAACAGCTACATCTATGTTTGGTCATAAAATATTTTTGAAGATGTTATTTTATGTTTTATGCTTTGAAGTGGCCATATATTTTCACTTTAAACGAAGACTATTTGCTTATCATGAATCCATTAATTAATACCCCTGCTCTGATTCCAATCGTATGAAGAGTCAGCCGATTTAGGGGTCCATATTTTTCAAAATCAGATCAAAACGTAATTATATTGAATAAAAGTTGATCTTATGCGGTCAAGACATCCCGACTATCCACCATAACAGCAACGGTACATTCCGGCTCTGATGAAACTAAATGGGCCTTGAAAATTTTAGCCTGGCCCTGAGTAGCTACACATTATTACTGATCTACACCGAACAAGATAGGTAAAAAAGTAACGCGAATATATTCCCTTAACGCAATAGGACCCGTAGGTAATAAATTCTCCCCTTGATCATAAGGACCTGATGTAACTCTCTGAAAGGGAAATCTGTCATCCTTTCCGAAAATTCCGTTTGGGTCCTTCACCACATGTTATTTCGTGGTGAGAGTCTCTTTTAGATTCTTTGAAGTTTATCCCTGCCGTCGCTTGGTTTTAACCGCGATATGACCATCTCCCTCTCTCTCTCTCTCTCAATGCTTACCAAACATCCTTGGTATCACCATCCACCTCGGCAATATCTTAGAGAAAGAGAACTCAATATGAAATGATGTCCTATGAATTCCCAACATACTCATCCAGGCATAGGACACCAGAGGAGCATAAACTATGAGCGATATGCACCTGGTGATGAAGATAAAATGGATCGATCGCGCAAGTAACGAGGGAGTGCTAAGAAGAGAGGGAGAAAATATGTAGAAGTCTTCTAAAAACCTTAAGCAGAAGACGGGACAACGTAGTTAGCCGCATTATGAGACACGATGGCCTAAAAAACCCAATCGTAGAAGGGCAAGTGGAAGGGAAGAAGGGCAAGGGACGCCCCGAATGATTCACATGGTACTAAATGATGCAAAAGTGAAAAAATACGTTGTTATGAAAAAGCTTGCGGATCGAAGAGAGAAATGGAGATCTGCGCCAAACCAATCTAAGGATTGTTGACTAATGATGATGATGATGATGAAGGTGATGAACAGCAATCCAAGAAATGGAGAAGAGCAAAATCGAAATAATTCCTCACAAGTCGAAAAAAACATTTGAACAGTAGCTTTATGCATAAAAAAACAAATAACCAATTTAGCCTCGACAGAAGCAGATATGTTGTAGAAACTGCATTTATCTTCATAATTTTATCGCCCTTGGAAATGACTGGTCAGTACAGTTACGTTTTCCAAAATAAAAAAGCTTAGGATTTTGACTTCATTTTCCTATGCATATCTGTACGAATGCATAAGCTGGTAAATTAGTGAAAACGTCACAAAATAAGTAAAACATTGGGATTAAAATGTGAACAGATGTTATAGCCTTGTGTAATCATAAATAAGATAATACATCACTAGTGATAATCCCAATTTACAAAAATACTTTGAATAAGCCTTAAAATAATTTGTGCCTTTGTGCCAATTAATGATGTTCAATGCTAAATCAACATTTTTACCTATTGGTTGCAATGCCAGTAGTGAATAAACCAGTATTTGATTCAATGTTTTTTTTATTGTTATGCGCTGACAACAAAATCTCTTGAAAAAAAATGGGAAAATGTGTAGTCGGCTTATGAAATTGTTATGCTAATTTTATGCACAATTCGGTAAGAATGTATATGCGAAGAGACTATCTAAGATAGCCCTTTAACGGTAAAAATATGTCCAAAATCATATTAACGAAGCGATAATTCCCGAATATTTTCGCACGAGGACCACAATATCTAATTTATGATGACGATTGCCAATGCTAATGATACTGAGCCAAGATATATTTTCTTGTGAGCCAGTATTTGTGACACGATTATTTTCGAAATTTGTGCAGCTCAACCAGGACCACTATGAAGGTATGATTCTGAAATAAAATTGGCCACATAATATTATTTGTACACAATTGAGGTTTACGTGTCTAAGAAGTTGATGACGTTGTGGTGCAATTAATTGTAATATGAATTTTGGAGGGATTAGAATTTGAGCTCTATGATTTTTTAGAGAGTTACAAATCTCAATACTCTAATATGCTAGTCCTACGGACACATAAACAATACTGGCAATAATCCTAGACACGTTGTGGGACAAAAAAGGAATATAATTAGGCATTACTAATGTATTTACCTTATAGTTTGACGATCACTTATCGGTATTTCATAAGTCATTTTCTCTGTTCCAATTGCTATTGAACATTTACACGCGTTGTTATCGATGATATTTTTAAATGTTACTTCGATAAGAGTAATTATTTTTTTCTTTAAAGATCTATCATTACTCGCTATTCTATTGTGTAGAAGAAATTCAAGTATCGATAATTTCAATAACACTACCGTAATAAAGTATTCTCCATGCTCCTATGATACTTAACTACTACATTATCGACACTTGAAGATTTTTTCATCATTAACTGCTGGGTCACGCTGTAATGAAAGAATACACAAAAATTGAATGCATGAACCTATTTTCAACGGCCTTTAATTTGGATCATAAACGAAACACTCAACTTCGACGTAATTCTACCAACTCTGGCCAGTAAATCGCTCATAACAAATTGCTCATTAATATTCTGAATACACTCTTTTTGACTACTATTACACACAGCACAATTACATGTGTACTGAATTACACTTAAGTATACCTACTGCACTGTATTACTACTGTATCATTGTGCTATTATCGTAGATGGTAAGAACGGAAATAGAAGACCTCGACTGAAGAATGTGGAACAGGTAATGAAGGGCGAGAAAGAAAAAAAACACGTAGGCGTAAAAATATTATGTGGTGGGAAAAGTGAGTGCAGTCAAACCAATCTTAAGATTGTTTACCAGTGACTGTAAATACAAGAATCATTTTGTAAATTCGCTACGTTATTGTCGTATCATGTAGATGTTTTAGTTTTGACGAATAAAGATTTTCTAAGCTACCTTTGAACAATAGGTCTCGGATTCCTTGGAAGAACCTTCCGATTAGGCCATGAATTTTATCCCATTCGACGCTGCTAGGAAGGCGACTGCAGTCGAAGCATCAATCCGATCCACCCACTAATCATTGGCTTGACTTTCGTGACGTGAGGCGAAGGGACGCGTGTTCTTCCCGCGGGACCGTGTTGAGGGCCGATGGACGGCTCGTGGATGCGCCCACGGGGGCTCTCGATCGGTACGGCACAGCGCGCACACGCACGCCTCCGAAGAGATGGAACGGCGGAGGGCGCGAGGTTGTTTGGGGGCAGCAGAGGGAGATAGAGAGAGGCGACGGGGAACATCGCGTGGGAAACAGGCGTGCTGCTCGTCGCGGGAGATTTTTTCTTCCTCGTTTTTTTTTATCCTCTTCATTCCTTGTCCTTCCAACTTGGGGGAGGGCGAATGGCGGGTGGTGTGAGGAACACACGAAAAGAGTCTCAAGTTGTGTTCCGATGCAGGGTGGGTGTGGGGAGACAATTTCTTCTCTCGATTCAGTAATATATTCCATCAAACTACCATTAATGTACTTCATTTTTTTTTTTTTTTTACTTCTGACGACTCCCGGACCTCACGAGTTCAGGGCATCATCGCTGCCGTCCCCCCTGTTATGCATCTAAATGGCAATATGGTAGGGTGAAAGTGGGCGAGCTCCGAGTCAAACTTATTAAACTTAAGCGGACACATTACTCCAAAACGAACAGTCGTATTTTGTCTACTTTCGCGACGAAATCCGCGTTTAAATTTTAATTTACATTTTGTAATTTTCATGGTGTACAAAGTAGAGCTTGGTTAACAGTTGCCTCTATATCTAATGAAAAAATTGGGCGCCTGAGAAAATGCTGGGGCATAAATTTCAATTCTGAGATAAACGAGAATGTTGGCAAAATTTACACTACTTGTGCTGAATATTTCAAATGGTAACTTAAGTTTCAAATGAGTAATTCGTTGCGAACGATCAAGTACAAGTGATGTGTCATCTTAATTACAGGTATAGCAAAACTTAATTTCTCCATGTACGTAAATTAGGGGACGTGAAATGTATGAGTGGGGAAAGGAAAAGGAATGTAGGGGCAATGCGGGATATTGCACGAGTAATGGCCAACGGAACTTGGAAATGGAATGTGAACCGTATTAAACAATTTGAGTCATAGTGGAGCAATGAACGGATAGCAGACCCTTCTCAGTCGTTACTCTTTTAATTATATCTATAAGGGATGACTGGTACTCCAAAACACGCCTTGATGATAAGATGGGAGTATTCGAAAGCATAGAAGTCACACGACTAATTTCAAAGTTAGTAATCAAATTTTTAAACATCCCGCTGGTACAAATCTTCCACCTGTGACAACCTATTTTTAGAGGGTAGATTCTTTCAGCCCCAAAATTATTTACGGTAAACACTCGAAAAAACTGTTTTATATTGTTTGGTGGCAACTGTGCGCGGGAATTTTCTTTATACTCGCAATCTGGAAGTTTTGCAGAGTAGCGTAACCAAGCGGCGCTGACTTTTTCTCTCTTTACATATATATAGAAAAATGGCTGAACATATATTCCACTGTTTTACAGTCTATCTGAGATTAATAATAAAATAAAAGCAATGATATGTAACTAAATTAAATAAAGAACTCTACATTGAGGAATTCTTTTTTATTATTTCCGAAAATCTATTAAATTACAGTTATCCTTGGTCATGCTTAGAAAAAATTAGTTTTTTTTTAAGTTGTACAACTGTCACCTCATTTAAATTTTTAGCATAAATTTTAGCATAAAATATTAATGCGACATTTTATGCTCAAATAATTTGAATATGTGTCAGCAAAGTTCCGATTTCCTGACTAAAAAGAAAACGTTTTTAAGGCTTTAACAAGGTTTTACGATTTAGCCCCTGTTCCCAGAAATGTACTCGGAGTTGGACTTGGAGCATTTAACCCGCCCCTCAGCGTCGACATGTGTTTCCATTTTACGCTAAGATGCATATTATGGTCCATAATTGGATCAAACGACGTGTTCACAAAAATTGTTGATGAATTTCTATTTATAATCTATTTATTTCTTATAGATATTCTACAATGCATGTTATTTTTATGTATAATCTCCAATTGAAGCGTTGGCATCATGACGAATAATTTCACGCCTACCACCTAAATGTCGTTTTCTTGCTACGCGAAAGTTCACATGGCTACGCAATAGGGAACTTGCATATATTTCAGATATAATCAATAGCCCCAAAATTATGTAAAAATATATGTTTGCATACCTCGGTGAAAGTTTTTTTATTATTTTATGACGTGGTTTACGATATATAATGCATCAAAGTTCACGAGAATTTTCAAATGCAAGTGAGAAGCGAAAACGCCCGATGATTGGCTGGTAGAAAAGTGACGTCATAGTTCAGTACGAGGAGAGACGGCGGCACGGCCATAGTAGAGGTTGCATACTTATACATGCGACGGCGTGGTTATGATTCATTTATTGAAGTGCAGACGTATCGCAGTTGTTCATTGTGACTTCAGGGATATTATTTGATCTATTTTTTCTTCATTGAAAGCGATAGATTGCGTAAAGATGAAGGAATATGGTTATTCTTAGGCTGATCCTAGCTAGCTTCCTGTTACTGATTCCATCATTAAACCAGGGTATTTTAGTGAAACTGTAGACTTCGTCGGCGCGGAAAGTCGATGCCGAGAAATGGAAAGGTAGCTGATGTGCATCTGAAATGTTTCATAGTTCATAACAAAGTGAGACTTGCGTATTATATTGGCGAAAGCGTATACTCATGTGAAATGTGTATTCTTTTGGCAGTCCGGTAGAGTCTTCTGGTGAACTTATTTCCACCTCGAAGCTGTCGATGATACTTTCAACTTAAAAATACCTTGCCTGGAGGGCGACAGGGAGCTCTGAAGGAGCCAGACTATTAATGTTTCAATTTAGTATCGATAATATAGACGAACTTCCAACACAATCTACCATCTTGTGACTCAAAACCCCGAAGCCACTTCCTATTCTGCAGAAAGAATCGGTCAATCGCTCTTCGATCAATATAATTAACATAACGTCTTTAGGTGTTAATAAGTTACTTTTGTAAAATGTAAATCCTTCCTAATTTAGCATTAAAATGTGAATGTTTTCCAAACTGAATCTAATACATTTTGGGAGCTTTTCTCACGATATATCTGAAACTCTAAAGGCGAGCTCATCGTCATTGCGATCGGTTGCCACTTAAAAATTCCGAATCTGAAATCCTAGAGGGATGATCTTCGACGATGACCATGATCACCTGCACTCTCACTATCACTGAAACCCGTGGTGAAAATATCATCCCAATCCAATTTTTATTTGGTTTTAACTGGGGAAAGAGCAACATAGAACTGCGCATTCTTTGGGCAACTTTGGGTTTGACTTTCCCTCAAACACCCCATTTCCCCTGTGGTGCATCAGTCCTATCTTTTTACGATGGCCTGACAACCTTTAAATGGATCCTTGGTTTATCATGACAACCAACTAAATGGAAATTGCTGATCCACACGTCTTCCTCTATCTCCACAGTTTCCAAATCAAGGGCCGCGGAACATTCCTCTTGTGACTCAACTTTTTCTGAAAAGCAAGCCGGCGTAAAATAAAATCAAAGAATGCTGCGATTCATTTTTTGTGACCACCTCTGGATTCCATTCTTTTTCCATCTACAACTTCCTTTATCTTTCGGGGTAAACTATGGGACAAGATAATGTTTAAATATTTTCATTAATTTATAACAAAATATAAGTTCTAAAAATACCCAAAAGCCATTTTATTAATCCGCACTGATGAGTGTAAATTAATGTGGAAGATGAATGCTGTAGACGTAGTAGTTTTCCTTAGGTTGAGTTGCAAAGTTCATGAAGTTGACAAAACGGCTAATTTTTCGGCGCGCGGAGTCATTTATTGCACTGGCCGTGTCTACAGTTTTCAATTTTTTTGTAATAAAAAAAAGCAGAATTTAGGATATAATTTCCTTTAAAATGACGTATAGTTCATTATTATAGCATGCAGTGAAGCCAGGGTATAAATTTGCAAAGTACAGCGGCACATCATTTTGACGCCGACAGTAGAAGAAAACGCTGTCTTCTTGGCTGGCACTCGAATGCATGAGGATCAACGTACGTACAAAATATTAAAATATATAGCAACGTTGCTCTATATTTTCATATTTCCTCCTTTGATTTTAAACATCATGGAATTTTCTATGTCCTTCCGTAACTGAAATTGAACAAGTACCGTAAAAAATTTGAGTCCATCGTAACCATCGAGAAGCACCTATCTCGATTTTTGTTGTGAAGTTGAGTTTTTATTCTACGACGGCCGAATAATCGAAAAATCTCAGTTTCAAGTTATTAAGTCAAGGAAATATGGAAATATTATTTATATTAAAGTTGTCTTCGCTCACATAGCACACGGGTTTATCATTTCGTTTATTATACTCTTAATTTTCCGTAACGCTCATCCCGACAGACGGCATGCATCGAGGCTTTTCTTCTAATATCCTCCGTGGGAATGAAGACGAAAATTGTTTCTGGGGTGTTATTGCACAGAGGAACAATGCACCACTTGTAATTTTTCCTTATTTCAGCCATGTTCTCCTTTAAACGCAACGTGGCTCTTCCAAACCTGCAGTTACTGGGCTTGGATCTTGGACTCCTACTGAACTATGACGTCACGGCCAAAGATTAGTGGGGGCGGTATTTTTTAGCCCGCGAAACTCGGGAGACTTTTGGGAGTCATTTTCTAGTGTATAAACTGAATTTTAAGCGGAAAAAAGTATATTGCGGAACTAAGTGTTTACTGTAGTATATCAGCATATTGTTTTTAAAAAGTATGCAATTTCCCTATTGCCGCCAGCCTATTGGCTACGAAATAGGCTGGCGACTGGTTTAAAAAATATGCTCTTGTCGGTGATGTTGATTCCGTACAAAGGCATCATCCTATCAGTGTAGATATGGCACGAGCGCATTCTGAACTCATCACACTATTTTCAGATCCTTTTGGACTTTGCTAAGAAAAAAATCATAAATTAAAATTCAAATAAGTCTACTAAAACACCAGTTTGCAGATCTGCAACGATATATTCGTGCGCTTGGTCAGTTCTGAATTCCTCAATAATGAACGTATCATATAGGCAAAGGTTTCAAAAATGTTTTATTTTTATACTGTAGGCAATTCGGTGAGGTTATATTACAGCAATTGATAATGTAGCCATCAAAATGTGTGTTACATATACAGGTTAAGTGCTAAAAAAAACTCAGCGAAGTAAAGATGAAATCGAAAATAATAACACCACTTCATTGGCTACCACACTTAGTACAACATTTACACTCTCAATCAAAAGTCTAGTTCCCCCTGTATACGCTTCTCTTTGTTCGCTCCTAGCTGGTGGTATTCAAGCTAAACGACCATGGAAAAAATACAGCATTAGATTCTCCTTTAATTACATTATAAAACAATGAGCAACTTTTGCTGGGGTCACATAAATTTCTGGGACGAGGAATTTTAATGGGGATATACATTCCTTCACTTATTCTGTAAAAAACCACACTGTGAAGGTTAATACGTTTTTACTCTAAAATTGTTAAATTTGTGCTTGCATCCCTTGTATCAGTATATCAAACATACTTTTAGTAAATTTTGATGCTCGGGATGATTTATTAATCACCTTTGTGCACGATGATTTGGCTATGATTTATGAGAAAATTTTCACTTGGTGAGGCTTTTCCGAAGCCACGTGTTTTTTTATGCTTTTGGTATCATACGCATGTAATAATAATAATAATGATAATGACAATAATAATGATAATGACAATGACTGCAGAAACGTATTCTACTAACGGTAAGCAGACTGTTTCATCACCTTCCGCTTCCGTAGGCTCAATACGAGAAATTTATGGTGCATGCCAGTGGAATCTGAACATGCTCGAGCTGAACACTAAGATGATAACACTAAAGAAATAAAAATATAACGTGCCTAATCAAAACCGAATCTTAGATGAAACTTTTGATATTCGTCTGAATGAGTAAATTGGCTAATAAAACCAGATTGGACCGCTAATTCGGCTACGGAGTGATTCACTCCTTTACGAGTTTCTTCTTAATTGGAAATCATTAGGTTTAACGATCGCACCTGTTTTCCTAATTCCAACTATGAAATGTGATGATGTCTGATAGAGTGCTAATTGCCAAGCAAATACGCTAAATCAACTATGATCATAATTGCGTTAATTTGCTACCATCAACTCTGATGATGTAAGAGCATTTTTTACATAATACTCAGAGTGAAAGAACTTCCTTTGACATTTAAAGTGAAGAAGGTGGAGAAAAATAAGAAAATTAGCATGAACGGAAAGATGTAGAGTGTACTATTAAAGAAAAACCTATAATCCATGAAATCGTTCCTAATAATAAATTAAGGGCTAATAAGTTCATTTTAATGATAAATATGCGTAAATACGCATACACTGGGAAATTTCGGCTTAAACATAAATACATATTTTATAGCACAAGATGGATTAATTTGACGTATTGAAATCATAAGGTTATTCAAGAAACAATGGGGATTCTACGTCAACAAAAATTGGAGAAAATGAAGTTACATGTGCATATAACATCTGGAATCTTATCAGAAACAGTCTTTGTCTGGTTAAATTTTGCCATTTTAATCTTACCTTTTCTATTTGATTCCTTTAACCAGGCCCATAATATTAAAAACCTATTTTTAAATAGTACCTGCATTTTTCGATTATAATTGTGATACTGCTAAAAATCATTCTTCTTCCAAAATAAAAATATACCGCCATGAGCCGGGAACTTGAGAGCGCCAAGAGCAAACGGGTGAACGGCAATGGATCCTCAAGTCATGAGTCTGGGTTCGACAACCTCGCCCTGACGGGTCCTTCCGTCGCGTGAGGAGACCTCACAATGGTGCACTGGACTGAACACCACCTTCGCCCATTCTCAACGGTGCATTTCGCGGTTAACCTCCAACCTCCAAACACACTCACACACACACACACAATAACATCATCCACCCATGAACCGACAAAATGCAGGAGAAACCCCTTGGAATATTTCTTCCAATAGAGCGTAGACTACAACTGCCGGTGGGCAGGGCAGGCCAAGAGCCGGTAACTCCACCACCACCACCTACCTCCCTGTCACCTTCTGCACCTCGATTCCCCTTCGAACGACTTTGCTAACGTAGACAGCCTCAGAATTCCCGACTCCTTTCCGCGTAGCTTACCTCATACCCGATTGGTAGACCTAAGAATGCACTGTAGTCATATTGCAGTTTTAATTTTTACAAAAGGGCGATAAAAATTACAAAATTATTTGAAATACTCGATTCAAGTTCCTATAATGGTAAAAATAAAATTAATCACCATGCATACGTACTCTCAAATGGCTGATACCTAACTCATAATGATAATTGTAGCTATGAATTCCAAAACGATACTATTCCACTAGGGATATGTCTGTGGTAAAATGTTTATTTCTACTCCTTATGAAGGCCTCCGCGGGTTGATGTGAACGAAGATGGATATCCTTTTGACTGTGTTCCGCGTCGGTCCATATTTCCACCAAACAACAGCTTCGCTGATGCTGCAACCGGCTTCTTCAAGCCACTAATGTCAGTGATGACATCAGTGACCAGCATAATTTGGCTGCAACATCGGTGTAACTGTCGTCCGAAAAAAATGTGTGAAAGAAATTGTATTTTTGTAGATCAAATAGAGCTGTTGCTTCGATTTTTTTCTTTGAATGAAATTCAATACAGTGGCATATAGTACCTAGTCACGGGGAATTTTGAAGTGAGGGGAAAGAAATATTGGGTAGCTTTGAAAATGTAGACGGATAGTTGGTTTTTCAAAACAGTTTGCTGAATGTGATGTTTTGAATCTGGATCTGTGATGTTTTGAACAGCACGGCTTTAATTGGTCATTTTACAGGTTAATTTAAGGTTACTTTCAAGTTTTTATCATGGCATATTTTTCACAGCTGGAGTAGTTGATAATTTCTTTTTGAGTCAGGATAAAAGCTCATGGACCGTAAAACTCTACCAACGGGTAGTAGATACATTAGAGACCTGATTCATATCCTATTTCACAGTGTAGATAAATGATAATACACTCGAAACAGCATGTGATCTTTGTATATAACTTTGTATATAACTTTATATAATTTTTATATTTCTACCACAAAAATTAGCAACAGAATGATCAATTTTTATAAACTTTACCCCCGAGGGAAATATCTTAGGTACTGTTGAATTGATTGTAGGTATCAAAGTTTTTAACCGATCCTTATTAAAATTGTATTTCAAAAGCAAAACATTGTAAAGCATTTTATGAATATGATTTAGCAGTTCTACCACAACGAAATTAGTACTTTAAGCTACAAATCTCCCAGAACTAACTAGTGCTGGACAGGGTTTGAGGGTAAATGCAAATAGACGGGAAAAAGCGAGAAAATGATAAATATTTTTACTTATATACTCAGATTGAAGAATATATTTCACCAACGAGCACTCCTTAAGATAACACAGGCAAATTTGATATTAAATCTGATAAATGATTCTGAAAATCTTTGCTTCCATATGTTTGTAAATCTATCTTTCTCTGAAAACTGAATCTGATTTTTTATGTTCAGTTAATTTACTCAAATTAAGAAATTCTACTAGTTCTTGGATTAGCCAAAATCGATTTTTAAAAAAACTTGGTCAAAGAATAAGCACTATTTAATAATGCCCAAAGTATGATACCTACCGAATGAAAAATGAACGTTTCGACTTTGAAAACCGATAAAATGACGTGAACTTCTTTATTTATCGTACTTTTATTGGCAAACCCAATCATCCTCAAGAATATGTAAATGGATTAATGGCTTCATACGAGGAGGTTTTTCTAGTTGAAAAATCAAAGCGGTAATGGGTTGTGAACGTGAGGATCCCATTAAGGGAATAATAAGGAGAATTAGAAGACGAGAGTTAAAACTCACCTTCACATGATTATTGTTAATTTTGCATAAAAATACCAATTAGAATCGTAAAAATAATAGAAGAGTTGACTTAACCGCAAGTTACAAAATCGAAGCCCAAGAGGAGACAACACTTCCGCCCGACCAATCTGTTTTTCCGGTTAAGGGATACAAGTGAATCGTTGATAAGCATATACGTAAAGATTCAGTGATTTACGTGTATTTCTTTGTTACAACAATATTGTGTATCCCACCAACTATTACCTGCAATTATCTAAAACAATTGCAATTACCCCCCTTGGCTACTGAGGTCCTCAATTATAATATTAGTGTAATATTAATAATGTAAGTATTAAAATCGAATAATTTAATACAATTAAGAATTCCAGCAGGCTATTCCTGACCATTAAATAATAGCGATTCACTGGGAATGATGCGTCCTTTCAGGGTCGCGTGAAGAATTTGCGATGGCACGAAGAGAAATAACTCGTGGGCCAACCCGCACATGCAGGTGTATCCGACCCGATGATATGACTCGCAGAGAGCAGCACATTCTCCTCCCGATCCTTTCTCCCACGCACGTGTGTGCTCGCGGCCGGCACCGCGGCATAGGCCACTCGGCTAATCATCGCCCGCCCTCCGCTTTCCCCAAAAAAAAAACAGCCCCTCTTGCATCTCACCACGGCCGCTCTCCCACCATATCTTATCTCTTCTCGAGAAGTCGCCATCGGTGTTTTTTCTTGTTCCTCTTATTCCACGGCCATCAAGAGGGCAGTTTTTAATCCTCCCCGGCCGCATTCCCCACCTACTCCGCTCAAAACTCCTTGGACCGCTCCCTCCTCTTCCCTCCCCTTCCGCCCACCTATCCTCCGAAACACACTGCGCGCGGCCCAACTGCTTTTTTCGACAGTAGCATTCCTATCTTTACTTCCTCGGCCAGCCACCTCCCATCCCCCCCTTCCCCCCCCTGCTCCTCCGCTAACCCAGCATACACACCGATATCTCCCCCCCCCCCCCCAACCCTTCTCGCACGGGATTTACACTCGTACCCACACCCTCCGCACGTCTCTTCTCTTTAGAACAAATTGTCTCAGTCTCCTTCACCCTGGGTGCATGTGTACACTGTTGAACGGATTGAGACTCACGGAATCTTTTGCGTGGAAAAGCTACGGCACTGGCAAGAGTTTACGTCAGAAAGGCCCGTTCACCAATTTCCTTTTATTGTTGGTTGTAATGGAGTTTGAAAAATAAGGCAGTCAGACATACATAGTGATAGCCTTTTGTCATAGTACCTGATGATGATCGCAAGGCAATCGAAACACATGTAGTGGGGCTGTGAAATAAAATCTAGTGGGGAGTAGGTACGATATCTTTGTTTATCATTTGATGTGTGGTTCCGCTATATCTCTCCGGAAAAGGTTAACTTTATAATTAGTGATGCATTTTGCCCAGTACTTCAAATGTAGATAAAATACATCGGCCGAGTTAGTAATAAGGAAGTGCTAAGTATTTTGGGAGAAAAGATATGTCTTCTAACACATATTATTTCGTTTTCGGATTCTACTTCAGGGAAAAATAGACGGTTAACCCATTCGCAGAATGCTTGATGACGTCAGGAATTCATGCCGGGCGTGTCACCGCTTCCCTAGTTCTCCTCAGGTTCATGCTAATGGTTTGCTCGTAAGGCTTGTGGTAGTTTACTCTCTTTCTTGCGACTCCTAGGTGCACTAAAATGTTATTCCTGCTGGTGTAAAGGAAACAAATCTCTACTGACGTAACCAACTCAGAAAAGAGGGAACCAACTTACGCGTCTTTTAATTTTGATATTTGAGATTATTTCCTGAATAAGAAATATTTTTTTCCCTTTGTGACTTATTTGCCCATACTATCTACCGAATACTTCCACTGAACTTCACGTGTGAACGATTCAATTAGCGATACAGATTTGTGCCAAATGAAGACAATTGTCGAAAGAGAAATGAACGGGCAGAAAGGCAAAGGACGGGCTCGAATGAGCCAGATAGGGCAATCTATAGATGACATAAAAGGGAATGAATGCCGCAATATGAAAAGATCAGTAGTTAGGAGAGCAGAAAATAGAGCTGAGTGAAACCAATCTTCGGATTCATGACCTACGACTATGATCACTTTAAATATGGTTTTGTTACGAATAAGATTTAATAATTTGATCGAATTAAGTGTTTTGAACCATCTTCATAAATAAGAATGCAAACAATGAAAGGATGGAGTATTTTTTGCATTCTTCAGGGTCTATCAATATTCAATAATCATAAAAATTCTCCGATACGCGCACTTTCAAGTAGCATGCTTAAAAATTTAGTTCGGAGCAAGGGGTTTGAATTTTTTTACAACGATCTCAGAATTTTCATCCTGATATGGATAAAATTGGAAAACGCCTGAGTTTTTATCTGAAGGTTCCTCAGGCGTCAGACGAACCAAAAGTTTGTTGGATTGGAAAAATTGATGAATATAGATATTTTCCGGTTCTTATTTTACGTTCTGACTAAACATCTAAGTAAAACGAAATTGCAAAATCCTATTTCAGTGTTAGTTTCTAGTCCTGAGTTGATTCGACTTCTTTTCGTCGCCAACTATTTTACCCGACCCAGGGTTAGAGGGTAGAATATTGGATAAACGAGGGAGGGGACAGAAGATAATAGGATTTTTAGATAAAAAGGGGAGTAGGCCCTACTGTGAACTGAAAAGGGAAATACATGAAGGATGGGAAGGCTGCCAAATGCTTCATTAGAACTCCATGAAAACCTACCTTAATCGGTAGAATACTTTAATAATAGCACTGAATATGTCTCGCTCCGATGATGTCCTTTCCTTGTCTGCTCACCGTCGCGATCTACTCCTGCGGCCCAGCCTCCAGTGCCACCCTCTGCGCGCTCCAAATGTTTTATTTTGCGCGTGCCTATGCCACAGATCCGCACCGAAATTGTAGTGGTCCCATTTCCCACCCACTTCGTGACCACCATCCCTGTCCCGCCCTACTTGCTGGACCTGGAGTCCGTGATAATCCCCAACCCTACGGAAACGAACAAACATTCCACGTCATACTCCACCAGTCTCACTCCCTTTCACACTTAGTTCCCTATTCCCCTCAACCGTCATGAGTTACTAACAACTTCTATGCTCATCTGCAATCATTCTATCTGGGTCTGAGCAATATTTCGATTTAAATATGGCGGCAAAAGACCTTACTTTTGGAGTATGCTTCTCTAGGGAAGCGTGGCAGGCACAATGACAGCCTCGGAGAAATCTAGGGTAGAGGCCTTCGAAATGTGGTGCTACAGAAGAATGAAGAGGATCAAATAGATCGACCGGCTAGGTAGTTGAGAAGTCCTAAGAAGAGTAGGAGAGAAGAGAAGCCTCGTGAAAACCTTGTCAAAAAGAAGGAACAACTTTATAGTTCGTTTCCTGAGACATGATGGCCTGATGAAGACAATCGTCGAAGGAAATGTAGATAGAAATAACGAAAAAGGAAACCTCGAACAAAATATATGGAACAGGTAAAGAAGGAGGTGAAAGAGAAGAAATACGTAAATCTGGAAATATTATCTGATATGAGAATTGAGTGGAGAGCTTCATCAAACCATTCTTAGGATTGTTGACAAATGATCATGATTTATGGCGATAAAATCATTTTAATAAATCACGACAGTGGCGGTGTGTGGAAGAAAATAGAAGCCTTCTGAAAACCTTAAGAGGATGGGACAAATTAGTCGGCCACATCATCAGATACGATGATCCGATGGACAAGTTGACGGGAAGAAAGGCCAAGGACGGCCCCGAATGAGTCACTGTTTTGGGGTTGTAAAAGAGAATTAATATTTAAACATGAAATGGTTAGCAGATAGGAGAGCGGAGTGGAGAGCACAGTCAAACTGATCATCCGAATACTATGCCTATTATCGATAATGATGTGACGCGATATATATGTGTATCCAGCAAAATAAAATCGCAATACGATCGATACATAATGATAATCTTAATATTTTGTCAACGAAAAATCACTATCCATTGCAATAATCGTGATGTGGATTACTAGGGCGACATATCTTAAATTTCTTAAAACTCGATGTCAAGATATGCTCATAGGTAGCCTAGACCTATTTTCATTTTCTTTTTCTCGTATTTCGCTTTCCTTCTCACCGCGGAAAAGAGAATGGGAAAGGGGATTCCTCGGGTCCCTGCTCACGAGGCTAGGAGAGGGGGCAGATGCCATGCTGGGTTTGCTATGCGGACGGAGAAGAGAGAAGGGGGAAGAGATGGTGAATGATGAAGGAGGTGGGAGGGGAGGAGGAAAAATCGCAATGGGGGGAATGTGAGAAAAGGAAGAATCGAGGACCTCTTTGGGAGGATTGGCAGGGGCGAGAGGGGTTATGATCGGCGAGCATTTATCGGTTTGTTTATATATATACACACGCTTTGGAAACGCTCATTTTAATTGAGCAGTAAGCGTCACGTGCGTCGGTTCCTTTGACAATAAAGAACTGAGAACATATCATCTAAAATGGAATTTTATTCATACTCTAGAGCGATTCTTGATTTTGACAGAGTGAAGGCAATACGTAAAATGCATCAATTCACAATTCACAGCTTTTAAGTCGACTGGAAAAAAGGATGAAACATACTAGATCTGTACTGTTTTACATTACTAGATTAGTTCCACAACATACGTTAATTACGTGATAGAGAAAGGTAAAGAAATGCTAATATCCGTCCGAGATGAATTAATAATGAGTGGGCTGGTTTATTTCGTAGATCAGGCTGGCGTCTAACGGTAAAAAGTGCCATAAAACTCATGCATAATCATTTATCTCGCTGCTGGAGCTGTAAAGCCGTGTATTTATATGGCAAAGCATTCCCTTGAAATCTCATTTGGAAAATATTTAAGTCCCGTGTAATAAACTTAAAAAAACAATTGAAGGTGAGAATTGGTGAAATTTGGTGCAATAATGCCACAATAAGACACGGTAATTCCGGTGATTCTATTAGGGAGGTAAAGACAAACGGTGCGAAAGCTTTCAAGAAGGGGTTGTCCATCTATTCGTGCAAAAGAGCAGTACCTACTTTCCAGCATGTGTACCGATAATTTATGCACAAATAATTTTTATGTAAAATAAAAATAAATTTACAATTATATTTCCTACAAACTAAAAATATCTTTTAACTAATAATAAAGTAATACCTTACGTCCAAAATTTAAGGAATTTAATCTCTCCATAAGAATTTTCATCAATTGAAGTATTTAAATAGCTGATGTGAACTCTATGGCTTTTCCAGTGATTTAGCGTATTTTATATTTTCGTGAAGAACACCGCTTACTGTAGTACACGCCGTCATATGCTGTTTGCATAGCGAAATTTGTTACGAAATTTAAGGGTTCCTTATGCATTACCATACGGATCATGTGAAATTGTTTCTGGATGTGCGGGTTGCCGTTATGGAATACGGGAAAATGGAGAGTGAAGGAAGAGAAGGCCGGGAGAGAAAATCGGGTTTGAGAAAAGAACTCTTTGTTGAGCAACAGTCAACCACGGGAGCAAATCCCGAGGGACCGGGATCGAGAAAAGGATTCAGTTCACCTAAAAAAAAAAAACAATGAGGACGGAGGGAGAAGGCAAAGAGGGTGGCCGTGTGGGGAATGCTATGGGACAAGAAGGATCGGCGTGGAGAATTTGTGCGGGGAAGGGGATAAAGCTGGTGGAGTGGGAAGGAAGGAAGAAGAGAAGAAAGAAGAGGAGAGAGAGAGAGAGTAGAAAGGCGAGGAGGAGGAATAAAAGCGCGCGGCCAAGAGAAGGAATGCGGAGAGAAGGGGATGGTTATGGAGAGGAGGTAGGGGGCGGAGGAATGGATGTGGCACGGGACTAAAGGATCGGTGGGACGGGGGAGGGAGGGAGGGGGGACGGTGGAGGGGAGACGCGGAGACTGGCAGTGGGAGCGGGGGATGGGGAGGACGATCAACCACGCCAGGGGTAGGATGGGCTAGGAGGAGGAGGAGGTCGGAGTCGCCGTGGGGGTTAGGGCGGAGGAGGAAGAGGAGACTCGAGGCGGGAGGGTGAGAGTGAAGGGAACGTGGAAGGGGGAGCCGTGAAAGACCGTGGCATGGGGGAAGGGGGAAGACACCAGAAGAGTGTGGGGGAGGAAGAGAGAGAGAGAAACGAGACTTTATCCAACCACGCACACGGGACGGCTAGCAGACGAGCGAGCAAGAGGAAGAGGTGGTGGCGGTTGTGGCGGTGGTGGAAGGGGATTTTTTGAGAGTGAGAAGCAAGGTGGGAGGAGGAGGTGTATATGTGAGTGAGTGAGTGGTGGGGTGGGGGAGAGAGTTTTGATGCGAGAGTAGGTGGGATGGGGGCGGAGGGGAGGTTCTCGTGGGAGGGGGAGGAAGGGGCGGGAAGCGAGGGGCCGACATCGGGCCTCCTCTCAGTTGCCTCTCTGAACTTGCGAGAGTAAGAGAGAGGGAGTGACATACGGGAGTGTGCGCACGAGAGAAAGGGTTAGCAGGAGTGAGTGTGTCTGTGAGAGTGAGTTCGAGGGAGAGAGGAGAGTTTCCGAGCGGCTGCAAGCAATATGGTGCGCTCGCCCCGCTGAAAGACGAGAACTTCTTTGTCGTGAGTGAATGCACCGGACTCTCCTCCGTCGTCGAAGACTTTTCGCCTTCTCGGGAGGGAAGGGGACACGCCCTCGGCGAGCCCTCCGACATCGAAGCCACGGCATCGTAAGGTGAGTGTTTTCTTCCTCGTGTGTATCCTTTGTGGATATCTCTTCCCGGGACGGCCTCTCTCTTGAAAACTTGGCTTCCTCGACGCCAAGGAATCTTGTCCCGAATCGCGGTGTCTCCGCTGGCCTCCCGAAATGTTTTTGACGCGAGGGATGGGTATGAGTGTTTCCATAACCCGTTAGTTTATTTCGGGCGCGTGATCTAAGACCAAGCTTTGAAGACTTCTATGGCTTGGAGAGAAACTGAGAGTGTCATTGTACACAAAACCTTTTGTATGTAATTTGTCAATGTTAATGTATTCATAGCCAAAGCCTATGATTTCATCGGTCGATCACACTGAATAACGTTTTTTTTAACTTCACGGTGATACTTCTCTTTGAGAGAAAAATAGAAATCGACTTGCTTTCAAATGAAATCATGCTATTAAGTGAGCTGATCAATGAACTGCGTGTTTGTTTACTGCAAAGGGCGTTGAAATCACTCTATCTTAACTTAATTTTGCGTGATTGCCCTCATAAAGAATGATTCAGCTTTCAGATTAACTTCTAATTTTAGCCATATCGATCAATGCAACTTGATTCCCGATTTCAAATGCATTTAACTCTTTGCAGGACCTCAGGCTTCCAGAAAGTGACCGAAATATTACCCCTCTCCGCTTGACCCGGTGGCGAATCGGTGTAGAGAAGGCCCGTTCTCCGCCCGAAAGTGATTGAGACACGCGCAAATCCTACCGACGGTGAACAGTGCGGGTGCTACGCGGGGATGTGTGTGCGCGCCTCGCGGTGATAAGCCGCCGCCTCTGGACTTGCCCCGACGCGTTCCTGAACTATCCACTGGGAAAACGACTAGGCCAGCCACAAATATAAACTAACGGTGACGCAGAAGAAAGCAGTCATAAAATTCACGCATCGTTTTTGAGCTCGGCAGTGAAGGTGTTCGAAGGATACTGGGAATGAGTGGAAACTTACTCGACGGGTCTTGCGCGGGTTTCGATCGCCGAAGTGATTGTTGTTTACAATACGCCCGAAGGAGTGGTCTGTGAAAGTTTTTGCCCTACTCGACTGTTTGTCCAGAGGGCAGTCTTTAACAACAGTGTGGGGATACAGTTGGCCATTAAAATTCCCCGACAGGATACCATATACTTCCAACGAATGTTTTTTTTTTTTAATATATTAGCGGACGTTGAAGTCACCGAGCAAAGCACGCGCCCAAGCAGAATAAATTCGCTTGACTGACACCTTGAGGAGAGAGTAGCCTCCTTGCAAATGGGTGTTTAATTGAAAGCGCTACAAGACTAAGTCAACACCAGCTCGTGAATCTTCGGCAACGTCAATCAAAATCACACATCCGCACAAAACGGAGATAATAGAAGACGGACGCATTCAAGCCGCAAGGTAAGCAATACCCACTTTCTATTTCTTTCCTATTGTTGGGCATATGATCAGCTATACCTTAATTATAGGATTTAGTTGCGTGATTTGCATTATAGTCGGTATGCTTTAACTTAACTTTCACAATTAAAATTGATAATGAACTAAAATAACCCTCACATAATGAGTCATCCTCGGTTTTAAATACAGGAAATTTGGTATCCCCTTTACAAGCCGGAATTTCTCATTTGCCAAAGAAATCCATAAATCACATTCCTGTATTTACAGAATGAATACTGAAACTATCGCAAAAAATACAGGGTTATTCCTTAAAAGTTGTGTCAATATATTTTTATCGCTATCATTTATTTATTATCACTCAGCTGTAATAAATGTTTAGTAAATATCTATTTCTTCAGGTTGTGAGGAACATGAACGCATTTATTTTTTCTTTTTCTTCGTCATCTTTTATTTTTTGCTTTAAAAATTCCCTCTAGTCAATTATCGAACTTTTTTTATTAGCACGGTATAACTAACTTAGTTAAAGAGTTAACTTTGCAAGGTAGCAAAAAGAAAGGAGAATGTTGTATTCCGATATAAGGAATAAAATACCTAATATTCTTAAATACGGAGTTGTGATGAGTTATTAACTTTTCTCGCAATTTTCGTCATTTTACTTTAATTCTTATGGGGAAAATTATCACCATTATTTCGTATTTTTCCCATCCTCCGTAAAGTAATAGGTAAATAATCAGTACATTTCATCAATTAATATAAATATATCAAAGCCTGCTATCGTACCGTGGGACCGGATATTACCAGTGGAGATTAAAAGTCAGTTTTTACAGCCCAATTGGTAATTTAAATGGATACGACCAACCTTGAGACGTGTTCTTTAAAAAATGAGGCGATTACACAGGTGGTTCCGAAGATAATTTAGCTTTACGCGATAGATATTAAACCATGCAATAATGAAAGAATGAATTCAGAAATTAATATACAAAATAAATTCGCAACCGCATGGCTTAAAATTCGCTATGCCAGATAATGAAATAAAAATACACCCTTAGAATAACTTGATCTTTCAGACGTGGTTCAGGAAGGCACACCGATTGAGGCAAATTGACTAGTGTCGACATATTGACCGCAACAACGAACAGTTTTGTCGTACATTTATTACCGCAGAGGAAACCGCAAAGGAGAAGTCATAGGAATCCGGCGCATTCCCATACGAAATTCCTTGCAAGCGTTCTTTTCATCCATCACCATTGCATACGCTATCTCGTTGGTTGTAGCAAGTCAGGTTCATTCATCCTGCCCCGAGACCGTCCTCGTCCCATTCCATCCTTTCTTTGCTGGACGCCGAAGCCGTGAAGGTTTCACCTCCGTCTTCAATCTCCACCATCTCACTGCGAGTAGAATCATGAAACTACGGCTTGACCGTAACCTTCAGTTCGCTTGTGTTCACTACGCTACTTCTTCAGTACTCAAGTCTGAATTTCTGCCCTGGATATATTCTGCCGTTAGATCAACAGGATACATGATATATTGAGATCATCAACGCGCAAATGTTAAGTTTACCTGTCCAAAACAAAAACTGGAAACAGAATTTTATCCCTTCCTACCTAGTTTTTTATAGGCTAGAATTGAAGCCATCTACTTCATTGCATTATGATGAACCAATTACTGATCATGTTAGGTGATTCAATCAGTCATATTTAAATTCAATAGTAGCATTTTAATTACAAAATAATCTTATAAATGGCCGATAGAGTAAAAATTCAATTTATCTAATGCATTCCTATCGGCTACTAAAAAACAAATCACTCAGCAACTTCTACCATTAAGTCGCGTTTATGACGAGCGCGCGTTGCCAAACACTCTATACATGCTATCATATCATCTCATTGACAATAATACGCACTTTCTGTAGCCTTTCGCTCACGGTAATTAAAATCCACCATTGTAAAAGATTGAAAAACAATGGTTATTAATGTAATGCATGATCATCCCTTGGTGATGTTTGTAAAAACCTTGATTAGCTATTTAGCTTTATTAATTAGCTACACTTTGTACAAAATTTTCTGACGCACACTCAAATTTCCAATCAGTCACAGAAAAACGATCAGATCAAATCGATAGTATGCAGGTCCTACGAAATTTCTGCACTCGAGTTTCGGCGATAGGTCCGTGAAGACGGGAGGCGAGCACATCTGAGCATCCTGAAAGGGCGGGCCTCCTTTTATCGGCGTAACTCATGCGCCGCGGCCGCGTCAGGCCTTTAATGCTGTATTCTTTCCACCACTCAAGAAAACTTTCACGTACTCGCCGTTTTCACGCAAAATTCAATGACTCTCCCTGTCACTACTAGTGGGACTTAATATTTTGTTGCCGTTAAGAGTTGCAATTTCATCTTAACACATCAATTTGAGACAATATATACGTTTTCCTCGTGACGTTTTTATTTACAATTGATTGCTTAAGGATCCTCAAAATCAATTTCCCTTTTTCACGTATGCATTTCATTATTGTCGCTAGATATACTGATAACAGTAAAACTCAATTTTTTATTACATTTTGAACGTCGTTTTTGAGGAAGAAATCGCCCAAATACATAAAGGAACATGCATTTAAATATAAAAAGGAACAATTTTTAAATTGCATTCATCACTTAAAACAGAATCAGGTTAGATTCACTTTTCCTTATTTTTAACACACGAAACTATGAGGGTTCTTGAACACTTGAAATTGGAGAAGAATGAGATTTTTTTAAGTTAAAGTTTAGAATTGTAACCAAAGCTAGTATCTCAACAGATAACAGCTATTTCATTGATTTCAAATCATTGACTTCCATCTCATCATCAGTCTCGGCTTCTTTTTTTTTATAAGTACTTGGCCAAAGTTTAAATAATAATTCCTTAACGAATCAACAGTGTTAGGAATATTGCCTCATTTGGTCTTGTTAGCTAACAAATATTACTTATATAAACGTCTAAATCGAAATTTTTGGCTAGGTTCGTTGGCAATTTAGGAGTGAATTAGAGAAAGGTATTTCAGAGGCAAGAGCAATCACTTTTCATTCCACTTTCTAAGACTTTACCCATTTTTCTTCATAACCTATTTAGCCTTAATTGTAATGTCACAAAAATTATGTGCCTATCTCTCGGGAAATGAGGAATCATATTATTTTTTTCAATTCAAACAATATTTTAAACCATTCTTATTTTTCTAGCTAATTTGCATATCTGAAAATCAGATGTGTAAACAATTAGATGAAAAGAAGGTCTGGCTATGCTTTTATTATGTCGTAAAATGATTTAAATAATTTAATAAGGGGTAATTACTTAAATTTAACAAAAGATATCGTAAACATGCTATAGTTTGGCACTTTTTCTTTTGACTCAAATAAATGAAAAATATGAAGCTTTAATGCATTTTACGACGCAGTTGTACCGTCTCCACTGGTCGTCGCTTTTATTTAATGCTCTCATCCGCAAGAATGAAAATAAATCCATGTGTCTAGTTTTTGCACCGTTCAGGAGTATTATTTTGTACCTGATGGAAACATCGAAGTTTTTAATGGATACATATGTATTTTTCATGCTTACTCTCTTCGGATTTCTTATTTTCCCCGAGGAGACCAATGATTATTCCCACGCAGGTCAAGTCCTTACAAGAATATTTAACGCGGACTGGTCATTAAATCATGAAACAAGTCATCTTTATCCCCACCCCCACACTCTTTTCCGTGAGCGCCTCGGCCCGAATCTTCATTTCATCTGTCATTCATTTGTTTTCTTTTTTTCTCGTCGAAGAAAAAGGTGGGCTCGAGGCGGTGAGGATGAGAGAGAACTCTCGAGGTAGGCAGGGATGGGGGTGGGAAGTGGGAAAGGTGATAACCAATGCTTTTCACTGAGCGATCCGTGTATTCTGCCAGTGTTCTTCGTCTGTTGGGTTTGCGTGATTCAGGAGAAACAAACGGAATGGGATTTGTGAGGCGATGAGCTGGCGAGGGGAGGTTTTGGGAGGAAAGGAAAGGTTTCCTTTGGAGTTTACATGGGAGAATTGGCGAAAAGGATTTTAGGGAGCGAGATTAGGAGGAAGGAGACGCGTGTTAGGCTCGAATCAGGGGGATGAGGAGATAATAGGAGTGGATAGGGTCGTTTTTTTTCGAGAGAAGAGTGATAGGTCATGATAAAAGGCAGGGGTCTTTGTTATGGGTTGGTAGAGGGGGGTTTCCCCAAGAGGGGGCTTGTCCGAGGGTGTATTCAGGAAAATATTTTCACATCCCTATCGTCTCATTGCCCAAGGGCATCTTCTTTGGGATTGCCCGCAGCCTTCGTTGGAGAAATTTGGAGAAACCATCACTGCTTGGCATCTCACCTTAGCGTGGAAAGACAGCTTAGAGGGAGAGATGCGAGGTATTTTGCGTGAGGCTCGCGTGATACTGCGAGTTCGAAGGATTACGTGGCAGAGACGATTAGTTCGTGAAGTGGTCGAAAGGGGGAGAACGAATCAAAGCGTGGGAGGTTTGTTATTTTTTCTTAGTCCGTATCTTCAAGGAAAATGAGGTCTGGGGTGTTAGTCATCGACGAAGCAGATGTTTTTATCCTAATGAGTCAAAGTGAATTCTTTTCCAATTTAGCTTTGGTTTTAGCAGCTCGAAGAGTATCTTAACGTTTATACTACCATTGCTAGTAATCTATCAGGCTAAAAAAGAACTGATACGGTTTCAAATACTTCAGGTGTTGTTAAAAAATACGAAACAAAAAACTGGGCGCTTTCGACTATATATTAAAAACTTTACTGCATGAAATTTAGAAAAATGCGATCTTGTACTATCAGAGTAAGTTTTTTTTAAAGCGGAGGGTAGAGCGCTCACGGGAAATGAAAGTGAATCCTCCGAATAAGGATTAAAATATGACGCAGGTGGCGGATATTGTGCTCTCGATGATCATTCAAAACAATGGCGCCTACACAGTGGATTTATATCAGAGAGTGGGAAGTTGTTTAGGATTGAAAATCTCTAGATGGCATTCACTGGCAGAAAAAAGATATCACCGTGGCTACATTACTAAAGTATTTTTTTCCAAGCTTTCCCCTATCGTTTCAATTTTCAATGGGGAATTCTGTTTTCCCTGCCTTTTACTCCGCTCCCGACCAAACTGCCACACCCTTGAGCCATATGGTGAGTCCCTATAGACACGACAAGTAGATGCAAATGCTTCGCAGGGGGCTTGAAGCACTAGAGATAACCACTTTCAATCACGCGAACGAGTTTTGGAATTAATGAAGCTAGTTCTAAAAGAGAATAAAGGATAACTGTGGGAGTAACATTTTCCGAGGCATATAGATATGTGGTATGAAATACCTAGTGGATTTTAAACGTCTTTGGCTATCGATCTAGTCTATTGTTACTGTGAACTCGAACAGGACAGGCGCAGCAGGGATTCCCTCGGCCGTGCGCAGTGAAACTGACTCACGGGAGTATAAAAGGTCTAGACTACCTCCAGACACGACGTGAAGAGCTCCTCTCGTTGTAACTGCCAACTCGAACTATAGTCAACACCAAAAGCGAATAATTTCTGTTTGATGTTGTTCCTGTATGTTGCTGTGGCTTATAACGAGCGCTTAGATTTCTTGATGGCAAATGTAAGATAATACCGTGGTTAAAAAAGATTAGAAAGACAATAAATGTTTAATGTTAAGTAGAAATTAAAGAATGGGACGTAAAGCTTCTAAAATGGAAAATATTTTCAAGATTAAATCGAAAAGCTACAAATATTATGCGCATTAGATGAGGAGTCTGTTACTGTGGCCTTTAAAAACAGCTTTTAAGCCGTTAAAATATTATTCTAACTACAAACGAATACTTTTCTATGAGATCTAAGTAAAGATAAATATATGTTCATTACAACGTCCCGAAAACATTTATTTTACTGAAATTAAATTATCTGTTCTTTCTATAATAATAATAACACCTTAAGAGAACTTTTTCCTGGATGTAAGTTCTTTTATCACGATCAGTGAATGTGGTGGGATAATAAATTTTATCATCTGATTCGTCTTATAAAGTTCCGTAAAACGTATTCATTGTAAAATTACAATAAATCAGTCAATACAAGTTATTCAGGTGTACTTTGTGCAAATGAAAAATATGTTCTAATCCTAAGACGTTCCTAAGTTCGACGGGACTTCAAGGAATCTAAATAGAATAAAAAATCCATAGTATCGTGATATCTTTACAAATCTATATATATGAATAAACAAAGGCTATAACTAATGGTGCGCTTCTCTGCGTACTCTCGTTTCTTAACTTTTCCGGAAAAATCATCTGCGCTAAGTGTGCACTCTAAATAAAGCCACGCGAATGATAGTAAAATGTAGTTAATTTTAGCAGTCTAAAAAATGTTATCTAATACTGGTACACGTAAATATTTTCCAAATGTTTCGGTAAAATGTTGATGATACGAGCATTTTTATCTGAACGCTGCGTCAAATCTCCAGCTGTTGTGAAATTCTGGGAAAGAATTTAGTAAATGAGATTCCAGCATGGAAATTTCAGCTGATTCTCCAGACGGAACACAACTTTCATTGGACAGCAGTCAGACCCGCCGGGTATATGTTAGGCTCCAAAATGTTCCGAGGAAGACGAGTCGGGGGCATGAACACTAAGGGGGTGGCACAATCGGTTATGAAAGAATGGAATTAATTACTATGTAATTAATTGTATCACGTCAGAGGAAATTAAACTTACTCTAAAACATTATTTTAGCTTTAATAAAGAAATTTTAAGGAATAAAACATATCTAGAGATGGATAACCCGAGAGCCAATTAGGAGAAAAGGAAACCATATTAATGCCTTTCTTGTAGTGAGCTAATTATCAGTATATCTTGCCCACATTCAATGCAAGTGTGGTGTAAAAATATCACTGATTAAAAAAATACTTTTCAAGCATATTCTTACCATGTAATTTTGCGTTGTACTTCTCAGTTACAACAGATCTGGAAAATTTGTACCCAAGAGGTAAATGTGGTTAGAGCCAGGCAGAGAATGTTTTCTGTACGTTGATGGAGTATCATTAAAATAGGCATCCTTTTGTCAATGTAAGGGAATTCATGCTGAGACGTGTATTTAAAAAAATCTAATAAAGTGTAAAATTAATATCTATAGCTGCCTTATGACCATTGACATGGATTAATTTCTCACTGGATAATATCGGCGGCTGAGGTCTAGGAACCGACGAAACGCGTGCATAACTAGCTGTTTCCTTGTCAATAAAGAACTAAAATAGAAAATATTAGTATCATAGAGGTGCCTTCATACTGAAAAAGAGCATAAACGCGTGAATTTAATAAAGCATGAGAAATGCTTAAAGGTAGAAATAAATAAATTATGAGCTACTATTTATTTAAGTATGTCTAACTTCCACCAATTGAAGCCTGAATCTGTTGAACTTATATGAGCTACTAAACTGAATTTGCAAAAAGGAGAAAACCAATTGCGCCAACAGAGCAGTTTGTCACTCACCAACTTGGTAAGTTAATGCTACAACCCTTTCCATCCGTATCCGCTAAATTTACAATCCCGAATCACAATCTTTGAACTGCGCCAAAGTTTACCCCGACCAATAGCAAAATCGGTCATAAACACAAAATCATCAAATTCCATCCATAATATGAATACAATTTTAAGCGAAAAACACAGGTTTTAAGATTTGGAAATAATATGATAACATATTCATAATAATAACAGTAAAGAAGCTTAATATGAGTTTGGTTATTAGCAAAGGAACATCAATTTTGCACGAAAGAGTGGATCGAAATTTTAAATGCTAATTTTGCCATAGGATTCCATCTATAAGTTAGTATACTCACAGAGGTCATTTTTAAAACTAGCTAATCCTCATTTATCAATATAATTCACAATCAGCGTTCAACTATTAATCGACAGTTTACATAAAATGACCAGCCACTTAGTTTATGGCAAAGACTTGAAACTATTCTATAACTAATTTAAATGAAACTATTGAATGAGTGAGATTCAAGCCATAAACAACGATAAGGACATTATGGCAATGGAAATAGCCTATTACTGCTATCTATGCTTTCATTTACTTTAATAAAAAACTAGACAACCGAGCGATTACGCACGAATTCAGAATAGCTTAGCCTAACGGTAAATATATGCTAGCTAATGGTAAATAGCTTGATAATGGAGACTTAGCGAGCGAGGTAGCAAATTCAACGCCTCCTTTAATATAGTTCCATGCTTGTTGTTTCATCTGTATGAGGTCATATTACTCCGTCAAAACAAATTGTAGGACACTGCTGTTAGCATTAAATCCCTACTGGAAATAAAGCGGTGTATGTCGACTATGTTGATGTCCGAGGAGGCTTAACACACTTGGAATTTGTGAAAAATAGTCGTTTGCGGTAATTTCCGAGTACAAATGATTAATTTGAATGGATGAATAACTTAAACTTTGTTTTTCCACCTATTTTTTTATTAAATCACCATCGCGTTTATTATGACTTCATCTTCTGGTTAATGAAGATGCGTTGCCAGAATATGACGTTAACCATCGAAACCATAGTCATGATTCAATTAAAAACTCTGTGGAAAAACGAAGTTTAAGTTTTTCATTCAAAATGTTCAGCAAATTCCACAAATTATCGCCGGAAACCACCAACTTTACCAATGATTAATATTTTCTATAAATTTCAATTCCGTTCGTTTAAGCGCATCAAAAATTGCTGAATTAGTAGTTTCCTATTTACAATTAGAATTATGCATGTTTGTGGAAAAATCTTTAAGCGACATCCGAGGAATAGTTTTTCATCAAAGGGAAAATCTTAAAATATTTTGTTACCGTAAGTAAGGAACACAGTATTAAAAACAATAGCATTAAGATTCACCAAAAAATATGCTCAATAACGCAAAATTACGTCACATTTTCGATGCTTTGTTCGGGGCTTCACCCTATTCTACGATCGAATAGGATGATGTGACAATTTTGGTTCACATTGGACAAAAGTCAACTCCTTTAAGGTTGGTGTTAAGGCAATGTTAATGTATTCACATAATCTTGAATAATTAATCCTGTTATGAAACTAATTTGTATTTTTTTGATATAAAGTATTTGTTGCAGCAATAATCAACAAGATCTTAAACTATATTATCTGTGCTAAATATTTCATACAAGTGCAGGTTATCTAGCAGTTGCATCGCTAACATGCATGGATTACACGCTACATTGTATAAATTACGTATTTATGAAAAAATAGGTGATGTTATACGACTAGATATGACGTGCAGCCTCAGAATTATATTCATCTCAATAGATATTCACATTTCCGGACCATATGTTTTCATGGCGTAGTTGTTTACCCGGTTCATATGCCTTCTATAAATTTTGTGTATGTAAGTATTTTTACAGCTTCGGCATCTCATGCAATACTTTAAACAAGATGGTCATTAGGCTTTATAATTTGGGTTTTTGACGAATGCAGTTTTAACAATTTGTTATTTATCGAAGCAATTCATTCTAAAAACACTATATTTAAGAATATAATCTATTATTACGAATCATGTTCTCTCCTCGTTCAAGTTGGCATAGAGTAAACTATTTATCCTAGCAACGGGAATTCTTAGTGAAGGCTCGAATCGTAGATGAGGAGTAGGTGTAACTTATTTTTTATGAATGTGGATGGAACATGTATATACAATCCTTCCGTAGCGTCTTTTGGTAATTTTTTCCCGGGAAATTCAGTTTGTTTCGATAGAGATTATGTTTTACCTGAGGAAACCTACCTTATTATCAAAGTTATTTTTTGTCATCATCTAATCATACTTTTAAAACGGTCTTAATGAATAGGAATTATTTCTGATGGTAGTCACACTGGGTCTTGCTAAGCTACATCGCCGAAAATCCTACACGCCGTAATGAAGTTTTACTCGTAAACCTCACCATCTTCTGTAAAATTTTATGCATGCTACATATTTGGCTATTTAAAAATACTATATCATCGAGGAATTCTTTTCGTGCGATAAATGTGGGTAAATATTTTGTGTGTAACTACCTAAATATTGGTACTAATTAAACAGGGTATATATGCGTCGCGCTATTTTGTTTTTAATCTTTATCTTATGAATTAGATGACCATTTTGCAAATATTTTTACAATCAAAAACATTTAATATGACATTTTTAACACAAAATATGCATTTGTGGAAATCTTAGCACATTTTTTTGATCCGTCATTTTTTTATGATGGCCAATTCCTTCCATGGCGCTGACGTTGGTTGAAAGAGCATGAAGAGCGCAAGAGTTCTTAGGGCGGAAGGTACGCATTTCAGGGACACGGCCTTGGAATACCTTGAAAAGTTCAAGATGATAGCATAATTTCTTAACCCTTTATAACCTAATGTTGCTTCTAAGCAACAACTAAAATGTTTAAACTTTCAGCTCCTTTTAGGGTTTATCTAAACTAAATATTACTTTGTAGTGTAAATTTTAATGACGAAATATTTAGCTGCTAGGATAATAATTATCATTCAGTGTAAAATTTTCAAGTTTTCAAAAAGAAAAATCTTTAAATTTGATTTCTTCCAGAAACAGCTCTGGGTTAGACAGGGTTAAGGATTGAAGAGAATAGACCGGTCGAACGATATTGATACTTCCTAATTATTAATGGAGTGAATAATAAATATTTGAATACGATGAGGTGTATTTTTTTACCACCGCCTTTAAATCCACCATTCCGCTCACTCGTCGAAGATTGATTCCACCAATAGCGCTCCTATTCTGGGTAATCAATGAAACTAGAGGAATGTGGTGTGGAATTGAGACGCGAGGGAAGAAAAAGGCGAGCGGTTTTGCGAGGAAGGCGAGCGGATACGTCCGGTGAACTTCAAGGAGCGGAGGGGCGGAGCGTCGTCTTCGGGGCGTAAAAAGGGTGGGCTCACGAGCCGACCGCGGATCAGAAACAGTTGAACGTCCCGAGTGCGTCTCTCTCTCCCTCTCCTGCTCGCGCACACATACACACGCGAATCGCACTCACCGTCTTTCGAGAAAATACACGCCTGCACGGATACGGCAGAAAAGGGGATGAGATAAAAATAGCGCCGGAATGAAAAAAAAATAAATGAAAACAACCCTCTCTCTCTTTCCTCGCGAACCATGTTAAGCCAAATGTCCGCACGCCGACCCGTCTCTAACTCGCGGTGAGGAAGGCATTTGTGGGCTCGCTGGTGTGTGCAGACTTCAAAGGGGCGAGGCGTGTGCGTCCCTTTGGCTTGCACTTGTGTCGGTGCGCGCGTCCTCCACCGCCGCTCATATTGGACGAGGCGACACACCCTTTCCCTCCTCTCCTTCCATTTCCTCCCTATCGCCTCCCTCATCTCTCTCGATCCCCCACCTTCCACTCGCCCTGCCTCATATAAAATCTTAAAGCCTCGCACGTGGAAAATTAGCGTAACTTGGCTTGACGTTTGGGTACAGAGCTGCTAATTTTGCGCTTTAGAGAACGCGTAAGTATTTCCCTCTCGACCGGTCGTTTTTGGGGACAGATTACTTACTCGTTTAAAACTTATTGTATCATCTTAAAATTTGCAGAGTATATAGGCCGCAGTAAACATTTTCCCATATAACAAATTTTATAATTTTACCATTTAACTTTTAATTGTTTTCTCAGATGCATTTGTTATCCGTCACTAGAAAAGACGGGTATTAGGGAAGTACTTGTCTCCTTAAGAGAGACTTTAATGCAGAAAATACATCGCATCATTGATCAAAATATGTCATTTGATTTCAAATGGTGCTTACATTATCTTGTTTTTTTTTGCCAATTAGCACTCATAAATTGAGCGAGGCGGAAATGGAATTTTTGTTGAAGTTTTCTATTTTGCTTGCAGTCGTATATAATTAGGAAGCCTTTCTAACAAATATCAACACTAAAGACAGTTATGTCATATTATGCGGCTGCACACCAAGAACCGCTCATCATAAGTTCTCAATCCCAAAGTTACGCCGAGTTACGTCGGGTCAAGTTGTTTCGAACGAGGATTTGGCCTCTCTTTCTGCTCTTTACCTTCCTCTGCCATTTCCTACCTATCAACCTCCCTTATCTCTCCCGGCCTCTCCTCGTCACTTTCCTCTTTTATATCGCCTTATCCTCTCTCTCCCTTTTCCCCCCCCTGCAAGTCGTTCTACCCCGCCCCCCCCTGCCTATTTTGCCTCTCGCATCTTCTCCCATTTCCACGCCCCTTAAAAAAAAATCCCTCCCTCTTCTCAACTCCTCCAACCGCCACCACTCCCTCCTTGATTCCATTTGTTTCATCCAACCCATCTCAGCCCTTTACGACGAGGCCGTAAAGATCTTTGCGAGAGGGGAAAATGCACGGGATTCCATTTTTTTCGCGGGGAAACGTCGAGGTCCGCGGTTGCGAGGATGGGACCGCGCACGTTAAATCCACCTTTCTTTTCTCCCTCGTTCCCTCCAATCCGTTTCGCAAGTACTCGCTCTTCATCTCTCCATTTCTATCCCTTCACAGAAGTTTCATGCACCCTTGGCCGCTTTGGGCCTTCAAGCCCGTGAACCGCAAAACCAAAATGGAAACCCGAATGACGCGGTGGTGACATGGAGTAAATATCAAAAATGTCTCAGATTTGGTTGCGATAAACAAAATAAAAGTTGCCAGGGCATCCATACAAAAAAGCAGCCAAACTCAAAGGATTGTTATGACCGATAATTTGCATCAAGCGGGAGATGCATTATAAACCATATATCCCCTATGCCAACAAAAATTCGTGTAGTAGTATACATTGATGCCTCTCATCCTAAAAAGTTTTTCGTACAATTATTTACAAACATCGTGCGTATAAAAATAAAGATTTTGATGACTATTTACAAATAAGTAATTTCCTTGCCCAAAAAATCTCCTTTTCCTAGCTTCTCAATTAGCACCAGGAATTGTTTTTCAGCCATTTGACTAATTCCGCTGAATAAATCATTACATTTTCAGCATCAACAATTTTTCACAAAAATCAAAAACAAATACTTAATAGCTCAAAGCACTATCTAGTTTTGATCCTCCAAATAATTTGGCAAGATTTAACTAAATGCGTGAGGTATCACGCTCAACTCGATCATACGGAGGACACGATCTACTCGGTTGATCATCATGATCATCCGCGTAGAGGGAATGATATATTATCATTCCCTCTACGCGGTATATTGAGTATGATATGTAACGGAAAGGTCTCTCACACCACTCAAACGGAAATCATGTAATAAATTTCATGCTCAAAGGAATTCTCGCTCTCATTACAAACTGTTTCATTCTTTTTTTATGAAATAGTCTTGCGCAATCCAAGTCTTAACAGAGACGCGGTAATTATTGAACGAAGGATTTTATGCCAGAAAGATGCGGGAAAGAGCAATGGAGCTTCGCATGAATGAGTAAAACCGGTTTCCATGTTTGCATAGCTCATTGTAGAATGAAAAAAGAATGCTTAAATACCGCACAGTTCCGGGCGGATTTCTTAATTAAGCTAACATACAATAGGATATAGAAGTTTCACCAAGAGAAGAGCGAATTCTGAGTGCTGTCTATCAGCCCTATCACTGATGGATAATCTTATTCGATGCATGTCACCAGTGATCTTGCTAATGAATTCACTCTTTATTTCCCATGCCGCTGCATACGTTTGTGCTTCTAAATATTCTCCCTTAGTTTCCTTTTGAAGGAATTTATGACAACAACTTTGAATTATTTTGATTATCAGCCTAATTAAAAAATTAACATGTCGTCCTAACATATCACAAAATGTTAAATAGTCATTAATGATTTTTTCCATTACACTGTGCAATATGAATAAGTAATAATGAAATTAATCGTAAATTATTTAGAATTATTATTATTATCCTACTATAAACTTCCTACTAAAATAATAAAACATATAACAACTAAACGAAGAAAAGAGGAGGTAGGTACTGGTATTGAAATATTTCATTTTTACTTAAGAATATATTTAGAGTTTGAACTCACAGTTCATCAAAGCTGCGTAAACAGCTATACTAAAAATAAGGCTAATTCCTGCACAACAAAAAAATGGACATAGCATATACCTAAGCATTATTTCATGATACGGAAAGATACCCAAGAAAATTTCACCATAATTTTTTTACGAAATAGAAATTTGCAAAAATGTTTTCATTAATACTCCCCTTAATCATATCATTCTCCATTCAAATCAACCATTAATAAGCAGGCTTTTTTTTCGGAAACATTACATATTATTAGCGTATTCTAATTTCTGGTCCAGCGTTTCCATGCGTGAATTTTCCTTCAGCTGGGAATACAGCTAATTGTAAACAATCTCAGATACGACAGCATATTCGCCATAAGAACGGGCTAAATAATTAAATGATATTCGTTCTCATAATTTAAAATGATCAATTGTTATGAAATATTTTCAGTAAAGTTTGAGACATCAAGGGAAAGTTGGTGGTGTTAGTAAGTAATAAGGCGATGAAAATGATCTTCGATGGCCTCCTTTAGCTCTCCGCAAAGAATTATCCAGCAGTCTATTTACCAGTGTTTCCCTTCCCTCGAAAGAGATCTGAATGATTAGTGGCTCACCTCGCAGTCAGTGAACGCCAGTCTGACACATCAGGTGAATTATTGAACATATCACGCTTTTTTAAGAGATCATGCCAAGGTTGTCGGCAGATGATCATTTATGCACACACATTTCCTCATTTACGCTTCAAAGCGCCAGACGAGTTGAGAAATCAGTAGCTATTATTATCATGAAAGTGCAATTTTTCACAAGTTTCCTCCCTTGGACTTAGTTCAAAACAGGAAATGACATATCCTCCGAGGAGGAATAAATAACTCGGCACGCAAAATGCATTGATGAAACTTATAATATTATTAAATGGTCACAGAATAGCAGCAGACTTCATCTACCCTGATTTATAGCGTCAATCACAATGCATTTCACATTTAGCACCAGACAAAGCTTCTAGAATGCATTTATATCTGATCACATTCAAACTTAATAATGTGTAATGAGCATGGTACGTGCGGTTAGAAATATGGCTAACTGTTATACGGGAATATTTCCATGGCCACATTCGAAGTAATTTGCATTGTTTCTGGCGGCGTTTACCCAACGGTTATCAGAGTGTATATACTCTGAATGGTTATGTATCATTATTATGTCTGGAAGCTATCTTGAGGTATATTTGATCAAGACAATAGTGTAGTTACGTGACTACAACAGGTAAATATAACATGCATAGTCTTCGAAAGAAGGAAATTCCTATTTGCAAAAAAAGACGAAATAAAGGCTGCCACCTCGTTTTATGATCTTGTTCGAAAAATTTGACTCTTTCCAAAGAAGTAGTGGCACATTTATGTCTGTTGAAGTGAGAAAAAGTATAGACTTGCTGGCAGGCTTGCGGCTGCAAGCATGAGGCTGACTTACTGATTCCCTTTTAGCAATAACGATTCACTGCGATGAATGTCTTCAAAAAGTTATAGACTTTTTAAAATCTTGGGCATCCAGAGGTAAAATTATTGATTTTTCCAGCGCCATTCATCCCTATGGTCCCGATTCCCTCCCTCTCCCTGGGTATAACTCTCCTCCCCCCGTTGCATCTTGGCCATTTGCACACTTTCTTTCTCCTCCAGCGTATTGCGCAGGAGTGCTCTTGGCCAAGATTGCATTACTTCCCCATTTACACGGCCATATATCTCTCGCCTTATAACAGGCCGACTTTTACCCTCTCTCCCCTTCCACACCACGGCACAATTTTACCTTTCCTCCCACCCCCGTCCCTCTTCTCACCCCACCGCCACCAGCAAATCCCTTCGGAAAACGTGTAATGCGGTGTTGTTGCGTGGGTGTCTCATTGGCGCCGACAAGACAAAAAATGCTCGTGCGAGGAGGAATTCCTCCCTTTCCCACACACACACATAAACACACGCCCGCCCCCATCATTCCTCTCGTCTCGCTGTTACTAGGACACGCAGTCGAGTACTGTTCAGCGGGGAGAGATAAACGGGTGGGAGGAGACGGACTTAAGAAGGTCGGTCAGTCCCTGACCTGCACTGCTATTACTCTAGTATTTTTCAGCGGTTCTTTTTCTCGCATTGCGCGATGTAATCAGCGGATTGTCCGCAAGTGCTTGTAAGGAGGCAGAAATCCATTCCGAATACGGATCGATCATCAACTAACGATCCTACGCCGCACTACGCGCCCAGATGGTACGGTAAATGTTTTAAATGGCAAGTGTGGAGTGAGCTGCTGGTTGAAGAGTTGAGTAGTTCCCGATATTCAAACTCAGGAATCTCAGGAGTTAATTAATTTGCAAGTCGACCATAACTTTCTGCATATCTGGGCATCATATTCGATGACTAGCGTGCTACTAGAATATTAAATTTGAAAATGCCATTTCTCCATAATCTTATAACATACACGTGCTATGTAACAGAAATATTGGGTATCGGATCTGACTCAGCAGCAATTTCTCGTTAATGAGTAATCATACCCCGCACAAGAAAACTCGTTTGAAGTAAACTACTTGCAGTCGTATAGGCACTACTCCAAAAATTGAAGAATTATTGCAGAAATTCAACAGTCTTCGTAATCGAATATCATAGCATGTACTGATCAAGGCTCAAGCTAACAAATTTTTGCCAATCTTAGAGCTGGGGAAATTATATATAGTACTAATTGATATAACTGTTTGGTATAGGCTGAAAATTGTGCTGGGACGCTATGGGTACCTAGCTGTTTTTTTTTTCACGCGGCGCTCCCATGCGTATGCCATTCGACTATGACGGTAGGCGTGACTGAATTATCTGCACTTCGTGGAATTACATTCGAGACTTAAGAATTTCGAAAAGGTTACGAGCTTAACCCCCATACCGTTCACTGCGTCCTCACCCACTCGTGCGTTGTTTCAAGTTTCTCTCCTCAGAAGACGCGCACGACAGCACATGCGTTTACTTTTTTTTCGCCCGCGTCCTCTCTTCCCTCGTTGCGTATCTCGGATCGGCATTCGTCTGTGTTTTCACGCGCGATCATTTTCACGGGAAAACATGTTCGGGATGGGCGGATAAGCGGAAACGGTCCCTCGGAGGCATACGGACCCCTCTCTCTCTCTCCCGGTGGACCGGGCCGTGGAGGATTTCGAAGAAGGCTGCCCGCGGATGCGGAAGGTGGCGGCGCATTAGGCGGTTTTCATTTTTTTTTTTACAGCTACGCTTCCAAAGGGGACTACGTAGATGAGGCCGCAGTCTGACCCGTTGCAGCTCATTTATTTGTTACATCTTTGGGCGTATTTTAATCGGTTCCACGGTATGGAGAAAACTTGTGTCGCGAAATTTCAACCCTGAATATCTGATGCCAGCAGGAACCAAAATTACCAATGTTTTTCAGCTCGAAAACGCACCATTTCTATACTGCAGAAACTTTGAGCCAAGCGCTCCGATTGGCCGCGAGTTTTCCCTGTTGACACCAATCGAAACGCTTGGCTTAAAGTGTCTGTAGTTTAAAAATCGTGCGTTTTCGACTAATACATCAATAGTAATTTTGGTTTCTACTGACACCAGCTATCCTGGATTAGTTTCGCGACAATTTTTCTCCACCCAGTATAAAATTTCCGCAGCGCGCGGATAAGGTGAGAGCAATCCATTCATTCTCAATATTCACTATATAATATTTACAACCACGAGGACAATAGCATTGAAAAGTTAAATCTGGTAAATCACATCATCAGGCAAGTTGTGCATGCGCAATTTGAAACAACTAGCAGAAAACTAATTCATGAATACTTTCCTACGGTGAACACATTAATAGTGTGGCGTACGCACTCGAAGTTGATGCTAATGCTAGTTAAATGACAAGATGCTAGATGCTTCAGATGATAAGTAAAGTGCCTCAATGACAAACGTTTTCAAATGGGCATGTTTGTTTACGTGCATGATCGAAGCAGCTGAGGGAAGTTGGAGTATTCTAAAAGGAGTTCAGGAATGAATACTATGTCATTCTCGAATTGCTGCAGATGAATTTATTAAAGCCCACACCAGGTCAGGGAATATGTATCTAGCACATAACGCGAGGTTTAAAATACCAAAGCTCAAGAAATCCTCGTGACTAATTCTCTTAAACCCCTTTCAAAGTAACTCTAATTGAGGTGTCTGTGCTTGAATTTATAGTGCAGAACGGGAAAAGAGCTTCCACTAGTTCACAACTACTCAAAGGGGCATAAGGACACGTGGAGTAGTTCACAGTTTAGCAAAACTCAACTTTATCTTAATTATAGCCAACAGCAACCCCAATAGTGGTACCTAAAACTATAGAAATTCCAAAAAATGTAATTTATTACTTTTTACGTGGTCTTAGCTGTGATTAGAGAAATATTCCACTAGCTGGTTTCCGTCCGGTTCAAAATAAGCCAAGCTAAGGTGTAAACCAGGCTTCATACTAAAGATGAAGCAGGATTTGGACTCTAAATACGTCGACAGTGATGCAATTTCTGATCCGGCGAGAGACTCCAATGCCTTTACTTCATAAACAAGCAGGAGATATTCGACTCTTGGGAACGCTTAAATCGCCATTATTCATATTCGCGAAGGTCACTGACGAGATAAACGCGCACGCCAAGAGAGAGATCAATCGCCAAGCACCATCATGACTTGCCAATAATTGCGCATTGCAATGCACGGGCCCTTTCGATACTGAGTTATTGTATTTTTGCAGGCTTATCGCTAGAAATAAAAATTGGTATTGTGCTTAGGATACCGGATTCCTTACTTATTTTAGAAGGATGTAGGCTCTCAGTTTCATTGCTTTATTCCAGAAAATATCGCTGTATAATGGTCAATTCTTTTACCTATTACCATTTCTTAAAATTTACTTGCTTCAGCGACTTTTAAGTAGTTACACATAACTATCAGCTTTGATATCGACTGCATGTGAATAAAATTGAAGCGCATAATTTTCAGAATTACTTTGTTTTAATTGAATTTGAATTCCACGACGGAATTTTTTACAACAAAGTGATTTTTCCCACCATCCGAAATACAATTATTTCTAGATATTGGCCCTTCCAAAGAAAAGATTTTCCGTCTCCTTATAATCCAACGAAGGATATGCACACTTATCCCTGAGGGGAAATATTTTTACCGAGAGATGAATTCAAAATTCTCTCTTTCGTGGTAGACATCAAGACAGTCTTACTACTACGAAACGGAACATGAGACGCTTAAGTCCTGTTCGCAACAGCCTAACTTGATTTAACTTGGTATGGCGGGGGAGCTGTGACCCTAAAAAATGTGTCCGCTGGTTCACAACAAATTAAAGCGGCGTAGCTCGACTTAAAGTAGTCATAAATAGTAAAAAAAAAAAACAAATTTATCTTAAAAATGGCCTGTACCATGATAGATAGCATTGTAAGTCGACATCTGTATGAAGTGTCTTAAGTTTCCTAAGAATAATTTCATAATTAGTGCACTAATTGTTGGATTATTTCTCATATTTTCCTAGACCATAATAAGCCAATATAAGCCATGTAAATTTGTTGTGAACGGGTCTTAACCTTTCCAAGTCGCGAAAGAAATCCAGATACTGCCACAATTCACCTATTTTCATATATTACCCCGCAATAGGTGTGTTACGCGAGGAGTTGGGATACCAGCCGTTAACCTGTTAGACTAAAAAAAATCAAACGCGCATTTGGAGCGATTTTAATCCCTGAGTTTCAACCTTGCATTTATAAGATGCTCTTATTGTCGGGAAAAAAACAAAGTCCTGTACCTATACGTTTAGCAAAATATGTTTCCTATTTTATTTATTAATTCCGTCAGACCTGAAAATATTGTGTGGTTCTAAGATGTTGTTCTCCGTGAGGCTCTGAAAAATATCTGTTTTCTAGAGCTCAAGTAATCTTAGCTTAGTACGACACCCCTCACGTAGATTTCAGAAAAATTCGTGTATAAGATGTGCTACGATCACTGCTCTCTCGCGGCAATTTTTGAGTTTTATATCTTATTCATGTGTGTTTTAACCCTTTCCCGGGGAATAAAATGAATAAACTTTTTTCCGGTACCCGCCCGGTAAGAATCGGGTTTGGCTGCCATAGATTTTCTTACCCGCGCTGGAAACCAGAGAAACGTTTATTCGTATTTTATTTAGTTCGCGAATTAAATCTTCTATAATACTTTGGACCCATTAAATACTTCCTTCAGGGAGAACAGTGACGTCACACTTAGTGTTTTTCCGTGAGAAGAAGAAGCTGTTGGGAATCGAGCAATGGCGGCGCTCCGGGATCCCGGTCTCCCTCGTCGGCGCCGCTGGCGCGCGTACGCCAGTCGCTCGGCGCCCGCCACCTCTGTCCTTGCACAAGCTTCCGCGTGTGGGTGCATTTTGGCTTTTTGCCACTTTGTAACGTGTATTCGACAATCGAAGACGATAACATGCGATGATAAGCTGCGTGCCTTTTGGCTAATAACGACATGCTGGTTACACATTCTTCATCGCTGACCGAGCTGCCCCGTGGCACTGCAGGGAAACGTATCAAAAAACAGGTGCAATTTCGAAGTCAATGGGCGGTATCGTTTCTCTTCTATGGCTTTTGGCCCAGTTATTTGGCGTCTATTCAGCTATAAATTCCAATGCAAATGAATCGGTTTTCATTTCTGGTGATAAAATATTCTTCTTCATCAGGTAGATAAAGGAAACTAGTTTGCGTTAGTTGAATGTCAAGGGCTTATATCAAGCAACTATCGTATTAGCTGTGAAATCTCGATCTACGTTAGTGGAGGGTTTCCATGGAGGTAATTCTTCAAATTTTTATGTAGTGAATGTGCTATTGCAATAGAAAATTGGGATCTGGTCTTAAGTCAGAAGAAAATCGAAGTAAAATATCGTGAGAAAGAAATGTGAAAATAAGGCAGTTTCAGGTCTATCCCTTTCAATTACGATTTTATTTCAGAATATTTTTTTAAAGGTGACTATTTTCATTTTTACAATGCCTGCCTCGATCTAGCCATTGGACGATGCTCTTTCGGGAATGGGGGCGTGGTTGCTAGCCAATCAGCAATCTGCTTCGACGATAGCTGAGAAAGGCTCCCTCAGTGGCTTTAATGTCCGGTAGGAGATAATTGCTGACTGGTCGGAGCCACGCCTCCTCTGAGAATTTCCGACGATAGGCTACATGCTCGGTCTTCCTTTTCCTCATCTACTGAATTTCAACACCAAATTTTGATTTGAAGTATCTCAATCGTGGATATCTTGAAGAACGACAGAAAAAAAACATCAAAGCGTTTTATGACTAATTCTAATCCTAAGCTAATTAATATTTGGGAAAAGTTATCTAAAAATGAGTAAGAAAGGAAGATCCATTTTTCTTGATAATAGGTTAGCATTGAACGCGGCATTCTTCCAGTTGTAGGGGAAAGTGACCTTGCGGATTCGAATTCTTTCCAATATTATTCACTCGCGCTCAAATTCCAACTATTTAGTCATATTTTAAAATGTATTTTTTATTTTGAAAAGTAAATACTTCCTTCATTGCTGTCACTCATGCTTTCTTCAAGTCTCTCCCTCTGACGATAAATATGCAAGGAGTAGTAAGCATTTATCGGAAGATTATAAAAGGATTTCATGAGTATAGGAACCCTGAACGAGGTTAGGGTTGATATAAAAAATATAAGTATCTATTTGACTCTTTAACTTACACAATTCGACCCTCCTTAATGGACGTATTGTTGAGTGGTCATTTCAAAGTTAGGTCTTAATCCGTATAAATTTAGCGGCAACAATTACTGTGTGTAATGAGAGCATTTACGTGAAAGTCATGCCACTCTTCAATATGCGTAGACTAAAAAAAGGTTAAAAATGTTTTAACTTTGAAGATGGTAGAATGCAACCAGTGTTGATTACGTTATATGAAGAACGAAACGAGCTAAGTCAGTTCAAAAATTGGTTAGAGGACAAGCCACGATTAGCCTATCATTCGCTGAAATGTTTGACATCATTTATGGTATAGTAAGACGTCGAATACACATTCCACACATTTTTCCTAGGAAAATTCAGAGATTTATAGGTAAAATGAATTTTTTCATCGAATAACCCGAAAAATAATTATGAACTGTCGAAAACAGCAGTAAAGTCTGGAGACCGCGTTTTCGTGAGTCCAAATTGCCTTGCAGTTCCGAAATTGCTCGAAAGTGAAAACATATCTTTCTCATTTAAAATTCCACAGGAAAAAATATCAATAATCTTGCCATTAGTAGCTTAAAAGAATATTTTATAAAATATTACTGAATATTCTTATGTGAGGAGAAGCGTGGCCATATGATTACTAGCTAAAGTGCTTTTTTTGATATTTCATGGAGTTTACGTCAATAAAAACGAAGTTATAGCCAACGCTTCGATTTATTTAAAATCATCCTCAGGGCTATAAAATTGAAAACATGAACAATATAAAATACAAAGATGAAAACATACAACGATATACAATATTTTTACATAAAAATGTTACGATCGCGATTTTTATGCAGTAATATAATTTAAAGTATACACATATCTATATAAGAACAGAATACAATACACAAAAAATTTTGGCATACCTCTTAACTTTGAACATATTTATTGATGTTGTGTTACTAAGGTATTGCCTCACCTAGTTACCATTAAAAATTAATTAAAATTAATGGTAACTAGGTGTGGCAATACCTTAGTAACACGACATCAATAAATATGTGCAAAGTTAAGAGGTATGTCAAAATTTTTTGTGTATTCTATTCTGTTCTTATATACGTATATATGTGTATACTTTAAATTATATTACTGTATAAAAAACGCGATCGTAACATTTTTATGTAAAAATACTGTATATCGTTGTATGTTTTCATCTTTGTATTTTATATTGTTCATGTTGTGTTCTATTTCATTGCCCTGAGGATGATTTTAAATAAATCGAAACGTTGGCTGTAACTTCGTTTTTATTGACCTAAACTCCATGAAATATCATAAAAAGTTATTAAACAGAAGAGGAAAAGTAATAATAATTCTAATTAGCTAAACTGCTAAATTAAAAAAATGACGCAACTAGTTCCTCTTAAAAGTAATGTGAAAGCAATGCAAGTCCTATGTTACCAGAGGAAATTAAACAAATTAATTGTAGAAAAATTATTTTCAGCATATATTTCTCGCGATAAGTATTCTGTGCAGGTTACTTCCTTTTTAAATGGTGTTATCAGCAACGAAAATGGAACATTGTTCTTCAGCATTCACGCTACATTACATTTTGAAAGCGGAGATATTTTTAAATAAATCTACATTAACCTCAAGTTCAGTAATGTTCTCGATAATAAGCACAAAATAGTCATAGCAATACTGAAAACATAAAAAAGCATTAATTTTTTCTTCGGTGCAACGCATGGGTACAGTAATGAAGAAATAATTGTAAATGGAAAGTTATAAACCAAACTCGATAATACTATACCTAATTTTTATACTCTGCTCTTGTGTATCACGATTAAAATACGTACTTAAAACATTGTTCTTCTCAAGTGAATTTTAGATTAGGGCCAAATAGTAAAATTTCAACTCGACATGCGTCTTAATATTGACAAACGAGAGTGCAACGAAACAGAAAGTATTTGATTTATTGTTTCCACTGAAACACACAATTGTGGGATAGCTTCTAATACTTGGTTTACAATGCAATACATGATAACAATGACTACAAACACCCTGCAACTTAAGTTACAATCCTTTAGTTAATACTTTTCTTTTACTCTTTTCCTTCGATAGAACACACAATGTCACTTAGAACCACGGGATCGTGCTTATCGTTGGCTCCTTTTTAAAACGTAACATTGGCGCTTTGATCAAGAGGATATATGCATCGGCTCAAGTAAAGAGCTAATTGCCCGCATAAAGATATCCATCAAACCAGGGGAAACCTATAGGCCATTACGAATCCATCAAGACAAATGACCGAGAATAAAGTCCTATGATGTTTTGAGGCCATTAATTACGTTCGCATAGACAGTGACTAGGTCACAAGTGAAGGTAGATCTGATGGCAAGAATTATGCGAGGTGACCTTCGTCGTGAAAGAAAACAAATGGAAAGGGGAGAATGAAGTTCTTTAATCCTTCCATCGATCGCTCATCGCGACTCGGTAATGAGAAAATTGTCGCCGAGGATACAAGAGTTTCTGGACTTGAATCAAGCATTAATCTCGTGTTTTTCTCACCGCGTTTTTGCGTCTAGATTTCTCCATAAAAGGCCCGGAGTGGGTAGCGAACGCTGTAATTGCTATATCAAAATGTGAAGTGAAGTGAAAGTAAGTTAATTTGTAGTTGTGAGGAAACTCTACAATAGCCAGTGATAGCTATACCAGTATACATTGTCAATGAGTGGAGGTTTTATAGCCTAACAATTTAAGCTAAAATTACTTACAGTGTAGGGAAAGTCTACTAAAGGTACACTAAAACTATTCATAATCATAAAATGGTCATAATGACACGATCGATATATTTTATATCCTGAAACTTTATTGTGGATATTCAAACTTTAAAAACACTCGCTCTCCCTGGATTCCCAGCTTGAATATGATTATAAAGTTATAAAAAAGCAAACCGCAAGTTTCAATCAAAGTTTTTAACCTCCTCAGGCCTTGTAATTAAAATGTGTTTATAAACCTTCTTAATAGACAACTTTGTGATGCCCTCCAAACGAAAAGGCTAGTCCGAGTAATCATTGGTCAGTAGTCCGAGTCAAAGTCAGCTCATTCAACAACTGTTCAAGAACGCATGTTAATTGCGAAACATTAATGATCAAAATTAAAATTATTATGTGAAAATAAAGTGTCTTCAAGTTCACAACCAAATATTTATCATAACCATATTTTGACTTGGCTCAAAAAACACTCAGTCTTACAAGACTAAGGCGGTATTCCAACGGTTGCAAAGTATGTCATTATTTATTTGTAAATAAAAATTTCATATCGTGCGAAGTGCTACATTTGAAATGTTAAAAAAAAAAATTCATTGCAGCGCTGGGATCCCTTTCCAATCGGCACTTTCATTCACATATGAAATCCTAGGAGACTAGGAAAGCGAGTGGTTTTTCTGGGACGGTGAAAGTTGCACTCTAGGACGCGAACTCATCTACGGAAAACCACGAGAGGCGATGTTTATGAATGCAAATCAGACGCAGCTCGACCCATGTGCCGTTGACCTTTGCCGCAGTACATTTGACGGATGTCCGTCGTGCGCGCGGCCAATCTGCCGGCTGCTCGGCTGCCCATGGGCCGAGAGGATGGATGGCCGGTCGTCTGCCGGCTCTGCGGCCGCCCGTCCGCCGAGAGCGGTCGCCGATCGGACCGCATGCCATTCCCCCCCAAGGGAACACACTGGAATGGAGCGACCGTGGCTCGGAAAAAATGTAAATTACACGGACCGGAGTCGATTAGGCTTGTGGATCCAACGCCTCGGGGATTTTTTCGATCCTGGAATATTTCACGTTTTCTAGTCCATAAGCGTGTCGTCACGAAATGAAAGTTCCGAAGGACTATCAACATTGATCCCCGAAGCGAAGTAAAAATCTTGTTAATGGAACATGGCGAGGGAGCCCCTTTACAAATACGGTCATTTCGGCCATAATAAATTAGCTGCCATTTCGGAAGCCGCGAGGGTACCGTAAACGGTTACCATTTTCTGGCTAATTTGCATAATTGTGGCATTTGAATACTTTTTGCATTGGCCAAGCAAGCCTCTTTAAGTCCCTATGATATTTCCTCTATTTCAGTCGTTCAATCAAATTGAATAAACTTTTATTTCCAGAGGAAAGAGATGCATTGCAATATAATATTATGTATTTAAGCCTAATAAAATGAAGAGATCAGAAGACTACTTTTATCTCTAAACATGGCAGAATTCTTGAAGAGAACAGTGACTAAGAGCATAAATTTTTCAAATAAATGCTAAAATGCCAAATTTTAGTATTCATTGACTAATCACTACTGCTTCCAGTTGTCAAATTTTAAGACAAGCTTTTCTTTATTTATTCAGTTCCACGCAGTCATTCGCATCCATGATTCTATCAAAGATACTTCACTTTTAATACACATTGAGGAGATCTTGGAAAATTTACTCTCTCGAATATAGTGCGAATAAGTTAAAAGGAAATTATTATTATTATAAGATAATGATTGAGGCTGAATGGTGACAATCTGAAAATATGGCTTCTTTGGGCTTTTTTTATATCCTCTTCAACCGCCTTTTCTTAGATCTTACTTTCAAAGTCATTGAAACTGCAACGTCTGATCTAGTTGTACGTGACATACACTACCTTTCGATCTCCTCATAGTATGGAGTATCGGATTTCCTAATTTTAATTAATCCTGGAGAATCGGATTTCATAATTTTTAACAAACTGGAACGTACTAGATTGGAAAATTGCATTGAAGGATAAATTAAAGTGAGCACAACTCGGATTGGGCAACTGAGCTATAATTTTTTTGCCTCAGCCATTGACCGCAAATGCGAAATAGATACCTTGGAACTGATAGCACCGTAAAGCTGCTTGAATATATGTCAAAAGTTTATGCTTTGATGGCGTAAACTGATGATATAATTCTATCAGTTTTGAAATAGGGAGAACATCGTAGATTAACCATTTGCTTTTTTGATGGAATACTGAAAATTCAATGATGAGTGATATGGTAGCAAAGCAGTCATTTATAAGTAAGAATCGCGGTGTGAGAGTTGATACAGATCAGGATTTAGTAGCATAAAGATGATTTTTTGCCCAAGTTGAACAATATTTAATGTAGCCATATGGAGGAGTATTGTGATCAATTTTTTAAGTACACGAAAAAGGATAAGTTTTCGCCAAATCTGCCATTATTAGCGAGGAAAAGATTCTATATCAATATTATTTCTTGACATAAAAATGATTTCAAAGTTAACGCGGACTAAATGCGGTGCATACTAGAAGTGTACCGAGAAAAAAGTCAAAATACGCTAAGTGATTTTTTTAACGTTGATGATGTAATAACTAGGATTTTTTAGCGCTCAATCCTTGCCACTAATCGTGGTTCCATTACTCATCTCCATCGTTACAGTTCCATCTTCTTTTGTACCCATTCACTCTTTATTGGCTGGTCTCTGATGACAGGTAACGGCAACAATCCGGAAAATTCATTATTACGCATGAATTTTGCTTTATTCGCTATCAAATTTTCATCAAGTGCGTCATGTCATACACCTATAAACACCTTATAGAGAGTGGAATGACTTAATCCGTAGAACTGACGAACATAAATTTGCATTTTAAAATTGTCTCTCCACGTAGGTCTCAGCAATTATCCGAGACATTGAGGACTTAAAAGGAAAAACTTTCCCAGCTGACACACATGTAGATATGCCACGGGATAAGGCCTCGAGCTGTCGGAATTCTTCCATTTTTGCCTGGAACCTCATGCTAATCCATCCCCTTGATAGCGACGGCGACATCATCCATGTCAATTTTTCAAGCCAAATGCCAGTTCAATGTAGCTTTCACTTCCATTTCATTTGAATTCTCGCTGGCAGATTGCTCCTCTTGTCTGCACCACATTCTGACAAATTTGCGTTATCTTGAGTGATACATTTTCATCGTCTTTAATTCAAAAGGTTGCCCTTCAATTACGTTTTTCTTCACTTAGGCCTTCTCTTTTTTTCCACCCTACTCCCTATATTTTCGGCAACCTTTTCATAATATCGGTTCCCTTTCTAAACTTAACATGGCAATATGGGACACATTTTTCACGGAAAATGCTCCTTAATATATATTAATTACTCTAAATTTATTTTTTCTACATGTGTAGCAGCTACTAGCGTATTTTATGGAACGATTGTACTCGTGCATTCTTTATGAAACAAACTCTGGTAATACTCCACTTTATAAAATCCAAAAACCTGGTCATGTCAGTTTTGCAGGAAATAAGTCTGAAGTGAAGAAGATGTGTTTCATCACTATGTAAAAAATCCAAAAACATACACTTCCTTTATCCACGATATAAAAAATGGAACTCATATCCATTGGGCATTCAGTCAGTACGCGGAAATTTCTCTTTGAATATTCATCTGCCAATCAGTTAAACTCATTTTACTTTTGCCTATTCCATGCCCCTTCAGTTATTTTTATCTCTGAGCTCGATCCCCTAAAGCAAGTTTAGTAACCACGTCCTACTTGAGCATAATCGTATCTTACTCGTGGATACCTTCGTAGGGTTACGGTGGTCCATCCTTCCCACAGATTGCTCCTTCCCTGGAAATCGTATCACCACGAAATTTCTGATTTTCTACAGTGAAAGAATGTAAAAGACTTCTGGGACGCCCAAGGAAAATATTTATTAATGTTTATTTTTATTTGTTTATTTTTCCGGGGTCAGAGGTGACCACAATTGAGGGGAATCAGTGGGAGGTCCGAGTCGCTACCCAAGTGGTCCCTTCCTCGTCTCGCTCGAAATTGGGCAGGGAGCCATCGCACAGTGGTCCCAAACATAAAAAGAGACGGCCAAAATAAAAACGCTTTCATGCTTACCAACTTAGCAGCTGCACGGGCTGCTATTGCAGCTTTCGGGCACCTAAATCTAATTTTGAAATTATTAGGCCATATCTCAAAATTTTATCATTTATGAGCGATTATTACTACAAATATAGGTTAATTGTAACCAAAAATACAAACTGAATCAACTCCACTGGAATATTAAGCAAAATAATTGGAAATTTTCGTAAAACAATTTAGCTGTATCCTATCCAATAACAAAATTATATGTTAAGAGTTTTTATCTGAAATCGACTATTTTAACTAGTCAGACGCTTGCAACACGCCCTAAGTCAACACACACGTGGCAATAAAATAATTGTAGAGACCTGTTTTATGTTTCATCTTAAACGTTTCACATTGTATATAATAGAACTTGTTCAATATTTTCCTGTGTCTAAGTCATAAAAAGTTCACATCCGAAAAATACTGAAGTAAAATTCTCAAATTTGATATACCCTAAAATATATAGGTACCAGGATCTAATCTTGTGTACATTGAACATTTCATGATGGTGGCATAAGTTTTGGAAGATTAATATTCGTTCGACCAAGATTGATGCTTGCCACTCTTAAACTTCCTTGCTACGAGGCAAAAAAATCCAGGAAAAGCAATGAAAGAATTTTTGCACATTCCACTCAACATTCATTCATTCAACATTCATTGAAGTTGAACATGCTGACTCGCTTTAATTTTTAACACATTGAGTGAAATTTGCACATTCATTACACTCCCATTAAAATTGAGCTCCAGAAACTATTGACAAAACTTACTCACTTCTTCATCATGTCGAAAAACGGGTTGATGGACATTTTTCTGGGACCACTGTGCATCTCCTCCATTTCAGAGTTGGAAGCTTGCGTGAAAAGCCGCCTGTCGGCCGATCTGCCGTTCTTTCGAACCAAGGGAGAGGAGGACGTGGCTTCTCCCCCCTCCCCTTCGCCCCCCAATCTCGTCTCACCCATCCCGCCAACTGCCGACCTGCTTGAGTAAATACGCCCACGACCACCGCGGCCTTCCCGGGCGAACATGGAAGAAGAAGAAGCAGCCGATCCCATCGTGTCCGCGCCTCCGACGCCCAAGGAGAAAAAATATAATGCGAAGACAATAAATACCAATCAGTTCGCCATTTGAGAAATGCATTGGGACGGGCGTGTCTGTTTATGCGAGCCCTTCTCGGGGCGGTTTCAATCTCCCGGAAAAGGTGTCAATGGCGGTGCTCCCGTCTCGACTGCAGGATTTTTCGCCGCTCTCCTCTCCATTGGTTGATGACGCAAAGTTTGACTTCTGGGAAAATGGAAATAAACTCTTTAAAGAAATGAAAATTCGCACTTTTCTGCATCTCCAACTATTTATTAACCCCCATGAAAAGACTCTTTCATGCTTCAATCTGATCTAAACCTTTATTCCTTGTAATTCTCCAAGCCCGTTCTATCATATATTCCCATTCTATTCTAACCACTGCGTCCATGTTTTGGAATTCGCTACATTCCCATGTTATGTCTTCTTTATCCCTTGAATTATTTAAAGGCAAATTAGTTTTTTGGCTGAATTCACAGAAATAATTTACTGAAACTTCACTAAATGTTTAACAATATATTCCTGCATACTTATTATTATTTAAATTGACTTTTCTTTCGCATGTGCGTATGTTTTCTGAGCAGAACATGCAATTTGTAGTATTTTTGTTCCATGGATTACATAGGGCAATAAAGTTTTCATCCATTCATTCAAAGATCGCGACAAACGACTCAATACATAGTAATTCCGTGTCAAAGTATATATTTAGCAAATTTACGAGGAACCAAGCTTAGATCTCACTAACTCAATTGATAGGAGCAAAGATAGTGTTCAACGGCTACCTCAAAAAGTAGGAAATGTAAGAAACCTATTATCCGTGCCTTGATGGGCCGGCTGAAATTTTGTTTAAAACTGGATATTGACTATGTTTCTATAGCAAATTGTCTGCGATGGTAATTCTTTCTCGGATGTTGTGTATTTATCGCTCCCGCACCCACGATTTGATGATGTGAAGTTTTGGCTCCGGGGAAATACGATAGAAAGAATAAAAGGCAAGCGCTATTCAATCCAATTCCGTGGTAATTTCAATCAACAGGCATTATGTTATAATTTATGAATGGGAAAATAAATAACATGGAAAGTATTCCCTAAATGATTCCAAAAGGTAGCAAGCAGTGCTCGTAATCGGTTTCCGTTCACTTGACCGGCCATCTAAAGTTATGAATTCTGCTAGAAATTGATAGCGATTAGATTGTATATTATTGCCAACGTTTGTGCTTCCATTTCTTCGTTGGTATTTCTCGCTGCTTCGTCACATTAAGTTGATGATACCATGATTCGGTGCTAAGAAAATGAAAGAAAGAATGCATGAAAATCAATGCATTGCCAAATTTATCGATTTTAACGGTCAAATGTTTGTAAAACGAAGAGCCGAATTTCCCTAATAACGTCCGATATGTATCTGTATGAGAAATAGACTTCCTTTTCTCATATAGGTTGGCCAACATTTACTTTACACAGGATATTTATCACCTTCCAAGAGGAGTTGACTCTAGCTATTTCCAAGCCAGAAGATTGCGCATTAGTTGAATGGTCGACGAGTTAACTTGGTTAAAATTCATTAATCTCTAATAAGACAATCAATGTAAAAAAAACTCTTGAAAATGGCATGAGACACGTCGAAACCGGCAGATTATTAATAAAAATAGAGTTAAAACTTACTACGTTGTGTCTCTTATTACAGAAGATTGCGGTCGTTTTACAATAACACCCAAAAACATGGCCGAGGGGTTAACAATAAAAATCAAGGATTGAATTTACAGAACCGTCGTCTTTTTTGATGATGATTGGTGTTCACCGGGTATTTTAATTATATCAATATATCTAAAATAATTTGCACGACGATGCACTCACTTTACAACGCTAATGCATTTCTTGAATTATTAGCATTGCATTTTGCTGGTATCGGCCTCTCGTTCTGAAATACCTTGAATTGGTTCCACTCCACTTCACACGCTCCTTGCCAGTCCTTTGCGGCTTCCAGCTTAACGTAAACATGAGAACAGTGAAAGATCAACCACAGCCATGGAAATCTTTTTGCTGTTCTTAAGAAGAGCCGCCACGCAGTAATCATTCTTTACATTTCCAAATAAGCCTCCATTTAACATTAAACTGCCCTCCAGTGAGAATAAACTCTCTGCGTGCCAATGTTAACCGTAAGAGCGATGTCTGAGGTACTTCTCATACTTCTTCTATGATGGTTTTACGTCGTGAGACGCGGGGAAATGGAAACTGGATTCAACTTTTCCTCGTGACGAGTTGAACTTCTCTTATGCCAGAGAAATAAAACCACTATAAGATTTCCTGCATGCTTATTCAATTTTCAAAGCTTAAAAAACTACATGTTACGTGATTAGCGTTCAGAATTTAATTTAAATGTTAAAAAATCATTTCCACCCCTCCACCACCGTTTGCATTCTTGAAACATCTGTATATATTGCACAACAATGAACTACATTCAAGTACAAATCAGGGTGTAACTTTACATAATATGATACGACGATGTAGTATTACTATTTAAAATACACAACTCATAAATATAGGTACCATGGCATGCTTTTCAAGGTTACGAATGATGATTGGTTAAGAATATAGCCTTGGATAAATATTTTGTGACCACTGTGAGCACGCGAAAAATAAATTCAACGATACCTTGATAATTAAATCGCGGTAAGAAGAAAGAGAATTGTAACAACTTTTGAAAACAAACAAATACTCATTCACAGGTAAGGAGAATCAAATTAAGGGACTAAATTTGGAGCTGAACCAAGCCAAGCAAAATACTTCGGCTTTATTAATTTATTTACAAGCAGTATTATTTTCACAGTTTTCATTTAGCCATCAGAGGTCCTCGTAATACAATCGAAAACTCATGCCCTGAAAATTTTGTTATTTAGAAAAGACATTACAGAAAAAAATCAAGAGGGACATCGTGATGAAGAATAATCAAAATTACTATGGATTAGTCACATGAATTGTCACCAAATTATATTATTTCTCCTCTGATTAACACTCTCGTGTCTAATACTCGCATTTACCCCGAAAGATGAAATGTTAATTTGGCTGAATGATCACAGCATCTGCTTCACTGCGGCTGAGCAACCTTATACCCCTCTCTTTTCGCTCTCTATCGATTCAACTGGGTGGAAGAGATATTCCAGCTATGGAGTTTAATCGGCGCCGACTGCCATTCGCGTCGGCTCCAAGGTGACCAGATGCGATTAAATAACTCTTTATACGCATGTGCAGCCCAGTACACGTACACGTGTTTAGCATAATGTGCACTGCAACCGCTTTAATCTTCGAGGATAACCACAAAAGAAAGTTGGCTCACTAAAGTATACCGAATGTTAATTATCAAGGGATTCATTTCATAATATTACGGGCAGTCTCCGGATGATACCGAAGTATAAAAAAACTAACGATTCCCGATTTGAATATGGACCCATAAATACCCAGAACACACCTCTTACTATGATGGATAAAAACCGATAGGGTATGCTTAATTTTGGGAACTTTGGGCAAAATTTTATAATATTTAGATTAAACGTATTCACTGACAACGTGAGGGTCACGTAAAAGAAAACATCCACTAAGTTTCAGCTCAAGGTTTCCCGTTTCGAAAAGTGTTTCGTGCAAGGGAAATTTTTTCGAAGTCCTGGAAACAAAGCTACTGTTCTTACAATAAAAAATATACTCAAAAGTAACTTTTCCACCGCTTTCCTTTGCTCGCCACCTGGAGTTGGATGAATCTGATAATGAGTTTTGGAGTGCAAGTTTAGACCTTCTGCATGCAATAAATTCCCTATTGATTTGTAATAGCCGGAGATTGTCTTTAAAAGAAAATATTTATGAGCCCTATGGAAGAATTATTTCCAGAGAGAGGAATATGGAATTATGGACCTGGTTAAAGAAGCGTACGCGATTATTCTACTGTAAAAAGTAAACTGAATGAGCTCTCTTTGAAGAGGAAGTTTTTTATCAAATGTAAGTAACAATTTTACTTCCACCTCTTATCACTATTAAATTGTGACCTCCCATCACTTCAATTAATCCTGTGCAGCTTAAGTGGCTCATTCAATCGCCATCAGGAAAGCAAACTCATCCTTGGTAATGCATTCGTATTTGAATTTTGTGGTACTAAAATCCCCATCTTCAGGTGAAGTGAGTGTTTTCCACGAGTGGAACTATTGTAAAAACTGGAAAACTTTTCTGCTCACTGCTGAGATTGATCAATAGCTTATTCATTAGGAGCTACACCGCTATCTGAGGATAGTTTTTTTATTTTCGCTCAGATTAATCCGTCGTAATCTTCTTCCACGTTGGCAGATTGTTTTACGAGCTAATAAGAGATAACACGGAAAGCAAAGGCATCTTCAGCGGCTAATTATCTCTCCACAGGGTCATGTGGGATGGCACGCATTCCCTTTTGGATAACAGCCATCCTTGGTGATAAAAGCCCATCGCGCATTGCTAATTAAATTTAATATTGCAATTCTTGGCACTTTTCACGTGGGTTCGAAGAGTATTCTCATGCGAGGGATATGGGATTATGCCTGCTTACTTTAGATTCTTCATAGACCATCAAATGCAGTAAGTATAGAGCCCAGCATTCCGTTCGCGAAATGGGCATTTAAAACAATAAATGGGTTTCCCAATGCGAGCCTCTCACAGCCCTTCTTCATCTCTCTTGAACCCCACCTAATGATTAGGTACGCATTTTCCTATAATGGAGTTAAACACCTCGGTAGCCGGACTTTACACCCAAATAACGGGTTTACACCACTAGACTGGTTCTCATGTTGCTGATAATCTTAATAAAGAATGATAAAGAAACGACGCATATGTTATCTGATAGTCCCTTGATATCTAAGAATAACCTGAACCTGGAATAATCTTTCTTTTTGATAAATTATATTTAATTAGTAATTGCAATTCTGAGACATTTCATCTCGAACGTTGACCTTTATGAAGGCCAAAGGGCTCAATTCAGCAACCAAGTCGTCATTCTTCCTGGCTTATATCACTGCTTAAACGATTATGATTCTTATGAGTTTGATGTGAACCAAGGGAAAATCCTCCCCTTGAAAATATAAACCTGAAACTGTTTTACACTACTTATCACTTTCCCAGGAAAGTTTATATGCTCTGAATATTGTTCACACTGCATTCTATTTCCGAACTAAGCCAATTTACTGAACTAACATTGAAGGAATTAAGTTTCCTCAAACAATGGTAAGACTTTGCTCTAAGGTTTACTAATGAAGACAGCGATTTGCCTTTGAAAGATTGCATAACGTTACAGTTCGAGTTCCTTCAAGATTTGTAAAATTTGCATTAAAAATTTTTAGGAAATGGAACAGTTCGTTCATGGTCTCAAAATTTATCTTAGGAACGATACGCTTCACGCGGTAGCATCTTTTAGTACATGAATTAATCATTTAATGGAAGCATTATCGTGCCGAAACACTTCCCCTCGGATAAGTTATGGGAACGCAGAAATGCATTTACTTTTATACACCGTGCCGTCAAACCCAATGTCAACTGCTTTCGTAAGGGGTACAGAATAAGGAAATTCACCATATAACATCATCAGACTTCAACAAAGAACCGGAATCAAACCTCGGGTGTCTGTAATCAGAGCAATTTGTTAAATTCCATTCTTTGATTCCTTTTTGCTTCGTTACAAATGAAGCTGCTAAATGCTTTCCCAAGCATAAATCATCGTAAAACATAGCAAAATACAATACGGATTGATTCAACTCGTTTCTTTCCGAGTGCCATTCATTTAGCTTGGTATTTATGTCATGCGAATATAACTGGGATAAATAGCATGAATGAAGCTGTAAAGGGTAGAGAAAACAGCTGCAGGCATTAAAAAACGAGAGTGCTTAGCTGAGGTACAATTAACGATGATACCACAGTTAAGATCGAGTATTCCGATGCTAGATGTTGAGTATGCCTGTGCGTGATGAGGGTGATTGCGTGATGAGGGTGAATGAATTCTTCATAAAAATGTAATTGATCAGCAACGTCGACCTATTCGAGCTGATTTTCACACTAACATTGAATCTTTAGGCAGTAAAACGACAAGCGAGCATCTAGTGCCATCATGAATGAAAATTTCCGGCCCAAATCATCCAATAGGCCAGGCAATTTTTCCAGCCAAACATCCTCCGACCAATGGGAGGCCTCGCAGCACCGCTTTGAGGAGCACGGTCAAAATTGACCGGAAGGAGGCGGTTAGCGTCCGGGAAACCGTTCATAGGCATTCGGGGAACTCATTATTGGGACCTGCGAAACAATGGATCTCGCGGTGGGAATAATCTACGTAAGGATTAACGCTTTTTGATTTTTTTACATTTATCCCTGCCCCCACCCGCTAAGTTCCAATCGACATGGGTACAAAATGGACTATCGGAGGTTACTCATGATGAAATGGGAAAAAAGAGAGAATTAAGTTGATGTGAGTTGGCTTCCCACTCTCTGAAACCGGGTTATAATTCTGGTGGTAGAGGAGATTTTGACAGAGAGATGCCAATAGCTGCTTGGGATTTGTGTGGTGGGTACTTCAAGTGGAGGCATGCGTCGCCGACACAGAAAACTTGCCCACGCCGCGGTTCCGACGCCCAGTCTGCTAAAAGTGAATGTACCGGAATATACCCAATACTGGGATACCTATCCGATACTTAATATTAGATTTACATTTCTTAGTATTTGGATCTTCATTTTTTATCCTTAAAGACCAATTTGAAGCGTGAATGCCGGCGCGCGCCGCAAACGCAAACGTTACGCCCGGACACCGCCGCCAACGAATATTTTCTGTCAGCAGGCACGTTTACTTCAAGTGTAGCACTCCGTCCGTCAGATAGAACGTGAGTCCATCGTCTCGCTGGGCCATTCATTAATTTCAGGCTCAAGCAGTGTTCAAGTTTCTTTCCACGCCAAATTCTTCACCTATCTCATAGTGCGCAAATGGTCTTAACTGTAGATTGCGTCCGGCAAACGCCACACCATCAGACCAGAGTAGGGACATTAATTTACAATTTTCGGCTGCGTCCGTGTGCCACCACAAGGTTGCCAGCTATCTTTCTGGCGTTCTTAGGATAAGGATGACAAGAAGCTCATGGTCATCTCTTACATGGGAAAATTTGGCACCAAAAACCGGGAATTTTCTTCGGCCAAACAGGGAACATTCTCAAATTTGCGCGGAATAATTCTTTTCCATGCGCTGCGGATTGGATACCCTGTGAATCTTACCTGTTGAAGTTTTCTGGTCTTCTTTTCACGATCGCAATGACCTCTCATATTACTCTGGGAAAAACTCTTCTTCTTTCGCTAATATATTAGCATCGTCAGATAAAATTGACTGTCCAAATTCACTGAGTATAGTATAGTATTTGGCGCAGGCAACCAACAGCTAAGGCCATTTGCGCCAAGGGGTGGGTAAGGAATGGTGGAGAAAAAACCGTCGTCGGCATTACCGTGCTCTTAGCGAAAGCCGCCAAGAGGACCAGGGCTTAACGTTCCATCCGACGGACGGAGTGTTGCGCTTGAAGTGTTCTCTGCACAACATTCAAGCAGGGATCGGGTAGTCTCAGATAATTCTCTGCCACCGCCAAGATTTGAACCCGAGCCCGCCAGGCGGGAAGCCAACACTTTAGCCACCACACCAACCCGATCCCCTTGCGAATTCACTCAGTTGCTGTCCTCAGCTGTCAAAAAATGTTGTGGATTATTCAACGATAAACGCGGACGCAGCCCATGTTGACGTCATCCATTCATCGCCGCGGAAACTTTCGAAAGAACACTAGAGTTTACAGTTTTTTATGCCTACCGTCACGAAACCAGCGCGGTGAGATTCGAAGAAAACTAATTTTTATTTCCTTCGGAGGAGAAATTAAGCATAAGCGGGGACTGATGAACTCAATAAAATTCCCACCTGGCCGAGACGTCCAGGCGACGGTAGGCAGTTGAAAACACCGAAGCCACAGAGCTGCTGACAAGAGCAGACGAGGACATGGAGTGTGGGGCGGACGGGGGGGGGGGGGGCGGAAGTGACCGGGGGCAGAGAGGCGGAAAGGGGGGGGCGAGTGGAGGCAGCGTTGCATGGACGTGATTGATAGATGTAGGGGACTTAGCGGGGCTGCTATGAAGAAGTGGGCATGGGCGAGGATAAAAATAGACGCGGGTTAATTAACGGTTGGAAATGCGGAACGGAGGAGAAAACAAACAGATTTATGCGATGGAATCGGAATGGATATGCGACATTTGCTCAAGGCATCGATTATGAGCGTAGTCACTGACGAGCGAGTCATATTAAAGGCTCATAAAAAAGGTGATGAGTTTCTAGTTTTTCATTCGCAGTCAGCCAGATTCTGAGCAATGGAATTCTTTTCGTCCTTCCGGAAAGGGGGCCTTACACAACGGAATTTACACGTCATCGCGTGCTCAGTGTTGCTCAGTAAAGGAATAAAGATTAGATGCTGAAAATGAAGGTGCCGTTTTATTTTACCTACCCAACGGAAGCTTAATATAGATACAATGGAACAACGAATCGTGGTTCTGAGATATCATACAATATTTTACTTATTTATTTAATGGAGTCCAAAAACAGCACGAGGCCTTTATAGAGGACTCGATATAACAAAGAAAACAATTAAATAATATTAAGCAAAACGTAAACAGCAATCAACAGATTAATATTCAACAATATTATCAAATAAATAACACAAAATGGTAAACATTCTTATTTATTTGATAATACTTTTTAATATTACTTTGTTCATTGTTGTTTACGTTTTGCTAAATATAAGTTTATTGTTTTCTTTGTTATTATTTGTCCTCTGTAGTTGGCCTCACGCTTTTTTGATTGCTACAAGTGAATAAATAAATGAAATATTGTAGTGTCTCAGAGCTATGATTAAGACAATGAAGTTGTGAAGGCGCGACAGATGTCATACCTCGTTTTATGGAGAAAAGGAGAATCGGAACTTAGCGATCTGTCTAAGGTTGAAAACTTAGGTACTCTAAGGCTTAAGGGAAAACATTCATGCAGTACTGGCCCATGCCTCAATTGAAGAGCATTTTTCATCTTCGTCGAAATGGAAGCCAGTGTCGGTGTTCTTAAATTGAGTTATAGACCAGAGCTAATCCTTATTTTTTCTTTAACCTACCTTATATAGATCCACAAACTGAAACCAGAATTTACTATTTTTGTCATGGGAAAATGCAAAAAAATAGCAGATACATCTATCTTTTTTTATACGGCCGTTTTTATCAGATTCCGAGTATAGTGGTGGCCATAAGCATGTATTTTCAATTTCTTGGCCAAGCCACCATTGTTTTCAGCATTTAAAAAAAAGCGTTTAAGCATGTTCGTTGGACAAGAGGTTTATGTTGAGGCATTTTATGCTAAATCAATAGAAAAACGTTACGTATTACTTTAATTTCCTTGTATTTATTCGTTTTGGGCCTGTTTTAATCAGATCAGAAGGAGCGTAATGCATTGTCAGCACTATCTCAAAACCTGCGCAGCACATTGAAAATTACTCTATTTTATATGATAATCGTGGATTCAATGAGTGGGTGGGCACCATTTTTGTCAAAAAGGTGTGGTAAACAGTTAACCTAAATAAATCGGATCATTATTTTCCCCGCTGAGCAAAGAACTAGAGGGTGCTCTCCAAATCAAAGAATAATTGGAAAATAAGTATCCACATACTGATAAGGGACTATAAGTTATTTCACGGGGTAATAGTTGAAAATTATTCGTGATATGGCTTACGTTTGGCTAATGCAAAACACTATTTTCACGCGGGGGGCACTACTCGCCAGCAAGGTAGAAAATGAGGAAAACTGTAGTCAGACCTATTATGGCAACGGGGAGGCGCTTTGGGACTTACAACACCTGGATTGCGATTCCTCTTTAGACGTGGTTCTTGGAACATCTCCATCCGCGTTTCCCAGTGAATTTCCGGAAAAAGCCTCCACGTGCCAAGACGACTTAACAGGGAGCTGCGGACGGGCATACATCCTATGAGGATCCATTGAACGAGCTTATCAAAATTTACATTGATCAATAGGTAATTTTTTAGGCAATGAGTAAGCACACAATATTTTGCGCAAACAATTTAGGTGAAGTGATAAACCACTGAAATTATCTGCTCTTAAGGCCTTAATTCAGTCATTTCCCTGCCAATAATAAGCGAAGACCTTGAGAGGAAATATTGGTAAAGCTCACGGGAAATTTTCCGCAAATATTTTAATTTTCCCTCCACGACCGGTTTCAATAAATATTTATCTTCTTCTGGTTGCATTATTATGAAATATATGGTAACCGGTCGTGGAAAGATAATTTAAGTATTTGTGGGAAGTAGCCAATATTTTTAATTTACTATTACGTTACAGTTCCACCAGATAAAGCATGAAACAGCTCTATATATTTGAGAAATATTTTAAGTGGAGACAATAGGAACCAAAAAAATAAATATATACTGCCACGTTCAGTGAACGAAAGTAGGGAAGAGGAGACAGAGGATAGGTTGTATAGAGAGTGGGAAAGACGGATCGAATGAACGAAAGTATGGAAATGAAGAAAGAAAGAGAGGAACAGCAATCACTCCGCATCAGAAACAAGAGAGAGGAGGCCTTCAGAAAAACCTGCAAGAGGTTCTCTTGGGGTCGTAAGGGGAAGGTGGTTGCTCCTCCGCGGATGGGAGTGCGGGCCCAGAGAGTTCATGGGAGGGAAGGGGTAGGAGGTGGGGGACAGAGGAGGGTAGGGAGAGAGAGAGGAAAAAAAGAGGGTGGGCCTCCGCGATACCGTCGAGAAATGGGGTTCAAAACTTTGGATTCCGACGCCGCGAGCGAATGGGGCGAATGATTAGGAGATACAATCTTGGATGTGGGACCAAACCTCTCTTTCTCTCTCTCTCCTCCCGCCGTGCCCTCCCCTTCTCCTCCTCTTGAGTAGGGGAGAGACGTAGGAGAGGAAAGAGTGAGGGAAGGGAGAAGGAGAGATACCTACTCGGCGGTATCGGAAATAGACGAGGAGTAGGCAGTGCTGAACTCAATGGTCAGCGAAGAAAGTGGTGGAATTTTGACGTTTCATGAAAATTCAATCAAGTGTTAATTTCCAAAGACTCAATTACGACTTTATTAATCAATAGACCTTTATTTTTCGAATTTTAATGAACATCAATCAATTATTCATTTCTAAAGACTCGACTACGACTTTACTAATCTATGGAATTCGATGTGAAGCCTAAATTTCGATATAAAGTTTTGACTGACAAATTGTGACAGAGAGAGATCATAGAAACTAACAGAGTTATAGTATAATATGTGGAATCGATCAAGTCTCTTTTTTCACTTTATCTGTTAAGGAGTGGGGCCAAATGTACTCCAGTCTCTTCGTATCGGCAAAAAGCCAGCGGTAATTCTAAACGTTGTGGTTAGCGAGGATACTTGGCGAAATTTCAACGTTTTATTTTGACATTATACGAAAAACAGGAGAGGAATTCCAAATATTTCAATACAACTTTGCCAATCTGTGAAACTCGATGTGAGGTCTAATATTGAATCCAAAAATATCGATCAACTCCTTATGTGAAATAGAAATCTTTAAAAGCAGTCGAGCACTGGTAAAGTCAGTGCAATTGACCGAGTTTATTTTCATTATTACTGGAATGAAGCGGCAATGGCTATGAACGTACCAAGTTTACGCTATTATATTCATTTAGTTCCTTTGAAAGGGATGTCTACGGCTACAATCTGTTAGCCATAAGAAGATAGAATAACTGTGAGCGAGCGAGAGTCACTAATTTATTCTCTACCTTGACTTGGCTTGTTAAGCACCGAAATAAGCTCCCACTAAGGTACGAGTACCCAGATGGTATTCCAGTCGCCATATATTTACTCGAGGACTCAAATGGATAAGCAAGTAACCTCACAAATAATCAAGTGCATATTTAATCGTTTCATTACTCCTTAGTCTCAGAAACACATGGTAAGCACCAGTATTCACTTAGCTGCACGTCTTGCATTCGCCGATTTGATGGAGAGCTCACGAAGACATCCAAGTATACACCACAGGACACCACTCGGTATTCATCTATTCGTCTATGTTCTGAGGAACCTGTACAAGTACATAGGAACTCAATTCATAGGCACTCGAATGCATGTTATTGCAATCTATGGTTACAGGTGTTACCAAGGTAGGCATATCTTTAGCAATCAATAGAAAATTCGTACCTTTCCCAGGGGATTTAAAAATTATGTGATAAGTTCAGTAGTCGCTCAGTTTAAAAAATACCCTGAGGAAGATACAAAGATAAAATTGGTTGTAGTAAGACCTACACATGAGTACATTTGGTAGAATCATAGTATAGATTTATGCATTGATGGGAGGAGGCAGTATTATCCAAGGGGGAGGAGCTTGAAAGGTTTGGGAGAGAATACGAAGGCAGACGAGGAGAGGAGTAGCTTAAGCAGAGGAGAGGGAGGGTGGAGCGAAATGAGTGTACGTGAGCTTAAAAATAAACAGATAGATATCGGAATGGGTTATAAACCCTCACGGGTTCACGAAGGAACAAAGAAAGGCATTATGTACACACAATCTAATTCCTCCATCCGTTGATTGATGGGGGATTGTTCTTTGGCAGCACTGGTCCCTTTTGGGATGCGTCGAAAAGGTGGAAAAAATTTTTTTTCGGAATGTTTAAGTTGGGTTTTCCTCGAGTATGGGAAAGGGAAAAAAAGACGAGGGAGACGTGAGCGGTCAATAAAATGCCAAAGAGATGATTCGATATGTCGACGGGGATAATGGCTGCCCCCTCCTCCCCGCGCAAACCCCTTCCCTCTTTTACCCCTACCTCACCCCCCAGCACTGCCCTTTCCATCCATCCCCCCACGTCCCCCCGCCAACTCGTGAGTCGCAGTGCAATTACAACCATCCGAAGGTTATTAGCCCCGGTTATTCATTATCATTACCCTTGGTGTCGATCGCTTAGCTAGTGTTATCTCTGTAAGGCTTGACGGCTGTTGAGAGGCGTAAGTCGGTGACGAAAACTAAGGTGGAAGACGTTTAAATGTGAGTGGTAATCCGAGAGTGAATTTAGGTGTAATGAAGGGAAGTTGCTTATAATTTTTAGAACATTATGTTGTACAATGCGCATGTAACAACGAAAAGAGTAAAAATGTAATTTTTACTGAACCAACCACATATTAAGATATATTATTAGGCATTAAAATTGATGCTGACATTCCATGCGTAAAATGGGATACATGTAATTGTTTCGACCGTCAAATTAAATTTCGAACATATACAATTGGCGCATAGAGAAAATTGCGGACATATGTTTTATTATTTGAAATCGAACACAAGCAACTAAATAGCAAACTCGCTCATCAATTTAAGGATCCAAAGGTAGCGTTCCAGAATAAATGGAGTTTTGCGCCTGATATTGACGTAATCCTAACCAATCGAATTCCGGGAACAGATATTTGTATAATTGTTTCATATCTGTATCACCAATCTATTCAAATTTTATTCAACTCCAATTTTTTTCTCCAGCTTATTTGAATGTAAAATAACTCTCGTATCAGATTCAAAAAAAGGCCCTAGATCACAGATTCAGATCAGAAAAAGGTATACATCACACAAAAATCTCTTGAGTGTTGATGATTCAACATTTTACATCTCAGCACCTTGTGCTCACTGCTACATTTCGAACGAAGTTTGAACTCATTGATTTCTGATGCCAAGCACAGGTCAAACAGATTACGCCCTACTATAACTTAGCATGGTTTCGTCCATCTTTTGGCGAAGGGCTGAAAAGTAATCACGCCAGAGGATATCCAAGCATTCCTCATTCGAGAGCAGCCAAAGAAGACCCCTCGCATGTCTGTGCCTACTCAACTCACGCCAAATCAAACGCCGACGTTTTGTTTCTTTCGAGCGGTGCACCGCAGCCAAACGGCTAATCAATCAACCCAAGGCTCCCTCACGAAGCAAGCGCAATCTTTTTCTCCCCTCTCCCTCACCAATGCCACACCCCTCCTCCCGCTCCTTTCCCACCAGTGGTGGTGCTGTTCCCGCAAAGCAGCTAGGCCGCAGACGGGGCCGCGGCCCATCCGACGAATCACACAAAAGGAACGACCATTCCCTCCCATTCCCCGAAAAACCGCAATCGACGTTATTATCAAGTCAATAAACCCATTAGGCACCGAGTCTGCCTACATTACCTCATAGGCCTCCTCCCTGCCTCTTCAATTCCGCCAAAACGTTCCACGACAAAAAATACTCTTCTCTCTTTATATAACGTGCTTATTAACTTTTGTTTAAGCTTAAGATATATTTTTCCGTATCGATCACGGAGCGAGATTGTTCCGCGGGGAAGCCACGGACCGATCAAGGACGAGGCGTCGTCTGAGATACGGCGAAGGGATTGGTACGGCCGAAAGGGGGGAGAAGCAGAGGGGGATGAGAGAGTGGGGTGGGTGGTACAAGAAGGTGGATCTCCATTTGTCGAAGGAGAGGGAGACGGAGTGGTGGAAAACGTCGGTACAAGAGGTTCGGAGTGGGAGCGGCGGAGTGCGCTTCGGGGGAAGTGAGTTTTCGGCGGCTGCAGGATCGAGACGAAGAGAGAGAGGGAGAGAGGGCTTCGAGAGGAGGAGAAACATCAAATGCCGTGAAGGCGGTTTTGGGGAGCACCTCCAAGCAGAAGGAATCAGTCTGTCGATAGTCATAACTAATGGCTGCATTGGTTGTTCTGTTTTTGGCCCAAAAATAATAACTTTTTCGTCATGAAGGTAACGTATTTTACGCCAAATTTTTTCCAAAGTCATGGTGGCGATCCACAGATATCTCCTTTCAAAACGCAAGAGCTGAAGCAAAATGAGGGAAAATAATGATACTTTTCGGCAATGTACCGAGCGTATTAAAATTATGCTTTTTTTTACGGAGGTTGCGTAGTCAGTACTGAATTCTTCAAAACGCTCATATACATAGATGTGTTTCTAAGTGAAAAGTCGAGAGTACTACCTTCAAACTGCAAAGGCTGGGGAAATCGTAGGAGAATGAGGGATTTGACCATATTTTTTCAGAGGGAGTTTAATCTTTTAGAGTTCAAAGGAATATCTTCCAGGCGTAGTTACTAGAAAGGAAGCCCGGTAGTGCGGCACCAAAATGTTAGGAGACCATCGCGAATTTCACTCGTGAGACGCGTTTCTTCCTGTCTCTCGTATGCACGAAAACGTCGGTCGGTACGTGGGGCTTGAGACCATGGGATTGGGTGGAGGGGGAAAGCGACCAAAATCGGTGTTCCCTCCGGTGTTTTTTCGGCCGGACCCGGGGATCGTCTCGGAAAGATTTTGAGAGGAGGCGAAAGATCAAATGCTGTGAAGGCGTTCTCGAGGAAGGGGGGAGCCTTAAAGGAAAAAAAGGGGTGGAGGAGGCATCAGTCTGTCGATAACTGATGGACAGGGTTGCGAGGCTTCGCGGAGAGAGATCTTCGGAGGGAGGAAAGGGAAGTCGAGGGGGAGATAGATATACCTCGGAGGAGTCTTTTGAAAATTTTGGGGGCGGGCGAGCGCGGCGGTGAATCGGCCCGGGCGCGCACCTCCCGTGTCCGCGGGGGGATGCTGGGAGGGCGTGGTCCCGTGAACGTTCCCGAGGGATGGGAGAGGAAGAAGACCGAATGGAATGATAGGCGGGGGTTGGAGAGGAGGGAAGAGAGTGCTCGCACGGTGGTGGAGCCCGTCGTGAGGAGGAGGCTTCTTAAGGAATGACGGCAAAAGGGTTGATTTTATTTTTTCGGAAGGGGTGATCTCCAGTAAATATTAATCTCTCGCTAATTGCGGGAGTGGCGGATCGTTAGTACTCAACCTCTCGAGAGCCCAAGATATGATCTCTAATTGTGATCGGTCATCTGCCTACTTTGACGGGGTCAACGAGGGTTGGTATAAGCCAGTCACCAATGAATATTAGTGTTAATAAACTACATAAAAAGGTCATTTAAATCGACCAAAACGTAGACCCTATATGTTAAAAAGTTTTTCCCTCGCATATTCCTTAATTTCACGTGATATTTTTTAAAATATTCATATACTTAGAAAGTTGGAGTCAAAATTAGCCTTTTTATAGAATATTACGTCGACTGACGTAGTTCTTGCTGCATATGGCTTCATAAATAAGTAGAAAGCACCGACAAAAATTAGTAAAAATGCAATGTAAGTGATCAGATAAAAAGAAAAATATTGAGCGGTTACTCTATTTATATCCTTGTGGGCAGAGGCTCCGAAGTATTATCTTAATAACATCTATCTTATATCTTACAATTAGTATCCGAAGCATCTTAATAATGGAAAAGTTCTAAAATCCTTCTAAACATTTTGTGACAAGTTTTTTCGTCAAATTTAAACTGTCACTACTTGTTTTAGGATAGAAATTACTAACAACAGAACCGTCTTTTCCTGTAAAAGAAAAAAATCATTATCAATCCAATGAGAGGAATAAGAAAGAAATAATTATCTCCAGTATTACAGTAAAATGAAAAGTTTACGGACTAAAAAGGAACAAAAATCTATAATTCCACCCAAACTAGTGATTATAGTGAAACACCAAATGATTGCTGATACCTTAACTAGAAAGATATATACTAGATTGATTGCTAAAAATTAATGACTAGAAATGAAAGGGTGATATTTATGATATTCAATCGCTTGACATAGCTCTCCTTACAAAAATATGAAATAAAAGTTTTCAAACTTTCAATGGTAGTTTTAAATAATTTAGCATGAAATATCTTGTCTTGTCCTTCTCTAAAAGCGCAATCCTATTCGCCCTATTAAAGCTTTTATGTAGAAAGATGTATTGAGAAACATTTCAATATACTGTAGCAATGCATAACGTTGTTTGTAGTACGTGCACAGGTGCTAAGTTATGTACACTAAAAATGAAATTCGCCATAAAAAAATCATTTGGCTTAGCCAAAATATGAACTCAAATCTCCCGATTATCGATGATGCTACTAGGCATACCTTAGAAAAGATGGTGTGGTGGTGTAACTAGTTGCATACCTGACCGCCGGTCAAAAAATCCGGATTGGACTCTCGGGCAAGCCAAATTATTGATTTCAAAGCGAATTTCATTTTTGTGTGCAAAAGTTTAACATGCGTTAAACTTAAAAAAATATGAGGCTCTTGTCTTTGTTGGCTTGGCTCTTTGAAATTTCAAACAGCAAATGCCTTTGCAAAAAAAGATATCTATGAAAGATTCTGCATTCCGCACCACCATGGTAAGCCATTACGTTTTATTAGCGAAAAAATATTTAACATGTTTCCTTAGCGGCTATCAAAGATTATCCCGCTACTTGCAGAAGGGCGAAAGTGATCAAGGAAAAACTGCGGTCATTTGATCTTCTCCTCGATGCACACGCTTATCTGAGATCCTCTCAACTTCGCTTCATGACAAGCGAGTACCTACTGATACCGCGTCTTAACTGAATATACGAAGCCAATTTTTACGATCGCAGTATGCCTCGCACGAAGACGTGCAAAATGAATAAAGATAACTACAGAAAAAAATACAAATTTAATTATCGATACTTGCGACAGAGAAAAACAGAGACCAAGGAAGACATCCGATGGGAAATAATTATTTAAGAGAGCTACCCTTCATTCTGCAGCAAACGAGTGGTGGCACTAACCTCTTTGCTGGAGGAAGAGCCACCATTTATGGTGAAACATCACTTAAGACCTTAATTGAGATTAATGAACCTCGGTGAATTTTTTGCGCGCAGAGCGTTTTCCAGAAGGCCTCTTTATGGCAGGGAAGTAAAACCTATCTCGCATTAAACATATAACCATTTAAGCCTTGACATTTGTCATCATCGTAGATACCGCATGTGCCGAGTAGCATGAAGAAATTTATCTAAATAACTATCATCTATCATCGCCGTATTGATTTCTTTGGCTTTACGATTTCGAGTTAGCTCAGTTACACAACTTAGTAGTCAACGGTCATTTATGTTTCCCCTTATTGTGCCACAACTCATAATATTAACACTGGATACTTTTATTTGTATTGCTTTACCTTGATTGTAAAATTAAATTGTGAAAGTATATAAAGGACTTTATTAGGTAACACATTAATTCGGTATCCAGAAGGTGTAGCAGACGCTAGAAATGTTCATCATTGAATAGAAAGCAGGGAACGTACGCTTTAGTAATGTATAACCGTCTTGAACCGTCTATTTTATAGGGAAAAAGGTTGTTACAATTGAAGATCGGTAACTGTGACGTTTTGTTCTCAATGCAGTTATGATCTTAAATGAGGAATTTGAATTTTTAAGATATTAAAAAAGATATTAAACAATTCTTATTCAAATGAAAAAAATTGACAAGTAGTTCTGCTGACAGATAATCACGTATGATAATCAATCGGCTACGAAATTGGAATTCTATTTAATTATGTTTGAATATTCACGAGACCTCGGAGATGAAACAAAGCCCCAGCAATGGATTTATTTAATGATTTCAGGATTAGATTCCTTGTGGCAAATATCTTTCCATAGCTCTATTAACATCTTTTTTTTAAATCAGTTCTGATCAGGTATGCGATGCTACGCAACTTTTAGTTGCGTTTTTTTAGTTTTAACACAATTTAAGTTGCGTAGCATCACATACCTGATTTAACTTAAAATAATTGTGTAACTCAAGATACTAGAAACTAGTAACAATCTCTTCTATGTCTAGTCACTACCTCTGGCATGTCCATTCGTTGTACAATGTACCTTCGTCCATGACTAGGGAAAAATGCATCTTAAGAAAAAATGTCCAAAAAATAAGGTTAGATCATCTTGGTTGTTATTTTGGCTGAATAAGGCTATGATTTAGTTCACAAACGTGAGTATTCTCATTTCTCTTTAGTTGGATTGTCCAATTAGAAATACGCTCATCCTCTCAATGTGTCGCAGAAACAAAAACTTAAGTCGAGAGTTGCTTATTAACTGCACTATGTGGAGGCAAGGGTTGAAGGGATTTCCGAAGCTGCTTAAGAGAAGAATGTTTCTTTTTTTTATGTGTCGCCATATTTCTAGCATATGTAGAGGTGAATCGGGTGGGAAAAAGAATATCTTCTCCAATTTTTTCTTCCAACTTCATTTAAAAGGTCAACTTTGTTATTCAAAACAAAATTAATTCGTGGAAATGTCCAGGATATTTGCGTACAACTTCATTTCCAGGCCTTTATCCTTTGTATTTCATTGGCTTCGATATTTATACCCTCCGTTGCTGCGTAGAGGCCCTACATATATGCGATGCCGCCGACCTCAATCACGGCAATGTTGCGTCGACATCTCCACGATATATATGCGCATCACTCCGTGGTTCTTAAAATCGGCAATCAAGCATTCCTAGCGGAACGGGATGCTGTTTCCGATCCACGGAGTTCCTCATGCGTTCGTCGGGACGACCGAGAAGAAACATTGTGACGCTGAACTGAATGGACACATGGGAAAAAATTCACCATCCGCCCGAAGACCATGCCCACCCCTTGCCAATCCCTCTCGGTACTCGTTAAGTGGCAAGTCATGTCGAACAAGGGCCTCCTTCTTACTCCCCGGCTCAAAAAGGAAAGTCAAAGGGCGGATCGCGCTACCTTTGGCTCATCGTGTAGCTGGTTCTGATCTCAACGGTAACAAGTGTTTTGCAGATAATAGACAGGATGGAAGGCGCAACTCTGATCGAGCCCCTCGCCGGGAGAAGTCTTAACTCACGCAACCAAAGGGAATACCTCTGCAACTATTCTCAGTTTCCGATTTGCACCGATAGAATCATTGAAAATCATCATAGGCGGCTTAAACCTAAGTTGTGATGCTTAATCGCACGACGTTTTAGTCAGTTATTTTAGATATGATATGATTAGAGCCTGTAATCCCTTTGGCTTCATTGATGGACGTTTTGAAAATTAAACGCCAGTGTCAGCGTGCCTTTGGGTGCCTCAAATGATTCAGTGATTACTCCTTCATTTTAATACATTAGGATGGCGTTTCTACTAAGCTATCTCCCTTAGCGTGCGAGAAGATGTACTGGTTTTAGTCAGTTATTTCAGATATGATATGATTAGAGCCTGTAATCCCTTTGGCACCATTGATGGACATTTTGAAAATTAAACGCCAGTATCAACCTTTGGGTGCCTCAAATGATTCAGCGATTACTCCTTCATTTTAATACATTAGGATGGCGTTTGTACTAAGCATCTCCCTTAGCATGCGAGAAGATGTACTGGTGACATTTCGTTATTTTCATAGCAGATCGAAAGCACGTCTTCATTGTCTTTACGTGGACATCCTCCAGACTATACTGACCCATCGCATCGCTATCAGCAACTACTTCTAGCGTTGTAACTTATGACGCAATAAATCTCGTATTTCATTACTAACTTCAACATTGAGACACACAACTCGGATTGAAACTTCATAATTTTATCATTTTTCATCAAACTCATACATCAGCTTCACTGTGTAAGAAACAGTCGCGTAGGATACACTCGAGAATTAATCATTAAGCAATGAGAAACGTAACTAATAGATAACTAACTAGAAATGAAGCCACATTATACACATAAAGCAAGTTACTTATTTTTTGCAATTAGAAAGTTGAGATTAGATTTGAAATACAAGAGGATGAACTGCACAACTTCAGAAAATCTTTAATCCATAATGTAGAGAGGTAAAGAGAACGGGTTACTAGGTGAAATTTATAGTAATTGGTTGACATGCAACAACTGAGGTAGTAATCCCTACTTTACCTAACTACGAATTTCATTAAAATAGAACCACCAAAAGAGCATGTTACTTTTTTGATAGTTTGTAACCTCGTTGAGGAAAAGGTTGATATTGTATATACGCATGGAAGGTTGTAGTTCTTGACGGCTTAATTAGAATAGCAGAGCCTTTAAGGTACAACAGAATGCACACCATAACCACCTATGGAAAGGCATTTTATGAGTACCTACCGAATTGAACCTCTGTGGACGATGGATTATCTGAGAATAAACTATCAGCTACGACGTGTTGTAGTAGACTCCTTGACATACTTTGGTCCGTCCTACCATCCGAAAGTTTTTCAATAGGTATGGGTACAGGCGTTTCCATCACCGGAGTTACTCAACTTCCTACGGCATACACGACGCTTTTCTGACAATAATACGTCCTCCGTAGCGTTGCACATAGATCGCACACAAACTTTAAGCCGTAGGCAGAAATTACTGCTTTATCTCCTTTCATGGTAGATAAATGTTTTCGATATTTTATCACAAATATCGTAAATAGATGCAGCTTAACATAGGGTGATGACAGGTCAGATGACATGCTCCTTCCTATTTGTAGGTATTGAATAAGAAGGAGTAACGGTTAAAAGTAAATACAAAAATAATTAATTTGAATCTGTGATGCATACATGCATTTTCATCGTAACAAACAATAGTTACTGATTCCTCCAATTTATAACCACATTTCTCGCGGATTCTAGACGCTATCGACACATAATACGCATTTTAAAACGCAAGCTATTTTAATCTCCTTCTTAAATAAGTGATTCCCAACGCCTTTGGTCACGATTTCCTAGATACTATATTTATTTTCAGATGCTACATTTAAATTAAGTTGGCACTGCCCAAAATCATTCTTGAAAATAGAAACGTTATTCAAGTGTGCTCATATAATAATAAATGCAAAGTTTATATGTATTTAACTAAAAATATTTTCCTTTCGCCAAAAAATTATAACAATTCTGTCTTTTCTGAGATCCTGGTAACTTTAATTATGCATTTATTAATTTATCTTAGCTTTTACCCTGAGAGCTAAGACCTATATGCAAAAGAAGAGTACTCTGAATTTCATCCATAAGATCCATCAAGGAGGTATAAGAAGGTTATACTAGGTAATATTGTCACCAACACCAGAATTCAAGCAATCGCACCTAATCTTCGGAAACAAATATCCATAAGGCTTCTCTTTAAAATCTTAAGTAATCACACCGCGAATAAGAAGCATTGCAAAACCTAGCTACAGAAATTTGGAAGTATACCAATATGCTGTTCAGACAGTTCGCGGGTCCAATTTTAAAAATCTCCATCCGCTGACATCAAAAGAGATTGAATTTCTCTACTATGAGCACAACGAGTCACATCAACTTGGATTAAAATGTTGCAAAACCGTGAAACATTTCGCAGGTGTTCTTGACACCAAATGAGAAAACAGGAACAAACCCTTTGAGAACATTGATCTGAAAGACTGGCAATCGCTCAGCACGCCTAACCAGTCGACATATACGAACGAATATCCCCGGGAAGAAAGTTGCCCTCTTATTTGACCAACAGATGGTTCTACTGTAGTGACAAACAGAAACATGCCTGGACACAGACATATTAATCTTGGCCGTGATACCCACAACCGGCTTGTGTGTGTTGGTTCAGGACTCTGCCTCTTACGGTTGGTCATTTTTCTTGGAAATCGGAGCGAAGATTACGATGCCCGGGACGCCCAACGCCCCCCTCTGGCACGCCTACGCTCACAGGCGTATCACTCCGGGTCAACCGAGTGCAGAACAAATGCCGGGCGAGACAAAAATTAAAAGCAGGCCAATCGAAAAACGCTCTTGCTTTTTCGCCCGGCGAAGCAGACGCATCTTGTCCGAGACTTCTCTCCCCCTCGCACGCGTATATAAGGCACGGCAATGCTCTTCCTCCCCCCCCCCCCCTACACCTCATGCAGGCTAATGTCACTCTTGCCTTTTTATAGCTACCGTTGCAGTATAACTTCTTATTACATAGACTACGCCCTGGAAATTCCTGCGGAGACCTCGCCCCCTCGCATCCGTGAACGGATACTAAAGGGCTTAGGCGAAAGAACTCGTTCCTGGCCTCCCCGCCATCCGTCACCCCTTCCACTCCCTCCCCTACCCGCCCCACTCCCGTTACCCCTTCCCCCCAACCCTCTCCTCCCCCGAAGGCTCCCTTCCCGAACCTTAAACGTCCTTTATTTTTTGATACCGGGCGCCGTAAAGTATGATTTAAAGTTATTGCCCGATGCGCGTTGGCCAACAGCGAACTCCTTATTACTTAAATTATCATTTCCTCCGCGCATTCGAGCCACGAATTTGATCTTTTTCCCCCGGTGATGCGCCTTGCAAATGGTGAATTGCGTTTAAAGAGACTGAAATTTTTCAAAATTATTTTTCTTAGTGAACGTGACGGTTTACGACGGCCATCCCAGGTAATAAGCGTTTAGAATAGCGTTAAGCGCGATAAAAAGTAGTCCTGAAGTTTTCAGGTGCCATATCCTGATGCACACATAGTAAAAGGTGGAAGGTTGGAAAGTATGATTGGATACACCCCGGATAAAGACTGCAGGGCTGACATGATGGCAGCCGAAAAACATCACCAAGAAGCGTCAAAGAGGGTCATTGAAACAACACTAACTTCCTCTTGTCAGTGAAATTTAATGAGTCATAAAATCTAAATGTCAGAAAGGTCATTTGAAATTTAATTTGTAGAGGGACACAATGAAAAACGTACTAGCCATAATATACTGCAGTAAAATGCTTGGTAAAAGTATCTAGACGAAAATGAGTGTAGATGTAAACAAGATTCAAAAATCAACCAGTAATTCCAAGAAATTTTTTTTCACCAACTTTTTCATTTGATAGATGGAACTTTAAAATGCCTTGGCTATTTAGGTTTTCAATACCTTTCCCAATTGGTGTTTGAAGCATTGCAATGCCGAAATATATAAAATCATTACGACGCAATTTTTTTAGTAATATAATAATAGCAAAGCTAAATTGTCAAATTTAAACTCCAGAAGTAAAACGTTTGCTTCCTAAAAGCAATTAAGCATCAATTCTTTTAAGTCAATTTTTATCATCTGCATCGGTTTCCACTGAATGCCCCCGAGATATTTGTAACGAATTGAATGCCCCCGAGATATTGTAATTTTCTCGAATGACAAAAAGAGACAAGGATTCCGAGGGCCGAAGATTTTGTTAATTTTGCTCAGGACTTGATTTGATAATAATGTGAACCAAGGATCCAAATTAACTCGTAAAATTTCCATGTTGACTCAAGCTTTTGTGAAATATTTAAATCAACACGTATGAAAATAAAAAAATGTGTTGAAACCAAAGAACGAGTGTTAAATATCTTTCGCCAAAAAAATATAAATATAATGCCCCCCCGTCGCTTATATATTTCCACGAAAACGCTAACTTCCGCGACCATAAGCTCACCTGTGGACTTGATCCGGGCCAGAGAGAAAAGAAGTTTTCGTCTACCCCTCCCCCACCTCTCCTTCCTACCCGTTATACTTCCTCCTCTACCATCAATGCATTCCTCCCACCATCGAAACTTCCCCGCTGGAAGAAAAAAAAATAAAACTTCCCGAAACAAAATGATAAGAAAAAAAACTCCCATCACTCCACTCCCCCTCATACTTCTCGTCACTTCCCACTCGATTCCTTCAAAACCTTTCCCCCCCCCGCCCCCCACCCGCGAATCCACCACCCCTCTCCCTGCTGCCCGGGGGCCAAACACGATGGAGCCACGGTTGGCTGCCATCGCCGCCCCCAGGGGGAAGCAACTGCCGCTCTTCTCGTCTCCTCCCACCCCCTACATCCCCTCTCCCCCACTCCACCCAGACGTAAGCGTCCCCCGTGTTCCCCTCCCTCCCCCTTTCCTAATCCGCACCTGCCCTCTCGCCAGAGAAGAGTCGCGGGGCGGAGTTTTATTTCGGGTGACGCCTCACACACGATCCCTCCTCCCTTTTCTCCAAACCCTTCTCCTCATTCCCCTGCAACCATCATCATCCACCCCTCCCTTTTCACGCACCACCACGCGAGACATGCTCACTGTCCAGACTTTCTGACCATGCACCCTTTGGTTGTAAGTAATCTTTGAATGAATGACAATGAACGAGGCGGGTTTCGATACTCCGGAAGAAAACTTGACTAAGGCGGTCAGGCATCTATACCTACACTGTTTTTTTCTAATTAAATGGGAATTTGCAAAATTTATTTCATATTATTTATAATAATAATAATAATGGCAGTAATTATCACAGGTTCCTCCAATTACAATCCCTTTAATATTATTGGGCAACACATTTAAAAACACCCATGCCTAGGTAGGACTCAAATCCGCGACAATCGGTTTAACGGTCGTGGACTTAACCCCGCAGCCCCCGATGCTGGCTGTTTCTAGAGATCGAATGGTACAAAGCGTATTCTGTGTACAGGCGACGCCTCATATTAGGTAAAACTTAGATTTATGATCAGGCTTCGAATGGTAGACTCGGGTCGTTGTTTTCCATTGAGGGAAAATTAGTGAAATTTATTTTGTTTTACTTCTAAAGATAAAATTTCGCGAGGAGCAGTTTGATTTCAGACGACGCGTCACACGATTCCTATCTCTTACCTACTCCACTGTGTTCCATCCTATTTACCCCTAATTTCTTTTCTCATCTCCTGTTGCTCTTTCACAGGCCACCAAATGAGACATCCACTTTGTCCAAACCCTTTGATCGCACATCCTTACTGTGGGTAAAATATTTTTTTTTAATTTACGAAAACACATTTAAATGAATAAAATGTCGTGGGTTTCGATATTCGTGAGGCAAACCTTATTATCGCCCTTTAGTGTCTAAACCCTTGTTTTTTCTGTTCAAAGAAAATTTTTTAACGTATTTCATTTCATTTATAAAGATTTTACCTATGTTACGTCCTCAATTTGACAGTACGATTTCAGGCCATTGAGGCCCATTACCATCTTTGCTTCTTCTTATCTCAAATCCCTTCTCCCTGAAATCACCATAGTTTTTTCTATGAAAGAAAAAGTCAAAATAAGTTTTTCAATTATTTCGCATTTTGTTTAATTGTACATTTCCTCTTCTGCTATTCATACGCGGGTCGCCATCATCAGAGTTATCCTCTGTTTCAAGACCTTATACTAACACTCTCTATTTTTAACGTATCGTAATACAATGAAAAACTTTTATTAATCCAAATTAAAATGGAAATAAACGAACATGATTTCGATAAGCCTGAGGTAAACCCAATGTTTTAGGTTTTTGTGCACTTTCGACGGCTATCAAAAATAATATCTTCCAGAGACAACAGCTGTGTTACACACAGAATATTATTAATTGGCTCTTGGCCGTGAAACAGTCAAAAAATCCACGAAAGCCATTGATACTAGTTGGATGAGATCACCATATGAAGTAATTATGGCGGCTTTTGCTTACATCAGGTGCCGACATTTTATATCTTTCATTTCTTTCGTGAGGAAACAATAAAATAACGACAAAATATAGCGGTTATATGTTATTTATTGAGCTTAAATGTAAAATCGTATGTTTATGCCACCATTAAGCGTAATAATTTCTCTTAACTTTGTGATGCATGCACATGCACAGCACGTGAAGATCGTATGGGTACTATTTCAGTTTGAATTACTGTTTTTTTTCGTCATAAAATTACTTGTTTATATCTATGATCGATTACCAATTATGAATGAAAGAAATAGATACTGCATGGCTTTTAGGCCGAATTTTTCTTCATTGTATTGCAATAAGTGGAAGCAATGTCATGGACCGTACTTTGATCCGCTGAATATTTTACAAATTATCCGCAGCAGAGTATTTTTAATGCTTCACTCTTCATAGAAATGAGCGAGCAAGGTTCCTGATGTAATTCTCCGCTCCCTCAAAATTCTCACTTCAGTCCTACCAACACCTTCTCACAGTGACATATTGTCAGGTGAAATATGCACATGGTTAGTCAAGCTAGGCACGGCTATTCAGTCACATTATCAGTGAAAATATTAATTCAGCAATGGTTACGACGGTTTCCATATAGTTAACTAATTTCCTCACATTTTCTATATACGTTGAAATTATATTTGTTAATTATTTAACTAATATATTTGTTAATGAATTAACTAAAGGATTAACCAGAGAACAAATTAGAATTTGCATAATGCGCTTGAGTCGGAATTTTATCCGTTTCCCTCTTTTTCGAAGCAAAGTTACTCCTTTCATTCTGCCTCTCTGCCGATCTCAGCCGCCACTTTTTTCCCTCAGATGAACAATGGTGAGCAAAAAAGGCCTTTTAGTCACGTTGACAATAAGAAAGGACGGCGAGTTTGCCAGCCTCACAGGTTTTTGCCGTCCCTTGTTCCTTTCCCTCACTATCGACTCGCTCCGTTTCCCAATTTCTTTTCTCGGATATTTTCCGTCGCAGCGGTTTCGCTCATTTGTTCGGTTGCTTACAGATACTTTTTCTTCCATGCATGCATGCCCATTATTTGCTCAACGCCCAATGGAAAGGGTGAGTTACTTCAAACGGGGAGGTGTTCTGATGCGCACACTGACCATGTGCACAAACACCCATGTTCAAATCAAGACTTCCCAATGGATTCAAAGATGACAATTGTGCAGATGGCTAAGGATACTTTAAAGCCATGAGACTCTTTAATTGAGTAGTTAAGGACTTTGGTGCTGGCGGAGGGTGTACAAATAGTCTGGTAGGAAACGAGGAGATTAAAACTTTGAAACCCATGGTATTTTCATGTGCAGGACGTGGGAAACCAAGGGTTTGTAATGTTTTCTTCATAAAATCCAGTACATTTAGAAGTAAATAAACGTAGTAGCTGCTAAATAGAAGCACCTTCAATACAAGAAGGCCAGATAGCTAAAGAATGAGGTATATTGTTCGGACCCGAGAAAAATGCATGGAATATTTTACCACAGAATCAAATATGACAGCCCGAGCTCTACTCGAGCCAGGGTCCCTGGCAGAAAATGTACATCTCGAGGTATACTGGGGTTTGGTCTCCAAAGTATTAATAGAAATAGAGGAATAGAAAGGGAACTATAAAGTACTGTACGACATAGAAGTGCCCGTAAGGTTGACCACTTCATAAGACACAGGGATTACGCGATAAGTATAATTTATAACAAAATAGGAGTCAAAGTCCTCTGAGAAGACCATTAGAAGCTCAATAGAGATTAAGACAGAGACCCTTGAAGACATAGAAATGGCACAGAGCAAAGATGGACCCAGGGAAGATGAGCATGAAGGAACTTAAGAAACTAGCTTGAAAAAAGGCAGAAATGGAGGGTTCCAGTATGCCTGTATTTGGATTGCATTAATGTAATTAAGTGGAGGCTAATTTAAACAGGTGGACATTTTGCGTCATAGGTGCATTTTTATCAAACTTATATATAAATATTCTATCAAAAAAGTGACAAAATTTTTGCATTAATTCGTTTCTTTCCAATTTTTTGTTTCCGCAGATTGTTCAAAACGAAAATGATACCTACTTCCTGGATATGATTGGTTATCAATATCTAACTAGTAACTCACCTTTTTTAATTTATTTATTCCCATACCACTGAATACAACGCATATTGGCGATTTTATATCTGGGTGCTCAATAAATTTAACAATTACACATGCAAATACAGGCATGCCTTGGTTATGGGCAACCTACCCAAGTGCGATTCGATCCCGCGACTTCTTGCTTAGCAGGCGAGGACTTTAACCCGCCTACCACCGAGGACGGCTATGTCTAATGAACGAAATGTGAACCTTTTCTGATACCGATATAAAATGGAATTCAACAGCATTGGCCTGTGAAAATTTACAGACACCACAGAACAGAATTTTTTTACATTTTAATTTATTAGCAAAGTACACGATTCTCGCATGAAACACTCTGAAAAAGAGGACGGCTATGTCTAATTTCTACTTCCAGTTTCAATTTTTATGCGTAATTTTTAAGTAACAATGTCATTGAAAGTCGTACTTTTAAATAGATTAGATAGATTTTACTTTCAAATAGAGGACACTTGCAAGTTTTTTTTTATTTAATGTGGAAAACTATCACCAAATGTGTACTAAAAGTAAGTCTACCTAAGTAAATACCAATCCTTCATTCACCTCCTAGCTTTAGGAAACGCAGTATGAACCATGAACGAAATGTGAACCTTTTCTGATACCGATATAAAATGGAATTCAACAGCATTGGCCTGTGAAAATTTACAGACACCACAGAACAGAATTTTTTTACATTTTAATTTATTAGCAAAGTACACGATTCTCGCATGAAACACTCTGAAAAAGAGAAGACTAAGCCAAGTCAAAGGCTTAAAAGTCGCCGTAAAAAGAATGACTTTTACAGATTTATGGCACTATAAATTATATCTTCTGGCAGAGTCGTAATTAAGAACGCGTTTATTGTTTCAAGCATTGGTGCCATTTTATGTTGCCTCTTCCACCTATCCACCACGGATGCGAAATAACAATATAAGGATCGCTTTTCCTGGTAACCGACTAGCAACTTGAGAATATTTCACTCAAAAATATTTACGGTTTGGGCAAGATTTTTTCCGCGCGAAATCGTTTCGCTGAGTCATTCATTTGTTCATATTTCATGATAAAATTCGTCCTCGGAGCGCTCACGGACTCACGCTCTTAATTTCTCCTCTCTATCTCTCTCTCAATTCTTTACGTACTTAAGCACCAACCTCGGAGCAAGGGCGTCACCTGCATTGCATTTTCACCATTTCCTCCACCCTTTAAACTCCCAAACCGTGAAAATATTTGCACTATCGTTCCTTAATCTCCTTTCTCGCTGACCTCATGGGAATGACTGCTCTGCCGAGAGAACGCCCTTGAGTGGGTGTGGGATAGTTTTGCGACTGAGATAGGTGCGTAGATAGAAACCTTTGGACTAGGAATTTCGCTAATCTCGGCTCGCATTTTTCCGTGACTACACGTCCGCTTTGGTCTACCGTGTAATGGCAAATGGCCAGCCTTCACCTTTTGGTAGTTTGATACGCTGTCTTGAAAAGGGAAGCCTAAAAGACCAAGAATGCTTAAAATTGAGCAAAGAGCATTTTAAACCGATGTTGGTTTTTGAAAGGAATGAAATCTAAAGGTTCAATGAAGACAAAAAAATGCGAATAATTTAGTTGATTTCTAATTATTTTTCACTAGAATTAGAAGGAGGCTATGTCGTAAATGTATTCGATGACTCGAGATTGAATTTAGCTATATTGATGGAATATACCACTTTTAGCCCTACCTTTATGCTTGACGTTTCATTGCAGTTCAAATGCAGCAATAACGGTATTGTTCCGAATTAAATCTAACGATTCCCTGATACCGTGATTAACTAATATCTACCTGATAAAAGCAGTAAATATGAAGAATTGATATTTGAAGAAATAAAATACCATACCAACTTCCCTCTTAAGAAAAATAATTTCGTTCAACCATGGAAAACTGTTATTGATAATTAAATAGATTTAATCCCAAGCACAAGGAATATCAATGTTACGAAAATTACGAAAGTATGATATATTATTACCATAATATATGGTGAGCTTGGAATTGTGGAATATTGGACCTCGAAACGTAACTTTGCACGTATATGTAGCAAGAGGCTCTATCTACTTTGAGCTTGAGGTGCAATCGAGGAACCTTAAAAGAGTAACAAGAAGTGATGGCGCTTCCCTATCCACTGATCGGGAATAATGAAATAATAATGCATTCCTAGTCGCATCAAAGGCTGCGGGAGAATATTATAGATTCAATTTCAATGCTCCAAACATTTATTTTTGTCGCATACAATTGCCAATCTAAAAAGTACTAAAAGAGCGGAACATATTCCATATTCACGTAACAATGCATAGTTTTCATTGAAAGTGTTGGGTTAAATTTTGCCTTTTAATAATACGCATACCTTCATTGCTAACTAGGCAATTAGGGCGTCGACTTACTGAGTGTCTAAGGGAAAGAAAATGTTATGACATTCTTAATTAATTACGGGGCTGTAAAGATTTTCCCCACATTTTTCTCCGGCATATATGCCCTTTGAACACCTACGAACACTTAATAATTTCCAGCCACCACCATCATGAAACACGGGACAAAAAATCAGCCTGCAATAAACACTTTTCCCGCGCCATTTAAACGAAGAAATTCACCGGAAACCGGTCGAGAGGCGAATCTATTATTTTTACGAGGACGAGCCGAAATTGTTATCACCTCCGTGCTTACAAGGGTACCGAGAAGGAGAGAGGCCGCGTGGACGAGGGAATACATTTCATTACCACAGTTACTTCATACGAGGTTGCGTGAGCGTGACACCGTTGACAGATAAAAGTGCATTTATTGCAATGCACGCACGCACGCTCTCGGAGCCGCGCGCATACATATACATGCATAAGGGGGCGGGGAGATGGGATTAACAAGTGCTCAAAGGTGGGGAAGGGGTGCTCCGCGCACTAGACTCGCGGCCGGGGAAAAGGCTAATTGAAATCAACCTCCTTTGTAGGACGCACTGAGTAGGGGGAGGTAAGGCAGGGAGAACGTGGAATAGCCGGGGCAATCAACATTCCTCTTAAGATTATTTACATACTTTCGTAACCGTCGCAGCGGACGGGGGTGGGCGAGGATGTGTGGCGAGGAAGCAACGGAAGGGTCGGGGGAGGGGGCGGAGGAGGTTAATTAAATGAGAGAGGTGTTGCTTGCGCCGAGGTGTTTTCGCTCTTCATTTGTCTGTTAGCTTAGTACCCACCTTACGTTTCCCTTTTTACCTTTTTCCCCCCGCCTTGGCGTACTGGTTTGCTTGCTAGTGTATTTTATGATCGCCTGGCACGGGTCTCGGCGAATCATCCTCCGAAAAAGTGTGGTTGGTTCCCTCATATCTTCACGAGCATATTTAGAGATCAAAGGTGATTTCTCATAGCATATTGCTTCAACATGCAATACCTATGGAAGAAAAAGGTAATAAAATTTAACTACAATTGGATTCACTATTCTAAACCACCACGATTTGGATCCCCAGAAAGACACAGAAAAACCAATGTCCAAGAATATGATAGGTATTACGAGACGTATAAAAGAACGAAATAAGAGAGCAGACGAACCTTTAAGCAAGTGATTTTTTATGATGCCCTTCATTGAACTCCTACAGTTACTGAATTCGAGAAATTACTCTATATTCATAGGGGAAAATGGGTTCAGAGATTATATATAGCCAATGGGAATTTATTGATTTGTTTTTTTTTCGCCACTCCGTGACTCGTGCTGGTATATTCGCAGAAATTTAAGTAGGGACCTACGCTTAAAACCACAATAGACCGTATTCCCTAGAGATTTTGATAAATTGAATGCAGTCTTCACCAATCACCAATGAAAACATTTTTTCCCGCCATATTCAAAGTTAGAAAAAATACGCTTTGGATTCAAGAGAAATAATAAAAGAAAAGACAGTGCTAGAAGGAAGGGAGGCTCCCAGATTACTTTTTTAGTACTCCATGGAAAGCTACCTTAATCGGTAGAATGCTACACTATACCCTTTGAGCATATAAGATTCGACTTTAAGTAGCAGAATTTGTAATACCTGAAACTATATGTCCTCTTGTGGCATTTTACCATATGTGCTTAACGCAAAAATCAGCGAGCGACATGATTCCCGATATTCTGATAAAATGTATGCTTCATCAGTTTCATATATGTATTCTTATTTATTCTTTCAACGAAAGGATTAGAGAACAACTCCTCTATGGCAGTTTGAAGAAACTTTTCTCACTCAAGCGTTTTAACTTTCATGAGGTTAAAAATGTCGGAACGATAAGTGTACTTAAATGAAATAGGAGAACTATAATTTGGAACTAATCTTCCTCTCTCACTATGCAAAAACGTTTCTCTGTCCTTAGAGAGTGCACAGTAGATCCCATGATTGCGATAATTCAATGGGGAAATTTTGTCTAGCTTTCTTACAAATATAATCACGTCAGTTCCTCTAGCTCTCTCCCATTTTTGGAGAATTTTTCACAAACTATTAAATGATTTGTCCCCTTCTCTTAATGGAAAGGACAGCCAGCTACGTAGTATAGTTTTTTTAAATTTCATTAAGTAATGGCTTCACCATTCATTTTTAATATTAATACTGAAGACTATCTGCAGTGTTTTACTTGTTTTGATGTTGCTCCTATCAATAAATCAGGCTTGATTGTGGGCGAAGACGTGTGTTAATAAGCGGTAAGTGTGCTTTGGTGCAATACAAAATTATAGAATATTCATTTAAGCAAACAGCAATTTATGAAATGTAGCACTAGAAAGGGAAAAATTGGGATGAGGGTGACTCTTTGAGGGAGATGAGTATTCAGGTGTGAGCATTAACTTGCTGACAGCCATCTGGAAATAAATTTATCTCATGCCAATACATTTTTTACATCGTATAGTAAGTGCTTGGCGATATTTCTGGGGTTTCTAATCATTATTCGCAATGCAACATCGAAGTTAATGGAGACAATTTGGAAAAAATAAGTCATTAATAGCAGGGGAGCTTTCATGTCGCGCAGCGCAGAGGATGCCCTTTCCTCCAATTCGTTTCTCTCTCTATCTCTCCAGACACTTATCACGAAGGCATGTAGCTAATCAGCAGACATATTAAGGTGTCCAGATGGACATAATGGAAAATAATCGAGTCCCCTTCCGTTAGTCGTGACCGACGCGAATGAAGTTTCAGCCCAATAACAATGTGTTTGAAGCAGCATCCACGCCTCTTCTGCCGAGCCGAGCTGGCGGAGATCAAAACGAAACGGAGGAAAAAATCCCAATCGGGCAACTCACTTACTTGAAAGAGATGGTTGGGAGCTTCCGATAGGCCCACGACATCGGTCTCCCGCTTCTCGCTGCTACTGTAAACCAGTTCCCCCTCTCCACCCTCCCAAGGAGAGAGTGCTCATACGATTGAGATAAGACCCACGGGGAGAATGGAGACCTAATTCATGGTCTGACCTCAAGACAGAAACAAACACAAAAAGAGGCAAGGAAAAACAAAAAGGGGCGCTTGCGAGATGGAGTGCCTTATAATTGCAAATCGATTTTTTCTGCCCATAATCAAACTCGCCACCCTCCTCCCATGCTGCCGCGAACCCCGAGCGCCCATGGAAAAACCGAGGCCTCGGTTTACTCCCTCCACCTCTTCCCGACCATTTTCATCCTTCAACCCCGGACTGTGGCTGCTTCCCATCCTCAGCCTCTGTTACCAATATATCACTACTATCTCTTCGCCCATGAACGTATCTACTCATGGGTGATGCACGATCCACCTGATTGTAGACCGAGGACAAGATTTAGGATAGTCATGCTCATTATGGCTGCATCAATAATCGTTAAGCTACTTGAAGTCGTAACTCAGTGGCAATATTGATACTCAGGATATAAAATAAAAATTTATGGAACAAATGTTGAAGATAGAAACGAGTAGGCTGGCTACTTGTCTTCTCACTCACCTTATCTTCCTGTATGTATATTGCAGGTCGGGAAAGTAATTTAAAAGATTAATTTCTCCATTCAACTAGCTTCCTCGAAATTTGACCTCCATGTCTTCACCTATTTTGATCAGACACAGGGTCATTAGCACTGACTCATTGATGAGAAGGAAGATTCAAGGCTGAGAAATGTAGAGTGTGCTCTTTTGAGTTCGAAATCTATGCGGGAAAATTCATTGTTAGATCATAGAAGGATCTGTGCTTCAGAAATCAAGCCAGCTTTCATAGCTCCATAGATGATTTCACTTTCTCCTATATTTGAGATGATTATCGAAACCCCAGAATTATTTGTTTATCGAAAAAGCGATTCCAATCTTTTATTTGAAATATTTCCATGTATTTTTATCAAACTAGGGGCAGATGCTACTTATTCGCTCTTTGATAATGCACTTTTCATAAACACTGTTTTCTTTCTGTCCCGTCCCTTTCGTCCTGCGATAATTTGCTCTAGGCTCTCGGATGGGAGCATAGGTTAATGAAAACAGTGAAAGATGGCTACTTACGTTGGCAATCCTGCATTTAAAAGAAGTTCTACGCTTTGCCCCATCTGAAAGACTTAATTGGCACTTTAAGTACCCTTGGCATGTCTCTCCAAAGCAAAGACTGTTCTCAAATCCTAAAAGTAATACAACCAACGCACAGATCTTGATTTTAGTGGATCTTTCTACCTGACTGAATCAAGGCTATATAGCGTTTGCGGCATGAAATTATTGAGTTTGAAAGTATTGTTAATGCTGAAATAAATTACAGTCACTTAACTCCAAATGAGGTATTTTCACGGAAATATCCTCTTGCTTTAAGAGGGGCCCACTCTAACATTAATGCCTCTACATTTAATAAAACACTTCTTTCAGCGTAGGATTGTGACTGATTATGAAAAATTTCTGGCGCATCCAAGATATGAACTAGCCCTCACGGCATAGGGCGCAAATACCCCAGCCACCCAAACAACTCTTTCCCCTCCCACTATCTTCTTCAATTCCTACCACCCCTCTCTTCCTCCTTCTTTGCATTCTCCCCTTCCTCCCCCCCTCCCCCAGACTAACTTCTCTCCCACACCCCCGACTCCCCATAACCCCAATCCAACGAGCGATCGCCGTTCCCAAAATTTCGTGCATCTCTCTCGCCCGCCGCTCTTCACTTTATTTCCCTCCTTACTCCGCCCCCTCGAAATATCCCCTCCCCCGCCTCCTCAAAATCTTTTTTTTTTTCCCTACCTCTTCGATGATTTTTTTATTCCACGCGCCGTCGACCACGGCGACTGGCTACTTCGATCTTCATTTTTCCGAGAGGAGACGAGAGGTGCGTGGGATGGGGTAAAGCGAAGAGAGCATTGGGGTGTATGAGGGGGTCCTGTGAGCTGAGGAAGGTATTGGAGGCGGATGGGGGCGGGCTGGATGGTTTTCGGATGATGGAGAAAGAGAGAGAGATAGAGAGAAAGGGATGCTGGCGGGTGGAGGAGCGGATGGTGATATGACAAGATGGAGTCTTGTTTTTGGACTCGGGATGGCATGCTCCACAAAAAGGGAGGAAAAAAGTTGACTCTCGAAATGCGTGTTCACTCGCGCTCGGTTAACTCTTGCCTCGGCTACTCGCTGAAATGCGGCGAAAAGGGAGGGCTCTCAATCGCTTTTCGGGGGTGGGGGGACGGCCGCCCCACCCTCCCCTCCCTCTCCCCCACCTCTGATGGCCGATTCATCAACGCGTCCGAAAGCGACCCCTCCTCTGTCCACTCTCGTAAACATCGCCTCTCGATGGCTACCCATTCGAGAGTGGTCGTGGCTCCTCAATTTTGTTGCTTTAAAACATCACGTTTCCTCCGCCGTGAATCGAGTTTTATCGAGGGAAATAAATGATACAATATCGCGTGTTATGACGTGGAAAATTTTTCTCACGTATCCACTCCCAAATTTTGTGCATGCAAAGTAGAAGAAGATATTTATACAAAAACAAATAGTCGCTGACTGCCCGTTTAGTAATATCGACCGAGATTTCAGTTCTTCTTCTTGAATTTTTTTATAAAACAGTAGTTTTTCACTTGGAATCCTTGAAGAATCATAAATAAAGTAAAACAGGATCTTCAATTATTAAATCGTGTTACTTTTTCGCTCAAAAATGTCGGCTATTTCAATAATAGATATATGAAACAGCCATCCTGATGCTTACGACTAGCAGGCATACTAATTGGTATTAAATATTATATTTTAAACTTTTTTATATGACTCCTGATCATAATGATATCTCTTTACACTCTATGTAATATTATCACTGTTAGGTGAAAATGAATTTTCGTATTTAAGATGCATTGTTGCAAACGACTCAACGCAAGAAAAAGGAAAACTAACTTCATTTTCCGTTTCCATCAGATTTAGTTTCTTTGGAACACATTGTAAGCCCCAAGAAAATTGAGTCTACATGTAAATGCTAGTACCAAAGACTCGTCTCTGAAAACACGTGCTTAGCTGAAGCACTGAATCACCTCTCCGAAACGGTGTTGAAGGAAAAAATTAAAGAGCACTTGCGGATTTATTCGACGGGCGATCCGAATTCCTTGCGAACTCGACGCTACAAGCAGGTATAATCTTGTAACCCATATCTGTCCCACGGTCTCACTCGAACGGGTATTATTAAGAAGCAAGCACCTGTCACCGGGACCGAGTCAAACTATTTATGGCAATTGCTCCGGCAACCCGGGCAAAAATTTTCCTCCCTTTTACTCCGTGGAGAGCGCAGCTCTTGGGCAGGAGAAAAAAGGGGGTTTAGGAGTCTTACTCGTAAATTTCACTTAATAGATTTAGATAGATTACTTCCTCAATTTACTTAACCCAAGAAAATTACACCCATTCCTTTTCTTTCGGCTCCATTTGTCATTCCGCTTTTTCAATCCCGCTATGAGCTTCCATCACTTTTTCTCTGTCCTCACTCCTCGCCCAACTCTTACCCCGCCACTTTTATCCCTTCCCCTATTCGTCCCCTTTTTCCGTTTTCACAATCTCCATTTATCTCCCCTTCCTTCCTCCTCTCCTTCTGCGCAATCCCTTCCCTCCCCGCACGTATCATACTCTCAACCCCCCAAAATCCCTCCCTTTTGCATATCCCCTCCCCCAAACCCACACCCCCACCCCAATTCCCCGTCTCTCTACGCCGTCCTACCCACCCTCCCCGTTCCCTCCACTCCCTCCAGCCGGGTCTTCCGAAGCAATTTTGGGTTCGATTTACGACTGCTGAGCTGTGCCCTTCGCGGTGGGTAGTCTTGTACTGGGTGACAAATCCGGTAGTAGTACAAGTGGTGGGAGGGACACGGGGAGGAGGTGGCAGCGGCTTCGGCTGAGGAGGAGAGAGGAGAGAGAGAGAGAGAGAGAGAGAGGGAATTTGGAGAGGGGGGAATCTAGAAAGGAATTTCTCCTTTGGTCCACACGCTCTTCCTCCTTGTAACTCTTTTTCCGCACTCTACCCATTCCTAATCGTGGACCTAAAGGTAGTATCATAGAAAAAGTTAATTTTTAGGACGTAAGGATGCTACAATGTCACTGTATGTGCTCACTATTATTACTTCATAGGTAAATTTAGTTTTTTCTCTTCTTTTGACCTCAGTTTTTTTTACATTGATTAGTGTCTTGGAGTGTAGGTATTTAAGAATTAAATGCAATGTTTTGGTATATTTTTATCCTTTCATCAGGTATTTTTTTTGCAATTAATTTGATTTGCATATAAAGAAAAAATCAAATTCATCGCAAAAAAAAGCCCTGATGAAGGTGTACAAATATACCGAAACGTTGGCCAAACATTTTGCATTTCATTCTTAAAGACCCTCACTCCAAGGCACTTATCAATTTTCAAAGGCAAATTTTACTCCAAGTCGACCTTAAATCTCTCCCTCCTCTACTTCCTCTGTATTCGCCTACGCCGGCCATCACTTTTCTCTTTTTCTCTCCCGACATCCACCACACCGAGTGATGGACGAGAGCGGGAGATGAACGGAGAGGGTAAGGAAGGAGATAAGGAGAAAAATAAGTATACCTTCCCACGTAAGTTGCGAGAACCGATTTTCCCCACTCTTCGAGCCTAGAAGACACGGAGAGAAGTTACTGGAAGCGACGTGCGCCCGAGTGCGCCAGAGAAAAGGAGAGAAATGGAATATATACGGAAAAGATTTTTAGGCCAAATAATCAGAAGTACATTGTCGAAGTCGGAATGATGAGTAATTTTGCCGGGAAAAAATAAATTCGTTACTCGAAATTTTTCTCATCACATACCTATATTTTACTTTATAACTGACCTTATTTCATTTTGCATTTAAAAAACTGAGTCACGTTAAGGTGGAATTGAGATAAGTAGAAATAAACTTAAGGGCCAATCGGAAGAAGTTGCTTGACTTTATATAAAATTGCCATATCTTGCACGATTCCGTTAAATGAAGAAACATTTTATTTTTAACTGGTGCAAATAGTTTTCTGTACAAGATAAAGTGTTTTTACTTGAAATTTTTTACACAGAATATTTTATTACTTACCAATAATTTTGATCAGCTAAAGCACTGTTCGAATTTCTAAACTTAGCAAAAGCATGAAAAAAATTCATCTTAAAACATCAAGGCTTCCGAAACCTGCAAAGTTTTATTGAATATGTATTTACACCTTTCAACGATTTGTCAAATATAATTACCAGCGCCTCACTATCTGTGAACGAATTATTAACTAGCCGCAGTGTACATAATGCCATCCTTTAAAACTACCGTCCTCTCACAAACCATTCCTGCTTCACGCACAGCTTCAATTAAACCTCTCGGCCATAAACACTTTTCCAAGCATATTCGTTTCCTTCGGTTTGGGGAATTTATGAACGCATTGGAAACGTGCCAACTTCATTTCAAAGCACTTCTCAATTGAGAAAACTGTGCCTTCGTTCCCACATAGAATACGCAATGGATTCGCGTAAAACTGACTCGTTTATGCGTCCCAAATATGTTGTCTCGAGATATCATAAATTTTAGCCTTCCCTTACGCGTCGCAGATATCCAAGCCTTTCCTGCGTTGGATAAATAATGAAATGCAAACGATGGCTCCATAAAGTGACGTCTGGAGTTTAAAGTATTTCTGATACTCTTCACAAAAACAATTGACATCAATTTGTTTATACCACTCTATTATCTGTGCAGCTAATTCAGTTTTACGTATTCCAATTGCTGAGAACAGGATTGCAGACCATAAAGTTATTCACCTCCCGTCATTTTCAGCCTGATTCACTGCTCAGTGCCAAAGGTATTTATATTATGTAACAAATCACTTACTGTGAGCTAATTTGATGTAGAGAGATGATAATAGCATGCTGAAGGCGATAGTTATTTTCCGGAAAGTTATAGGTTAGCTGTGGCATAGATTTAGATAAAAATGTCTTTCGGTTCGATCTAGTATAGCGTAAAAATTTTCTAAGCAGTACACGTAAATGATTCTAAACCAAATGACAATTTCTCTAAAAGTGACCACAAGGATGTGTTAATTTTAGGGCTGGCACACATATACATGGTGGAGGGATTCTCCAGCAGTAAAAAGCTAGATATTAATAAGCGGCAATATAATTTAAACACTAGATATTCCGTAAGTGAATACCTATTTAAGTGACACCAATTTCTTATACATCTGCTACTCCAGCAAAAGCTTTAAGATTTTTAAAGATATATGCAGTAGTTCAGATCAAACAAACACATTCATTGTACGCATTCCCTTTCTTTCACGATAGGTTTAGTTGCTTCAAATACAGATTTAAATATAAAGGTGAAAGGCTATGATATCCTTCAGTTGTAATTAATTTAATGATGAGCAACAGAACTACACCAATTTGGATAACTTTTCGTCACATATTTCAATTAAAATAAAATCTTTACATACCGCTGAAGAAAAAAAGAAGAATATGTAAACTAAATAGGTATTTAAATGCCAAAAAGCCACGGAAACAATAAACAGCAAAAGGGTATGTCTACTAGCCTATCTCTCTTCCCTGATGTTATGACAGGCGTTCGTATAAACGAAATTCGCCGGTAGATTTTATCGTGCATCAAAGCTTCCGATGGAAGCGAGGTGCCTAGTGCAAGGGAACGTTTCTATTCGAATTTCAAAGTGGGTTTACTCAGGCCTTCTTCCCTATCCAGCGGCTTGCGAGAGAGGACGCCTTCGTGTTGTTGTCACGCGTCGATGATCTCAGGAATGCCGTAGCTCGCGCTCCGCGAGGGCCGGAAGTGAATTCGCCCGCGAACGAAAAGCTCGATACTCTGGAGATCCGGCCATTGGAGGGCTTCGGCCTATGAGAAACGACCACGGAGGAATGCGGACTGCGCTCCGAGCGTGCATGGGGATTGCGGGAAAAGTCGGACGCCGATGAGCGGGGAGGGCAGTGCATGCAATAACGAATTTGTCATCAATCAGACCAATCATCATTGCGTGAGAGGTAAATTGCATTCAAAGGATAGGCCTGTTTCGATGGAGGATATAGGAAGGTACCTGAGGTGGAGATGGACACCAATAGTAGAGCAGTATTATGTCGCTGAAAAGGCTCAATAAGAGAATGGCTCAAGGTAAAATGTGAGGAAAGGATGAATTGCATGGAGCATCATGATATTCACTGCATGGAGAATTAGGTGATAATTTATTATAGGTATGTTACTTTTTGATCCCTTCACAAGAGCTATGGCGACGACGCATGAAATTGAATTTTGACCACGGAATATTGGCACCCCAACCCCTATCAACACGGTAGATGCTCTACTCTTTGATAATCGTGGTGTGTAACTGCATAAGTACTTCGAGTTCATTCAGGCCGAATTAATAAAATAACTCCCAGTTTTTAAGGAAGCGGTTTAAATTTGACGTGGTGAGTTCTCGAGGCGTCGAGGTGAGCCCGTAAAATGTCATAAAGTGTTATGAAGTGCTTTCAAAGCGAACTTTCCATCACTTATAACCAGGGAAAGCTATGAATGACTACGCCACTACAATTTCCTTGACATTGCTGCAAAATTAAATATTTTTCACCTTTACCCTCTGCAACTAGACACGTATCATAAAAATCATACTTTCTTATCGAAAATCACCTAACCTCTGAAAACACGAACACAAGAAAACTCCGTTCAGATGTCCCCAAATTAGATATCAATTTTCTAGAGGATATGATTGAATAATGTGACTTTGACAAATGCTATCCACAGCAGTGCATAAAGGAAGATGATGACATAAATCCGATTTTTATTTCGCATTTTTTTGTGTTTTCTCAAGCCCATAGAATAATTTCAACAGATTTCTTGATTTTAAACAATGTAAATGTAAATTACGGCTGTGGGTACCAATGCATTCAGCCATTTGAATACTCTCTGGACAATTCAAGCTGTTGTTGAAGTGTTCAGATGCAGTTTTCCTTACAAAGTTGCTAAGCTAGCACGAACAGTGCGTATCATCCATCTGTAAGGAATAGAGATGTAGGTATTTCCTGATCCATTGTTTTCAAGTTCTCACTTGGTGCATACATATGTGTGTTTTAAGCCTGAAGGAGGTGCGGAAGTTTGCGCTGAAATTTCAAGAATGATATTATGTTAATATAAAATACACGCCGTATCACTTTTTATGCAAATGTACTCTTTTACAAATTTGCTCTTCTATAAATGCCTACGCCAAAAAAATTGAAATTAAACGTAATGAGAAAAGATAACAAAACTTACGACGTGAGAGTCTAACAATATATCATGTATTTACAAAAATTAATAGGCATTTCTCTCCTTAACGCATATTCAATGTTTATGTGAGGTATCTATTGATCATGCACCAAAATGCGCCTTCTATAGCTACCTTGTAACTTTAAGGTAGTTTGTTGCTTGTGCTCAATTAAAATAAACAAGCAATGTTATATGCTTCGCAAAAATGCCCATTGACAATATATCTCTACTTGTTTGAAGGTTAGGGTGTTTTTTTAGTCACTACCAGTTTTGCAATTTAATTCAATTCACATAAAATATTGTCTTTATTCAAATCAACAGGCATCAGGCTATTCATAGTTTTCATTGTGCCGAAACATTCTCAAACGTTCATTTAATATTATTCTTTAAAAAGCCAAATAATTTTTTCTCGATAAAATAATGAGCTATCATACGAAAAGTTCATTGACTTTAATTTCAGTCAAAGATAAATAGTAACAATTAATATTGGAACAGCAGTTGTTTCAACAAAAATAGATCCAGAATAGTTTTGTAAACTAAGTCACAATCATTTTGCACGTCAAGGGTAAGTAGAAATTTTAAATCTTATGGGGAAAGATGTCTCCTTTATAATATCTACGGCATAATTATGATCTGGAAGAGCAATTCCTATGGATGATAAAGTGAGAAATCTCACCGAGGATAAGAGAAAAGAAGAGAGAGAGAGCACCCGACGATTGATCGGTGCATAATTTCTAATGAATTGAAGCAAACGATTTCGGAACCGGTAATTCGATCGATAGCCACAAATGTATCGATCATTCCCTCTGAGCGGGGAAGATCTTCGGAGACGGCGAGAGAAGGAGAAATGAGGAAGGAGCCTTCGCCATCTCTCAAGGGAGGAGCATCCCTGCCTGGCGTCCCTTAAAAACCCTTCGCTCCCACCCCCGACGGGTTTATCCTCCGGAATCATCTCCACCACCCTCTTTCCCGCGCGGCCACATCCATCTTCCCCCCGCCCTTCAATCCCGCTACACGCGAGTCCCACCCCACTCGCTCACAATGCCGCGCGGAGGGATTCCCACACGGAATATACCCTTATCCCCACCCCCCCCCCTCTGAGTCTCCCTCTCTTTCTCCGCCCCACACAAGGATGCACGTGTAAGCTCACACATCCCACCTCCCCCTCCCTCCTTCGGATCCCATGGTTATCCACCCCCCACCCCGCCTCATACCCCCACTATCCGCCCCCTCACATCCCGGCTAACGACTCAATCCATCGCTTTTAAAGTGCTATATGTTGGTGTGTCGCAAATAATTTATTTCTCTTATCGCTCCTCCCTCTTTATGCTGTCCGACTCCCTCCGCTACCCCACCCCCTGGGACACGCCAAACCCTCCCACAATTCCCAACTCCCTCTCCTTCACCTCGCTCACACACCTCTTTCCGTCTCGCTTTCTCCCGATATTCATCTTACTACCCCTCTTCCAATTTTTTCTCCCTTCCTCTCGCGATCCTTTTTATGCTGTCCGAATCTCCCTGATATCCTACCCCACAGGACACGCCAATTTCTCCAACTATTCCCATGCCCCTGTTCCTCTCCCTTCTCCATGCACCTCTTCATACACCAATATTCTTCACACAATTCCTCTTACCATTATCCTCCATTCCTTTTTTCATCTTCCTTAAGCTGCCCGACTCCTACAGCTATCCTAACTCCTTGCAAGGGAAATTCAAAACCCTTTCAATGGTTTCCATATCCCTGTATCTCTTCCTTTCCTACACATATTTTTATAATTTCCTCCCTCCTAGCATTCGTCTTACCACTTCTTTTTCAACGCTACTACCTCCCTCTTCCTCTGCATTTTCCCAAAGGTCTTCCTTACCATCGCTCTCAATGCCTAAGATGCATCTTATCATCCCAAAATACAGTCGTTTACTCAAGCCCTAACTCCCAATTCATTCAAGTGATACGGAAGATGGGAGGGAAAGAAAAGGTAAGGTGAAAAATAATTTTTCCTCATTCATCCATTCTCCCAAAAGTTAAAAATAAAAAAATCGGTAAACTTGCCGCCCTATTTCAAGAGTGGGTGATGTCAATAGAGTTCTAGTTTATAAAATCAGAAAAAACCGCAATTTTAGGGAAGGAATCTTCCATAGGAGTGTAAGCAACAACAAACCGTGCGAGGAATACCTGAGAGAGAGTGATCTACCTGGCAGGAGCGCATGACGTCGTCAAATGCTATGCAAAAGGTTTGAGGCTGGCGATTTTTCGCCACGAATACCTTAAAAATTGGGCGACAGTTCGAAAAACCGAAAAATACGGCCCTCTTTCCTTTTCAACTGCATCAAAATAGAAAATTTTAATAAACTGATGATCTATCCCATTCCCATGACCCTTTTCTTCACTCCTTCCTTCCTCCCGACATTCGTCTCACTACTCCTCTTCCTAATCTAGTCCCCTACCCTTCCCATCGGTCTTTCTTCCTTAAAGCCCCATCCCATTCCCCCTTCCACTTTCCACTCCCCCCCACTCCACACTCTCCCAACCCCCTCCCCGCCCCGAGAAAGAGCAAGCCCTGTCTTCTTAAAGGGGGCGGCCTGAGCTAGCTCGTGTCAGTAATTAGCGATCGAGTGTGGGCCGGGAAGTTGGGAAGGAGAAGAGATAAGTCGGTGGCCAGGGGAGGATATCGGAGTGTGAGTGTGGTGAGCGCGCACATGCTCGTCCCGGCTCGCGTGGAGTGAGTAGCTAGTGGCTCAGCAGTGGAGGGAGGGAGGCAAGAGAGTGGAGACACGGGTCAGGACGAGTGAGATGCTGAAGGAGGATTAATGGCCGTGGCTGTGCGGAGGTGCGTGAGGGGACGGCGAGAGCGTGAGGGAGGCCCCGATGGAAATCGCTGGATCGCGCGACTAGCGTTGCGGGAGGAAGGGGCGATGCCATACAACAGAATGGGCGTGTGTGTGTGTGTGAGCACCCGTGAATCGCGCACGGAAGAACGGCGAAGGAGATGTACAGGGGCGGACAAGGCTGACTCGTGAGTTTAAAGGCTAGTGAGCCTGCCGTGGTGTTTTTCTCCGCGAAATTTCGTCTTGGATTTCCGCGCCTAAGCTTGGTGACTTCAACGACCGGTGATGATGTTGCTTCCGAAAAGGAGACTTTAACGATCCATACTTTGACTACTTCATTCCCCATCACAAGCCATTCTCCCACGCCTGCGATATGGGTTAAAGACGGAATAGAATGTCGATTTTGGTAAGCTCACATAGTCTTTTACACACTAGGTTCCAGTCATGCACCCTGAGGTATTTCAATATTTAGGTTGTAACTTGAGCTAGCCTAAAACTGGATGTTTGCAATCATGTTCATTTCATCACAATATCCATAAAATTAAGGCAAAACATATTCTTTGTTAACCGGTCAAAAAGGCTGTAAAATAAGCATGCTAAAAACCATTGGCAACATATATCGATGAAGTTGCTCCCTAATATAGTGTTATATTCTTGCAAAGTAATGGCAGAAAACATAAAGGAATGCTTGGACTAAATTCCTATCTGCCACGAAAAACATTCACATGTTTAATCTTCTAAAAGTAATTAAGACTTTTTCACCGCGTATATTACTGTTGAAGAATTTTGTGTCCAGCTTTCAAGCCAATATACGTATATTTTTTAAGCATTCTAGCTTTTGCTACCATCACCTCTGACACCTTCAGAAATCATCAAGGATAAAAAACAAACAAAAAATAATCCCTAGGAAAGCAACTTCAATTGTGGCAATAGATTAGCTCAAAATAGATAGAGCAAAAGATTTAGCTCGGCTAAAAATTCATCAGGAGGAAATTTACATCTCAGCAAAATAATACGATCCATATAATTAGGAAGGCTGTAAACACTAAGAGTTATCGCATTACAAAGAAAAAACTGAAGAATATTATCTAATACATAGCTTTTTCATGGAGAGCCATTTGCAGAGGAGCTCATGATAGCATTAATTAATAATTGTAATTAAAGAAAGACTAGTTATTCAAAGCCGCATGTAAGGTCTCACCATACCTTTGTCCAAGATATGTCAGCTGTCACAGAAACCTGGAAGGCATCGCGTATAACGAATGATATTTATAGCCAAATTACATCTGTATTTCAAATCGGTAACATATCTCAAGGGATCTATTTCGAGATCCAGGAATAATTATTGTGTTCTTGGCATTACTTTAAGTTTCAAAGCAATTCAATAATTAAAGTAAATTCAAGAAATCAACGGTACTGTATATTAGCATTTTCTATCAATAAATTACAAGCAGGTCTTAATTAAACTAGATAAAACTCCTTTCTTATTCATTTACCAAGGATTATCGGCGCCTTAAATTATAACGAGGAGAAAATATATGCTAATTATCAAATAAGTGCATTGATTACGCATAAAACGAATTGATAAACATCATTTAGAGAGTAAACTAACACTTGAAAATGTCGTTGCGAAAAACAATTAGTGTCATGCGTACACTCTGCTTTCACTCTAAGATTTCTCTAAAATTCTAACACACGCAAAATTTATGAATTGATATGTTTATGCATGGTTTCACTGTGGGGAAACTTAATGTCTCTAAGAATATAAGCGCAATTTTATCACATGAGCTGCTGGAAAAAATTCGTCTCAAAATGAACTTTTGAGACCTCCAATATATGGAGTTGCTTATGATTAATAGTGACCTAAGTTTGTAGCATTCCAATATCGATGAACATGACTTTTTCTCCCATATTCCTATCTATGCCAATATTAAATATTTATTCCACCCCCGTCATGCCAGATATGTCAGATCATTTCAATAGAGAGTAAATACATTTTACTACTTCCGCGTAGATAAAAAAAATACATTTTGGTTAAAAATTGTACAGCATTGAGAAAAATATAACACAGATTTCATGTTGAATTGACTTAGATATTTACGGAACAAATGTTTGCTTCTACTTTTCTTTTCTAGAAAGAATTTCTATGAGAGAAAGGATAATCTAACTGCGACTGTTAAAACTGCCCATGTCAAATATCCTGAATAGGGATTTTCTTCATTACCACCACTCATTTTCTCACAGAATGCCACTCAGATATTGAATCGATTCCCTAGGAACAAAGAGTAAAAATATCTCTAAATACCACCTGATTTCTGTAAACCAAATATCTCTTTAAGCCATCTAAATGTACCTACGGGATCTACATAGTCCATTTATATTCATTAAAATGAATTTAGTTAGCCAATGACCGGCAAATCAATCATACTAGACACTAAAAACTAGAATTGCAGCGATTCTGCAGCTCACGATGGCACAGTCTAATTTAAGTCTAGCTTTAAAATGTGTCAACCTGATATCAATTTTCCCCTATTTTTAACAGAGAATATCAATGAAACCATACTCAACACTCAAAATTGAGTATATTTATGCATTAAATCCAACAGAAGTGTATCCATAACTCACAATTTCATACATTTATTCATTATGAAATTCTTAACAATGTCATAATTATTTACGGTGAATTGCATATTTTATAGGAGAAACAGGTACTAAGTGCTAAAAGTTTTATCGTAGACATGTATCAGAGCTGAGTATATCATAAAATTTGCTTATTGATTTCTATTGCTCTCATTTATCATTTTAATGAGAACCTATAAACATACCCTCTTATAATGGATATATTCAGCTCTTGGCAGCTAAATGACTCGTAACAGCGAGAAATATGAGTCGATCTATGACAGAGGAAATATCTTTTTTGGAGCCATAAAATGCATTTTTCATTACATGCATGAATTAGCTTATGCGTGTGCAACATATTCATCCATCATGGCTTAACCAAACTGTAACGTCGCGTCGGAGCGTTATAACCTCGATTTTTGACTTTGCTGACCATTGCATAGATTCGATCAATGGCTACTCAATTGACAATTTTTGTCATATATGTTCCCCGTCTTAAATTTTAAGCGCGATATATGTATCCATAATAAGCAAATTAATAAAAATCAGACGAATCCAGGAATTGCATATTGTTTTCGATTTATTTTACAATCCAATCGATTCTGAATCACTTTTACATTAATTAGATATGTAAAGCGTTATTAAACATTGATTCACACGACGGAATTTTGACAGAGGGAAAAAATATCAGCTACTCAAAAGGAAGCGCTTATGATGAAGAGATATGAAGCACCCTCACACAACCTTTACATCATTGCACTCACAATTTTCCCATCTATCCCTTCACAAAGTAAAATAAACGAGAGCCCCTCGTCCACGGAGAGAATTTGAGTGCTTTTGTACCTAACTGCGTCGATGCTGAGCGGGGATCGAATGGGGAAAAAGAGGGGTGCGGGAATGATAGAGTCGGCGATTAAGGGGAGTATGAGGAAAACGAAGAGAGGCCAGACAGCAAGCAGGTGATGCCGGGTTCAAATCGTCCTCTCACGAACGAAGCATTCAAGAGAGCGTGCCGTCATGACGTCAACGCCATGTCTCCTCCCCTCCCTCTCAATCCTGCCTTCCACCATGTTCCATCCCAGCCTCCCTCTCTCTCTCTCGCCCATCATCTCCTCCTCCACCTCGGCCCCCGACCCTCCGCACCCGTCCCCACCTCCACCCATATGCCACCCATTCATCAGCAAAGCGGAGTAATGCCTATTTTTGCGGCCTCGATGCCACCCAAAATGACCCGAGAGCCTCCTTCTCCGATCCTACGCTCCGTGTCCCTCACCGAAAGCCTGTTCTCCGCGTCGAAGTGGACCTCTATTGCAGTCTATGACTCGTACGCTTAGACCAGGGTCTCCCTACTTTTCATTTTGAGGATCACATTATATATATTTCCCATATTTATGCGGGTCGAAGGAATTAAAAAAAAAAACAAATCAGTACCAGTAATTTAATGAACTCAAAATTAGAATATAAACGTGGAAAAATGAAAAAATATCTTGTTCTATTATAAAAAGTCAGAGTATACTAAATAGATTCCTACCTTTATTTTTATGCAACAAAATTTGTATGACCAATAATCCTGTCATTTTGACTCCAAAATTTCATTAAAATCAGTTTCCAGATTAGATAAACCAATTGTAAGAATTATCAGTAAACACACAGGGATTTGTTTGTGGGATAAAATTATGTGTCGGGCCGGATGTGGCCAGCGAGCCAAAGATTGGAGACCTCAGGTCTACTGGGCGGTGACTGCGAAGCGCGGTGAGTAGGAATCGATTGAGGACGTAGTCAATCTTGATTTCAGCCACTGGAGACGTTGAAGCAGTTCCACTCTGAACGCACTAGGACTCGCTGGTTATAGCAGATATATCGCAAGCGGCAACGCTGCTTAAATGACCACGGCAAATAATATCTTTAGAGCGAATGCTTACTTTTTTAAATTCATTGCTAATGATGGGTCAATCGTAAGTCTGAACGTAAGTAACTTTAACTGAATTTCATGAAAAATAAGATTATATACAAATATTTCTCTTCCGCCACAGTAATTTATTTAGTTTTTCTACCTCTGCCATGACGAAGCTTGTTGGCAGCAATTTCTACTCTTGGGATGCTTAAGTGTTGATAATGGTCTTCCGTCTCCCGGGCTGCCTAGGCCCATTCTCCTTCTCCTTTTACCTCTCTTCGATCATGCGAACTATAGCGGCGCGCCGGTAGGGAAAAGTATTAGTCCCAGGTAAAAAAATTCTGCATGCGATATCTCGGGGCAACTGGCATCACTCTAAAAAACAAGCTAAAAAAATGCCATGAATGGGCTCCCCGGATAAAAATATAAACGGTGTAATACGTGGTCCGAGTTGATATTGGATCCAACAGCGTCACGGGTAAAGTGTACAAAGGGATATATCTGTTTGCGTATATGACCGAAGTTTCCGGACAGTAGAGCTTCTTTTGTCCGTCAGAACGGAATCAATATCCAAAAAAAGTTAACCGAAATGGATGGATTATAATCTAAACCTATTTAATTTGCTTTTTTAATTCAAATATAAACTTTCAATTATTTGACTCATCTTTTTCGTTCATTCCATCGATAAAATTCATCCTTTGAGAAGTAAGGAAGCGTGGAAAATGGAGATTTAAGGTGGGTAGAAAATGAAGATTACAAGAGGTAGGAATGGGAAAGTTGGAGAATGTTACCGGATATTTGTTTGAGAAGTGTTAGGCGGATCATCCAATGAATGATTTGTCGGCCAATGAATAATCGAGACTCTGCTGTACTTCTTTCCTTCCTTCAATCTGTGAGAAATGCCAAATGTACCAGAATATCCATACATTTTACTAAGAATTCTATCATCTAGATAAATACTCATGAACTCTGACAAGCTCTAGAGTAGCCATACTCTGAAGAACCGATTCATTTATTCTGTTCTTCTGGCCGCTGAAAACAATACATGGGTACTTAAGTACCCTTCTAGGTATTCCAGTACCCATCTGAGTGTTTGAGTGCCGAAATGGTTCTTGAATACCCATACTTGACTACATTTGGCACACTAAAACTGCGATCATCTTCCAATTTTCCAGTCAGTGATTGGTTATTCCACAGCATACGGGGCAGCACCAAGGTGTGAGTACTACTGAAACTACCTCAATTTTCCTCAATCGTTCGTCGACTTGACGTCTTCTACTATTTTTCGTTCTTTCGAGGGAGAGAGGGTAAGGGAATTTAACTATCGCAAAGCCAAGGGGATCACCCATTTTACGCTGGTACTCAATTACATATTCAGTCGACCAGATCGATCGATTCTCTTTCTTGCTACATGCAAAGGCAAGCGAGGCATTTGAAAGAAATTTCACCAACAAAACCGGATAGGAGTGATGGGGATTTTGGGTTGTAACGGTTGCCTGATTTTTCACGATTCGGTACAGATTTGATACTCGAGTATTGATGTTTTTACATTGCTTGGACTTTCATTTATTTTCCGAATCTTTGTCGTCCACTTTATCGATAAAACTCATCGATGAGAAATAAGGAAGAGTAGATAACAGAGAATAAATTCGGGTACAAAATTCAGACTACAAGGGAGGAGGCATGGAAGAGTTGAAGAATGTTTCAGGATATTTGCTTAAGAAGCGTTTCGCGGATCATATAGTGATTAATGATGATGAATTAATAATAGAAGCATACTGTCGAAGGTGAAAGTATTATAAATCCTATGCGTAGTAAATATCTAAGCTACGTGGAAGTAACTGATCTTCTATAATGTTTCATGTTTCAATATGTATGCAATATATATTGCAATAATTGGAATTTTGAACTCAGTATTTCGGAATTGTAATTTCGAATTCAGCAATGGAGAACTTCAATATAACCCTGAGGGACTGAGATATCAGCTATAGTACACTATACGAGTAGCATGCCATTGAAACATGCACAGCAACCTGAATCCTTTCTAGAATCAATGGCGAAAGGAAACTTTTCCTTTTAATTTACATGTCAAATTTATAAGTAGGAATTAGATGCTAATTTTATTCATTTACTAATTAAATTGATTATATATTAATTTAATTCATCCTATTAACATGCAATTAGTTAACCATATATGTAGGATCGAAGATAGCTGAGAATTATAAGTGTATTGGAGGAATACAAGATTGAGATTTCATCCAAGCATCCATTAATCAAATTCTGGTGTAATCTTTAGGTGCATTCTTAAGAAAATAAAAAAGTGATAATGAGCCTAAACGTTCAGATGATTCTGAAAGAATATTGACGTTAAGAGAGCTACCAAAACATAGGAAAGATCCAGTATAATTTACGGATATGAAATATGTGATCATATTAAAAGGATTTTATAGAGCTACACGGTAAATATATTTGAAAATTTGATATGGTCAAGATTTGAAAAAAGGAAGTATAGCTCAGCAATGCACCCTCCGAAAGAAAATCCTATTTTATGCTCAACACGGAACAGAATAATTAGTCTGAATACTCACTGAACTTGTCAAATTAATATCGGCACAATGAAAACCAATCGAAAAGCAGTCACTTTTCCTCGCGTTTTTTATTAAAGCATTCCAAAACTCTACAGAAACAATCCTTTGCTACGTAATCAGTTGCAGTTAAAGATCCGCTTTAAAATTTTCTCGTTGCATTACCCAAAACATATTTTGAACAGGAGGGAAGCAATATATTACTAACATAGTGAGTTACTCTGAGAGGTTTCTATGAAGATATAAAATGCACCTGACGGTGAACATTTCGTCAAATTAAATGATGTACGTTGACATTTTGACTGGAAAAAAAGATCTCCAGTCTGTAGTAAGGGACGGGGAGTAGTTTGCCAGAAAATATTTCCAATACGGTGTCATGAGTGTCCCTAGTGGGAGAAAATATTCACTAAATTCAAAGCTCTCAAGACTTCAAACAACTACGCAATTCAAACATAAATAACTTTATTGCTATTAGGATATAAAATTTTATTACTATACAGTTACGATTTAAAATCATAGCTGAAATAAAAGATCTTTTTTTAATCGCTCAAAAACAGGAGTTACTTTCATTGCTCCAAAGGATAATGTAGTTACAGATCATACATATTATTTTCTGACCAATAAGTAGAATGAACGCGATAGGTATTCGCTTTAGGGTAAATAATACCTTCCTGTTAAAGAGGGAAAGTAACAAACATGGTCCTTTTCAGGAAAGTTCTAGGAATACACATTGCAAGGTGAATCGAAGGGCACTATATTTACAATTCTTTCCTGCAGGGTCGAAATTAACCTGGCATGGAAGAAGACTTGAGCAATGGAAACGGAAATATAATGCAATAAAAGGCTATTTAAATGGATTTGGAGTGCTGATCGAATGGACAATAAAGAGGAACTGCGAATATAAATGAGGAAGCAAGTATGTCTGAAATAATACTAAGAGAATGAACCAACATTATTGAACGCGAAGCTGTATAATCAAATAAGAATGGAATGCAAAGGGCAATGTAATTCGAATATCAGAATGAATGTTAATGAGAAGCAGACAAAAAAGCAAAAGTTTAGAATTCGAAATTCTGCATTATTTTCTACCATAGGTATGCCGTTCAGCTAGTAAAAGTTAATGGCGTTATGGTTATGGTGGTGGTAAATGAACAGGATATTCGAATTTTTCTGAGCAATTTCATGCTATAGCAACTGAAACAACTATTTCTATGACATTTTTAACTTTTGTTCACCAAATGGATCGAAGAAGATTGAGAACACAGATAATTGAAGTGAGATGCTAAAAGAAAAAATTCAATTAATTAGACCAAATAAATTTTCAGATCCTGCATGAAGAGGTTCCTATGAGAGATCTTTTAAAATATGCGAATGTGTTCTCGATAGTGACAGTTAGCATACACTATACTGTTGTTATGCATGAAATTTCTCAATGAGCCACACTAGATATTTAATTTAGTGTCCATTATTAGGCTACATTCAATTATGACTAATAACTTTGCTTGACACCGGAGATAGAATTAAGGTTTGAATTTCATACTCATGAAATTACTACACGAAAATATTGAACTCGTTCGATCATCAATAGGAGCAATGAACAATGATTACAAAACCTGTGCCAAGTCGGGAGCACCATGAAAACCCGCTCATGTGGCAGAACGCGGCTCGGTACGGTGGTCAGGGCATAGCCTCCTCACCATGCCAATGAGCTATAGGTACAAACAAGAATTCAGACCGATCCACGAGCAGGCACCGGATGGAGCAACAAAAATGCCCAACCCCGCGCTTTTAGCATCGAAGCCGCCATAAGTTGAGAAAAATTTCCGTGCTCCCGCGGATCGAGCCAAGATCTTCGGCATCAGCGATGGGCAGAACACAATGGAACCACCGCACCCAAGCCTATCCCTCTCCTCCCTCCCCTTCCCATCCTCCCCCCAGAGACGATTCTTCCCTTTCTTGTTAAAATGTACTCGCGCCAACTCCTCCCCACCCCACCCCGCCAAACATTTCATTCCTCCGCATCACAAAACCGCTCATCCCACCGTCTCTCAACTTCCCCTCCTGGAGCCGCTGCCCAAAATTCTCTTCCCCCTCCCTACCTCCCCCACTCCACCGCGAACCTCCAGATTTTGAGCTCCCCCTCCAAAGAGTGAAGAGAGAGAAAAAAAGAGAGTCCTCCCTCCGCCGCTATCTCCTCGCCACATCGCTTTGCTCTCTCTTTCTCTCTCTCTCCTTTCTTTCTTCTCCTCTCCTTATGACTCCCCCACCCCACAGCCTTCCCATCATTCCCTCTCTCCCCATACCCCCCTCTCTCTCCCCTATCACATCACCTCCTCCTCATACTTCCCTCCTACCCTGCCTCCTCCTTCTTCCTCCACACATCCCCAGCCTCCTTTTATATACCTTAAGGGCTTGCAAACCTGCTGCCGCCTCCACCTCCTGCTATCTCTCCGTCTCGGATGGAGAAGGAGGAGGTTATACACGGAGGGGGTGGGCGGGTATGGGGTTTAAGAGTGCTGGAATGGTGATGGGTGGGGGGGGAGGGAGAGCTTTATAGAACTGGGAGGGGGGTGGGTGGTGGTGCGCCGAAAGCGGGAGGGTGGGATGGGGAGAGAGAGGGGAGTGGGAAAGGGGAGGGAGGCGAGAAGAAGAAACTTGGCCTTCTTTCCCTCCTCTTTGGTCTCCCCCCTCCCACACACCCTCCCATGATTCTATCTCAACGGCAAGATCAGGTATAGCATAGAAGTTGTAGCCTTTGAGAGCGAGAGACGCCTGGAATGGGGCGAAGCACGGGTGTGGGTTCGAGGGAAATAAAGGTGCGTGCGTGTGGAAAAAGTGGAGAAGATGGGAGGAATAGCGGAAAAGCGAGCGAAAGAAGAGCGAGGCGAAGAGAGGAGATGTACTCCTTGAGAGTAGACGCACGGTTTTGTGTGAGAGCTTGAGTGTGTGTGTGTGCGTGTGAGTAGAAGAAGTTTTTCTCTTTCGGGTGATGTAGAGACCATAAGGTACCTCCGTCCAATTTAAAAACCTTCATCCGTTCCATCAAGGTCCCAACACCACCACGAGAGGAGGAAGATATAAGAGTGTTAAAAAGGGGAGTGGATGGAGCCATGAGTCTAAAAAGGGGGGGGGGAGTGGGAGGGTAGGAGATGACACGAAGGGTGGTGGTGGTGGGAGGGGAATTGAGGCTCCAGTGGGAACATCGGTTGACTGTGATGAGGGCAAAACGGGGAGGAATGGGATTGCAACGGGCCCCGCTTCATTGTTGTTCCGGGACAAAGTCCAATAAAAACGGAGTTTGTGGTGCTTGATGACCCGCGTGGGAGACGGTCGCATTCTAATCAAAGTGCAGCCCGCAATAAAGGCGGAGCTCACCGCGGTGGTTGTATTTCACCTCGTCCAGAGATGAAGGAAGGGGCCCGCGCCTCACCAAAACGGTCGAATGCGTCGGAATTCTGAACCTCCTGAGGCCTCAAATCTCGAATCTGGGAATGGGTTGACTGAATCTCGGGAGGAGGCAACTCATAGAGACCAATGTCGTAAACGTACCTGGCGCATTGTTGGGAGAAAAAATAGTGACCATCACCCAGGAGCACAAAGTTGGAAATGATGAAGATGGTGCGTAAAAAAAGAAAATGGTGAATACTGGCGATGGTGAGCGACATCAATGAGTAACGGAAAAATTATTTCCGCCGAGAATGAAATTTAATATTTAAAAATCGTTTCAATAAGCCAGGATTCGTTCCCCAATCCACCAATTTCCATTGCGGTATACTACCAAGCACAGCACCAAACCAATTTTGTGCAAGGAAAATTTAGTATCGGGTTTTCCGTTCAAGCTGTTTGCGCCTCTAGGAAAAAGTGCTTCAGACGGTTTAAGCGAGTAGAATGGGGCAAGGGTGGTCGGTACAAGGAAACAGTCATGGAATTTCCATTACAGTAAATGCATATGTAAAGACTTCAATTAAATCAGAAATTTATAATGCATAACTAACTGCCCATAGGCTTAGTAGAAAAGGTAAATTCCAAATCCCCATATGGATATAATCAATTACCATTCCTTTAATTCCACCACCGATAACAAAGACGAGTGAAAGCATTCATATTGCCAAGAATACTCGAGCTAATTCACAATCTGAAATAATTTCCCAAGGTATCACGATCCAAGATTGAAATAGATCTGCTACCACCTTGACATTTAACACCGTCTCAACTACACTAATAATCCTGTTCGCTGCCACAACTTTAATCAAGCGAGCATGAGGTATTCCACCTTCAACCTCAGCGCTGCCATTCAGTGGTCTTTTATTTGCTACTTCATGGCTGGACTCCATCATCGCCGTAATGGTGTGAGAGAAATGATTGTCGCCTTCTAGATCAGTCAGCAACGTTGAAACAGATTTTCAGAATATGCACCTGCAATTATTTTTTATATAAAAGGTAAAATAAACATATAATATAAAATAAATGTTCATAAATAAAGTTTATAAACAAGGTAATTTCCTAAAATTGTTCCTTACACAGCAAGCCATGTTTAAAAACCTGATGGTATTTCCCATTGTACTACGTTATGTACCCTTTCTTAGGTTGCATAAGCCTTAAGCCTTATTCCTTGGTCCCATTCGTAAGGGGCCTACGCGGAGCAAACTCATTTTGTTAGGACTGCAAATAAAAATGAATACTGGTCATCTAAACCGTAATTTGCTTGTACCATCCCTTGGAAATCCCTTTCTTATGTCATGACAAGCAAAATCAAAATTGATGGCATTTGCATGAGGATGTTAAAGTTATCTAATCATTAGCGTATAAAGCGGAATGCAACAAGCGATATGTTAAGATATAGTGAATCTAAGAATCTTTTAAATGCAAAATATTCTGTAAGTACCAATGTAAAAAGTAATTCACTTTAGAATTTATATGTTACATATTGACGAGAGATGCACTCTAGAAGTACATTTACGAATTGACTCAAGTGGCAGTAAATTATTTCCCCGAGCATTTGGTTAAATAAATCAGTGAAGAAAAACGTTTGAGAGCAAAATACCTATCCCAGGTGGAGAGAAAGCCACGCCTGGCAAAATAATTATTCTTTATTTGCGTACATCCTTGTGCTTTGAAAAAATTAACTGAATGCCTACAAGCGCCTAGGTCTATTTTAGAGGCCGGTGTATCCAATATTTTTTCTGATATAGGTAGACTAAATCACAAAAAAGGCAATTCCATTCATTAAACTGAATAATGATATGAGTACGTACCACGAGGGAGGTTGTACGTTTAAATTATGCGTAAATGTTTCGGCGTATAGAGTAAAAAACTGACTCAAGGATACACCCTTTTCTATTTATCTTATTCTTAAGTTATCAAATTCGATGATAGAAAACATCGATACTGAGTTCTTGACCTTAATGTCATCAAAAATGATTTTTGAAATTTACATTTTAATTAATTATTCTGATTAGTGTTTCAGTCATTAATTCTATACACTTAAATTGAGACTTGAATAGGAATTTCAGTGCTTAATCTCTTGTGTGCCCATGTTTTATTCATATTTATTTTTACCTTCACTTAATTTAAGAGTATTTTCGTCCCCGTTTTATTTACATTGTATTTCACCCATGCTGCAATAAAGCTCATTTTGCATGACAGGGTATAATGCTTGTACTACTAGATATTCTATTCCACTATACAGCAGGGAAAATCGTATTTCATATGGATTAAGTTCAAAGAACAAAATTATCACTACACCCCATCTTTAACAAAACTTTTTGAGCCTTATTTACCTAATCGAGCGATTGGTTACTTCCATGCTCACAGATTTCATCTTTGAGGAATATTATTGACATTTTTAGAGGAAACCATGGAAAATTAAATCACAATAATTTTTAAAAATATGCGAAACATACGATTTCATCCTTTTCGTGATAACGATTTCGAATTTCCGGCATTGCTCAGGCACTTATGTAATTGAAAATTCCACCAACACCTTATCGAAACACTATAATTTTAGAGGCAATTAGCATAACTTATGCTGCGTGGGTCGCATTCCGCTTCTCATACCAGCGTCCGTCACTTAGCTATGTGGATCTCCTTTGAGGTGAGTATGAATATTTTAAAAGCCGCACCATAATCGATTGCTTTGGCCACTCGCCTCAGAAAAATCGAGTACCGACATCCGCCAAAACAAGTCCATGGCTCGCGTTGGCATTGGAAGCAGCTGTTTGCCGCCTTCTCCCCGCCGCATTCCTTTCCAAAACCTCTTGTTTCTCCTCATCCTCCCTCATCTCGTTACCTCGTCATATTTTTTGCCAACAATGCAGCGCTACGAGATAAATTGGATTACTGAAATTAGTGTAATTTTATCAGTTATAAAAAGGGTATTCCCAATGCCCTGAGGGTCGTCGGTGAGCCGTTGCAAATTCTGCTCCCGTGAAACCCCCGCTGAAAGACTATCACATGCCATGGCTCCCCCCAGTCTCTCGTCCCCTCATCAACATGAATAATTTCCCTCGTCTCAAACCCCTCCCCGATGGTATTAATAGAATTCGAAGAATGTATGTTGAATTCAAATCATAATATGCCTCTCGACCATGAGCTCCACTTTTTAAGCCTCGTTTAATTTTCAATTACCTCTCGTAAGTGTCGATATATCATGCGAGGAATGGGGTTTTCTTCGCGTATTTATCACATTGCTTCCTTGATTTCAACGAGAGGGAGCGAGAATATGGCCATATCTCAGCCATGCAACGTAGTATTTTACACTTGGGAACGATGATTCTCTAATGAGATTACAAAACGTCAAAAGAAATTTTGATTTGAGTGAGAAGGAAGCTAAAAATTCTGTACAAGTTTATTACAACCGGAGATAGATGAAAAATAGCTTGTATATACAAGGTATTCTTAAAAGTTTTAATAAATGGTTTTTCAATAACATGTTTAAAGAAAACGATCATTGTAATATTACTTAATTTAGGCCAATCCTGCCTTTTAAGACAGAAGCTACAATTTTTAATTCCTACATGTTATGCGAGATTAGTCAAATAAACTAAAAATGTATTCAAGAGAGAATTTCCACATCAATCTCAGGCAGTATTCTACCTCTGATGGATTCATTAGGTTTACTATTACGATTGCCCATTCAAGTCAAGATAGTGACTTTGTGTCAGCCCCAACATCATGTAATCTTGGTTGAATATTGAAAATTTTGGAATACGAAAAATCATACTATTCGACACTTTCTCTACCTTCATTTCTGAATGAGAAAATAGGGAGTAGCGCAGCATTTAAAGGTTATGTACAGCAAAAGAGGCTAAAAAAACGCAGAAGACTACCTCGAGCATATTATGGCGCATAGGGTCATTCAATAATATGAGGAATCCTCAAAAATCAAAAACTTATTTTCACTCTTTTTACGCTGTCATGTCTGACAGAAAGAACTAGGAAGGAGTTAAACGGGTGGCCGAGAGAATAATAGTTGGAAATGCATTCAAGCTTTTCAGGTGTTGAAGTCACTGGAAATATGGGTTATGTTCAGAGTTTGTTTTTGCAGAATCAAAAAATATTATTACTGAGGTTACGCTTAATAAATAAACTTTTATAGCAAAATTTCTTCCTTCTATGCGTCTACTACAATCACTCACGTAAAATTATTTTTCTTTCTTCAAACTTGTATTTGGTTCTCAACGGCTTATAACACAATTTTCACAAATTTTAATATTTTTTTTTGTATTAATAATTATGATACATATGCTCATAATTATTTCAGTATAACCAAAATTTCAGTGGTATTAACAAGCTTTTGCATATACCTAATGAAATGAAAACGAAGTTGGCCTGCGTTCGAGGAATATTTTTTGTTGGAAGAAGAATCGCATTTGCAGGAAGATAACCAAGGAATAGAGGCGAGTTTTACAAGATATTCCAAAAATGACTACCTTAGGCATTGGAGGATGAATACATTTGATTATCACCTCAATGACGCATTTATCAAGAGTAATCATAATTAATATTAAGAGTATCACGGATTAATTGTGAATAAAATAATTGGTAAACGGTCGAAAAACATCGTATATGGTTTTTTCTTCTGCAATCGTCGCCATAATCATAGTGAGATGTTAAAATTTATGTCAAGCTAAAATCAAAATAAAATAATGACACTACTGCGTTTTTAGAGCGACATAGTTCAACCAATATTTGACGCAGTATAATAAATACACTAGATAAAAAAATTATACGTAATGAAAATAAAAATCGCTAGTGCACTGGTACCATACAGTGGATTCTGGCATATTAAGATGATGGAGCCAATAGTGAATGTTACCGAGCGATGATGGTAAGCGAACTATAGAGGTCATCAAAGATCATAATCCCAGCGTCGTAGGCCGAGGATTGTGACGAGTGGGGTGCAGTGGGAAAGAAAGAAAGCGAGGCTGGCGACACTGGGACGGCTCCAGAAAACGGAGGCGCAGCGGGGAAAGAGGAGAAGAGGAGCGGTGGGCGCGGAGGGAGCGGTGCCAACGCCGGGCGGAGACTCCTCTCTCTCCTCCCGTCAGAAAAGTACCGCTCGCCCCGTCTCTCGGGGCGTCACGACCGACTCCTCTCTCTAGAGGCTGGCTGCACCCTGTCCCGCTGTACGCCTGATGGGTTGGTGCGTGTTGTGGACGCGAAAAGAAAAGCTTGTGCTTCGGATTCACTCCGCGTCTCCCGGCTGGGTCGAGAGAGGAGAGGGAAGATGTTCGGGAAAGAAGAGGAGGAAAGGGAGGAGGGGAACATTCACGAGGGATTCTCGGAAGGTTGTAAAAATAGAGATTCTCACGAGCGAATGCTAAAACGAACACTTGGTGTGTGGGGGGGGGGGGGAGGGAGGGGGCTGTTGGAGCTGGAGACGTCACTGGGAGCAATACCAAGTGACCCTCTGGAATGCGTGAAGGGACGACGATCGCTGCATCTTGTGCAGCAAATTTAGATTGCGCGCGCGCATGAGCCGCGTCCGGCGGAGGGGACCAGGTGGGGACCTCGAGGGCAATCCATGCGATTCGCGAGCGGCTCTTGAGATTGAATTTTATGTCAAAATGGACGAATAGGAATTTAAGATCCGCACGATATATGAGAACGGTTGATGGGCCATACAGGTTTAGACACAATTTAGTAGAATCATTTCACGGCATCAGCTTTAAAGGTGGAAGAGTTTCACGAATGGATTCAGTACATTTCCATAAAAATAGTGCCAAGTGACCAGATAAAGATTGGAATCACTCGGAAAATAATTTTAAGGGTCTTTAAGCACTTGCTATTTTCCTAGAAAAACGCATACATATAATTGTTGCTGTAATAACAAAGACGTCTACGACGCACATAGTGGTCACTAATAAACGACAAAAAACTGAAGGCTTATCTCAGTTATTCTCACCGCTGGGTCTTACATGAAAGACACTTTTAATTTACTTTCAAATATTTTAAATAAATATAAAGCTTTCCTAAGCCTGCATGCTCATGTAATGCTTGGAATTTTTAAGTAATAATTAGAAACTATAAGGTATTAACTAGAATAACATATTGAGAAATTTTTTTCAAAACATACGGTTGTTTGTTGCAGGTAGAGATAAGGCATTTCTAATTAAGTTTACTCGATAGCTAGTTAAATAACTAAGACAAGTTTGAAATATATTAAATATGCATAAATAATTTTATCTTTAGCATCATCTGGTCTCTCGCGGCAAATTACATCCATATCATTTTTATAAAAAATATGAAGTTTGAAAATATTACCAGAAAGGAAAATTTTCAACTCTAGTTGACAACATCCCCAGTTCAAGTGTCTTTAAGTAAGCTTATTAACCGATTTTTATTAGTAATTAGCATTAAACCAATCAAGTAGGAATACTTTCATCAGAGAATACTGTTTAGCATTTTTTTTCATTTTTGTTGATTTTCAGCAATAATTTATAATGAGAGTTGTTAGTGGTTAGCAAAGCGTGACTAATAGTAGATAGAAAATGTCAATTGGTCTACCATGTGGAAAATGGCTACCAATATTCACTTAAAGCAGGGGGGTCAATACATATTTCCTATAATGTGACATAAAACGTAGTGTATATAATCAACGTTAAGAATGAATTTTATGACAAGATGATAATCTCTAGGCATACCAAAACTTTAGATAAGGGATTAGGGTCGAATAAAGTCATGCGCTCCCCACAAAACCACAATAAACTCGAGAGCTCGTGACACCGAGGGTTTAGATTTACCGCAAACATTATCCATATTACAGCCGACCCCCCAAGTTTTCCATAGAAAATTTGGCCTTGAAAACTCGACCTATAATCGAGTAAGGTATACGGTAATTCCGCAAAGTGCCTAATCCGAAAATAACGTCTCGGTGTCACGCACGGGGATCCCATCCGACCTCGGCACGTCGAAAGCTGAAAACCCTCTCTCTCGGGCGGGAATAGAAAGGAAGAAATAAGACTTGGGAAATAAAAAAAAAGAATTCGAAGATATGAAAAGGACTCGGCTCGGCCAGACCACATCGAGGAGAAGAAGGTATTCCGCGCGCCGGGCGACAATAGCAGGTCTCCCCAGCCCAGACACCCCACACTCCACGCAAAAAGCTCTTGAGACTCAGACCAGCGCGCGCGACCGCGTATCACAAAGCGCGAATACTTATATCGTAGGGACCTGGTGGGCGAAGGGAAGAAGTCGGAGATGGGAGACTTTGCAGTGGAGAGGAGGTGGAGGAGGACTTGCTCGCGAGATGGCCTTCCTACGCCGAAGGGCCAAACTCTCTCTCTCTCTCTCTCTCTCACTCTACTCTGGCTGTTTGGATTTTGCGTGGGAGGGACTTAAAGGCGGTAGAAATTACTCCGAACGGCCCCGCGGAGATGGGAGAGGAGGGAGAGTCTGTAGACGGCGAGGGAGTAGAATCGTAGATCCCAACCGGTTGGCCGCGAAACATTGGTTGTCCACGGTAGTCCAGGAAGTAGTCTTCAGCGCAAATGTAATGATGGAAATATATCTGTGGTTCATGAACTATACTGAGAAAATTGGGATTTATTAGTAACAGTGATTCAACTAAAATATTGGTCAGGAGAGGCTAGGGTAGAGCTCGTCCTATAATATGCCAGAGGTGTCTGATTTCACACACAAGTAGTGAGCTATACTACACCAGCTGTATATGAACCAAGGCCACCTCACCATCGAGGATTTTCATCAATGGCTGTCCACAGGCCGAACCAGAGAATTGGACTCAGGACACTTCACAACAGTAAAACAACGTTGTGCTACCTATGCCTTCACGCGTCCTACGTCCATTAGAGCGTTTATGTGGTTAAAATGGATTCATCACTTAAACGCTTTTCAATACGTGTTTATTCGGTTGTCCACGAATCACAGGTGTTCTATGCAAACATAGGAAGTGGTAGGAAGCACAAATTAATTGTGCAATGTTATCTTGGTGCATGGTGTTGGCCTACGGTGTGGAGCGCTTGGCTAGTAACTGCAGGGAGGATCCGAGTGAAGTCTTCAGAAACCCGTGGCTTAGTCAGTGTTAAGCTCTTCTCTTACCTATCTCGATCAACCTCCATGCCGAAACACAGAGTGAGTGACATGATTTTGATCAATATGAGACAAGTGTGTAGAGCTATGTTCAATATGCCCTAAAATTTTTTTTTCAAATAAACCGCATTTGTTTACGCAATAAGCACACACGAGTTGTACTAAAGATAGGTGGTGTGGTACATGGGGGTGTTCCGTGCTTCATTTGATATGATACCAAATGGTCCACAGACTCCTCGGTTGGGGAACCACTGGGATAGAGAGAGAGGGAGGAGAGAGACTGTGTAGGAATGCAGAGGGGGAGGAGGGAGACGTTGGGGGGGAAGTGGCAGATTTTTCAGAGGGTGGGTGGTAGGGTTGAGATGGGCGTGGGATAAGATTCGAGTGATTGTCTGTGAAGAATGAGGAGTGGTGGTGTTGGTCTGAGCGGCTACAGAGGGGGGAGGGAGGGAAGAGAGGTGGGTGGGGCGCGGGGGGATAAAGAGGGAAGGAGGCACAAAGTAGGGGTATACGGGCGAGGTGAAGGAAGTGTAATGGACATGCGATAATGTCAGCTGGTAGTTTTCGGGTGTGCGAGACCTTCGCCTTCGCGGGGAGGGAAGAGGAGGTGGGGGAGTCGGACCCAAGAGACGGGGACGTGGGATGGGGAAAGGCAGTGGTGTGGGGGAAGGCGGTGTTTTTCTACTCTCAAAAGTGGACGAAGTGTTTCTTCTCGTGGGCAGATTTTCGCACGAAAAAAAGTTCGTCATCTCCGGCAAATCTTGCGCGTTCTCGGAGGAGAGTAATTTTGCCTCTTTGACTTTGCGTCGGAAACCTACCAAAGAGTGTGACGACTCAGTGGCGTGACGTAATAGTGTAGCCGCTGTAAAGCTTGGAAAATAACATCCTAGAAGTTATTATAATGAAACGAATATCGGAAAAACATCCATTGTGCCGACGGCTTGGCGTGAGTTGTCATAAAAATATTGTATTTTGTGCCATTAACCATTCACTCAAAAGGACTTTCTCAATTTAAAACAGAGGTAATTATCAATAGTGCAAAGTAAATAAAAGTTAAGATACCCACAATGGTGATGAAAGCGTGAAAGTTATTCGTTTTTCTTAATTTTTAATAATATTTTCACTGACATTTTACTGTTATATATTGTATGATGTTAGGCACAATGTGGTGGAAGTTCGTAATATTTTTGAAATGACACATTGCAATATTTCCACTTATAGATTTATTTTACACTACCCTTTTCAAGTGTGAAAATGTCGTTGTAACGAAGAAACGCGTAGTGTAAAATAAATCTATAAGTGGAAATATTGCAATGTGTCATTTCAACAATATTACTGTTATATAATGCAAACGTCACATTAACCATGTGAAAAAACCGTTTTTCTCATTATTTTCCTTTATTGAACTTAATTTCTTCTTGACGAGGCATGATGTCTAAATTATGTTTATATAATTTCTGTTCACTAAAAACTGATAAGTTACATTTTGCAAGGATAAAATTTTGAATAAAATATTGAAATACACAGTGGAATTATTGCATTCAATGAGGAACATGACGTCTGTAAAGTCAAAAATCAACTTCCATTTTAAGTAGTACCGAACACATGATTTTCTATAGGTACTCGTCATATTACTAAGCGAGTCATTCAGGGTGCTTCATTAACAGCACATGCGATGAAAATCTCTGTTTATCAAATGGATGATAATAAGGCTTATTTTTTTCGCGGTCCTCCCGAATCGATGAAAAAACGTGTTTTTCCGACATTTAAAATGTTTTTCTTTGTTTTTTTTTTCGTGAAATGAATCTCGAACTCTTTTATATTCTGCAAAATGAAACTTCGGACACCATTGAACCAAATGGTGCTAACTTTTGAAACAATTTCAGTGGCTGTATCCATACGGGCGACCGTGGCAGTTTTTAGCGTAAGACTTCAATTCCATTGTTGATTCGTGAAGTCTCTCACATCTCTGTTTGGGAGAATTAAGACTTAAGTTAAGTATTACAAGGTGATTCCAATGGCGTCATCAACGAGCTCATAAAAGCATAGTAGGAATATGAAATGTAAGACAATAAAATTTTTAAGGTAATAGGAATTTCTCTCTTTTTGCGGGAAGGTCAGCATCTTATTATCCGAGATAACTTCCGTTAGCATAAAAGACCAAAATATCAGCCTACCAAACAGAAGCTTTACGTATCTTTTTAACACTTAGTTAAAAAAAATAGAAAAAGACATTCTTTGTAAGCCTTGAATATGATAATTGGCAATGGTAATCATTCACGATCGTGAGAAATTGGAATTAACCAGAAGTATTCAATTTCTAAATATCGTGAATGAACGTTTTCTTCACGTTTCTCTATGCTCTTGCAAAAAGGTTATTTTTTAAACGTTTAATAATTTAAAAAGTTTCGAGTTTCTTGTCACTTTTTTCGCATCCTAAGTTTATTCATTGCTGCTACTCACTGTTCGAAAGCCAGCAATTTATATTTTCTTTTAGAAACGTTAAATATTATCCACAGTTCACATTCTCCAACTTATTAAAAGTCAACGTCTTTTCATTCAATGCAGGGTACTCTTCCCTGCACTCATTCTTCGTGTGTGGATCTTCATTTCACCATGAGCTACGGAAACTTCAAGTAATTCCATTCAGATTTAGGGCATGTTAAAAAAATCAACTTGCGGAATACTACAAAAAGCAATGGTACATGCCCTCTTGTTTAAAAGATTCATGGATATAATCACCTTAATGGAATTTTCGTTTGGACTCGACGCGCAGAATTAGAATGTGGGCGGGTGATTCATAAATAAAACACTCGAGATAATTTTTTACAACAGCAATTTATAACTTCTTCTAGGTTATATCCCTTGCTTATTTATTTGGTATTGAGCCCGATTCTCAAGAGAACCTCTGTAAGTGATTCCGTACGCATTCTGCGAGGGAAAAAGATAGCGTTCCGAGAAATCAGCAGAACACACGACCTTGCCGTATTCGGCAAGGCAGTAAAACGTTTTACGACACAGTGGGAAATAGAAAGCGACATTGACTCTCTGAGCAAGAAGTGAAAAACTCTGTCGGGCATGGGATCGAGCTATCATCGACGCGTAGCATTTCTATGAAACTTGGGCGCGATTGGCTGTCCTCACCGACTCAAAGACCTCGCGTCTCTGGGCGAAGTGACGGTCCCGTCTCTGATGTATGAGCCTTCAAATGGGAAGCCGAGTCCTATCTCAATCCAACTCTTCCTCTCTCTCGCGAAACGCTTCGAATACTTATTTATTCCTCTCACTACACGACCCACGAAGGGCTATCAAGTTTTTACAAGGCACATGGCTCAGGAACTAAGCAATACTAATATCGGCTAGCCCCACAACACGGTGTTTTTCAGAGTGGTTATATGGATCGACCTGAGGTGCGATGCCATCAATTACTAGAATATATTCTTATCGTTTAAATTATATCTTACTTTGTCAATCCATAAGTTTGAGTTATTAACTGCAACTTTCGTTTCCACAAAAATATAATTATTTTCCTGTACTCGCATTTGACGAACGATTGCTCAATTTTACAACTCCAAAGAAGTTTTAAACATAAGAATCGGTGAAAATTGTTTTTTTCAACGAAAATTTTCAAGTAAAATTAATTATGATTCGATCAATGGTCGCCAATTTTTGTTGTCAATGGTTCTCTATTGTATAAAATAATACTGTAATACAAAACTACATTCATAAACCTGTTTAAACGATCTATAATACTGCAAAAGACTACTAGTTCCTATTAAAATTCATTTTCGCGTTTTAATACAATTTTCGGCGTTTAATTGCAGATGTTTAAACATTAAAATTTAAGAAAATATAATGTAATTCAACACTGTACTCTCTTAAAAAAGAAAAAAGAAAACAACTCATTGCCAATTGAACCAAGTTCTTGGTTCATAAAATTTTTTTCCATAAAGATCTTCTTGACATAAAGTTGCATTCTTCTTTATTCAGCATTTTTATTGTTTTATCTCTCGTTTCTCAGGGGTGATTAAAGGAATCGCTGCCTCCCAGTGATCTTCTCAGAAATGATGCGCTCTCAGCGAAGTAAGAGATGAAGCCCCTAGTGAAATGGTAAGTAACATCAATTGCATCAGTGTACCTTGGCAAACTGTTTGGAAAATTTCCAACATTCATAGCATGAGCGATCCATTTAAACTATCTAAAAGTACTTATTTCAAGTGAAGTAGGATTTATACACCGGATCAGATCCAAATAGAGGTAATTGCGCAGTACTTGCATGACTTCAGACAATAGGATACATGAAAACAGGGAGAGTTAGGAATTCGTGCATTTCCATCACAGCTAACTATAGCAATCACATTTCTTTTTATGTCATGCCTAGAGGGACGACTTATACCACCAAATCTTATCCTACTTAATTCTCATTCCATTCCCATTGCAAAAAAGGACGAAATAATTAAACGTTTGCGGATAGCAAACTATTGAAACAGCCAAGTGATACTTCTGTCAGGTCCAATTTATTGAACCAAGAAAAAAATCCTCTGCAGGAAATCGGTACTTGCTGTAAAACGACATTAACCCTAAATATATGATTACAATTAATTAGCACTGGTTTTAAAGAGGATTAAATGGGATTCATTGTATCTCCAAACACATGCAAAATCCATTTTACTAAACGGTGACGAAGCGATAAGGGGAATAAAAGAAGAAAAAAACCTCAGCTCACGTAGCTGACCGGACACGGTCGAGATATCCTCCGCTGAAAAGATGCATTTGCGTCGGAATCGCAGCGCCATCCGCGTCGCCGGAGACAAGCAAAAACTGAAAAGGGGGTGAGGGTGGGAGTTGCGGGTTGAGCCTCTTGAGTTCTCCTCTTATCCTCGGAGACACGGAGGTGAGGCTGAAAAGATGAAGAAAAAAGTGTGGCTGAGTACATGAACATATGAAAGCGTGCGTGATCTGGATAAAAATGTACAATCAAGGAATGAATTTGAGGACAAACGAGCTTTTTTTTCTCCAAGGATTTAAGGTAAGTAGGGGGAGCATGAAATAGCGCAGTCAAAAACCGAAGTTAAGTAGTAGAAATAGAGGGATGGATGACAATTTATGGGATATCACAATAAAATGGCGTTGTTTTGCCTGTCCATAAATATCAAAGCAATGCAGGAAGAGGACGCAAACACCTCTGCTAGCATTCTCCGGATTTTCCGCGCAACGAACGAATTCATGTCCCAGTTCCAGGATAAATAATAAGGATTGCACCCATATAATTCTAAGCGAGTGCACTTTCGAAAGTTTAGAATTAATAAAATAATTAATATAAATATCAATCATCAATGACGTCTCCTAAGGTCATTTTACTTACTAGCCCTCCAAATTGACGATGAATATATTTTTATCCGTTAACTCTAACCAGCGAATACAGTACTAATTTAGACGGTGTCCGATAAATCAAAAAATAATATATTGTGTTAACTATGTATTTTAGCTATAAAATCTTATTGTAACGATGGTATTCAAAGTTCATAAAACTTGTAAATCATGCTACTGGTAATTCGGATAATAATTAATAATAACAGTTTTATTGTATTATTGATGGAGAAATATAGTTAAACGTCAGTACTTGTTGTTAGTGTTTTGATACATCATTTTCTGCAATAATATAAATGATCACCCTATCTACCACAGATTCATCTATTTCTTCCTAAAGTTTAGCTCCCTCCTTGGTTTTTATCTGAACTCAATTACTGACGCATTGCATAATTTAATCTAATCTCTTAGGCGATTAAATATTAAGGATGTTTCCGCGTGGCAGACAGCCAGTTTTTTTCATGATTTCATATTTTCATGGCTTCATTTCAATAAAAGAGCACAATAGAATGCAAGACCTCAGGTACACAGGTACGAGGACTACACGATATGGAGAAACTGATTCGGAGATATCTTGGAAAATACCCCAGGAGACCAACAAATCAACAAACCTCTAACCATCCACACTCTTCTTATTCTATCCCATCGCGCAAGTAAAGGCACGAGGCAAGGTCGAAATGAAGGTGAAGACTCGGACACCCCGGAGGATCGAACCTGGGGCCTAACAAGTTGAAATCTATCCCGCCGACCACTCCATCTGAAGGAGGCGGAGGGAAAGAAAAAAAATCAGGGACATGCAGAAAGAGGAGAGGAAAATGTTCTGAGGGGAGAAAGAGAGAGATAGGGTGTCGTCGGAATGGGCGCGGAGGAAAAGGGTATCGAGAGCGCTCGGTAGGGCGGGTGGTGAAATGGGCCGGACACAGCACAGCCCTTGGCGTACTCTTCTTGAGTAGGTGTGCTTCACCAACAACCACCTTTCTTCGCATTCTCCCCTACGCTTAATCTTCCGAGAGCCACGCCGACCACTTCGTCGCAAAACCATTCGCGCACTCTTTTCCGCTCTCTCCCCAGTTGTGATTGCGCATTCTCGACCCGCTTCAGTTGTCACCCGCGGCAATGCCCGTGACTCCTCAGCACTCTCCCCCACTTATTCGCCACCCCTTCCACCCGTTTCCTAGCTCCTTGTGAGAGCGTGAGAATCACCCCCCCCACCACACACTGCACTCACATATCCACCTCTTCACCCTCCTAGAAATGGTCCCATCCCATTCTCCTCCCCCTCAACCCCAACCCCTTCACGAAGGGGCCCGTCTAATTGAGACCGCGCGTCGGTTGCCCACGGCCCGAGCCCTTTTGTCGACCTCGCTCGTGAACACGGTGTGCTGCGAGTCATATTTATTCCTCCGGCCGAGCAATGAAGGTTGGTAGGCGATACCTCACAAAGGCGATTCCCCGGCTTTTGTTAATTTCATAACAACTGCTCGACTGCCTACTGGAAGGTTCTTTTCTAAAAAAAAAACAAATAAATATTGCCTTCTTGGGGTGAAAATGAATATACAAGGAAAGCACCGAAACTGAACTAATTTCTACCGTTACGTATGTACGTAAACCTTCTATTTTCATCACCGTGAAGTAAAAATTGTTATTCATTCAAGGATTTCCGTAGTTTCTTGACAGTGTTTCTGTATATTACATGAAAGATTAAAGAGATAATTTTCACAGAAGGTATTCTATTCAAGATAAACAAATGTCATTGCTGGTGACTAGACGTTCAGGAATAAAGGCATTGTTATTACTGGGCAATTGAAAGGATACAGCACTCTCGTTTAAACTTTGGTTTTTTCTTCCATAATTTTATAATAGATAGGGAAAATGCCCAAAACGAATCAAGACCACTTAATATAAGGATCACCATTCACGGAAATGATTTTCGTTGACTTTTAATTAAATTAGGCATGATAGAAACAGGATAGGAAAAGAATAAAAATATAGAGGGGAGTTCCCTCTTTCTGCATGGTGTATAAAGAAAGAAAAAATGCAGATGAATAAAATTCTCTCGGAAAACTTATCATTTGACATTAGCATACGAATTACACATCTTCCTTTCAAGTGATTTCATGAGGCGTGAAGGGTAAGGACGTTTTCTCTAAAATGAGAGGACATTACTTTTCAAGACATTTTAATTTAAATGAATTGTGATTCAACGCATCACTCAAGCTTTAATGAGAATAGTTCTCTTCGAGTAATTTTACCGAAGAATGCTGCAATTTATGACATGATCGCAGACTTAGATGAAGTAATTTCCGTGTGTTGGCGAGACAAATATATTTACAATCCGCCATTATATCAGAAAAATAAAGGAATATGATCATTCAAGTGTTGACATTAAAACGAGCGAGCTATTTTTGGACGTGTGATGTAATTGCTGATGACTTAGCGTCCCGCAATACAATAACATACGTTCTTTTACTTAATCGCTTAACACTCAGCCCGTCTTCGTCTTCCACCCCTCCTCTCACCTTTCCATCCCAACCTTTAGCCATTCTTTCGCGGAACTGGTCTATTTGCCTCCGCGGTCATCTCCCGTTTTTTATGTTCGTTCCCTCCCGCGCGTTCCGCCTCTCACGTCATCGTACCGAGACATCCTTTAATGCAAGGCCTTTTCCCCTTCCCCCGCCCTACACACTTTACCATTGCATTCGATTGCAAGTCTCCCATTTGGCCACGTCTCCCATTCGACCGCGTCTCCCATTCGACCGCTCACTCCCATTTCCCTCTATAACCCTCTCCCCCAACCCTCCACCCCTTTCCTACGCACACCCTTTCCTTCCCTTTAAGACTCTTGAAGACGTCTCGGGCCAAAATTGTGGCCGATATCCCCGCACTGACTTTTATCGCTCTCATTTCCTATTCTATTCCCGCGATAAACGCATTCCCCGACTGAAATGTGCGACTTCGAGGGAATTTCTCTCCTCCGAGAGTCGCGCTGCACGTCGCGAGGGACGGCCCTTTATCGCCTTCCCTCCAGCTCATGTCCTTCCTCTCTCCCCCCCCCCCCCGCCCTCCTTCAATTCCGACCATTCTCATTTCCCACTCTCGTTGCCCGTTTGAAATAAAAACTCGCCCTATCACCACCAGCTCTTGAGTCTCGGTCGGCTGAGAGGTAAGGATAAGGAGACTGCCTTTCTTTGCGTTGGAGGCGAAGGGAGGGAAATGAAATGAAAGCCTGGTGCCCTTGTGATTGTACGTGCGCTATCTCTATCGCCCCGCATCAAAAAGAGTGCATTCTCTTTCAATTGGGAGCGGGAGAATTTTGTGCGGTCGGCCGGAGAGAAAAAGAGCCTGAGAGATGGAAAGACGAGGACGGGGATTCGTGAATACTAGAGAGATTTCAGTCAGTGTTGCCATTGTAGAGACGTCTACGCCGCTCTTGAGTTTTTTTCACCGATAATTTTTCAATGAAGAGACTGAAATTTTTCAAAAGAGCTCTGGAATTATTGTATCCGATTAACCCTAATACGGGCAACATATTTTTCAGACGTAATCGAGCAAGGTGAGTCCAATGGACTCTTTTAACTATGCTTTTAATTTAAACTATTAAACAGTTAAAAATATTACTTTTCACATCAATTTGTAAATATTGTGCACTATAGAATCATTTAACATAAAATTGATTATTTTTTGTTTAACAAAAGTTTTACATTACTTATTAATTTCATACATAGTCAAACAGCGAGTACAGTGGACTCTTTTGAATAATTCTTTCTGTTTTCACTGCATATAGCTCCAAATATTTATCGTTACATGTACATAGTGATAATTTAAACATCATTTTTATAATTCAAACCAAATAATTGTAAAATGCACATTACTTTTTACATTTCATGCAAACAGACTTGCCTTACCCGGATTCGTGGGAATTCAGGGGAAAAAATTATTTTTTAAGTTGCTTTCATTCCGAAAGAAGTTGGAATTACTGAAATTTATAGGAAATGTACAATTAGAAGAAGTAAAAAATTTACAACATGCTGACACTTCAATAACATAATAAAATTTTCACAAATGTGATGCGATGAGTCCAAGAGACTCACCTTGCCCGTATTAGGGTTAAGTTGGTAGTTTTAGTTCAATTCACATCCTCTAATCGTTTCCCTTCCAGAATATTAAAACATTTTAAAATGAACTCCACCCTGCAACGATTTCAGAAAGAGAAAAAATTGCTTAAATACGTTCCAAGATGTTCCTACAGTTCATATTTAAATAACTTTGCACTCTATCGTAATTCATCTCATATTCAAATCATTTTTCACTGTGTTCACGCATTCAATTATCAAAATTGGTATTATTCCGCAGAAATCACATAAAACCTATGTCTAATCCAAGAAAAAAATATTAAATTATAAATTACTCAATGTCTAGAAAAGGCTCCAAGCAGGACCTTAAACATGTCAATGAATGATGAAAGATAAATATTAAAAAATTATCTTTTTAAAATACTAGCTTTATCAATTGGAGCCTAAAATTTTCGATGCTATTATCAAAAACATGACACGATTGCCATCATTTTAAACAAGCACACCAGCCGTTTGTGTTACTTCCTTCACTCATGACTGACATCCGCGCTTAAAGTATTAAATCTCCATGAATAGAAATTTCTTTAGCTACAAATTGCATATCAGTTCTAAATCGCGATGTGTAGGTAATATTCTCCTAAAATGAAAGTTCGCAATAACCCATGGTATTAGTGAATTTGCTTACGTAATTCAGTTTGTTATAAGACAAAATAGTTTGAGACCCCATTTGACTTTCATTGTCTCACCGCGTCTTTACTTTCCTATACATTGCTAAGGAAACTCATCAAGCAATGATAAATATGATTGTGCTCTGTCTTCAGAACTTCAGGCGCTCAAAAGAAAGGAATATTTCAACCGTTTCTTCCTTTCAAACCGGCCCCAATAATTTAGTGAGGAACTGATGTAGTAAAAAAAGGGTAATTTATAATAAGTGGGTTATGTCCTTAAGGCCTGTTTGTCACTATTGGGTGGGTAATTTTCCTTGGGCTTACACTTAGAGATTTCTTAAGAGCGAATTAAAATCAGCTTAAACTATCATTTCACAGTATCTTTTCTTCCACCAAGGCGTTGCCGTATGATTGTCTGGCCAGCTGACCCTATCACCTCGGGTCAAAAGTTTGTTCAAACAAAGCTATAATGAGCACGAATCTATGGATCAGCAACGCCCTGTTCACTGGTCACTAGCTTCCCACCTGCCCCCACCTGCCAACTCAACTTGTCTCCACCTGTCTTTCTTTCTACGCCTCTCCCGTACTTTCCCATGAACTAACTCCCACTTCCCATCCCATCTCCTCCCCTCTCTAACGTTCCTCCCCTTCCTCTCTCTCAAAGCTAAAGTCATTCCCACAAATCCAGCCATCCAGCGCTGCGACGACAATTCTCTTCTCCCCTTCCATTCCGATTGACATTTATTTCCCTCAGCAAAAGCGTCCCTTTTGCCTTGAGACTGAGGAACGCAGTAGTGCTTCACCTTTAGAATCGTGACCTACGTTCAAAACGAGAAGGGAATTTAATGTTGTTTCGTCGAATTACGAAAATCATGAGGACTTGGTTGCGGGATCGCAGGTGGGACTCCGGGGTGAATGTGTTTTACGCTGCCGCGACGCGGTTTCATTGTTCTCTATGTCACTCATGGGCAACCTGCACACGATTACCAAGCATACCTAGAGCTTCATTAAATTGGATTACCCTTTAAGGTGAGTAGGTTTTCTTTCCATGAATTTCATAAATTAGGTGTACCTTTTATTGATTTATGAAAGATGCATACTTTTATTTTCATTTTAGCACATAACTGGTCTTCGTGGTGTGCGCCATGGTCATTGAATAATTAGATCACCACCCTCTCGATGGCTGTTTAGACGGTGCACATTTACTAATTTTTAGAGCCACTTAAATTGTGTGACCAGCTGCTGTATGTTGCCTTGCTAATTTAAAAAGCTTAACGGCATTCCCAGATTTCCAGAATGAATCCTATATACCAAATAACAGTATCCCATGACTGTCGATATAATTTTCCTAATGCAGAATATACATTATTTTTACAATTGTCATCTCATTTTAAACAATACAGTATGCAAAGTAAAATTTAAACATAACGGAAAATACAGATAATTTGGAATGTATAACTGAGCTGCCTTTAAAGTAACGATAAAAGGCATTTTGGAGCATTGCTTCAAATATGTTATTAACGTTAGAAGGAAATTACGCTACACGCAGGAGCGTTATTTCACTCAAAAAGTCTGTCTTCACCTCATATAATAAGTGATAATATTTATGAAATTATTGAGTTTTTCAAATGACAGTTCTATTCAAATACATTTATATTGCAAGCCCAAAAAATGTGTTGGGTGTTTCCTACTATATAAAGTATTATTTTACTTAAAAAATACTTTTCAAGATGGATGCAGTTGAAAATGATAATTTGTTCAAATTAGGTTCTTCAAAATTCTTTAAGGTCAGATATAACCGTCAAGTCCCAGCTTTCACTGATGAATGCGCACATTCAATGTTGATTGTTCTGCGCAGTAGTCAAAGGTATGAAATTAATAGCCTTAATTGTCTCGCCCTTTGAGGCCAATTACAATAAGAAATAAGTCTACCCAACTTCAACCATATTTGAAATTTTTCACTAAAAATCTGACTCCATCAGTCATAACTCCTTTCCCAAACTCGTTTTCACGAGGAAAGAAGAGTCCTTGTATCAGCTCTGATTTAATTCTTTACTCCTGTAACAGCCGCAGAGAATAATCAATTTTCGCAATGCCCAATTAATAAAGTCAAGTAAAAAATAAAATTTTGATAAAAATATCATCAAGTAAGTAATAAACTGAGAAAAAGCATAAATCTACCTCGAAAAAAGTAATGAAATGTCTCTCTGTATTACTTGAAAGTAGTTATAATTTTGGATAAATTTAGAGTAACCTTTACGAAACTGGCGATATAGTGGCGCTTTTGATGTGACTCAACCTCAAGATATATTTTTAGAACTTAAAATTCTTTTCATTGCCAGAATATGTTTGCGTAAAAAATTTAGAACTGCAACACGAAAGAAAACGTACTTTTGAATGGAAGACAGATAAATTATGCTCACAAAATTACATGAGCAGACCAGCTTGCCTTACCCTCGAGAATCGAAAACTATCCCCCCAAGGACAGACAGGCTGAGAAGGTGCAAAATCCTAGCATCCCCTTTTTAAGCGGAACGCCTGCGCAGTCTTTATGCGATTCCCTGATCTTCTGTCTCATGCTCTCGGGTTTGAAAATGTATGGTCTCACTAAAATGAAGTCATGCTTGATATTTTTCTCACTCCCTCCTGATTTCCCACCTCTCCTCCTCCCTCCTGAACACCCCCATCCGCTCCCGCCCGTCTGGAAACATGCACTCGCCGTTTCTGAGAACCCGCAGAGGTTGTCAGTGTCACTGGTCTCACGGGCTGCGTGAGCGGAGACTTCAACGCTTGGTTAAGAGGTCGGCTGAAAGGGAAGGAGAGAGAAGGGGGTTGTGAGCGAGGGTGTGGCATTCAGAGCTTTAAAAAGGGGGTGGCTGGGTGAGAAAAGGGGGACCCCTCTCATGTTTGTGCACCGGAGACGGATAAAGTGAGGAGGGGGCAAAGAGAAGGCCGGAGATACTTAAAAGTGTCGGTGAAGGAGGCATGGCGAGTACGCGAATGAGTAATGCACGGAGGATGCGGGGAAAACTTCCATGAATGACTTAAAACGCCGAGGAGTCGCTGAAGGATGATGTGTGATTTTTATCGCGGGAAGTTGGGGGGGGGGGTAGGAGAGGGATAAGAAGCGGACGAAGATAAGTGGATAACTTTAATCTAAACGCTGGTAGATTAGGACTCGGCGACAACTAAAATGGCACCAACAGATTTGCATGCATTCTCGCCTCCAGAAATAAGAGCCTTTTGCGCATGTAGGTTAACATCATTTTTACGCGTCTGGAATTACTGTGATGAGGCTTTCGCTAGAGTGAGTCGTTGGATAAAGAGCTATCTTGGTGGAAATAACAGCTTGACTGTGAGGTATCTTTCTCGTTGCGGTGACCTTCAGTTGAGTCGAGGATTTCGAGCATGCCTTTCCTCGTCTACTTCGCTATGATGGACGATGATCACGTTATAAATGCCAAACTATAATGACTTATATCCAATATAAACAGTCCTTGCGAGGAGCTGAGAGGAAATTGTCAATAGTTTCCTCATCACGAGTCTTCTACACGGGGATCCAACTTTGACAAAAGGAATGACACCTTATGAAAGCTGATTGAAATTCACGTACACAAACTGTAAACTTGAAATACTTGAATTCGATACAATAATAAAATTACGATAAAAATAAATTTATAAATACGGCTCACAAATTCATGATATATTTTTTCTAGAAAATTGTAACTGGCAATAAATCAAAATATTCATATTTTCTGTTATTCAATATTAGCAGCTCTAATTCGAAATTTCAAATAAAGATAATGTAATCTCAAAGCATTCATGACACATTTAAAAGTGTTTTCATATATAACATTGAAAACATAAAGCTATAAGCATGATATTCCAGAATAAAATATCCTAGATTTAAAAATGTTCTCTATTTTATACTACGAATGCATGCATGTGTCTCAAGTATAACTCACATAAATGCCTAACACAGGCACTCAATGAATAACAATTATTCAGGAAGTTAAAGTTCGTCATTTTCAATATCTCTTTCTTGATATAAGATTCACTGGATGATAAAGTCGTCCTGGGTATGCTGCCTTACGATGGTTTTGATGACTATGATGATGATTTGAGACTCCATTAGAATGTAATTAACCAAAATTTTGGCAAAAATTTAACTGCAAAAGTGCTTATTTATTTTCTTTGGAGGAAAAAAATCCGAAGATTCAAGCGTGATTGAGTGAAAATTTTCTAAATTAAAATAAATACTTGCAATTTTCATGAGTTTTCACTATTTAGCTTCTGATATCTCTATCGGAATTATACGGTGCTTTGCCATATATTTCAAAAAACGTCTTGCAAAATTTAAAAAATCACATCAAAAGGATTATTGATGTATCTATCTTCAAGTTTTCAGTTACCATATTGTTAATTTTTAACTCAAAAATTTATGACTTCTTTCATTCTCATTAAGCTCGTACCTTTTCACCCGCCCGATATGGCGTGTCTTAAAAGTTGTTCCTTCAAATCTCTTCCCAAAGTAAACCACCTTCAACCGCCTGTCTCCTCGTCAATTGAAACTGCGGATCACATAATCCTCTCCCCATTACCACAGCGTGCTCATTTATGCTCATCCCGACGTTTTGCCTTAACAACTGTTGGCAGACAGCCAAATGCAAACCGATTCTCAACTCTTTTAAGGATGGCCGGTGTTTGCAATGGTATTGGGTACGATTCCGAACCTCATGTTTATTAAATGAGTTTTATTTGTTTTCCTCTCTCTTACTTTATTTCTAGTGAGTATCACAATTTACTGAGGCTCTAAAACCATCGCTGTAATGATTCTTAACAAATTAATTTCAACTGAATCATGGTCCCATGCGACCAACGGGTAAGTATAATAAATTCTCTGAAGCTTAATGGGGAAATAAATTTCACTACAAAGCATCAGACAGTGATTCGCTAACTATTTTCTAGAAAGAACTTGAGTTAAGAATGAGCCGTCGAATTCATTGCGTGTGAGTAAAAAAAATATACACAGAGATCGGCAACGTTCATTTGAAGGAAAACAGAAATACTTTAAGAAAGAAATTTTCCACGCTAACTTCTCCTCATTAATTATTTGTCTCTACAATGTGGTTTTACCTATTCCTAATGTAACTTGATGGTGGAAAACATTACCATTATAAATAAATAAATGATTGCATTTGTTCTAGTAAATTCAAGTCAAATTATGACAGAATCCAGCTGTAACAAAGAAAAGTTAAACCTCTTTTTCAAATGCAAAAAATGCCCTTATTTTCTTCCCACATTCATTGGTAATGACTACCAAGCCATACTCTATTTATTAATTTTAAACGTTTCGATTAAGCTATACAACTCAATTGAAAACTGCCTTTCAACCTCCAAAAAGCATTGATAAACACACAAATGAATCAGAAATATTTCACTCTTGAGCGAAAAAATCGGTTTTATGGATAATTCTAAGTTCTCTTTCGATATAATTCGTTACTTTTCACTTAATCTTCACCGATAACATCTACTTACTTAAGGTAGCTTCAGTTTAAACGATTTTCAAGCTTTATAGCAACATCATTTGCAGCCTTGCGCGTTGGTACACATAATTTACGTAACAAGCAAGAGCACTTTTATGATTTCTGTTCGATTATTTTGTTGATAGCGGCGTTATGCATCTTTTAAATATCGTATCATGCCAATAAGTACACATCTTTTTCAATGCATTTTAATGTCATGATTTGCATTCAACCTACCATTTTTATGCCTTTCCGTAAGTTTCTATTATAAGAGTGCTATTTCTTTTATCAAGAAAAGCCATTTTGTCCAATCATTCCGTCAAATTTTGAAAAAAGGCACTAGCCCGTGTGAAAGTCAAATAAAACATCTGCGATTTCTCCCACTTTCAAATGCAAATGGAAGGATTTTTTGCCGTATATTCTTTATAATATATTTAATATGAAAATAAGCCGAATATCAGGCTAATTTGTTGTTCAATGACTAACTTATCTTCCGTAAATATGGGGCCCATATTTAGTTTGGTCAAACAAGTAATATGCAACATAAAATCTAAGGAAAGCACATATATTCGTGGTTCTTAAAGGAAATTGTTCTACGAAGAGACGTACAATTGTCACGCATTCGCAGATATACTGCTCCTAAACTGTTGAGCAGCACATGTGAGAGAAAAATTGCTTTTTAAACTAATTAGTGACGCTATCAGTCCTATTTTGGATACCTATTTTTATGTTTTTGCGTAATCGATGGGCGTTAAATCAATTATTTCTCTATCACTATCATGTACTACAAAATTAATAATGAATAGAACGTTGGCCTCGAATACCAAAAAATTGATTCATAAGAAAATCAAATCATTCAATATGCTCCATGATCGCGGAAAAAATTATTTTCCATTTTTGCATTCAGACCTGTGGAGACAAGTACGTACTCATGAAAGATTCATTTCCACCTATAGCTTAAAAGAACGTAGTCAATTTGGAGACACTTCGCCATCATAGTAATTAGATAAATGTCAATTATAAGATGTTGGTGGATTTTTGCCTTAGAGTCCTTAGACTATGGCTGTCTTTTGAATTAAACCGTATGGCAATAGAACCATTCATAGGTGAGGGTGAAGGCGCTCGGTAATTATTTCTCAAAGGAGCATAGGCGTCGCTACAAAGACCCATGAATAATGCACAACTCGCGCTCGACTTGGGGTTGCAAGCGGCCGTAATGTGTACATACATCCTAGCGCGGAAGTATTGGCTATTAGCAAAAGTTCTGCCTGTTTCTCTGCGTTACCCTCACGACGCCGACAATCTAAAAATAAAAATTCCATTCACAGAACTCCAAGAGGATAATGTTTTCCTTTCGTTTCATTTTTTTTCCGCTGCCCCCATCCTCTCCGTGACTTCGTGAAGCCGGGTGGGATACCTATATATTCCCGGCGCGAAGCATGCGTCTCGAGAGACGCGTAAAAATTAAGAAGGGCTGGAGAGCAAAGAAATAAAAAAAAAGGAAATACAAGTCGAGAGGCCCAACACATTTACAAGATTCCAACCGATCACCGACCCACTCGCCTCCTCATTCACTCCACCTCGTCCCACCCTCCCAATGCCCCCGATCTTCCTTTTCGCCGGCATCCACCCGTCCACCCCAGCAACTTCCAACTGTCGCCCCTCTCGACATGGCCCGTTCCACGCGCAGCAAAACAGTTCCGCCTAATCGTCCCATTCCGAATGGATTGCCTTTTTTCGGGGAGGGGCAGGTGAACGGCACGAGGAAGGGAGGTAGGATGCACTTTTCGGGGTCCTTCATATATTACGAAGGGGGAGACATCGGGTGATGCAAACCTTCGCGTCAGCGAAAAGTGCAACATGTTGTGCGAGTGGAGGAAAGGGTTGCAAAAAAAAAAACGTTTTTCATGCCGTGCCACGCGACGCTCCTTGCGGTAACACCTTTTCCAACGGGAAGTTCTCGGAATAGCGGGGAATGCGACTCGTGGGGTACACAATAACATTTTGAAGCAATATTCTACTTCATATTTAAATTTATATCATAGGGTGAAATATTGATTACAACTCGAATAATTATTTATGAAGTACAAATATGAGTTCCGACGTATACCTTATTTCTAGCAAAAAAGGAAGAATACATAACATTTTGTTGCACAAAAAATATTTATCTTTATTGGTCGCAGCAATAATTTAATGATATCGATATCTTATAGACTGAAAAAATACTGAAAGTGATCACGCGGAACCAAGTATTAGGCTTATCATACGATTTATATTTACGATTTTACTCTTTATATTTTTATTTACGATTAGCATCGTAAGTGATATAATACAGACGGTATTAGCAATAATTAAGAATCTCTATCTTTATCAACTCCAAATGTTCTTGACAGATCATTAATGAGACAAAACTTCAAATAAATCTTTTCCATAAAATTATTATTAATGCTACATCCCGTGAAATTATTTCAAAAAGAATATATTTTCACGATTGTTATCAACCTATTCCTTCCTAATTTAGAATTATGTGTTCTTCTAATTTAATATATATAATTACCGAGGATAATGCGTCAAAATTTTAATGACTTCTTTCGTCTTTTTGTACTGAAATTATGGCAATTTGATCATATTGAGAGCATATTTTCTGTAATTATGACGTAAATTCAAAATAATTCTTTGCCGAAAATAGTCCCTCTAACGACGGAGATCCGCAAAATGTCCAACTTCTCTTATTCTTTATGTTACACGCTTGGGGACTTACGAGGATTTCCATTTCAATAAAACTGTCGATTAAGTAAAATAAAAGGTAGTGATGATATAATAACCTATCATAGCCAACAATATAATGGCATTTATTATATTTAAAACTTGACGTCCACTTATTGAGAAGCCAATCCCTTCGAGCATATAAGTTCGTAGATCGCATTGTCTGAAGTAACAACCCTACCTCCTTCAGGTATTCTCAGGGATTGAATTTACTCTTTAGCTAGATTATAGCTATTTACTGTTGTATGCCACAGTTTTGCAGACCTTAATTTCCAAAGAGACACGGGTGACTCACAGATCCTAGGTATGGCGTAAGATTGAGATTACCATTTCAAATGCTTTCATTAACACAATGAGTGCTATACAACGAGGTTTGAGCGAATAAGGGAATGAAAGCCGTTTAGAGGGGACATAAGTCTTTGTCTCATTTTTGCCGTCTTCTTTGGAGACTGGATGGAAACGCCCATCCTCTCACATGTTCCCAAATCTTTTCTTTACCACCAACGGCAATGTATCACGCGAAGAGTTTAATGTATCCAAGAGCGCAATAGAGGAAACTTAGAGAGAGAGAGACAGATATGAACTGTGGGAAGAGCATGTGTGGGTAATACTTTCGATTTTCAGTTTCTACGATGGCGACCAAGATCTAAATGGCAAAATCACGGATCACATAATGGTCTGATTGGCTGACCACGACTATAGCCTTTGCTTTTCTAGTTTGTTTCGATTGACAATTTTATTGCCATTAAATTGAACACTCACAAAATAGGAAACAATATTCAGGAGATAAATATGATGAATTTGTGTGACTTGCATTTTCTGTTTCCATTTCTCGCATTAGTAATGAAACTGGGCTCTAACGTAGTTCTTCTTTTCATTTTTTATTTCGAAAAGGATTTTATTTCCATGAAATTTAATTCTGGTGAAGAAGGAGTCTAAAAAATGCATTCCATTTACTCTCTAATCTGTATAATTACTAAATTTGAGGTTTCAATGCTGACCAAAGGTTTTTGTCACCGCACAGCCACCTTGAGCGCTCTTGCACACATTCACTCCGAGGATTCGAGGGGTGGCGGGGAATGCAAAACGGGGGAAAGGTAGAAATAAGAGGCGACTTTTTCTTCCATTTAGTCGCCGAGGCTGGCGGGGGGATATGGGAAGAGGGAGCGAGGGAGAGAGAGAGGGTTAAGAAGTTCGGAGAAGGAGTTTGTCCGCATGGTGATTTATCGCCGAGTTCGAATGCCACAGAGGAACAATCGTGGTCCCTCGTGCTCCGGTGGGAGTGAGAGAATGAGTAAGGATGCTGGAGCGGGAGTGGTAGAGGGGAAGGGGGTGCCGAGGGGAGGAAGAGGGGAGGGAGAGGGCATGCAGAAGAAAGTAACGAAGAAAGGAGGAGAAGGAGCTGCATCCGCGAGTGTTTGCGGAGGTTCTTCGATTTTGCGATTAATAACATCGATGCCCCAGCCCTAGGGAATAGTGTAATTAAGTAGGGCCGTAAAAGCATATGTAAAGAATGAAATTACGTTGCGTGAATGTAAAATGTTATCCCTTAAAGTAAGACATAAGGCGTCAAAAAATAGAATATTTTTTCATGTAACAAATGGATAAAAATATTTCTTACATCTCATTCACACGTAAATTTTGATTTGAAAAGTTTTGAATTCAGAACCAGGAGAAGAATGACGTTAGGATCTGTGAGGCAAGGAATAAATGTCTATATAAACGTAAAAATTACTCATCTTTCCAAATTTTATGCAATTTAACTCCTTCCCTCAACTCCTTATCATGTAATAGAGTCCACCTTACGACCGTCAATTAATTAGAAATTTCACTAATTGTAAAATACGATTGAGAAGGTTAGCGAAGGACAATCAGCCAAAATTTGCCAGATATTTTCTCATCTTATAAAAATTCCTTAACCGTTTTGCCTCAAATATTCACAACAATGCAAAACCTTAATCTACTCATTCTTAAATTGTCTCGCAGCCAATAATATGAAGGATGTAATTCTTCAATCCTTGGTCGGCAGCTGGGAGGTATAGTCCACTTTTCCTATTCACCTACCGATTCGTTTCTCGTAAACCGTCTTCCGCGGTCTCCTTGCCGCCATCCTACCTGATCTTCCTGCGCGGGAGAACTCGAGAGAGAAAGACTCGGAGATGGAAAGACAGAGACGTGCATATATCACCGCGTTCGAGGGGTTCGCGTCAGGGGAAACAAATACACGTCCTCATCTGAATCGACCCCTGCCTACTCGCCGCGGTGTGGGAGGAAAAGGAAAGAAAAAAATATAGCACTCACGAGCCACACACACGCGCTATTTAAAATTGAAGTTGACACATTGGAAGGCTCATTATTTAAAAAGGTGCCTCCTTCTGAGCGTCTTCAGAGAGAAAAAAAATTCTCTCACGAGAGAGCGATGGGGGAAGAACAAACACAGGGCCCCATCCCCTTCTCTTCCCGCCTCTCTTCTCACCTCTTGCTCAGCTGTCGAAGCGGAGATGGATGTTTCGGGAAGTGTGGCTCTCTTCGGGGGTCAACCGAATGAATCAGTATCTCATCAACGGGGGCTCGTCGGTGCAACCGTGGGCCCGAATCCCCACTAATATTGCCACTCAGGCATGACGTTCTCCTCCTAATTGACAGAAGCATCCGAAATTCCATCAGACAATTTTAATAGATAAGGAAACAGACATCGCTCATTATATTCATCGACATATAATTAGATTATTGAAACTGCGCACTGAATTCGAGGCCGTAGAATTGTAATGCAATGGAAATGGAGAAGCATGAATGATTTTATAAGTTTATTTCTGCCACCTAATCTTTGCTTTTTGGTGATATCGCCTTCATAACTGAAGTTTAAAAAAAAGCATGTCAATTAATTCCGTGGTAGCACTGTACCGTATAATACTTGTGACGCGATCTCATGTACATTCCATTAAATTATTGGAACGAAACCTACCGTCATTCAGTAGCCGACAATAGTTGACGTCACGATTGTAGCCATTGCTTAGCTGTACATAACGTTGACTTGTGTTACTAGGTGTTTCGGCTCTTTGATAAAGATTCTTAATGAATTTTTCGAGCCAGCCCCCCAGCCGGATTAGGTATTTAAATCGCTCTATGATTATACTTACCCGATTGTTTGTATATGAAATTTGAATACGATGTGTCAATGATTGGAATGAGTCAACTAACTGGTTTAAAGCGATTAACGATGAGTCTGTTTTTTTTTTAGTTTTCTTTCCTTGATCAAAGTCTAAAATCGGGACTAAAAACATTTCCTACTTCGAATAAATATTTTCCAATAAAGTTATGATTACCAGATTCAACATATTTAGAACCAGTCCCTAAAATTATAAGAATATCCAAAACTGTTTACTCCACTCATTAAGTATTAACTTCTCAAAATATCTCCATACCGTTTATTTAGTTCCCATTGATGACTAAGGAAAATATTATTAACACTTTCATTATTTCATTTGAAAACGCAATCAACTAGCTACGATGGAGAATAACCTTGCAGTTAAAACAGTTTAGCCGTAGCCAACCGTTTTATACGAAGGTCATCAATATGGATGGTAGTAGTATGGATGATGCTGGTTATATATCCATATGACTGGTAGTACATGCCTATAGAATAGATGAGGCAGATTGAGGCAAGGCCATTCTACAACACCACTGGGTGTAACCTATTGTCAAATAAAGCATCAAACAGAAGAGATTCAATTGTATACATACTTGATGCATGCTTCGTGATTCTCTAAAGAGGCTAGGGAGAAAGCGAAAGCGTAACTCCAAGGGCCTAGGAGCCAGGGAAGCGAGATGCGAGTATATCACAAGCTTCACCGATTTCCGATAAGATTTTGAGATTAACACTCCAAAGGACATTGATTTCTTGTGGTCTCTCCTATTGATCGCAAGCTTATGCCTCTTGGAAGAAAGTGCGAGAGAGAGACTGCGCATTGTCTTGTAGGCGAGCCCCTTCTGCAGCGGTGGAACTTTGAAAGCCAAGCCAATTTGTCAGGCAAGCAGGCTCACCTTCAGACCGGTTGCACTTATTTACCCTCCACATTGTCCACCCGCGAGGCGGTCCCTGATTGGTGACCAGGCTCACTCAAGTCCCATTCAGAACTTATATCGTGGAAAGCGCGTGAGGAAGAACACGAGAGGAAATGGGAGTTGTACTGTGTTTTCCGGAGAAAAAAGAGATTCTAGTGTGCTTAAGGGTAAAGAAGAAGTCAAAGAATTTCTGATTCAGGATTAACATAAAAATGGTCGTTCATTCTGAATCTGGATTCTGAACCTGAAATTGCAATTCATGAAAACTATCCGATAAATGAAAAGGAAAATATAATTTTCAACAAAGAAAATGAATCCTCATAAATCCATTCTCTCTTGAGTTTGTAATAAAAAACGCTAAAGTTGCCCACCTTTCCATGAGTCGGGGACGTAATTGGAGGGTCTGTTTACTTGCTTGATCAGGGAAACCTCTCAGTGAGGGAAGGAGCTGCTGCACACAGTGAGAATAAAACTTAAGATGTGACGCTAATGTGAGGAGCTAGGAATTCATAAGAAGTGGTAAACATCTCGACAAGAGCGAGCAACGCCATCAACTTATTTGTGAAAGGATTAAAGTGGTCAATGTTTTTAATAGCGCAAAAGGTGAGCAAAGGATTGAAAAACGGAGAAGAACGAGTCCCTCTATTTTTCAAAAAATCGACGAGGATAAACATCGGCGAACGAGCTCATGGTAGTGTATTTTAAAGGATGTTAATAGTCAATTCAGGTAGTGTATCATCTCGCGCTCTCATCTCATGAAGTCCGGTAGAATCAAAATTCATATACATGCTCTCTTCCCTCAACTGCCGATGATTTCTTCTGCACGTTTAAATTTAAGCTCTCACCTTTTGGGAGTTGCCATTTGAACTTTCATTCCTTGTTGTTTTGAGAGCCATAATTGTCACAGGTTTATTTAGCTATAACTCTATCGCTCACATTGCACGAAGGAGTCACGGTACGTGAGTAGAGTTTTTACTTAGACACCGAAGTTCAACGAACGTCCGTGAAGGAAGACTTAAAGCGACTCACGTACGGGTGTATCGAGAATTGACACGGTTGGTCGAGATGGTTTCGTCATGATCGCACAGGGTGTGCCAAAATCAACCGGATTTGTAACCATCACGTTTTGGATGTTTATTTTTTTTAATTTTGACCATCCTAAAAGCTATGATTCCATAAATCAGCCACATTTTATGGGCCATGAGATGCTTTGAGAGGACTACTGTCACGCAAATTTAGGACGGAAATGGTGGTCCGCGGTGATTCGTTGGACATGATCAATCTCAGCGGGCTTTATTGAGGCAAGGTTGGCTGTATTTCATGTTCCGAATCAGCAAACAGTTTTCCACCGCCGTCTCACTCATACAAAGCAAGGTATTTATAGCACCATGTCGTTCAACATGTGGAAGTGTTCCGAATGAACGTCAGCTTGCCATAATCATGAATTGAATGAGCATGAACAGGATTCAGAATGAAATGCCTCTGATTTTATTACCTAAATCATATAAATGCTAATGATCCATTCTTACTTATTCCAAAACTTAGATAAACATGTGTATTTATAACATCCGCCACAAGAATTCATTATGAGTCACGAAACTACCTGTATGGACTCGATGGGTATCTAAAAATTACAGAATACGAGATTTGAATGCCTTTCTCATCTTCTTTATATATGTTGATTTACCTCAGCTACAACATGCCTCTACTTGAGCAACGTACAAACCATCCAGTCGAAATCGTCTTGAACTTAAAATAACTGATAGGCCTAGTTATGTAAGTACTTCCTCATAAGCATATAGTTTTTAGGTTACATGGAATCATCCGTCTGAACGCTTTGATACTCAAGGCTTTTCGCTTACTTCTGCGCACCATATTGGAACTAAAATGCTAAGCTTGGTACTAGTGTGCAATTATATAAGAAATAATAATGCAACGGATTATATATACCTTCTTATATCTAGCTAAGGTCAATATTGGGGTCATCATTCCCATAAGGCTTAGTGTACTCAGGAGATTAAGGAATATGTACTCTTGTGTTTGTCATTGAAGGAGACCTTTCCGGCTTCTATGAAAACACAAGAGTCAAGATGACTAGTTGACATCAAACTAACAAAGCTAGGATCAAATTTACATCAGAGACGACTGGGAGACAATCAAGGGTTGCATTACTTGAGAAATTTATAATTCCGTGCAGTACCCCAGGAACAGTGAATTATAGCCAGCATGTGGGTGCTCTATGGTGCTTAACTATCACGCCATCTAGCATCCTCGAATTTGCGCGTTTTTTTAAGGATATCGCCTTTGATGCACACTCGGAGCTTAAATCATCTGGTCCCTGCACCATTAATTACCATCATGTTGCACCCGCAAGGGGGGCCCTTGATTCATCGCTTCCGGAAATATTTAACGGAGAGAGCGCGCAGACGGAGCAGCACCGTCTTCATCACTCGGGAGGCAGTTTGAGGAGGAGGAGGAGACGCGGTTGCTCCCTGCAAAGTTCAGAAAAGAAAGGGACAGGAGGCGAGGCGCAAGGAGAATGGGAAGGAAAGGTCGTGTCGCGGCGGCGAGACAATGGAACCTCGAGTGCGCGTAAATGCGTCAAGGCTGAGGGCGGCGTGGGAGTCGGGGGGGCAGAAATAAAGAGCTTCGTCGTCTGCCCCCGGGGGCGGAGGGGGGCGGGAGAGGAGGAGACCGCCGGCGCGCGGCCCACCGACCGCGGGACACGACCGAGCCCGATCGTGCCCTGCCATACATAGTACATGCATCGACGGCGCGTGCGATACCATAATCATTTTGCTTTGCTTCGCCAGCCCACGGCACAGGGAAGGAGAGAGAGAGAGAGAGGCAGGTAGCGTCACCACGCGAATTATACGTCGGGACAGACACACACCGGCGTCGCCTCTTTTACTCCGGAACGCGTGTCGTCATTGCCGTTGAATATTCCGCGACGCGGAGTTTGCAACAAAGTCTGATTAATGGCCGAGTGGGAAGGGCTCTCGTAGTCCCTTTCGCTATTTTATTTCACCTGACGGCGGCGCTGCCTCTGGAATCCATCCACGTGACGAGGTGGGAGCGATTTTGCATAAACAGTGGAGGAATTGACGTCCGAAGGGCTTGGGAGAGGGAGCGGGTGCTTTATTTGGACGTGAGTCAGTTGAGTTTGACCGAAATGAACCTCAAGGAGGTAATCTGACAGCATTGCCCAAAAATTATTCGTCATGGCACATCAATGCAACCGAGTGAGACTGGAAACAGCAACATTTCCAATGGCGTTGGAAAAAATTGGAAATGCGGCCCTCACTCTTGGCCTCGCTAAATTCTTTTGAGCACTTTGACAGCCTGACACTGCCCACAAAAGTTGTGCTTACTTGAATTACTAAAAATATATACACTTTCGATACCGAACTACACATACTTGGATTGATACAAATCGAAAGTGAGGGTTTTCAAATTTTAGTACTTTTTGAGCAAATTTTTTGTATTAATAGAAAATAGTAATACTTACAAAGGTATTATTTTTTCATATTATAAGGCACCCGTTAAGAAGTTATTAAATATAGTTTCATCCAATTAAGATTGAATTCTGTTTTACTCTCGACTAATAAAAGGAACCATTTCTTTCTTACTATCATCATTCCTATGCATTCATTTCCATGAGACATATAGGAATCAGGCGCGTAGGTCAATTGCTTTAAATATTTACGGCATTTTAAAATATGGAAGAGGCATGCATCTTGACGGAAGTAGTCATAATCACATGGCTTCAGCCTAACTCCAGTAGGGGAGTGCCGAGTATTTAATAAATGACCATTTATCATTATGCTAAGATGCTCCGAAATCAGGCGTTAATAACCCCCTAAAACAGCAGTAGCGCGAGAGATTCCGACATTCTCTCAATAATCACTTTCATTCGAGATAAACAGGGCATTTCGAGCGTTTGGTAGCTGCTTTTGGACGACGGGTGAATCGTTTAGCGGAGGAGAGTAGTCCTTTGCCATTCACTATCTGGCGGCTTGATATCGAGTTGGGGAAAGCAGAAAAAAAGGGCCCACTTGCTTAATCATTGGCCAAAGAGCCACCGTGCTCTTAAACCATCCATTTGGACGTCACATTCATCAGTCGAATCTGGCCTATCCCCCACCACACTGCACATTGCCACGTCTGTTAATTCTACCTCAGGGAGCAATCATTTTCCCAGCGTCCAGAGACTTTATCTCAATTATAGAAACACACTCCCTGGATTAAGTGCTCCTTACCCTTCTCTCGCTTTTTTCTCCATCAATTATTATCTCTTTTCTCGTGTGGCTACCGTGCTGCTTTGTATTTCAGCATCACCACACCACTCTACTTCCCTCTAAGCGTGACTCATTTCACCTCTCCAAATTTCTCATCTCGCCTCCTTCCTCCAAATAACCAATGTAATTTATTTCTACCTCTTCGCGCATAAGGTGGCAATAGGAATCCAGTGGCTGGTTCAGTGATCGTTCTCCACCAGCTGGCTGCTTAATCGTTTTGAAAAGGGTTCGATTGGAGATGACCGTTAACCGCTGGACATGAAAACGATGCGAGGAGGATTTTCTGCTACGAAGCCGAGGAAAATCACTAAATCACTGCCAAAATGATTGTTTTTTGAAGTTGATTCATTTATTATTACTAATTTTTCATAATTTATAGTCTATCACTGAGAAGGAATTTATTCAAAATTAAGCAAGAGGCAAACATTTATAATGTGAAACAATGCTATTTTCTTCCTATCTTGGCTCATTCACAAAATCTAATCGCAATGCTGTAATTATTTAGCAATCAATAACCGAGTATAAATACTTTATAAAAAAACTGTTGCCTCATAAAGGCACATAATTGAGCTATCACTGTAAATTTTATACCTACATAAAACATTTTTACTTATGTAAACTTTCATTTTACTAAATTTGACTCTTTCTTTACAAAGGCATACTAATTTCCAGATATTTTACTTGACTCGAATTGCAAAAAAATAGTTGAGCTTACATTAAAGAGTTGATAAATTAATTAACTGAACTCGCATAAGCATGCGAGTGGAATTCAATAGACGGAAGAAAAAAAGGCAGCTGAATAAATGAAAGCCACGTGTAACCTAACTCTCAATGTCGGCAAAAACGGAGCAGTAAATGCGGCGTCCAATACCTTGCAACGCATGGATTTTTACATCATGAATTCTTAGATAATACGTTACAGTTCAATATTAGGTAATGGAAAACTAAACTAAAATCAAGCTCCTCAAACACCAGTGTTTTCGTCGGAAAACGCTGCCGCTTAACTATGTGAGGCCAATTTCGAAGGTACGCGACTGGTGAGACGTGAACCAGCGGTTAAGAGTGAGCATAACCCGCAACCATTGGGACCCTCTCCGACGCAGACTGCGTGGTTCCACCGGTTCCACCTTAAAAAACACTTCTAAATCCCTTCTACCATTTATCCCTTTCCCTCTCATCGTCCTCGTCCAGGAGGTTGCACCGGGATTCCCCCTTCCCTCCCGGATCCCTTCAAAAAGCCATCGCCTCCTCTTCACGTGCCAACTACCCAACAACCGACAACAACTGAACCCTCCTTGATTACAGGTCTGTCGAAGGGACAAGCTCTCCTCATCCCGCGTCCCTTCCTCAAAAGCCCCAGCGCGTACGTGAGAGTCCGAGTGGAAGAAGAAGAAGAAGAGTCAGAGAAAAAGAAACGAGGACTCACGTTTTGTGTGAAGAGAATGATGGGGTGGAGGGCGAGCCGCAGAGGTCTCGCCCGTGTGGTGGGTGGCAGAAGGTGGCATCCTTGATTGCGAGCTATTAATTTTTTCCCGCCTCGTAATTGCTTTAAAATAAAGCTCATTTTTATTACTCCTTCAATTTTTTTCCCTAAAGGTACCCGCCTTTTTTTCAACCCTCATCTTCCCCCCCCCCCCTTCCCTTTCTCCCCGGCGACTCGCAACCGCCCTCATCATCCCTTTACCCGAACCGTTTCAGAAACCACAGTGATTTTGCTTTCCCACCTGATCGTCCCTCCGCCTTCCGCACCACTCTTTTTCCCTCGTTTTTATCATTTTTTCCGCCCTTTTCATCCCTTCCCACCCTTCCGCTCTTCCCCGCGTACGCCTTGTTTGCTCGCCCCTTTGTCATTTCTGACCACGTTGAAAAGGAATGGGTTCATTCAAAATACATTTTCTCTCTCATCCCGCCCCTGCACCTATATCTTTCTCGGTCCGCCCCCTTTTTCCCTCGTCGGCTACCGTAGAGAGTTAAGTAATGGAGGAGAAGTGGAGGAAAGTGGAGAGCGCCGTTTGAGGCCGGGCGGTGGTTTGGGGAAGGACTGCGAGGAGCATCCGCAGCCGAGAGAATTCCGGGAAAATGACTCCGGCCGACCAAACCATGTCATTTTAAGGAAATAATGCCTAAAGGATATTATTCTCTCGCGGTCATGTCAAACCACAGGGGAATTAGCCGTGATTGCCGGGTCCGTCCCCATCTCATTATAAAGTTATCATTCACTTACGCTAAGCATTTGATTGTCCTTGTTTCTCCGAGTGACTCAGAAAGGACGGTTAGTTTTTTCTGGTGTCTTTTCCCTTGGCGATACGATTTTTTTTCTGAGTATTCAAAGGCTACCACTCTATTCTCTGTGGGAAAAATGCCTTCGTATCCTACTACTGCATTGATTTTAATATTTTCTTCGCACATTCCTTTAACGGGAATGTTTTTTTGGAATAATTAGTACATTCAGAGAGGCTATTGCGGACAAAAATCCACTATTAAATTGGAAATTAATCTAAAAGGTTCATCTGGTGTAAAATTATTTTTTTCTAATCCCTTAAGATACTTATTTAAGAAAATCCAATCCACCATGAAGACTTAATTTTTTAACAAAAATTATGAAACTACCCTGATCCGAAATTTTTTACAAGACTAGAAAAGTATCAAAACAAACAATCATTCAAATCTAACAGACTGTCTCTATGATTTAATTAATATATAATTCAATGAAAGCCACGCATATACTATTTTCCTAAGAAAATCCAGCCATATTTAATTCACAATACACCAAAATGGTATGGGAATAAATTTTAAACCTCAAACTAAATGTTTTATGCTTAAATACGTCTATTTTTGAATAAAATTTATGTCACAACCATAATCTATACACTGGAAATCTAATTCTCAAAGGTTGCTGTTAATTACTTTCTATTTTAATTTGGCTTGATAACAATTTCGTACCCAATTACGCCTCTTAAGATTAATGGAAGTGTTACATAAAATGCAGATATAATATAAATAATTTCTATTGTTACGGTTATAATAATTCATTATCCGTAGTGATTGCTCTGGCTTCAATAGTTTTACTTGATCCCGTTCAAAGTAAAAGAGAGAGTTAACATGCTATAAAAGTATATCAGAGTACCCAGCGGGGGGGAGAAGGGGGCAGCTGCCCCCCCTCCCCTAGAAGCAAAAGTAAATTTATTTCAAAACGAAACTTTTGAATAAATTTTCTTTAAATCAAAGTAAAGTGATATTAGAATAAAACATGTAATTAAAATAAAAATCTTTTTTTCCGAACAAATAATTTTAAAAACTAATAAAGCGCTGTCATAATATTCTCGAAGTTTTCGTTTTATAACCTTTTCTGAGTTACAACTTGAACGACAAGGGTTTCCCCCCTCTAGTTTTGATCCTGAGTACGCCCTTGTAAAATTAGCTAAAAATATGGAATTTCTCTCTCCGAAACTCCATGAAGCCTTGAGCTGCCACCAGCAAACATTCCGACATTTTGTTTTGCTTTATTTCCTCCGGTTGGCGGCAGTGCGCCCTATGCGTTCTGGTCGCTCTTCCGGAAGCCCTGCTCTCCCCGGCAAACTCCATCTTATTCCTCTTCCCTCTCAAATTACCACGAGTCTCCGCCCCTCACGGGTAAATTAATGGCCACCTTCAATTAAGGGGTGAGCGAGGGGAGAAGCAGGGAGCAGGATGGGGGGGGGGGGGGACAGCGAGCGGAAAGACTTCCTGTTCTCTTCCCGTCCGGCAATTCCCCACCACCACTCGCATGCACACGTTGTTAGGCACCCCCTTTCCCCCCCCCCTGATTCGTCCCCACCGGTTGCTAGACCACTCTACGCCCCAGCCCCAACCCCCGCCCTGTCCCACCTCCCCCCTCCGCAGCATATTTACTTCCCTCCTCGACGCCTCCCAGTTTTACTCCTTGTCTCCCTCCCTTACTGCCTTCACTTCCATACATATGTTGCAATTATACCGCAAATAAGGCTACCGGCTCTCGGGACGGTAGCGATACATTTCCGTCATTTTTCGGAATTATTTTTAGACATATTTCTGAATATGTTGCTGCTACGCAGTGAAACGTCGACGTTTCTGCAATGAGACATAATTAAACGTGGAAATGCAAATGGCTTTCTAGGGTTTTTTTCTTTGTCCTCCGGTGTATTTTGATGTAGAAAGTCTACCAAATAATGACTAATCCAGTTCATTTCCTGGAAACAGAATTTTTTCGAGATTAACTCCTGATCCGGAATCGTGTTCGTTTCCTACCCTACGTCGCCTCTGCCTTCATTTCCAAACACATAATGCGATCCTACCTCAAGCAAGGCTACTGGTTCTCGTGTAGGAAGCGATATATTACCGTCATTTATTGAATCTCACGGCTATTCCCTAAAAAGAAAGTTTTTTTTTATTTAGCTAAGTAGTAGACGATTTTTTCGTGAAGGTGCTAAGAGAACATAAGGGAACTGAGCGTTGTAAAGGAAACATACTCGTTATTCCACGAAAGAAAACTAACGATGTAAAAATGATGTAAGACCGGATTAAAAGCGTTAGTATTACTCAGTCGGTTATTTATAACAATTTGTATAACAGAATGATCTGCATACCCTACTCGCTAATATCACGAAAAAAAAATAATTCAACGAATCACCGTAGAGAATTTTTGAGATGTGCCACTGCTCGAAAAGAGGATTAAAAAATTTAAATTAACCGCGAACAACAGTTATTCAAATCCACGGCACTCCAACTTTGCTTTGGGACACACAAATGACTTCATTATGGTTACACATTTCGTGCCAATTAAATACAAATTCCCGAGTTGGACAGCATAATTACGAAATTAAAGACACCTAATTTCCCCCGAATCGACTACCTACATAATACGATCCGCTTCCCCCGGTGGCAAAATGCTCTTCTGCAGGAATTTTCGAGTCTCCGTCCCTTTCAACGAAATAATTCCCCTCATCCCCCCAGCCGAGTGTAGAACGGAGTGAAGCGGAGTGATTGTCTTTCCCTCCTTCGTATCATTTCGCCGGGAACATACACGCTTTTTATTTCATCGCAAATAAGTCGATCCATCCTCGTTGGCTCGCAGCGAGAGAGGGGCTCGCGTGACTCGGGACCTCCGGGAGTACCAGTGGCGCGTGATCTGGAGATGTGTAGTGGGAAGACTTCGGGGCGGACGAGAGGGGACGAGACGAGTCCCGACGACTGCCTAGGGGAGAAATAATAAGGAGACCTCCTCGTACATATCCGCGGGTACGTGTGCGCGAGGAGGCAGATGGAATCAGCGGTGGCGAGCGCAAAGAGTAATCAATTTTTTCCGGGGTCCTCGGGCGATCGGCTGAGGATGCGCTTGTCACGGCGGCGGCGGCATGTTAAGAAGGGTCGATTCCCAGACGTCCTCCTCCCTCCCCACCGCCTCGTGCTGGAGCTCCGCGGCGCTCATGACATCACGGGTTAATTATCTCCGAAGGGTGCCTGAGTTTCGGCTGCCATAAACCTGCCTCACGCCTGTCACTCGATTCCATCGTGTCCCCGGTTATCGATTATTTCTCACTCCTCCATTGTCAAATCGAAGGCAAATTAATTTAACGACTCCAGAAGGCTCTACCTACGCCATTCTCTCTCTTCAATTAAGCTGTTAATTTTGTAAGCGTATCGTGTGCCACTCCCAAAGGTATCGTTTTACGACGTCTAATTTTTTGAGTGGCAGAACCTTACATTTATATCAAAGAAAGAAACAAGTCATTTAGAGGGGTGTAATTATCCAACACTATTTCTTATACTTTTCGCCCATATTCCAAGGGCATCCTGCGTCATCTTAGCTTTTAAATAATTCCTTTTATACTCTATAACTGTTAAATAATCCCTTTCATTAGCTAACGCTTAAATAATTAAAATTATTTTCTTTTCATTATCAATGCTACCGGCTATGTATCCAGCTATATGCTATAGCCAGCTATATACTATGTATCCAGCTGTATCTAAGCAAAGTACTCGGATTTCGTTCAGATTATTCCGATATTTCACCCCATTGATTAGTAAAAATATATAAGTCTTTTCTATACTTAATGCATAAATTATTTCAAAATGAAAACCACACTTACATTCTAAATTATTCCGTCGATACGTTGATGTAAAGAAGCGTTTGTAATACTAACTAAGAGCTGTTTGGTCGCTGGACCCTTAAGAGACTATTTCTTCTTAGGAACACTGATTATCCTAAATAATAAAACAAGAAACTGAAACAAGTGTCTGATTACAAGAAGGAATTTTTGTCTTAAATTTAGGAATTCCATGAATCTGAGTAATAAAAATGAAACTTGAAAATTGCGATGCCAGAAGAAAAAATACTCTTAAACCCGTGAAAAATAAAATGACAAAAAATATTATCGTGACTTCTGTTTTTTTGCTTTTATGCTAGTGAGAAAATAAAATTATAGGATAGAATGACCAATTTACAACTACTTTTTTCGGATTGGATATACACTCCCTTCAATGAGCGCTGTGGAAATCTTGGGGAGAAGTTCTTCGCTTAGAAAAAAAACAGAGCTTTGACAGCCTGAGAGCGCTTGGCGTCGGGCAAGAGATGAATCTGCGACGAAGCTATCGCTCATACTTCGCGGGCGACGTCCACCCGCTTCCACAGTCACGCTCTTGCCACCCCGGCCGCGGGAGCAGCAAAACACCCACACACACACACACCACCCGCCCATCCTCCGGAATCTTCCCTCGCACTCTCTTGGCTGCAGCCGCGTCGCCCTATTCGGGCATAACCCCCATAACCGGCTCCTCTCTTATGATGTCGAAGCCACCCTCGGGGTACGCGATGCTCGCGGACCGCCTTCCTCCGTGCACGCCCACGCCCCGACAGGTAGCACCCGGTCGGTCGCGGTCTCCCAAACGCCCAGTCACGAAAACAGCGGTCTGACATCGCTCCCTCAGCACTCGAATATGAAGTCGCGAGCTCAGCGTAAATATACAGCATACCAGAGACATCAAAGTGGCTGTGCTGACACCAAAAAGTTGAGGCTAATTTTGGAACCCTAGCTAAAGTATTGCAATGAGAAATCGAAAATTTTAGCTCATAAAATATTAATAGATAGAATAAACTTTAAAAATACTCATCCGTTTTTTTTTGTTTGCAATAAAGTTAATGAAAACTAAATATTCAATTGAAACAAACATGAAAATAACCCCTATCGTCGTAGTCAGCCAATCTGACTCATCGTCTGTGATCTCGTATTTTGCCATTTCATTCTTGGTCGCTTGGTTGTAGAAGGCGAGAATTGCTCTTGAATACATGTAAAAATTTACTTCGCAGATATAATTAAATCCGTGTTTCTTACGTGCCCAGCCTTTTTGACATTTTATCCAATACTCTGGTTTTTAAGGACATTAAGTAATTAAGGTTGGACGAATATGTGGAATTATAATTGTCTGAAATAATTAATCTCAAAATGGGTGACATTGCGCAAACGTATTGATGATACTTGCTCAAACTCTCTTTTAACTAAGCTCAAAAATTAATGATAAATGTTGCCACGGGCCTTAAATAATCTCCCGGAACAAATGAAATTACTTCCAGCAAAATTTTCGCATTGATAGGTTAGTGATGGAATCATATCTTAGATCATAATTATCCTTCATTTGCGTTTTTTAAGACTGTGCGGACATAAGCGGTATTTACACTTAAAATTTATTGGAGGCAATTTTAATAGGCCAATTTTGGAGATTAAAACTCGTGTCGATAAATATAGAGAGCTCCACGAATGTCACGGGGCGTTCTTGTAATGAGGGTGACAAAATGCCCTTTTTCGACTTCTCTTCTAGGGTTTGAAGAACAGCAATCATCCCTGAATACATTAATTATGATTAACCCTTCACATAACCACTGGTTTTCCAATATTACAGATTCAACGGATAGGTCTTTAGTTGATAGTTACATACGAGGAAACAATATGTAAATCTGCTTTTAAAGATTCGAGTCATTTCTATCATTTCGAGTGAGACACAGCTATTTTTTAAATCTAGTCTCCTTCAGTCAAAGACTATCAAAATGTCGTTTAGAAATTATCATTGGTCGAATTGTCGTTTTTATGAAAGATATTCTACCGCTTACGGAGAATTGCATGAAGCAGTGCGCGAATCAAACTGAAATGAGATACTATCCCAAGACTCACCTTTTCAAAAAGTTTTAAGCGCAAAAATGGAGAAATTATCAAACCATAAATTTACCATCCCAATGAATGTGTCCTTGAATTTTCATTTTTTTGTGCTAAGCAATTTAGGGGCACAAAATGGTGCTAAGCCGGGAAAGCAACTTGCGAAATACTTCAAAGCCTTTGTGCGAAATTCAACGTGCGAAAATAAATGTTTTGCGGTTCGTGGAGAATGCCACTGGGGCCGGATGTGACAAATATATTTTGAAACATTTTCAGCGCCCACTCACTCCACAGCGGTCTCGCTCGTGGGAATTAAGTTTCCTCGGGTGGTCCTCGAGTCAAATTTTATTCATTCCCCTCAAGAGGTCACGCTTTTTATGTCTTCCCCCGTCCTTTCTTTTGCTGCGTCAATGGAAGCAAAAATGGCGGCCTGCTGCCCTGCGGTCGAGTCCAGCAAGAGTCTCATATGTGTATACACGTGTATACATGCATTTTTTTCCATTCCAAGTTTTATATCCGCACATTTTACCCGAAAAATCTCGCACGGCCGTCGACCATGAAGATGGTAGGGAGGGAGAAATAAAAAAGTGAGGAAAGTCTACGGCTCCATAAGATGTTCCGCGATTCACTCTGAAGATGGAATTTCGAGTCTTTTCCGAGTCACCTCATGTGGTTCCCCCTACCGCTTAGCTCTACTATCAGTATTCAGAGATAGATGGATAGACGCACCATTGATAGGGCGTATGCTTAGTTTGCAAATATTATTTTTAATTCAATAGTTACGAATACCATATACCCACACTTTTAGAATGGAAGTAGTTACATTAACAAGAAAGAAAATAAAGTTACTTCTTATATAACGCTTTTAAATTGCCCTGACCAGTCAATCCTCTATTATCTATTATATAATTGTTTTCATTACAATTTTCACTCATTACGCTTAGTTAAAAAAATTGAAGGCATATAATCTATAATTACTTTGAGAAACAATAGTTTAGCTTATGTATCAGCCAATACTGGCCCGATGGGAAACCCATATTATGTTACGTTGAAAATACTACGTTTACAAGAAAAAATAACCTTTAAGATGAAAGGTGGGTGAGGATGAAATTAAAAATAATTGAAAAAACTACGGCTCCGACAAACTTTCCATGGAAATTGAATATTTCGAACTATTTTTAGCTTTATGTGAGGCGATGTCGCCGCAATACGTTTGCAAAAATCAAGAACTTTATTTATGAACGTGATAAAGGATAACGTGTACCTCAAGCGCCGGTCCAACGACTTCAAACAGTGACAAAAGTAATGGGGAAAAGGGAGAGCATAGAGCGCTTAGCTACTGACTGATGAGCCCCGATCACGGATTCAAATCCTGAATGAAGAAGCCTTTGGACGCCCCAACAAAAACCCTCGCAGGCTGGGCCAGCCAAAGAAAGAATCTAGCCCTCCTACCCTGAATTTGAGGAATTCACGCGCTAGTGACTTAATCTATTGTGAGCTAAACACTCACTTGTTTGCCATATTTTTTGGAACTTACTCATGGCTAAATAAATATATTGAAAATGTTCTCAATTTCACACAGCGTTGTTCGGCATAAGCTGCAAAAAGTGCATTGCATAAAGCTGAGAGGATTTATCAAAGTTTTTTAATATGAATATTTTCTCAGTTACTGAGAATAGCACTAAAGTTAGTCTAATTGTTGATTAATAGTAGCAAGGCGAAAGCGAATGTCAATACGCTTCTCATGTAGTTACTCTGCTACTTTAGCTCCTTCATCTCTGTCGTCCTTCCTTCTCCAACTCCGAATCTTTCTTTGCCTCTCCCACGCGATGTCGAGGGAAGGACAGCGGATCGCGAGAGCTAGGGAGGGTATGATCTGTGAGGAGTCTTTTCTTTCCCTCACACCATCTTCTTCCCCCCTCTTCTTCCCGTTATGCATTGTTGTGCCTCGTCGTCGCCGCCACGTGTTCGAGACACGAAATACGTCAGCACTAACAAACGCTTTTTGCGGGTCGCTGCAAATTAGTTCCAGAGTGCCTCCCTTTTCCTCTTGACCCTCGAACATTTTTGCTCGTTTTTGGACTCAAAAAATTTAAGTGCGCTCACCGGTTGGTTTTTGGTTATTTATCGCGCTGAGATTATCGTGGGAAAAAGTACAGTCGCCACAGCGATCAGGCAGCCAGTTCCTTGTACTTGGGTACTCCTCGGGAGGAGGATTACTCGAGGCATTCCAAGGAAATTGCTTTAAGTAGATTAATGAGGGAAACTAGGAAGTCCATCCTTAAGATGTATGGAGGATTATTTCTAAGTAACGATCCACAGTGGTTCAAAATCGAAAAAAGGTGGTCGAAATTATTACCGCTCTTATTCGTAGTCACTGTTGTATTATGAAGAAGCTATTTAGAAGAATTTTGTCCGCTGAATACGAATTTGAAGTTATTTTTGTTGTATCTTTGATATTATTGTTTTTAAATGGCCTATTATTTAAACAATTAAATATTAAAAATAGATATTGTATTCAATTATTCATTCAAGGTGAAGATTGATACGCATCAAATAAATCGAGGTATTTTTTCATATCTGTGACAGTTATTTGTTAAATTTAATATTATTTATAAATTATATAAACAATTAAAGTTGACCGTTTTTAAAGCAACGGTAATTTGTGTTCGTATACAATTTTTATCTGTTCAGCCTAAGTTAAATTTTTTATGCATAATCTACGATACTTTAATTTTTATAATGAATTTGCTTAACAATTCAAAATAAATACAATATGGTCAATGCCCTCAAGGCGTAGATGAAAGTCGCATCAGTGACCTTCAAGTTGTTTGGTGAGGTAAGTACAAGGATTGAAAGCAAATATTTAGGCATTCTAACTTTTTCTCTTAATATTTTTTTTTCAGTTTAATTAAATTACTGAATATTGTGACTAAGGCTATGGGATATCACATAAATAAGGATATTTATGTTCGTCCCTTTTATCCCTTCCATCGATCACGTAGTTCGACTAATTTCCGACTGAACTCAATATTACTCAAAGCGAAAAATTCACGAAGGATATCTCTAAATAACTCGCACACACTCAAACTTTGTCCTCACTCATGAATTTGTGACTATAGCAAATGCGTTGTTAACGCCTTAGGCGTGACTTAAAATGCCCGTGGTCCTTCTCTCAGCGAATGCGATGCACCGTCTGAGTCCTCTGAATGCCATGCCTCGAGCGTGCGCGGGCGAGACATATCTGCCTGCTTTCTTTCTGTGCTTCTTAATTGCCTTTGTTTGTATGCTCGTATTTTTCGAATATTTTTCCAGCTGATGCCAGGATGCTTGCTCTGAGCAGCGTCTGACGGACGCTCATGGAAGATATTCTTCCACTCACGCCCCGATTTATGTACTTTCTTAGCGATTGTGCGTTCTGTGTGGGGAGCGCTGAATGCTTTTCTCTGTGCATCATTATCATCTGCTTTTCTGGCTCATCGTTTCCTTTCTCTTTCATCGTGGCAATGATAGAGAAGGCATGGACCGTTCAGGCATTGCCACTCATTGGTTCTCGGAACCTCGAAGACCTGCCAGGATCTTATATCTTAATTACGAGGTTTGACTCTTAGGGTTAGGATTTTTTCACGCCTACGTTCCTTTGGTGGTTTTATTTTTTTCGGCCTTGGGTCCCTTCCGTATCTGAATTCCTCCTTAGTTGACCATTCCATATTGGTAGATGGTATGCGGCGACATTGAGGGTAGTCAGAGAGAAAAATATTCCTAGCACGCTTTAAACACTTTAGCTTCCACTTTAGCAAACTTAAAGGACAAAGATGAGATCAGGTAAACCTCGTTGAAGAGCAAGAAAACTGCGGCCGGGCGCTACCCTTTTTTTTTGGCAATAATAATCATTATCGACCGTGCGACGGCTTCCAGTGAATTAGCGTGCTATGAAATACATTTGAAGAGTCCCCTTTCCCAACGGGTGACGACGAAAGGGTATTCTGGATGTTGTGAAAGTTAAAAATCCATAAATTCTTGAAACATATGTTGCACAGGCCATAAGTTCGATTATATTCGTCACTATTGCTGTTCTAAAGATTATTTCTGATGAATGTCGAGCCTCACTAAATATCATACGCTGGGGCTACTGGAAAGCCCTAAACGCAGTAAAGGAATGAAAAATCTATTATAAATAGATCCCGTATTGCAAGCCAAGTAGCACTATAACATGAAATAAACGTGGCACCTTTCCTCGGAAAACTTCTCGTGCTAGCAATACCGCCACCGGGCGGCGCGCCGCCCGGTCGGCCTGGCGGCTGTCGCCGCAGCGCATTGCACCGTTCAACATAAAACCATCTTGAGGCCAAAGTAGCAAATAGTAGCAAGATTTTTCTTTTGATATAGAATCTATAGACTATATACTTTCAATTCGCGTCAAAATTTCCGGGGGGCTCGGAGGTGCCCAAAACGATTTTGCTATTTATATTTAAAAATTCAAGTAAAAATAGCATAAAGTTTAAACATTTTTATTTCCAACTATAAAACTATGGAAATATAAGAAATCACTAGTAGTTGTACATGAAGGTACCAATTTATGCTCTGTATTTTTTTTTAAGTTCATAAATTGTCTGAAACCTTCTTTATATGAAGGTGAACTTCTCTAAAAATTAGTGATTTTACGCGTCAGGCGTTTTTATCCCGGATGACTCATGTTTGACCATTTATACAAACTACAATGAGCCACAAAATAGTCGTAGTACTAGCCAGTATCATAGATCAGATAGTGTAGAATACGAATAGTACCTTCAAAAATTCCTCCAAAAAAGTTGAAAAAATGACTTTCGACCAGCTTTTTCCGATTTTGAACCACTGTGCGATCCTACTTACAAAAAAATATTCGTACAGAGTCGCTGCAGGCAATAGGCCCCCAATTCACCGCTATTTTAAATACTGAGTTTCGTAATCATCGTGATAGGTATTTTTGAATTTATTAGACGCAAAAGTATGACGGATATTTGAGTATAATTAGGTAGGAAAGTTACCGTTTCTCTGTTTTTATTAATATGAGGTAGCTTTATATTTGATAGGTTTTCAAAAAATATTAAGTTTATTGGGGAGATATGGAAGAAGGATGAGTGCCTCAAATATTCAGGGACTAAGTACATTTTTATAAATTGTGTCATTACTATTCGAGGTACAGATTTCGAGTAAACTAGGGAAAACGAATAGTAATACGCCTATTATGGAAGAAATCAATATTGCTGTTAAAACAAGTCATTAATTTTAGAAAGGCATTGCATTTAAATGTTTTTCATTTCTTGCTTTCAATATATTACAGTATATTAAGCGTATACAATAAACTCATAACGCCCAAATTAAAAGAAAGGTATTACATGGAGAGAATATCATTTTTCAGTCGTAAAGACGCACATATCGATTACGTAAGCAAACATATTATTCAAACGCAATTTTGAGGTTATACAGAATAAATTATACGTCCCATGACATTGTAGTTATTCATTCCACCAGTAAATAACAATTACCTGTTTAATCAGTACGTCATTCAATAAAATGGTGTAGTCTTACAAAGAATAATAGGTAATTTACGGCTGTGTAGGTATCAATGGAAGGAGAATAAAACTCAATTCCTAGAATTTATATTTTCTATAACTTTTTCGAAAGATTTTCTACAAAATTAAATTCGTCAAAAATCTGGAATTAATCCTAAGAAGAGAATTTTCTGCTGCAGCGATAGGCTTACACAATCCGGCGGAGATCAAAATTATATCATTCAAATGAGCATATAACCAAGTACACGAGCACTTATAGCCTGCTTGTTACATAGCGGGAAATTTGTTCACATCCTTAAGAATGTAGGCACCGAGCATTTGGTCTCATAATTGCGGAAGTCAACATTCGCTTTGGACACGGGTGGTCCAATTTGCCGACTGATCGTTGACTGCAAATGATTCCCACGGGCAGCGCGTAGGGAGAAAACTCGATATATATCCCTCCGGCTCCCAGCTCCCACTGTAAAGCGTTTGTCCATCAGGCCGCCTTACATCGTGACCGACGAGATCCAAACACACTCCTATCTTCGACTACTCCTTTCCTCCTCGACTACGCCCGCCCCCCTCAATATCGTAACGATTTTTGACAAATCAGCCGGATCTCTTTCCTGACTCTAATCCAATTCCGTAATTGACACCGCACAATGGGCGATGTAATTTATGGACGACACCCTTTGCCCGCCGCCGTGGCATCTCACGACGTCCGTCTCCTTCGTTCGAGGGAGGGGGGGAAAGACGACCGCTGCCAACCGCCGCCCGTACCTTCCATCGGAATAGCGCGACCGGGTGGCTTCGGGAGGGTGGCCGTCGGAGAAGGGCAGAACCGTTTATAATGCGCAAGATTCCTCGCCGCTCCTCATCGCGAGAGAGCACACCCATCCAGCCCGGCCCCTCCTCCTTCTCCTCCGCTCGGTCGTAAAATGCTGCCGCCGCTCCTATTTGTCAGTCTACCTGTCGATTGCCACCCGCGATGTGTTCCGACTCTCATACCACCGTCGCCCGGCAAACAGCGCGGCGCAAACGTCCCATCGTCCCCGCGGAGAGGAAACGCTGCTTGGTGCTGGGGAGGTGGTGGTGCCCCTAGCCTTCCCTTCAGATGTCGGGAGATGTGGAGGGAGCGGGAGGGGGGTGTAGTAGGGTAAAGGGCCGCAACAGTCCTCCTCCATTCCCATCTCCTCCTCCGCCCCTTTTCGCTCTTATCGAGACGAAAAAATATCACCCGGCGCGCACACACTTTTGCTCCGGCAATCCGCGCTTGGGCGCGCATGCGCGGACGGGAAGAAGAGAAGTAAAGGGAAGTGAGGAGCGGTGATGGTGAGGATTGAGACCGCGCTCGGGAGAGCATACCGGTGGAAAGAAGGGAGAGTCCAAGCGAAAGAGGATTGCATTCAAGAGGAATTCTGCGATTTGAATAACCACGATAATTCGATGGGAATGATATTACGACGTCAGGCCGCAAAGATTTTCGCTGCTGCGTTTGCAAGGTCTCGGGAAAAGGATTTTTTTAACACTAGCCGGTGTCGAAAAGACTGAAAATGACATGAAATACTGTCGATGGGCCGTTAAAAAAATAATGGCACTTGTCACCAAGTTTGCTCAAAAGATATAAAGTCAAAATTAGCGCGTAAGAAGGCAATGGCTCTAGACATTACCATACAAATTTTTATGAAAGTTAAGTTTCTTCAGACTTTCTATCGTCATTTATATGCATTCAAATGGTGAAATTATTTTGGCAGTCATTTGCAGGCACCGCTTTTTCCAAGAAAAAAATTACCTCACCCGGTTTGAAGATAGCAGGCAAAAGTGTAATAGGGATGTAATAGGGTGATGGCCAGAATAATATGCTATCCCACTAAATGATTATATCTTTCTTATTACAGTTTTTTGTCCACTGACCTTTTAATCTAAAAGCAATATAGCGACTCGTGATTCTGTAAAACGGTATTTTGCGTCATAAATACCATTCAGACTCTACAAATATGGCCGCGTCACGTTTCAGAATATATTTCAAACTATTCCGTATACAGAAGCCTTATTTAGTGATGTACAAATACATAAGTGTAATAAATGAGAAGGGCGTTGTATTCTCTCTTCCTCGGTTGGCATTTAATCTTTACTTTTGCAGTGACAAGAATCTTTTGTCGCAATTCCATTACCATATCTTAGGGTCAAATGTGTATAATTTTCCTAATTTATGTAGCCATTTATCATATTGCGTTTTGAAAACCATTTTTGACTTTCCATCATATTTTAAGATTATCTGATTAAGATTATCTGCTATCTTAGATCCTATGATATTTCACACGTCCTATTTTTATATCTGAGAGAAATCTCACATTCATAGTGGAAATAACTCAAGTGCGAAGCTTTTCTTCTTAATCAATATTTACCACACCCTTTAAGTTAAGCTGTAAAATATATTATTTTGTAGCTTTTGCATGCAAAGTCCAGCAACATAGATTATAACAAGTAATTGTATTAAAGCTGATGAATAGAGAGCATCTAGTCGTTAACAATGGTAGGAAAAATCATAGAACTCAACTGATTTGTTTAAGTTTGCTTTCTCCGTGAAATCCAAACACATCTAGAGGCGATAAGAAATTACAATTCTGAAACTATCTACCAAATTTTTGTTTGGGAAAAAATAAGTTTTGTTTAGAGTGCGCGAGAGAAAACCTGAGCGTTGATAGCACTTTAACCGCATGCATGTATTCCTTTGCCCAGTATCATTCATCGCGAATCCGTCTCCTCTTCAGCTCATTTTGAAGGTCAGCCGGGCAGAATTTCTAAGTCTTCAACGGCCGCGCCATCATTGAGAGAGTGGGCGGTCTGGAAGAGAAAGAGAGGGGGGGACGCGCCTGCGGGGAGGGCGGAGGTACAACACACAAACCCCTCTGGGCCGTACGTCATGCACCCCTCCAACCCCCTTCGTTCCCCCGACGGAGAGCAAAGTCATGGGTTCGACCCCGGGGTGGTGACAAACAGAGCGGGACCGGATGTCGTGGGAGGGAGGAAGGCTTGGCGACCGCGGAGTGGGAGGAGCGCGGGGTGTGACCCCCTCGCTCGCCGCGGCGGCCCACAATTCCTTCCCTGCCCGACAGCACCCTCCTCCAACCCTTTCTCCTCCCCCTCTCTATATCGCCCTCCGTTTTCTAAGCCCCGAGGCTAGCAAAAAAGATACGTAAGGAAGAATGTTGCGTTGCGAAAATGAACACTCGGAAAATGTAGCCACTATTCTCATTGTAGATGCCATGTTTCATTAGTGAAATGCCTTTGGTGCTCTTTTCCTTCTACCGCAAACTTGACTAACTAAAATGTGAATCTTATAACCGGTAAAATTAACATCTGGACGCGAAATGAAGCCATTAAGTGAGAGAGGAAAATGTATAGTGCCAAAATGTCTCTGATGCTATTACGGCCGATTTCTCTAAAAGAATATTTACGGCAGATTCCAGATAGAGTATTTACCAGATTAAAGAACGCACATTTAACGTCACATTTTAAAGATTAAAAATGCTAAACTGATCCACAGAATTACAAAATCTCTCGTAATGTATTAACAAGTAACGCACAATATTAGTTCTCAACTTATAAGTAATTTTAAATGAGTTTACACAAGCACTAGATGATCATAATTATCGCGTGAGTTAAAAAATAATTAACAAATTGGTTGAGTTATCTACGCGCAGATACTGGCATAAGGAATGACTAAACTAATAAAATTAAATTGTTTTCTGTCTAAAAAGGTGATTTTAATTGTTCAGTAACATCATCATTCTATTGCACAATCAAAGAGATGCATTCAAATCTGTAAACCTTGAACAGCAGCAGAAAAAAGGTGTTAGTTAACACACAAGAATCAAGAAAACAGCGAGCCGATAGAAAAGGCAGAGTTCGCTGTCCTTTTAGTAACTCAGTAATTGGAAAATATTAAATATTACCTATATCTTAATTCATAGTTAATTACCTACTGTCTTTTAGTAGCTCATCTTTAAATTTAATCAACTCTGAACATTATGCTTCCTTATCCACTCAACGTTGATTAGTACCTTTAATTATTCTTCCAATTTAGCAGGAAAAAATCCATTATAAAAATTTTTATTTGAGGCATTTTTCATTTTAAAAATCAAGTGATCTGGCACCTCACGCAGTCATCCTCACCGAACAAAATCAATCGCAAGAAGAGATAGAAATCATTATTTTATGATATAGGCTCCATCTTGATACTCGACCTCTCAAATAAATTAAGCAATCAATTTCTACCGTCAACTGCTAGGAACTGTCGTCGAGGAAAAAGAACTCATAGCAAATCAAGTCTCCGAGCGATTAATTTCACCCAAATGGCACTTAATCTGATGTAGAGGAGACGAAACGTCGGATGGGTCTCCATTTCATGGGAATTAAATCGCTGTTCTTCTCGGACGCCCTTTATCTCCACCTATGCTTCTGTTCGCATCTCCCCAATTCCCCTAACACATGCAAGCGTGTCTGTATATGCAGGCATTAAAGTCTCCCCGATCCCTCCTCCTCCTCCTACCCTGTCCTCCGACGGCCATCAACTTACCTCCCCGCCTCACCCACTCCTTCCCTCCTCGCATCAAACCGTTTCTCTCTCCCCAACGAAACCTCACCTTTCAACTCTCTGTCTCCGTCCTCCACCCACCTCCTCCTCCACACATTACTACTCGTTTTAAAATTAAGGCGACTCGAGTTTGAAAGCTCATGTCTCAGAAGGAAATAATGGCACTGAAATAACGTATTTTTCTTAGGAAAGCTGTTTTGTTTCACGTATAACAATATAATTTTATAAGATTTTTTTCGTAATATTGTCTATTGTTTATGCAATTAAATTGAAAAGAGAGCACCTTATAAGCGTTTAATAATCAACAAATTACTGTCAATTTTCATTTAAGACTTTGTTACTTCATTTAAGAAAGGTATGCTTTGAAAATTGCTTTGTTTAATATGTTATGAAAACGAACTTACATACCGTTAAATTTACACCTCGCGCGGAGAATCCTATGAAAGGGTCCGTTTTTTCAAGCAAAGCTCATTAAAAATTGCTAAACTTGTGATTAAAAATTACGAATTCCGCAGTAAAACGTAAAAAAAACAAGGTTTCCACTAATGCATGCGTTACTTTATTGTAATATTTTCTTATCAAGATGTAAGTTTTCAAACTCGAGTCGCTTTAATTTTAAAACGGGCAGTAACTCCTTTCGCTCACTCTCAACACAATTTCACTCCGGGCCTCGAGCAAAGGCTCGAGAGAGAAAGAGAACTACCTCCCCTCCCTTCCCCCTCCCTTGGCCATTATATACGAATGTGATGCATTCTGGGCGCCGGACGTTGACAAATGACAGACGGGGGGCCCGCGGCATTCATCATAGGGGCTAGGGCGGAATGAGGCGAGGGAGACGGAGGAGGAAGGCGTCGTCGGGAAGGTTGTTGAAGGAGAAGGATAAGGCTGAATGTGTGTGCGTGAGATAGGTGGAGGGAATAGGTTAAGCCTGAATCACACCATCCTTGACCATGCACAAATCCGAGCGTGCTATAGGCAAGTAAAAGATTTCTAGTATCTATGATTCAGTGATAGCACACCACAAAAACCTACACCATCGATATCATCCGTGCTAACATTTTAGTTATTATGTATCATTGATGTCACTGTGTATTTCACACTTTCTTCCACTACGGCCTAGTAGGCGTCGACTAATCAAGTATCCACGCTGTAGCGTTTTCAGAGAGATCATCAGTTGTTTACAGCCATGAAATATCATAATAATTTTTTAGACTTTCGCGCACCCAATTACATTTTTGTATATCCTTCATAGTTTCAACCTTGCATTCAGTCCCGCGATAGCAAAGCTTTCCATGGTGACATAGCAGCAAACAAGAACAAGTCTTATGCAAATTTCGAGGATCGAGTGGTTCAGGTAGGAAAGTTTGCAGTCTTGTCAGGTTTCGTTCCAGAAATCCTGGACTCGCTAACATAATTGCGTTGTTGCATTTACAAGAATCGTGTGACTTTAGGCTTCAGTGAGTCCGTGTGACTTTGGAAGTACCTAGATGGTCGACTGCTCACTCCAGAGGCCTCCGTGTTCCCGGAATGAACACCTTGAGCGGAGCTAGATCTTCGTGCATCAACAGACATAGTTTTTCATCTGAAGGTGACATGGAGGGTTGGTGAAGGAGGTGTGGCTGCAATGGAGCTGATTATTCGGTGTAGGCCAGGAAGCAAGTATATTAATTCGCACTCCCTGCGAGTGAATAACGAATTAGCAGTGAGCATGATACTCTACGACCTTAAAGGTCTAGGTCTAGTCTAGCAGGAATGTTAGACCTAGGGTCTAGGTCTAATATTTCTGCATAAAACAATATTTGTATTTAAAATAATACTTGTATTTGAAATGAAAGTATAGGCGTGCAATTTGAGTTCTTTTCTATTATGCCATAAAAATGATAGTGAATGAAGTAGATATTTTTTTCCTAGTTGTGTATCTTTATATTTACAAATTATAAAATTCTTACTGCTCAAATTAAAGTGCAGCAGCGCCAACGTAGATCTGCGGTGAGAGCTTTCTGCCGGAGTAGTATATTCCATTCAGCCTATACTTTAAATATTTTTCACTCATGATGGTGTCGCTACGGTTGTGCATATGTGGGTGGGTTGCGCTCTGTTGGAATGGAACAGCTGGGATGAAGGCGGGTGACTAAAATAGGGAGCAAAGGTCTGCCTTCTCCTCCTATGGAGTCCTTCGCCATCCTGAGGCCCTCGGCTAGCCCACAGTCAGTCAGCCGGGCACGCCTACCTGTGGGAGTCGAAGAACGGTCTACTAGCTTTTAAAAACGCTTCTCCCGTCCCAGTGCTTGGCGGCCGGCGATGATTTAGGGGGCGCCGGACAGCGCGGCGACGGTACTTTTGAGCGGCAGGGGTCGCGGACGTAAACACGAGTCGCAGACGGCGGTTGCGGCCACGGCAGACGCGAGACCGCGCGCGCTATTAGTGTTCTGTGCAGCGCCGGCCGCGCCAAGCACCATCTGCTATCGGCCCATTCTCGATCGGTAAGCGTGTTGTGGGTGGATTTTGACGTGATGCCGGCCCTGAGAACTCTTTATGACAACGGCATTATGGTCTCAAAGGCCAGCATTGTATAGCATTGAGCCGTTGACGCATCTTTGAAAATATGTACTTAGTTACCCAGTCACTGTGATGACAATTCTAAGACTCGTGCAGCTCGATTTACCTTTTTGTTCGGCATGTTTAGTACGGTAGCTAGGAAAGAGACTGATAATTAAGGATATTTGCCCCATGAGGGATGGACAATGGGCAGGGAGAGAAGAGTGAAGAAAAACACGGCGTCGACATAACCCTGTTCTAAATCATTGACGCAAAGGCTTAATGTCCCATCTAACTGGCGGAATGTTTATTTTTACTTTGTATATACTTTAAGTGTCCTACTCACATCTCAAGTAGGTTTCGGGCAATCACTGAAATATCTCCACCACTGCCGGAATTTTGGCTTCAAATTCTGGCCAACAGTGTCTGAGTAAAAAATTAAGCCGCCATACCAATCCGTTCTCCCATTTCATTGAATTTTTAAGATAAAAATGATAGAAACAGTTCTACGGAAAGAGTTTGGATTCACGTTACGTTAATTGAATTGAAATTGGAATTACGTTAATTGAAGGACCATACGGTATGAAATAGAGGCTCGAGGAATTACAGCTGCCATTAATGAATTTTGATTCACCATCGGCAAAAAGATTTCGAAGGACAGAGACTTTTCAAATATCGCACATAGCATTTGAAGTAAACTAAAATAAATCGCTTCTAGATAAGGAAAGCGAACTTCCACGAAATTTCTATCATTTTATTCATAATATTAAAGTAGAATTTATTCTGCCTGCCCTAAACACTAATGTCATCTTACAATCACACCAGAGAACCTAGAAAGGTGACTAACAGCTTAAGGTCATTATTCATTTTAAGATTGAAAGACAACGTTCTGGTTTTCTATTTGGTGGCTCTGGGCCCGAATATTGCGTAAATTATTTAAAATCGTTTGAATCTATGGAACTATCAGTTCAGCATAGCAAATGCACAAGGGTCACGTAAAAAATATACGGTAAAGAACACTTTTTCATTTACATGCTAAAACTTTTGTCCTCAAGCCCATATCGGCTCATCTCAGCATCCAGAGATTTGTTTCCTCGGCAGAGCGCTAATGCGATGTGGGCGATGAGTTATGCCACTACATTTGTCACTCGGCCACAGCAATCACTTTCCACGTAAAACCTCTTGTCTCCGTTTTAAAACCGTTACAAATAATATATTATATATTAGTCATGTATTTAAATACTTGTATGTATGCATACAATATCCATTAAGCGGTCTGGAAGACGTGGTTTGAAGCAAATGATTCGACGCGCACCTTTGTCCATAGGAATTTTCAGAGAGATTTTTCCTTTTCATCTCGCTCAAATGAAAATATCATGTTGCTGGCCAAAGTGCAAATTTTGAAATTATCTTCCCTATTTAATATTTAGGTAAGCAAAATCGCAAGGCATGCGTTTTAGACGTACAGTGGCGAAAGGAGTAAGAGGGATAACTGATAGAGATAAATATGATTTTAACGGGATTTTTCCGCATATTTTAACAAAATAATTGGCTGCAATGGGAAATAATAGTCTGAAACTTTTATTTAATCATTCCACATATAACTAGGCTCTACCTATCAATTAGTGTAACGATGCTTTCTTCTTGAACTAGATTATTGTCAGCTTTTCTGAAAATTACGACTGCAATCACATTCTTGAGAAAGGAGTGGATAGCACTTAATTGTAGTTCAACTAAGGTAATCAATACTACACGGAATTTAGTTACTAGCTTTCGGGGGTTTTGAAGATCGCCAGTGAGACAGAAACTGACGATATCCTTATCTATTACTTTTGTCTACCAAACGTTCTCGGAAAACATTACCCTGGCATGTCTGCTCTAGATTGCCCAACCGGAAAGATACAATCTTAGAGTTCGTGAAAACAAGAGTGCTTTAGGTGTCTGCGCAACAATCCACAGAAGAGACCAGCATTGAAACATTCAAATTCATAAGTTCTCTGGACATCGTACACATTAAATAAAATATTTAAAATTCATTCAATTAAAAGACTGATACCTCTCCTCATGAGTGCTAAATAAAACGGAAAAAATCACACTTAAAGGAAAGCAAAGATTTGAAATAAACAATATGAAAACAAAAGCCTTCAGTGTATGCGGCCAATGAGTTTTTATTCCTACACAGAAAGGTCGCAGCGGTGGAGAACACGATTTCGTTTTTTCCGATTCGTGTGAGGATGCAATACTCCCACAAGGATGTGCATTGTGCACCCTTACTGGCCAAAGTAAATCAGCCAACAATCATCATTTCTACGTTACACGAACTACTTACGCATAAGAGTCATTTTATTCCACTGGTACAGATACTTTTCATATGCCATACTTCGATCTAATGGGAAAGAAAGCAAAAGCTAGATTTTAATAGAGAGGGCTTCATATCTTTCGCCTAAGAGAAGTCAAATCCCGCGTGAAAAGTATAGGAGCGGCAAGAACGTAAAAAAATGACGATTCATCACATCCAGCGCTCGAAAAGCCAGCGGAAAAAAATCCGCTCCAAGTGCTCATTAACGCACGCGAAAATCCGACGTGGTCTCGGGCAAACATTTATAACCGCGGAACAGCGAGGAGCGCAAATACGAGGAGGGGTGGACGAGGTTAAAAGGGGCCGGGGAGAGAGCCCCACGCGGAGGCAGTTCGACCCTCGGGCGAGAGGTGGTCTCCGCGGCCCGCCTCCTCGCCCCGAGGATGGACGGGGAGACAAGAGCACAAAAAGGCGTGAGCAGTATACGCTCGTGAAGGGGTTAAACATCGGCCACCTTCCTTCCTTCGGCCCCTCGCCAATCGGCAAGGTCTCCGCGGGCCCGAGGGGACCCACCTCCAAATGAAATGTAAATTGAAGTCGCCCTTTGGGAAGAATCCTCGACGGCGGATGCGTTTTTTTCTCTCCCTCTCCATTTGAGTCATATTGAGCTTCGGAGCGGAAGGGACTCGATGGGAGGCAGGAGACCAAATGGAGAAAAAATGTAGGAAAGATGTGGATCGATGTGTTTACGCAATGTGCGACTGGGTTCGGATCGATCTCATCAACATATTCAACGCCTTTTCCCCTGAACCCCTTCGCTCTCTTCGTATTTATTTTTCCTTCCCTGCGTACGCTTTTTATTTTCCACCTTTTTCCTCCCTTCCTCTAGCGCCAAGGAAGGCTCAGAAATGCTTGGAAGGAATTTGGGACGATGTAACATTGAACGAAGAATTTAAGAGGAATCATAGCTCCCGCTAAGGCAATTGCATTGTGTATCATTTGCTAACGATTATTATTAGTAATTAATTAGCCCCTCCTTTGGCTTGGAGTTTTCATGGTATAAAGAACAAACCCTTTTTCCGTATGTAACAGTTTCTCAGAAATAAACGATTTACCACAGTATTTGTTGAAATGCCGACAAATTTTGACAGGTGTTTGCAATATGAGCCCAGGATATTTCAAGATAAAATAGTTATTTTGGGACAAATGATATACCACGAGAAAGATAGCATACAACCGGTCAAGTGCCTATTATTTGTCTTCTTAAGGAGCGTGCATTGCTAGATTGGTGCCAATCGCACATAAGAGTACGACAATGCTTAAAATGAAGTATACATGATTTAATCTAGCTCTAATCAAATGACAATTTACTTCGTAAAGTGTACCAAGTAATCCTACCTCAACCGATAGAATAGCTATACCGATTTCTTACATTCACAAACCGGTATTCATACCTCAAGCACCAACAGAAGCACTGACCACAGCTTCAAACACTTCTGAACTACTGACGTGAAGTTTTCATATTTGAGATACAGGTAAATATTGATGAGGGTCTAATCTATACACACAGATAACTTGGCAGGTAGGGTAAGTTTCAACCTATTAATGCGTCTAGAAATCATTTCGATCGAGCGGGAGAGAAGCGTGTTCTTAAAGAGATGATGAGGAGGCAAGCATGAGATCCGTGGGATGGAACTGGGACGGGCCTCACCGAATCTCTTGGCAGCTCGTGGAAGAAAGCTTCAGGTAGCTACTTCCCTGACGGACAGCGGTCGTCCTTGGTATCACTTAGGAGACGTAAGGTCAACATTCATCGCTGTTAAAGCGAGGGAGAGAACACAGGCGGCTGCAGGATTAGGTTCATCCCATCATTGTCTGATTTTATTTTTATCCGTCTCCTCACATCTTCCCCGCTCTCCCCCCGCGGCCTTAAGTAAAGGGTTGCGCTTTGAAAAAGCAGCCTGGGAATAAATGCCGTCCACCCCCCCATGTTTTGTGGCATACACTACCCGTGTTCCTCGAAGGTTTTTTTTTTCTCCCGCCGATATCATCTAACACGTCTCAGTCCCTCACCAAAAGTAGGGAGGGGGATTCGGTACTTAATTTGTTGGATGTCGGCTTCTACCTTGAATATGGTAGCTATAGGATGTTTTTGGGAGATTACTAGCGTCTATATTCTATGCTAAATAAATTTGCGTTCAAGATATCGCGAATACTTCACTCGGTTCGAGCAATGATTGCTCTCTTCCGGCAAAGGCTGCAATCTAGTGTCGGAAAGGCCTCTATTATTATTCCTTCGTCTTCATTCTCTCAGGCCGATAGGCTGGAGTAACTGGTCGTTATATTACCATCCCACCCAGCTATAGGGATTAGGAAGGTTATATTTTGTGTCTTACCAATTTTTGGTCATGAGAAAAGCTCAGCCCCTGTTATTAATACTTTCATTTATCATTCGGGGTGAATAAAATGGCATAACTATTACCTTTACATTCTCTTGGTAGATGATTTTCATAGCAAAACTAAATAAATACTCTTAATTCATTCACCTTGATAAAATATACGATGAATAGTCATGTTCAATACTCATTTTCACTGGACTAATTTCCCTCACTTATAACATACAGAAGGCTGAATCGTAAATTACTCAGGAAACAAGAGATCCATGGTGGAACTTCCATTGAAGAGAAAACATAAACTCAATCGTTTAATGTAATCATCTCTTTTTTTCATGCAGCTCAATCCCAAATTATTCTGTGATAATGACGCATTGCTGGAAAAAGGTGACGGTTTACTCATTGTGATTTCCACTTTTGTGACGAACAGTAATCCTTTGAGCTGCACAATTTCCCATTCATATTTTAACTCATTTCTCATGTTTTCTTTTTTTGCTATCCCACATAAAATTAATGTTTTTGAATCGTTGAATAAAGATTTATGTATCACTTTCATTTTTATTCGAAGCTGCTTTTTCTTTTGGACAGAGTTATTGGCTAAAGTGATACCTAACTTGAATCAAACAAATTTAATTGGTACATATTTGATGTAACGAAATGAATCCAATTATATATTAGAAAACAAAAGCAAATGAACTAAAAAATTGCCAAGAAAATCATATCAGAACTAGGGAAATATATATGTAATTTGGAACTGTGACAGCTCACAATGAAAGATGTGGGTTGCGGCGTACACGACCTATAGAATGAGTCTCACCGCAAAATGGGAGCGTCGAACGAGCCTGGCTACCGTCGCCCTAATTCCTTATTTCATAGGCCTCGCTCGCTTTCCCCTCCTTCCCCGAAAAATTACCAGTCTGAGGTACGATACCCATGGAGAATTCCCCTACACGACGAGAAATCTATTGGAAAGAGCGTTGCCGAGGAGGGAAAAATGGGGAGGAGTCGGGAGGCGGGTAGGGCGAGGAATCCGATACATTATGCTCCCTTCGAAGCCAATCTCCCAGCTGACGAATCGAAAGCACCTGTCCCCACCCGACCCCCCCCCCCCCTCTCTTCTACTCTACACTATGGACACGCAATATCACGCTCACCTCCAGTGGCACAATACACGACCCATCAACGCCACGCTCACGCATGTGCTCTTACACTAGCATTGAGATCCCACCCTACTGATTCATTTCGGCCTTGTGGCCACTTTCTTCCCTGATGACAAAAAAACACTCCTCGTTCCTCGACCGTCTCCAACCCTTTTCGAGGTATTTTGGAAGACCACCACGAAATTCGGCGAAGGGGATCAGTACAGCCTTCGTGCTCAGCAGTTCATTTGGATAGACGCACATTCAAGGTGCATCCCAATACACAGTACACTTTCATGAGTAGATAGATCTCCAACTAAAAACTGTTGTTTTAGAGTACCCCCATTAATTTCCTAAGGCAACAGTAAGAATGTCCAATTGCCACTCGGCAATAACCACGGTGCACCTAACCACCGTGATTGGCAGACAATGGGACCCTTCACTCGGAACCGAAATTACAATTTCATAAGGTAATTCAGCAGATGGAACAGAAATATAAGGTATGGCGAAAAAAAGTTTTCAACGTTCAGCAATTTTGTCATAACTATAAAATGGAGAAATGCTAAGGTTGCAGCCCACTATTGGTGATTTTGTGACGTTATTTAAATTTTGGATTATTAAACCGCCAAGAGGTACCCAACTTTTGACGGAAATAGTCGCTCATGAGATTGTTTAAGACATCGGATCAAGTGAGGTGCATGCATGAGGCCGAGAATGGCGGAGAAGCGATGAGCCGCTTGGTAAGAGTCAGTGACATCATTAACTTCTCAGCGTCGATATTTCACGGCGTATAGTTAGAGAAAGAAGCTACGACTCAAAAAACGGAAGAATTCGGGTCTCTTAATGTTTCTAACTCTATCTTAATCAAAAATAATTAAAGAAATTGTGGGCGAGCCCATTCCTATACTTTTATTTTCTGCTGCGTTAGCATTTAGTGCATTGTAGGAGAAATGAAGAAAATGACCCTCTAAAGATTAACTGCTGCGTAATGACATATGTAATATCGTCTTTTGTTTTCCGCAGGCGAAAATAAACAGATGGTTCACGCTAATTTCGTATTAAAGGGTTACTCCTTAGAACAAAGAAACAGTAATGACTTCAACAAAGACACATCGATATATGGCGCACCTACAAGCCAGGTTTATCCCTAGCAATCACAAAAACATTTTGCCTACGTAAAAAAAATAATTTACTCTAAATGATGAATTTCTATCTTCCATTTCAAGAAGACATAAAAGCCTTTACTCATTGAACGTATCGCTGGAGGAGTTACCGCGCATTATTATATAAAGGTTTCTTCATTTTTAGCTACCTATACATCCGTGAAGATCTTGTCCGTTTCTCATAAGATGGTGACATTGGATTCATTAGCATTGGTACAAGAAATATTGGAAGTCGTTCGACGGGTAACTGGCAAGAGCGATGAAAGCACTGCTAATTTAGCGGCGCCAATATGCTAAGAAAGAGAGAGGGCGGTCGTGGGAAAATTATGGAGCGAGGATGAACCTCTTTCTTTCGTGAGGAAACGGATATGTCGACATAAAGGCTGCCTAGCATTGATTATAATACTAATCCCACTCGGCAAGTACATATTCCCACCATATGCGGAATCAAGGTGAACTAGATCTCAGTGGCATATGATTTCTATCTTGTAACTATCAATTATGTAAAAGAGCTCTCCCTATATTCAAGAATTTCCGCTCAAAATGTTAAACGAATATCATTCAACGGACAAAATATCTCCTCATACATTGGATACGAAAAATAGATCACCAATTTCTTTTTCAGAACGATTTTATATTCATAGGCAACGAAACTTGGTAATAAGGCTACTTATGCTGCTTAAATAAATTTAGAATATGCGATTGTCCAAATTGAGAAGATTTTTCCACATTTCGAAGCCTTAACATTTTCACCAAACAGATAATTAATGAATCTCTTAATGACACCAAATGGATATTGAATTGACTTCTATAATATTTTACACTCTCTTAACATTATTTGCACCATAAATAGCAAGCTGATTTAATATTATTTACGGAAAAGATTGGGAGAAATGACGCATTAAAGAATTCTCATGAAACGGAGATGACATTGGAATTTCCATCATCGACTTTGTCTTTGAAACCCCTTTGAAAGCTTTGCCCCGAATAATGTTACAAGGAATTTTAATTGCCCACTGAAAGCCTCAAAATTGACTTGTATGACTAAAGCTCAACCTCAAAAGGTTTTCCAATGGATTTACGCAAGCGCAAGCAACAGGTGTGTCCCACAGTAGTAGGCAATTCTAAACTGAGAGAATCGGCCAGATTTCCCTCGGGTCGCGCAGCACGACTTCAAAGTTGTGACATCGACCTTTAAGATCAAGGAATTCGAACCAGTGACCTTTAAGTGAGCACGCCGCTACTATTTTTCTAACCTCTGTCGCGGTCTATTAACCCTCCAGGCAGCTCCCAGGGAAGTGCAGCTAATCACGGTCATGCATTTAGTGGAATAAACTTTGGGATCTCGTTGATTTTGTAAAACACGAATCGTTGACTGTGCTGACACACGAGGAGACTTAATTAAAATTAAGAATAAACACTAGTATATATCAAAATTCTTACTAAGATGTCCAAACCAGGCGCTCCCGCCGATTTAAGGCATCATATGCGTCGTTGGATGTTCTGGTATAGGTATTTTTATCGTGCAGAATGTCCTAAAATAATTTCTTTTTAATTGTGAACCCTTCAGCCAACGAAAATAACGCATTTTTGCGAGAGTCATGGGAGAATGATACTGTATATAATTTTGAGAAATTGTGGTGAAAATAATGATTGTTAATAGTGATACTGATCGTGAGCACCCTTGTTCGCTAATCAAGATAAAATAATAATTAATAAAGAGATAAATTACAAGCGTTTATTATATTATAGTTTCATCAGGACTGAGGAAGAAATGTCCTTCATATTATTCGCGAAGATAGCAATGACAGTATGGCCCCGCGAAATATCCTATCTTAAAGGTTTCATGCTCTTGGAAAGCTGTATCCACATTGCCATCAAGGATGTAGCAAGCGGGAAGAGGTCAAGGGGTTCAAACTACCTCCCGAGATGTTTAGGTCATTTATTTTAGTACATCCACTCCAAATAAACCTCTCCCGAGACCCCTCCTCCATCAAAGAACTCAGATACCCCATAAATGTTTCCGGTCACGCCCTTGCTTAGGATTAGCACTCCTTTAACAAGCGTTTCTCTCGGAATCTACCCACAAGAGTGATAATACCCGAGAGTAGTAAATACACGGAAAAAGACGAAAGACCACAGATCGAAGCGATCCCGTAGGATTTCAGAGAGAAACCGAGCGTCAGTGAGCGTGCATGATGCAGATGGGAGCGCAACAGGACAAAGAGAAGGGAAAAGGATGGGAGCCGAGATTCGAAGGGGAGGAGGGCGTAATACTCGGAGAGCGGACTTAAAATTGCCTGTGGAATGAAAGCGACGGAAGGAAAAAAATAAATGAACAGAATGTTGTGAAGAGGTGGAAAAAAACCGTGGAGAGTTTGGGGAAGGGAAGGCGTCAGGAGGAGGATGCAGAGGGGAAAGGAAGGAAACGGCCAAAAAGATTCGAGAAAAAGCGAGGAGGGAAGGAGATGGGTGGTAGCATTGTGAGACTGATTGGGAAAGGACGTGTTTGGGTGGGCGTGGGGAGAGGGGGGTGTATGGTCACCAGGAGAGGGGGTGTAAACGTGAGTTTGGATGTAGGGGGGAGGGCACCATCACGGATAGGGCGGCGCGGCTGGGAAGATGCGAGAGATTTTTTTTTCGTTCCCGTGCGATCCTGGGGCCGGGCCAGATTCGCAGCGAATGGAGCAGGAAGTCCGCCATGAGGATGTCAGGGAAGTGCGGTTGCAGGAGGGACCAGGCGGGGTTAAATTTTCCCACAGTGCATGCGGCGTAAGACGGCCAGCTTCGGATGAACCCATTTTCCAAGAAATCCCCTCTTCGCTTGGAAAGTTAGTCCGAGAAACAAATAACCATTCGTTTTCATTAAAATTTCAAAACGTGGTCTTCTAAATTCACTTCATCCAACGGCAGCAACGCAAGTAAGCTTCCCGAGCCGTATTTTTCTCCATATTGCCAGTCAAAATCCGCGTTTTAAATCGGTCGTTATGGCGATACTAGTCTAAACGTGTGGAAAACGTTAATCAATCTCAGAATCCGCATGCCTTTTTGACTCTCTCTGAACTTTTATTTTAAATTAAAACCTCAGTAAATGTCGTCTACGTTACTGAAACGTTTTAAAATGACATATACGAAAAGTAAACCTTTTGAATAGCGTAGTTACCACTCTGCCTTCAAGAAGATGGTTTCCAGAGGGAGATATTTAAACAAATACTTTCCCAAATGATATTATTTAAAATATTTTATGTAAATTAAAAAAAGGAATACCAGACTCCCGTCGCAGACAACGTCTAAAGATTTCATAAATGTCAGCTGCGCGATTCCTATTCAAGCCCTTGGAAGGACAGAAGCTGGAAGCGTTCACTTACCTCGCGAGCAGTATCCCGTGATATGGCAGAAGCTATTTGACTATGAGATGTAGAGGAAATCAAAGCTTAATTAAAAGAGTATTCCTGATGTAGAAATTTCAACCTTGGTCAAACAATATTCGGCCTGAAATAAGAGAGAATTATAATAAATTAACAAACTGATGCCATTTTCCGCTACATGAATTACTTCATACCCAGATATCAGCTACCAGATATTGCACAACATCAGGTAAACAATATTTTTGAGAAAGGATTTACCTGGTGATAAATTGTTCACACAAGTGTCACTGCTGGAGTTTCATGAGTGAACCAAGGAAATATTAGTTTTAAGATATTCCATTTTATGAAATAGAATATTAATAGTTACTTTTGGGTGATAGGGAAAGTAGATAAAAATTTCCAACCGTTTCAAATAGACTTTTAACGCCATTATAAGTTGCTGTTCTCAGTACTCGAACTTATTCCGATAAATACAACTAACTTTTAAATAATACATCAAATGAAGTGACAGTGCATGAAACAGTGAATAGAAAGATTAGTAGTGGTGCGAAGAAATCTAGACGTCTCATTTCATTGAGTTGATACGCGTGATTAACCCGGTGAAAGGCCTAACTAGAAAAGAATGTGAAAGGATGGTGTCAGTTGAACCATCCATAGCTGACCACGCATCATCAGTGACCTTGATGGAAGCTGCATCACATAGGAATTCTCAGGAAAAGGGGAGGGATACCATGAAACAGATTAAGATTATTAGCTCAAATAATTGTTATCTAATCATTAAATTGGTCGAATAAAAATTCCTTGGTAGCTCTTTTTTCGTTTCCAGTTAAATAAACCGACTTTTATGTTAAAAATTCAGTAAGAAGAAGCACTGCGAGAAAATTGAGTGAGAAATGTAATGGAGATTATGAAGACCTCCATTAAACCAATTCTATGACTGGCACTAATGACAATGTTTAGGACGCATCATATGAAAGGATCAAAAATTTAATGAAGGATTTGTTAAATGATATGGTCATGAAAATCTTTTGAGGCATGATACATCAATATATGCGAGCAGTATTTAAATCCTATTCCCTTCGTTACTCCCGACGAAAGTTCCACTAAAAAAATCCCGATGATGGAATGCAGTGTGCCGTCATCGCATGAACGCGCGCTCACTCATTGTCGCCTCCCAGGAGAACCGCGATGATTAATTAAGATCTAAGGCGCACTCAAACGCCACTTCGGCGGCGCTTCTGAAAACTCATAATGTCTCGTGATTAGCGAGCAAAGCAATCAATCTTGCCGGGAAATACGACGTGAAGGGGAAGAGAGCCTCCCTGGGTGTAGGAAAGAAGAAAAGGTAGAAGAATAAAGAGGAAGAAGAAGTTCTAAACGTCAGGGCTGGGATAAGGACGAAAGGAAGACTACGATAGGTGATCAAATGCCACGAGTCATTCCACCTCTCGATATATTACTTCGCTCTCATTGTCAGTTAAAACGTGAGGAGAAAGCTCAGCCCAGACTAAGCCACATGCTTGTTAATTTTCACAAATTCATAATATGGTAAACCATTTTCTTTCTTGGGCCACCTCGCATTCTGTTACCTCGAGGATACCTGTTTGGGGGTAGCTGATTGATCTCTTGATTCGAACCCGGTACCCCTCGGTCATAAGCCAAGTGCTTTACCCACTACGTTGCTACACTACCCCTAGCATTGCTAAAAACCGTATAGGTAAGATCCGGCTTCTGGAAGTCTCCCAAGCACGAATGTGGTAGTCATTGCCACATTACAACATTCTTGAACGCTCCTATCAACTCAAGAACCTGAGTATTGATCGAGGCTTGTACATGCACCTGAGGCGGATATAAACTCTAATTACTCGAGTTCAGGAGCAAAAGCCCTCTCTATCTTTGTGCTGCTCTTCAACTTACAATCGGAAGCTTCTGCTGAGCTTTCTTGCTGTAATGTATCTCAGTTTCACCTTACTAACTATAATTCACTCTCATATATTACCCTGCATTTAACCGTTAAGGTCATTTGATGGGCCAAATCTCTTAGCGTCTTTAAAATGCCATTGTTAATAAGCTATGGCGTAATACGTTATGGATAAATTAAAGATATAACATGCTCTAGGCCGACTCTTGGCTTAACTCAAGAGTCTGCTAGGAAGCAGCTAGTATGAGTACTCTGCATTCCTTCAGGATTCCTGGAAAATCACCCTCCCACATATCACATCCAGAAATAGGCGCTGATAGTTCGATTGCGGTAGCGTGAGGGCGCATTTTTAGCGAGGTTGAGAAGTGCAAAACTAAGATTGAATATCGAGGATTTTATCAAGTACCCAATACACTCAAGGATATACATATATCTTATTTCCAACTCGGTCGTTAGCGGCGCAGCGGCGAGGATTTGTCTTCGGTGTAATCGCGCGGCGTTGCGCACCTCTTTTGTAATTTAATTTATTTATTAATATTTATTTAAGTTCGCCCAAATGAAAGCACATTAATAGAGTAAACAATTAATCATAATTACAATCATAATAGAAAAAGAACTTAATACACTAATATATACCATGAATTACCAAAACAGTTAAGGCCAGCTGAATGCCACATAAAAATTCTGTAGAAATTTAAAAGATTGATAAAATCGCCGATATCTGTCCATGAAAAATTTCTTTAGGCAAGTTTATATTTAAATCACTTGAAACCATTGAATGAGATACGTATTCTATTTATAGGTGCCTTCGCACAATAATTTGTAAATTCATTTCTAGCAGCTAAATGCATCTAAATTCATATCTACCCGATACCCCGCCAGCCCTAAAGATATTTGACAAGGATGAACACTTAATTGTGCTGTAGTTTCGCAATAATTTTTCCAATCCTTCCCACGCATTCTTCCGTGGGGAGGTGAACCCATTCTTGAATGGGTCTTGAGCAGAGCTTCCCCGGGGGCCTTCAACCTTCACAGCCGACCACTCGCACTGCGCGCGGAAATGCAAGCGGCGACGTAAGTGGCAGCGGACGAGAGTGCGATGCGGCCAGAGGAGAGAAGGAGGGGGCGGGGGGGGGGGGGCATGGAAGACGTGCCGGGTGGGTGTGAGAACGGGTGGAATTCCCCACCTCGGCGGATTCGCAGCTGTGAAAACATTTGGTGGACGAGGTGGAGGAGGCAGAGAGTCAAGCGGAGCATCTCGGGGACGTGGGAGGAGGAGTTGTGTGGATGGGAGGAAGTGCGGAGGCTGCGACTGCGACTGAGTGGATGGCCAAGGAAGAAGGATTACGGCCAAATGAAGGTGGGGAGAGAGAGAGAGAGAGATAATGCCAACTGTCCTGGAGCAAATGTGACCCGAGGGTACGGAGAGTAGAGGCCAGTTTGCAGGAGAAAAAGAGGAAAAAAATAAAATTAAGCACAGGAATAGAAGGATCAACAACTTTCCTATTTCCACATAGTAATTTATTGAGACCGACCATGGTTTCGTTACTGAGTAAAATTATCAGAGTGATAATGTTACTCACCTGCTAAGGCAACTTTGATAATGTTACTCTGTAACGAAACCATGGTCGGTCTCAATAAATTACTATGTGGAAATAACAAAGTTGTTGATCCTTCTATTCCTGCGATTATGGATTTCCACCAAGTTACGCCCGCTACTATTAATTAAAATTAAGCACATTTTGAACGAATAACTTAAACTTTGTTTTTCCACAGAATTTTTATTGAATGATGACCATAATTTCATAGTTAACGTCATATTCTGGTAGAAGTGACGTCACCAGAAGATGACGTTATCCGTCGAAACCATGGACGTGATTTAATAAAAAACTTCTGTGGAAAAACAAGGATTAAGTTATTCATTCGAATCATTCAGCATATTCCGCGAAGTATCACCGGAAACCACCAATTTTATTAAGTTGAGCACTTCACGAAAAATTAGCTTGATGACGTTTGGGCGTTTATTAAATAAATAACGCATTCTCGACGCCGTCTATCATTCAGGTAACTACTACACACGCGGAATTTAAATAGAGTTGTTTATTTGCTAGACGCATCGAATTCTTTTCCGAGGTTTACCTCGCAATCCCTTCTTATATTCATCACATTTTTCATCCAGAGATGTCATCTTCCATTCCAGCTCGCACGCTATTATTTTCATTAAACGCCGCCTTTTTTCCTGTGGGTAGTAGAATCTTACGGTTGATTCATTGTAATTTTTTCGGAAAAACGACTTTTAAAGAAACCGTATATGCTACGATATCTATGTGACATCACTGGACGGATTCAAAGAAAGAAGATAATGAAAAATTGCGAGGAGTTTTCGTGCATCTGCAGTTAGTCTCAGTACGTAAATGTCATACTAATTTCGCTGCTTTTTAACGGGTTACTAGTGTGAACAAAGGGCAACATGGCGGATGAATTCATCAGTAGAAAAATTAATCCATTGCGATCAATAATGTGTCAATGTGACAATTCCTGTCATGAACAGAGATGACTATGTCTTTCTGTCGTTGCCAGAGCATTCCAATCATAAATGTGCATGAAACGCTGGAAACTACAAATACATTTATACCATGTGCCTACTCGTCAACTACCGAGCGTCAGGTCCACATTCATGGTCGCATTCATATGCATAAGGGTATTATCACATGTATAATTCAAGTATTCCAATCAGAAAATAGTAAGCATAAAGCTGGCTGCCCATCATGAATTTTTTCAGTTGTGAAATTGACTTTATTGCATTCTGATTACATCTGCTTTCACTTTACGTAGCTTTAGCATTCAAAATTCAATAATAAGTTGGATTAATTGTGCATAAAAACCTATCATAATGTCATTACCGATATATAGACCTCAATTATCAGCCCTAACCTATAATCAGATAGTCCATCGAAGTAGATTAAATAAACGCTCGTTAATATCTCCATGGAAATTTTCACATTGAAAATTAAAGGGAAAGGATAAAATATTCATCACCAGTATACACGATTGCATTTGTAGCATGCATCTCGCCAGCCGCGCATACGCACCACTGACGAGCCACCGTGACGACCTTTACCGTATTGATGATGCATGATTTATGGGGCCCATCATAGCATTCCAAAACTCCTTGTCCGCGCACTCGTCCGACGGCTTCCGATCACTCGTGAAGACCGCAGGTGCGCATAAGGCAATGACCATCGCACACCACCCAAACGTCGTTCTCACTTGCGTATCCGCGGCAGGAAGAAAAAGTGGACGCGCGTCTTCGGAGGGAAAAGTTGCGAAAAGCCCTCGACTCCCCCCCCTGGCCGGAGACCGCGGCCGGTGAGCGACGGCAAATTATGTTTCCAAAATTGTTTAGGTAGCAAGTGTGAATTGAGGCGGGCACAATGGCTTCTCCCGTGGAGTTATCTTCCCTAGGTTGAGGGCTGGAGAACGGGGGGAGGCATCTCTTTTGAGTTTTGCGGTCGCTGTGAAGTGAGACGCGCCGTGGGTGGGGAAGGCGTAAGTGCTGCCGACGGAGACTGACTGGGTGATCCGAGGGGGCCAAAGGCGAAGCCAACGGGGTCGGGAGTTAAAAAGTAGCAATAACCTCCTCCACTCTTTCATTCCTCCGTTTTAACCAGTCGGTTTTTTTTTTCGACGGAATATTTGGCATCTCTAGGGCACAGTTTTATGGCTGCTAGGGAGAAATTTATGCCCAGGTGTGACTGGGAATAAAAAAGTGAGAGTATGAACCGCATTGAGAGAATTTGTAGCGTGAAGAGTATGCCTCACGATGCGGAATGCCGTATTTCATACGTTAGCCCACCCAAAGAGGAGTAGAGTTTGAGAGATAATGTTTTTACTGTTACAGATGAGCAATAATCATACATTGGAGGAGTAAGTGCGATGAACGGGCTAGCCAATATTATTTTTAATCCGTTGAGAAATAACGCCAACACAACTATGGAGCACATTTGTTATGTACATATGCAATTAAAGTTAGCCTCGTATATGAATAAGAGAATGACTATTCAGATTGGACAGGTATAAGTTCATTACGCGCATACGATGCCAACTAAACACGCAGAGTAAATCAACTGGGATAATGTTGCGGTAAATAGATAGTAATCACGTAGGTGCTCTAAAGCTACATTTCAATCCAACTAATTTGCTCTAACACACACACATACACACACGAGACTGTATTAGGTTTTTATTTATTCAACAATATTGTGTGATGAGTAGACTGATTGTTAAGCAGACGGTGTAATCAAGAAAAACCGCCCTTTTTGTAATTGATCAATTAACGCAAATATGAAGCACGCTGGTGCATATTTCCAAAATTACATAAGTCGGTCTGTCCTGAGTAAAAATCATAAAAAATGTATAGACGACTGCGCTAGTGAAGCATGTCCCAGCAAAAGGAAGATTTCCTTGATTCTTTCCAATCTAGGTCATTTGAAAAGAAAACAAAAACAACGCAGCATTGAATATGGAGGCAGCTTCCCTAGCTGGGCAGAGAGAGAGTTAGATGGTGGAATTCCTATCATGAATGTTCGAATGTCACGGTTAACAGAGCAGCATTGGCGGTTATAGAAACCTGTCATCACGTCGCACCGATGCATGTGTACACAAGATGTGACTTCACAGAAAATGAAGAGAAATCGAATGTCTCGAAGTAATATCTCCTATATCAAGTGGAAAAATTCAAGCTCTTCTATGATTCAAATTACCGAAAATTAAGGGCATTCTTCATTAAAATCAGATCATTGATGAGCATGGCAGCAATAACCAGTAGTAAATAGTGATAATTGTGCAACTGGTGCAATCTCCAGTTTTCCTGTTTACATGATGAATACATTTTTGGAATAATGTCCCAACATTAATTCCTAATTTTCAAGATTAGTTCCATTTAAAAGTATCATTGGAAATAATTATCCCTGAACATTCAGGTGAGCGTTCTGAAGGCTATATAGCCACATTTCAAGTCTATAATATTGGCAGGTTGGGTATCATTGTAAATGAGTCACGTCAAAAACCATTAAAAAATTATGAATGTGCCGATACATGAGTGGAACCTAGGAATAAAATTACGGAAAGTGAAAAATCTAATGAGGGTATTTCTACATATAGTTTTCATTTCTATACACATGTGAAAATGAAATGATTCCATGGGTTAAAAAGGTTTAAAAATTTAATGAATCAATGGTGATGGAAGAGTTTGATGTGAAGAAGACTGTGGTAAAACCTCATGCGTGGAATAAAAACGTGGTAATTAATAAAATAAAAACTCTTTCGGTTATAGTGAAAGATTTCCTCCACTGCCAGCTTTAAAATCAAGCCCCTCCAGGCTCGGGACGAGAAACCAGCGTTCTATTCAGATCCGCGGCGAGCTCATTGCCCCTTTCGAGCAAACTGGGAAGACCTCTGACTCAAGTGACCTCTGCGCAAACGCCATGGCATCTCATTAACCATACTACGCAAAAGAAGAGCGGATCGAGCAGTTTGTGAATGAGAAGGAGTGGAGAAAAGAAAGAGGAGCAATGGGAAAGAGAGATTGCAATATTTAAATTCAAAAACAGATGAAAGAGAGAGGGGCAAAGAATAACTAACATCAGGCTTTAAGCACGTTGAATACTGCGCTGACGTTACTACGAGTGATATTTCACATAGTATCGTATTCGGTTACATACTCAGACATTTTAATCAAGAGAAATTATCGGCCTCTTTCTCCATATGAATCTAAAATTAAAATCTAAATTGAAATTAAAACTACAAAATCCGAGATCACGCAATCCCTGGTGGGTCTCTGATGAACTGATTCGGTGTATTGATCTAGTTTTTATGTAGTTTACATCGATTGGAAATTTAATTTCAACTGAATGATAAGCTTCGTTAATTATACCGCGCAAAAACATACTTAAGGGCGTATGCAAGCAGTATTAGAGGAACTAAGTAGAAAATGAGTTGGAGCGTGGGTGGGAGGGGACAGAGAGAGAGAGAGACTTTTGGAGCGAGAATGAGGAATGGCAAGGAGTGGAGGGGGGGAGGAGATGGAAGGGCAGCGGGGACAGAGAGGGTGGAATGCGGCGGCGGGAGGGGTTGAGGAAGGAGGAGGAAGCGGAGAGCGCGGCTGATCTTTTGGGGCGATTTATTGCTGGGTGCCCCGCGGGCGGCAGCCGCTGGCTCCCGTCTCTTCACCCCTCCCCACTTCCCGCACAAACATGTACAAACACACGCACATATCCACACACTACCAGTGTCCACTCTCGGGAATCTTCCTCCTCTCCCCCCCAATCTCCCCCGACTCTTTCCCCAAGTTACTCCAACAGCGGGTCCGGACCCCCCACAGCTCTCTCCGCGACTCGTGGAAGAGAGGGGGATAAGGAGAGGAGTGAGAAAGAAATAGAGAGAGGCAAGAGAAGACGAGTGGGAGGGAATGATAAAATGGGAAGAGGGAATTTTTTCCTCCATCTCTCTCCAGCGCGTTTCATTTCCTCCACTTTGGTACGCCCGTCCGTGCTTTCAGAGTAAATATGCACAAGAACGCTCAAGGTGGCTACGCAGTGACTTAATTTTTTTAGTACAGCATTGAATCACCCTACATCAAATCATGCTCTGAAAAAAGGATTAAGATTAGTACATTAAATACATATAAAATACCAGTACTTATCCTTCTCTGTGAATAATAAATTTAATTTAATACAATTTTCAATAGGGAATAAAAATAACGTGAATGTCTTGAAAAACTTTAAGCAAGAGGTTTCCTTTGATAGAGAATATACCAGCTTCGGCCGAGATATTCAAAATAAATTAGTGATTTTGCATGAGATTAAATACATACAAGAGAGCTTTAGGCGGCTGCGCAATAGTCAACAACCGAAGCCAACATTGAACCCCTAAATTTAGTGCTTCAATGAAAAATGAAAAAAAAGCAAATTAAATGCATACAATGTATTTTTGTATTTGTGTTTTTGTATCAATGTATTTTTTAGCATCCGGATGCCTCAAATTACTAATGAGTGCTTAATTATTTGGAAATAAAATTTTAAAATGGGATAAAAACATCTAGGCGAACGCTATGTCGTACTGAGCCAATCAGACCGATTAGATCTATCACGCGAATTCGTATTTTACCTTTTCCATCATGCCCCATAGTAATCGTTTTTGTTTATCTCTACTCTGACCATAGTGGTTAGGCTAAAAGTGTCTACTCCCGTACCATATAGCAAGAGGGGTAGGGAAAGGAGAATGTGTTTTTTTCTGCACACCGTATGTTTTTCTATTTATCTCCCTTTCCGTTTTTTTTGTGTTACCGAGGAAATCCTGCGGCGAGGAGAGACGTGAGTGTAGGTAGCGAGGCGACGGGCTGGTATGTGTATAAATATCTCCTTTGCCCGCCACACTTTTGTGCTCAACTTGGATCCTCGGGTAACCTCGGCGGTAGATACTCTCACACTTTCGCACAACCGAACTCGTCTCTCGACATGTTGAGAATATTTATCGACCAAAGACGTTTTTATAAACAGTTACGTTTCTTCATAAATTGATTGCGTGAGTCGGACGGAGAGGAAAAATTTTTGGGCCCCAACAGGAGTAGAAATTGGAATATCAAATGAAAATACATGAATAATTTCAGTGTTTGACTCACAGGTCTGTTAAGTGTCCCGTTCTTGCCAAGGTACTGAGAGCGTTTGCTTAAATCCGAAAGGTTATTTCGAAGAGGTTTTTAAAATGACACTGGAGCCAACATTTTACACTAAAAAATTTAACGGGCTCGTTGTTGGAGAAAGACAGCTCGATTCTCTGATTTTTCCGCAGATGTTAAGAATTTTCTGATTTTTTCTTTACAAAAATATCACTACTCTGGATCGGTATTTCATTGGTCAAAGACCATGGCTATGAATGGGAGAGGATCCATTCCGCTTTAGACATGCATAAAATATAAAATATTTTGAGTAATGTTCCTTAAAATCTTTTATATTTATTTACTAATTAAATTAACTTCTCGACATTGTATTTTAGAAAAAAGGATACATTGAAAATTTTCAAACAACCGCGTGTCTTACCAACGAAAACAAAGAAACCAGTATTAAAAAATTTAACCAAATTTATAACTGTATAAATAGTGTAATCCTGAGGTGATAGGAACATGAAATACTGATTCCACTTTATTTTACTCCAACGCAATACTTTCACAGCGTTCAGGAATAAAAAAGACAAAAAAAACCAACTCTTCTTTTTAATACGCAACCGTAGCGAAATTCTCACGGAATTTTTTAATGCCTGCAAAAACTTTTCTTGGAAACCAACGACAACACTTCACCGTGGCCGCTCAGGAAAGAGGAATAAGGCGATAAGAGGTGAGCAAAAGGAGAAGAAAAAAACATGGATTTTTGAGAGGGTGGTAATGGAAATGCAGACGAGGAATTTCGCCCTGAAACACTAATGCCACAGAGTGGGTCTGCCGAGTGGAGGGAAGGGAGAGATAGAGTGACCATCCAGTGACCTCTCAAGGATGCTAAGGCCACGGATCATTCACGCCGCGGGGAATGTTGTTCAGTACCGTCCCTCCTCCAGCTTGAGTTCACTCTCAGCCTCTCCCACATGCATATATTTCTTCATTACGCTTCCTTCTTGCTTTATGCTTTCTCTAAAACTACTAAGCAATTTTATTGAACCTTGCCAACGTGGTTCGCACCGCATACATCCGCTGAGTAACGTGTATAGCCAGAAAAAACGAATTATACATGATTTTGACTATACGAATATAATTTTTACCCATAATAATAAAAAATAGCGAATTCTAAACTCTCGTATTTTTGGAAAATTTTATCTCCTACATATCTCCTCGCTATTTTGTCGTTTTTACCTTCGTGCAACATTTAGGAAAAACGTTTTCATGAAGCATGACGATTTTTAAAATGCATGGAAAGTTTCGTAACTCATGTAACACTAAATTTGAGCATAATCATTAAAACTTTTATAGTCATCTAACATTCCTTCATCTTTATCATACGCCCGAAGACGAATTCAACAGTAACCTTTCCATTATCGTGAGCAAAATACTAGCGAGGAAGCAGACGCTATATTCGCGAACAAAAACAGCGTGGTGCGCACAACACGCTGTTTTTTATTCGCAATCAGCGCACCTGACATGGTACAGGGCGCCACAAGGGCCTGCGAGAGGGTAGGGGAAATCTGCGAACTCCGTCACATCCATTTGGGAGACTTGGGTGGCCGACGGCAAAAAAAATAGAGGAACAGCAAAACGGAATCATCAAAAGTGGAGGAGGGATGGGGTTGCGTGAAATGCGGGAGGGTTGTATTTCCTCCATGACTTAGCCACAAAGAAAGGAAGAGCTAGAGAAACCTGATTATTCTATAAAAATCAATCGTAGATAAAAGAAAGTGGCAAGTTTCTCGTTCAATATTACAATCTTCATAATTATGATTTTTATTCTTAAACTGTGTAGATTCTCACGCAAGCACGGGTGAGTAGTATGTGCTATCCCATGTTCAAAGACCATTTTTTCTTCTTTTCAATCACATTTCCTTTCAAATATATATTTTTCAGAAGAAAGGATACATTTCAAGATTAATAATACTCATTTTCATGTCTTAATCTTTTAGCTCAAATCGCCCGCGCCGACTAAATACACAAGTTTAGGATATTCCTATTACTTATATTACCGATGAATGAGTAGAAAATTAGCTTAAGAAAGTTTTAAAGTGAGAAATACATTACGTGGATGATTTCCGGACAAAACTTTACCAAAGCCTAGGAAAATTAAACGGAGGATGTGAAAAAATCTGAAGATAATATTGGGATCAATATTGGCAGAAAACATGGCACTCATTTATTCTGTGAAATGAAAGCATGAGTCACGAGTATAAGATACGAGCAGTATTTTTTTGTTGGAAATAAATATGGCAAAAATTAGAATACAATATTTTTATGATAATTTTAGATAGCTCTAATAAGGATTAGGTGAATAGAGATTTGGCAGGTAGTCATGGGAGCCCAAAGGAGAAGAATGAGAGCTTAGAAAACAAACGGTAAATCTCATAGTCAGACACGGGCAAAAGAACCAACGCACCACATTTGATCATATCGCTCGCAGTATCTGCACAGATCTGAGTCATATACTCCCTAAGTTTAGACGTCTCAACTGAGAGCAGTAGGAAGTGGGGTTGTAGCATACTAATATAAAATATGCTTAAAGGAATGCTCGCTAGCGCTTATAAAACCCAGAGTTTCGTATCACCGGGAGACGAAAAATCATGGTGATAACAGCGCGGGGCAAAATGCGAAAGGAAAGGAGGCCGTGAAACGAGGAAGGCATGTTCCAAAAAGAGCTGTAGAGCAGGCAACGTGCAATGATGGAGAAGGCTTGGGAGGCTGAAGGAGAGATAGTGATGAAGTTGAAGGGGTTCACCACCTCGGCGAAAAGCCTCGCTGCAGACATCTATATTTCTCATTCCTTACTAATCCTTTTCCATGGTGCCCTAAACTTTTTCAGTGTATTATGAGGTAATAACAGATGTCTACGATCATTACGATCCATTGTTCACTTTGGAGTTGAATTTGAGGAAATTATTACGCACATTTTGAATTTTTTTACTGGTGTTTGCTGGGCGCGATCAGTAAAACTCAAAACATACGTCAGTATTCTCCATTTTCATCAATTGTATTATAAATGCAGTGTTGCATACAGTTTTTACGCTAAAAAAAGGATCAATCGCTGTTATTATCTGCTTTCCAAGCGTTACGCTTTCCACCCGAGTAGTGTGACACTTTAAGGAGAAGTGGTTATGCACACTGGAGGGTAGATGTTAGTGGCTGACGAGGGAGTGGCCCCTCGTGAATATCCTTACTCTATGGGGATGTCGAGGAATGTTGGAGTCAGCAGGCGGACGCAAACGCGAGGGCATCAAGAACTCTTATTTGACTCCGAGAGCCCCGCAATACAAATAAGCGACAAAAGGCGGGGAGGAGGTTTGTTGGCCGGTTTGCGTGGAAGCCTCGCCGGTGGTGTTGGCGGAGTCGTCGTCTGTGGGTGAGCGGTTGACAGGAGGGCTTCCCGGGGCGAGGAGGTGGCAAAACGCTTCTCCCCCTCCCCGCGACTCTCTTCCTCCCTTGTCAACTTCACCTCCGTGCTCCTCAACTAATTTCATTCCCCGCTCGACGGGAATTCCTTCGCACGCGGGAGTGGGAATCAAGAGCCGCAGAGGGAGAGAAAGGTGGAGGATGAAAAAAAAGTAACCACCTCGGACGTGACATTTCTAACTTCGAGAATTGCAAGTGTTTTCGCTGGCCTGAGAGCTCCATCTCTAGGTGAAGTTATTTATTTAACCAGAATTATTCGCACTTCCCAGCAAGGCTGAAAAAATATTTAGAATATTCTCAACTTGTTTAAGTTTGCTGGAGGTTAAGGTTTACTCTTTCGCAAAGGTGACGGCAGCAATTCTGAGTACCACCTGGCTGATGGTTCTTTTTTTGCCAAGATACACCTAATTTGTGATAAAAGTGTTCCGTTTCCTCAATATGCCATCAAAAATAATTATAAATTGACCAGACTAATTGTTTTAGGGTAGGTTGGAGTTTGGTGAGGCTATAACATTTAATTTGTGTCAGAAATGTTGCAAACAATGTGGCCATGTCATTAGTGCTCCATCTAAAGAGGTGAACACATAATTTCTAAGTCCCTTACGAAGAATCCAGCATAATAAGAGAGAATCCAAACTGATACTTACCAAAATAGGATTGGCATTTCAATGATTTATTTCCATTACTCTAGGATCCTAAGATGGCGCCGTGGGTCAATTCCAACGTAATGGAATGAGATAATAATGACCTACAAATCATTCCAGTAGACGTATTTCAGTAGTAGTAAAGTTAGACGTATCCCAGTGAAATTCAACACGAAAGCTATCTCCAACAGTTTTGATTTTTATTTCTTGCTCTTTAACGAGGAATGTGAAATTTCCTTCATTAAATACAGAATACACTGACGGAGCACCATCCACTATGTTCCATGATCACCGGCTTGATTTGAATAGTTTTTTATTATTCGTGCATATGACAAGAGGTGTTTATCATTTTAGACCTCATAAACGAGATTTTTGAAACTTTTTATTTTATTTTATCAAAAGATTCATTTCGCCTTTCATACAGGTATTGTGTCAACTAAGTAGCGGTAATATCTCTAAAAATTTCATCTTTCTTTACAGGTGGAATTTCACGCAGATGATGAAAAATTGAATGCATTCCTGAGTTCTAGGTGAGTAAAATAAATTCTTCATTTAAATGGCATAATGGATACTGATATGTATTCTAGGTGATAGTTAAATCACAGTTGGCGAGCGGAAAGAAGCTTCTTGTGTTAGACTGGAGGTACTTTAATTTTTATTACTAATTTTCATTGCTGATTATAATGTGTCCATTTATATGTTCACTTTATTTTCAACTCAGTGTTTCCCAGAATACAGCAAAATGTACTCTAAAATAAATATTAACCTAATTCATTAACATGTCTTTGCTTAACATATCCCTTTTCAGCGTCTGTATAAGTTTCCGCGAATAGTGGTATAATAAAATGCAAATGTGAATGATAAAAAAACGAAGTTGCTGCAACTACAATCTCGAAAGTAACATCACAATATGAATCCCGGAATAAAATGAATCGATCGCTCTCCTTGTTACAACACGGCTCTTCCCAAGTCGAGTGGGTGTCCTCGGCCGTGTTTACCTTCACTGCTTTTGTTAACTTCATTTAAGTTTCGCCCACTTTATAGGATGCACGGTGCAACGTTGATTCAACATATCATGAGGTTACGTCCCAAAAGACACCCTGCAAAATATCACTGCAACTCGTATATCTCTCCGCGTTTTCAATGCCAAGTTTTCCGGGGTATTTTCGCATCAATTATTCGCCACGCAAGAGGTCCGCAGGTACGGCGAGTGCTCCATACGATTAATGGACATGTTACGGTCGGCGGCAGAAGTCATGGTTAGCGGAATAACGTAACTTCTTTATCGTTCCGTTGCATCTCTCCACTCTTACTCCCTCTCTCTCTCTCTCTCTCTCTCTCTTTCTATCTCTTCTTCTCTTCCCTGCCTTCTGGTCGAGTTCCCTATCTCTCCTTCTTCCTCACCACATCTCTACCCCCAAGCCACACAAACAACCACATCGCCTCCCCCAATGACCACTCCCACGTACCCGACCTTTAATGCGCCCCCATTTCCGCTTCCGTCGGCATTCAATGCATCATACAAGTGAGACCGCGAACTCCACAGTCACCTTATGACATCCATTGATGCGCGAAGAATGGAACTCGGTTCGCTTTGTGATCTGATTCTTTCCTTTTTATAGCCTCGTAGGAGAGATTAACCCTCCAACACTTAAACCGTTTTTAAACCGGCCGATATAATACTTTTCTTGATTTAAATGAGATCATCCATGGAGAAATTTTCTTTCTTTCATTCGAAATCATTCCGGGGTTCGAAGAGAGACACGCGCATGTTTCCGTACTTTTTGTTCGTGTAAATCACTAGCTATTCAATTTCTAACCACCATGAACTCGAAAAGGAGCTATCTACCCGCAGGGATGTTAAAACAAAAGCCTATGTATAATTTAGTAATTTCGTACCATCATCCATGCGAGAGAATATATATACTATTTCAATTTATTTTAAAATAAATTGAAATAGTAAAATTTCAATTTAAATGAAAATAATTCCACGCCCGCACACCGGCCAGAGTGATTCATAATTTTAGCACGAGTATAGATTAATTTTACGCACATCAAATCATGTTTCTTGGCCTTTAACTTTTAAAAGAGTGAGGATTACATTTCTTGCGAAAAAAGTCCCGGGTCAAAAAAATGTTTGTGAAGTATTTTTTCAGGAAAATTTATTTGCGATAGTGTAACATCAACATGATTATTCTATGTGACATTTGATCATACCATACGAGGTGGAAGGCTCCGCCACCCCGTAAGTATCTCCGAAGAACTTTATCTCCACATTTTTCTTTGATCTGAGATAGTTCTGGTGACATGGGATTATGGGGAGACCAAAGCAAGATACGCGACGCAAAAATGCGTATTTCATGCATCAAAACACCCTTTTGTGCCTCGAGAACAAACTGGTTTTACCAGCATAGCCGGTCGATCTGAAATGTAAGCACTTGAACTCGAAATCGAACAAATAAATTATGACATTGCGCACTTCCCTAACTAACAGTTTATCGTTGATTACCCGAGCCGTCACGGACGTGATGAAGAAATGAGATCGGGAGGGTTTTTAAATCGTCCAACTATGCTGACGCAACTCGCTACTAAAAAAAATATAGGCATATAATATATTGGTATGCATCGCGATGCGAAGGGGAAATCGCCTGACTCCACCACTGCCTCCCGCCTTTCCCATGGAGTAATGCATTCGAAAGAGTCAAGGTCAGGTCGAGTGAGAGAGCTCTTCCCGACGCAGATTGGTTTTCCTCAAAGGAAAAAAGCAGCATGTGGTACGGATGGTTATCCAACTCGAGAAATTCCCCCGGCGGCCTCTACTGATCTCGATCATCAGTTGTCATCCTTTCTGAGGCGAGCAAAGCTGCCGACGGTAGCGCCAGATTCGTGCGCATTAAGAATTCTAATCGGGATGCTGTGTACCTTCCCTTTCCCCCGGATCTTCCTACGTGATTCAGTTCTTATGGGACTTCCGGTGGCCCAAGAACGGGACGAAAATAGCCGCTCTGGTATGTGACGCCAAGGGTATCGGATGAGCTAGCCTCGCCACGTCTTCTCTGCAGCGAGACATGTCTCTCGTTCTTTCTCGCTACGCCCGTGACCACGAAAAGGATCTTGCGGGCAGCTCCACCTCGACGACAGGACACTACGATGGTTCGCGTTCTCTGTTGCGCTTACAACTTATTAGCATGCTCGACCGGGCATGGAGGAGCGAAGGCGGTTAACGGAACTCAACGGCTGAAAAACAAGTGCAAGTGGGGATTTAAATGGAGCGAGCCATAAAAAAAATACCGATAGAATTTTTAATTCTTTTCAAAGACTCGAACTCTGAACTCCAATCCTCAGTTTTATCAAAAGTTTTTTTTCCATAAGAAGAATATCTAAAAAAAAAGTAGGCAGAATTACTTGTCAGTGATCTTGGGCAGGAAAGTCACCCTCCATTAAATATTAGCCTGTGTCTGACAATCAAGCGTATCAAAAAAATAAACTGACCACGTTTAGGATTGCTTGATTAGTTCAAAACGTAGTTACATTAAATAAATAATCGTTCCTTTCACTGATGCCATAAATTCTCGGCAAACTAATCTATTGAATGAAAATAATCCATTGGAAAAAAATGCAAGCAATAAAACCAATCAATTGTCTGAAAATAAAGCTATATATATGACATAGGGGGGCATAAGGTTTATGATACCTTGGAAACTACCGGATTTTAAATCATCCTTTTGAGCTAAAACTAGCACGCAGTTAACATAAGTCAATGGCATCTAATTACAACATATTTTTTTAAATCTAAGATGAAGAAATAAAAGATAATAAGTAATGCGTAATTTATATTTCCATGCTTAAATTTGCATTCGGTAAAAAAAAACAATTTCAAAATCATACTTCGCCTTCATCATTTCATAAGAGAATAACCGCTAAATTACCGTTCCCGAACAGGATCCTGTAATTTATAATCTTGCTCAATGGTTTGTTTTTTTCCCATTGGAAGGTTATTTCCATTGATTCCATACAGGCCACGAAGGAGAAGTATTAAGTGTTTAATTGTGCTACTTTTCTCATTCCTGTGATAATACTGAAGTTGGTTGCCAATTTTGGGCTCTGATTTTGTTATTGCGCGGCTAACTTAAACACTCGTTTATGTGTTTACACTTAGACTAGAATCACGCATTGATTTCCAATATTTCGGGCTGGAGCTGGGAAATTCTCAACGAGAGAACTTTCTAACTTTTTCCACGGAATTTACGTTCGCCTCGTGCGGTGAACTCATCGAGAGACCCCAAGCTGTCTCCGCAGCATTTACAGAATTCCCTTCCCACCCCCCCACCCGTCTACTCCCAAAAGCCTTCCTAGCAGACCCTCTCAAGTGACCGGAAGCTTGGAGAAATCCAGCCGACCACCCAAATTGGGGGAAGATTCCTAGGAAAGGGGGTCCTCTCGCATAATCTTGAAAGCTGCCGGAGATCCAAAGACCAGCCGCCCCCAACTTCTCGAAAAATTTCCCTCCAACTCCCGACCGGCAGAATGCCGAGGCCTGTTAGCGTGTGATTTCTGACTCGACTTCTTCTAAAGGGAGAAGAATAATGGATTGTCCCAGCCTTCCTCTTGGTCTATTACCTTTGCTCCTTCTCCATCGTGTCCTCTACACTCTTGAGGACCCGAGCAGGTTAGCTTTGCCACGCCTCATATAGTGAAGACTTGACCATTCAGGCCCGGTCCGACTCAGCGACCCTTCTGCGGACCAGCGTTAAGCTTTCTTTCGCAGCTCAATAGCTGAAGGAAACAGTCACCTTCACCCCCACTATGAGCAGTACGACCTAAAGGGACACCGCGGGAGGGAGGCGATGACGGACTATTGCAGGTCACTTAGCCGTGGGGTTGACCGCAAAGTAAAAGGAGCCTTAATCCACAGCCCACCGCGGAGATTCATCGAATACAATAAATGCATCCTATTCGCGAGGGAAAACTAAATACTACACAGTTAAACTTCATTCATTTCAAACGAAAATATAGTCGGATGGATAAAAAGGATTTTTTTATAATATTATACATTTTATTCAAAATATAAATGCAAGAAATATGATAGCATATATTTTAAAGTCCTTTTTTTACGGATTTATTTTTAAGTGGAAAATTGTGGATATAGTTGAGGATAAATTTTACCTTAAAAATCCGGTGAGTAAATACAAGAAAAAATCAATGCGACGAGAAGATGGCACAGAGGATGCATGCGTAAGGAGGAGAGACACGATTGAAAAATGTTGAGTCAAATATAGACCCAACTTAACAGCGAATAATAGTAAGAACAATGTTTCTATGCAAGCCTATTCATTTATTCAGTCTATAGAAAAATTAAATTTACAGTTTGTACTGGCAGTCTATTTTGGAAGGGTCTTTTTTTTTAATAGTATTGAAACAACGGTGAAAGGGTCTTCGCAGCCAGGTTCGTATATCGCCATATTTTAAAGTGTTACAGCATAAAACTAATAAAACGATCTAAAAAAAAATATGCTACTACTCAAAAACGTAATCAAAGGTTGTACTTCGTTATCGTTTTACTTTTTACCCCTCAAATCACAGTGTTTTGCTCCGTTGTATTTTTCGAATGTTTTCATTTTTTAGGAGCTATAGTTAATTACGAGAGTGGTTTGAAAAGTTCTCGGAATCACCACGAGTTTTCCGCGCTAGTACAACGACCTATTCACGTGATATTCATAGGACTGTGCGCTGTAAACACATGCCACGTCAATGCTCGTGGAAAAGAACTGAGTCGGTGACGTGACTTTTTTGTTGTTCCCGCATAGTGAATTGCGAAGATGGAAAAAATCGAGATTCGTGCAGTGATTAAGTACTTCGTAAAGATAGGTATGAAAGCAAAGTACATTCATGTCGATTCCCATAATACACTATGGGACTCTGCTCCTTCATAGTCAACTGTTGCCAAGACGACAAAAGAATTTAAATTTGGCCGGGGGAGCTTAGATTATGGTCCGCGCAAAGGTCGGCCAAGAAGTGTCACTACTCCAGAAATCATTGCAAAAGTGCGTAAAATGGTAATGGAGGATCGCCGATTGAAAGTGGGTAAAATTGCTCTTGCTTACCAGATGTCATATAAAAGGGTATATTATATTTTAACGGAAAAATTAGAAATGAAAAAATGAGCTGCAAAATGAGTGCCGCGACTCTTGACGCAGGATTATAAAAGCATGAAAATGGATATATCGGAACAATGTTTGACCCGTTTTAGGGAAAACAAACAAGTTTTTTTGCACCAGTTTGTGACCAAAGATGTAACTTGGGTCTATTACTATTCCCCAGAGACCAAAACACAACCAAAGCTGTGGAAACATAATGATTATCCACCACCAAAGAAAGTAAAGACAATTCTTTCGACTGGAAAGGTCATGACATCAGTGTTCTGGGATGTGAAGGGGATTCTGTTTATAGATTGTCTCCCCACTAGGAAAACAATTACTAGAGGATACTATACTAACCTCTTGGACTAATTGCAACAAAATATACGCGAAATAAGGCCAGGTTATGCAAGGAAGACATTCATCTTTCATCAATACAATGCGCGCCTGCACATATGTGCTATCGCCATGGCAAAATAACACGAACTATGGTATTAATTGTTGCCACTTCCGCTTTATTCATCCAATGTGCCTCCGTCAGACTCCATCTCTTCCCGAAACTGAATTTTTATAATGGTGGACCTGGTGGATAAAATGATTTACTTAAAATGAAGAACTGATTGCCGGAGTTGACTACAATTTTGCAGGCCTAGAGAAATCTCATTTTTTAGATGGGATTAAGGCACTAGGATATCGATGGACCGAATAGAGTAATCTACAAGAAGAATCTATTAAAAACAAAATAAGTTTCAGTGATGTAAGAACATTTGTTCTATTCCATTCCGAGAACTTTTCAAACCACCCTCGTATATGTACTTGATTTCCTCATTATTGAGCAATCAAATTCCACAACACTTTCCTGAGTTGTAAATGCGTAGAAAAATATCTGAACATGCATAATCTCCATGCCTTTCATAATGATAATTACTGCTGTCATCCTTAAAATGCACTTTGCTTCATATGACAAATGAGTCACAGTCATAATTATGATAGTGATGAAGATGAAAAACGTCGTCAAAATTACCTTACTCTATCAAAGTGCAGAATATCGCAACTCATTATGAACGCCTGTCATTCCTACCGTCCTTCCTACGATATTCATCACAATCATTAGTAATATGTCCTAAGTTTACTTGCTCCCGCTCTTTGAACGAATCACCCCTTGCAACTTACAGTATTTAATAAAGCATGCCTATGCCTCTATGCCTCCAATCACATCATCCTTCTCATACAAAGATTTACTCTGACTAAATATTGGCATAATTTCCTCCACTCCTCCACTTTCCTATATAATTCGCATGTTCTCATAATTTCCTGTGAGTAGAGATAAATTACTCGTCAGTTTACTGAAAATACTATCAATTGGGACATAAAATATTTGACTCGGCGTCAAGAATCTTACCTCGCAAATTTCATAAATAACTTATACCTCTACTAAGTGAACGTAATCCGTAATAAAATAACTTCCAATGATAATGGTGACATGGAAATCGATACGAATTGCATTAACATAGTAATTAAAAACGCATAAGTCATCAATGAATAACTTTTTAACTATAAAAACAAGAAAAAAACGTCTGAAGAATGCAATCCACGGGCTAATAAAATTCCTACATGTTCAATTTATTATCATGTACTTCACGTAAATCTGTTCTAGCTACAACTCACAAATTCATAAACACGCTAATTTACTTTACGGTATCTAACGAGGCCATGTATTCATACATAAAATCCCAAAAATTGAACAACTTATTCCATGATTATTAATTGTATTCACTTTAATATATTATAAGCAATGCATTACTTCTCAAACATGAGACTTTTTGAAACGATCCTTGAAAACAAAACATCGAGGATTAAGAAACTAATTTCACTAATCCATTGGAATAATATCGTCCCGAAGATACAGCAAAAAGTTCCCTAGAAGAAAACGAATCCTTGCTGAACGATAGCAAATGGGAATCAGAGAGCCGTAACGCCCTAGTTATCTGGAGAGTCCCGTTTACTCCTCAAGCCACGTCACTAAAGGCAAAAGTGGCCGTGGCATAATGTCCAGGAAGCGAGGTTGCATTAGTTCCACCGCAGGATTTTTCTTGGCAAAATTGAATCTGGTGTCCATCTCTGCCTACGTGGACAAGCTCTCTCGGTGCTCTCCTTCACCTTCCCTGGGAGAGAGGCGGGTAGAAATGTGCCTAAGCACAGGTATTGCAGTACTTACAATAGTATCCTTTTTCTAGATAGGCACTAGAGTAACTAGACAGGCACTCGAATATTCAAGTATTCGATTGGATTTTCGAGTTCATAAACTATTGGATGATAAAAAGCCAATTCACCCCGGAAAAGCCTAAAAAAGACGCATGCTATCATCTTGAAATTTTCAAGTAGGCAGAGAAAATCATATTCTACATTTTATTGTATCTCAAATATTCAAATGTTACATCTAAGAAAATTATTAAAATACGAAAGGTAGAATTATAAAATTTGAGGTGCAGTCAAATTTTGGCAACTTTCTATTTAATACTGAATGGAAATTTCAAGATAAAAGCGGAAGTTTTAAGTGATTAATCCGTCACCAAAAATGACCAGCTCAAGTAAGCAGCTACACCTAATTCGAAGGCCCAAATACCCTGTACCGTATTTAAATAAATTTTTAAAAATCATTCAGGAATTGTAGTTTGATTCCCAACGAGATGAAGTGCAGAGTTAGAGAGATTGCTCATAGATAAAAGGCTGTTTAAATTTTGCCAAATCCTGCGGTGGAACTAATATAGCATTGCTTTCCGAAAATTTTACGTCGAACACTTTTGCTTTTAGTGACGTGTATTCATAGGTAAACTGGTATGGTACTCGAGTGACTTCTTGGATACACTTGTACCATACCCCCTGAATAGCGGTCCACGTGTACCATTAATCGAGTAATTTGGCTTTTAGGATAGACACTGTGAATGAATTAATGTTTATTACGCTCTAGGATAGTCTGTAAGAGCAAATAAAAGAAGAAAATATATATCTTGTATGTCCGTTTATGATTGACAATATCCGTTATTCCCATGACGCTTTGATTGTAGATTTGGGTGAGACTACTTATGACGGAATCATTGGATTGGATTTCATGACACAATATGGAAGTCAGATATGCTTAGACCGTCGCAGTATTAAAGTGACCTCAGGACATGAAGTGACGCTGCGTCAAAAGACCGTTCCGTCAAGGGAAATAGATTTAATTTCCTTCGATGATTCGGCTCTGCAAGGCACTAACACTCATATTTCACATATGACCCCCGCCGTAAATACGGATTTAATGTCTTCTGAATCGCAGGAATTTGATCTATTTTTGCTCTTCAAAACAAATATCACTATGACAAAATTTCCCATATCAACGATACAAAAAAAAATATTTCGCTTTAAAAGAAATCATAGCGAGGCTTCACAAGAAAAAAATGTGGTTTCTGTGGAGGGAGACGCAACGACATGTCCCATGGGTTCCGCAATACGCGTGGGATCGCGGACGAGGAAGACGGATAGGAGGAGTTCCGTTTGTCAACGCCGCCGCCGCCCTGTCACTGGTCACTTGACGCGCACTTCCGCGTGAGATCGCCGAAGAACTAGGCGAAATATTCTGGGGGGAGGGGGAGGAGATTTGTTTCGGAGGCGAAGATTGGGGGGAGGGGGGTGTCTCACGGGTTCGTCACCTCCGGTGGGAGGAGGTCCCGCGTGTGTGTGTGTGTGTTTGGGGGGGGGGGCTTGACGAATGTGCGGACCGAGGGAACTCCTTGGGTTCTTTTCCCGTGAAAAGGATGGAGAGGGATAGACGGGGAAGTAGAGAGGGAGACAAATGGACGGGAGAGAGGCCGTGGAAACTTCACACGTGCGCGAGGACAACAACAATGGACGTCACCGCCCGTCCTCAAGAGCCCGCTACACCCCACCGTTTCGGCCCCGAGATTCCTTCCTTCTTCGCAGCGAAGAATTCTTCTCCAAGTTCCTCTCTTTTTCTCTTAGGAACCGAAAACTCTTTTTATACGGCTTTAGCTATATCATATATAAACATTTCTAAAAGCACAACTTGAGCGTCCGAAATCTTTTCGAAACTCTAAAATATTCAGAGGTGTGTGCAGCCGACACTGGAAACTAACCGACACCGCGGCACAGCTGAGTGTGTTCGCAATAAGAACGAGAAAATCCCAAAGTATAGTCAGCACAACTGGCAACGCATATTTTACATGTTCACTCGCGGACCTATTTCATCGCATGGTATTAAGCTGGTTTTTTTATATGTTTACTTATTTATTTATTTAAACCAAAAATAGCACATGGGCCTTTAAATTGGATTACTAACAAAAATCAATAAATTCAAAAATGTCAAAAAAGAGCTATTAAAACAATAAATAAGAAAAGCATAGGGAGAAATCACGTGGATTGGCGCTGTGGCTGCAAGTTGAAGCAACTGGGGGAGTCTGATACGTCGAAGGATGGAGAAGTGTCTATGAAGATGCTGAAAGAGAGAGGTTAACGGTAAAATCTTTGGGAAATTGACAATCAGACTTTGGGTTATTGCAAGATTTCTAAACTGCAAATTATACGGGCTGGAATGGGCAGTTGAAAGAAGGGAAGGAGATCAGATCAACGGGAAGATCCATTTAAAGTAGAGTGAAGTAACTCGGGGTCAGATGAGATCCAGCGGTGGGTGAGTGAAGACAGGTCAAGTGAAAGATGTAATTCCTAGCGAGAGGAGAGCCGGTACCGTTGGGTACGCGCTGTCGCTCTGTGCATAAAAAGAATTTGAGAGGATGGTTGAGAATTTTTTGAATGGAAGGGGAATTGGAATACCAGATGGGAGAGCAATACTCAATGATGGGTTGGACTCATCCAATGAAAACATAGAAACAATGCAAACTCACGAGGCGTGTGATGCCAGCCATTCAGGTAAAGTTCCACAAGACTTTCCATGCTAAAGTTCTGATTTTTTTATTAATATTTTTTTCTAATAACACACCTATTGATAAATTCAGGCTTGACTAAGTGAAACCTCTCCAAATTGGAAATAAAAGAATAAAACTTTGTAAGGTTCACTTGTGTATTTGAAATGAGCACGACCCGGGTTTCATAACGTAGTTACATCTTCAGGACCTGAAGATGTAACTACGTCACCCAAATTTTTACTTAATCTAAAGTAGAGGTCATCAGTGTGGATACTACATCGCTGCTTACAAAAATACCCTCGTACACCAGCGCCAAATGAACTACATATCGATGGCTAAGTTCTAACAACACGTATCTCAAAATTTGGCCCGTCTGACTGTGAATTAATACTGCTATTACTGCTAATAAAAAATAAAATTCAAGCAAAAAAACAACTCTTTGTTTGCAAATGTGTGCTTCTTTTTCAGTTTTATGTATTCTTGGTTTTTAATTTCAATTAAAATTATATACAATTAAAAAAATAAATCGTTATTTATTCCTCTTTTGAAAAGTTGCAATTTTTGAGATACGTGTTGCTAGAACTTAGCCATCGATATAGGAGGCCCCATTCCATCTCATAGACTCTCGACAATGCCTAAAAGAGTGTTTGAAATCGCGTGAAATAGCTTGAAAAAGCTGTAAATTTGATTGAAATTGGGCGCATTTGTGCTGAGTGAGCGCTCAGAGCGCAACAACAACTGTGGAATTTCCCCCTGAATTCTACCGCTACCAACGTAGTAGCTTAGTGTGAGCGCTAGGTTATTTCTCGGAGCGGTCTTTTCGGCCATTACTTGTCTGAGCTCTCGTCGCTAATTAGTGGGAGCTCAATAGTAGCTCTAGGTGGACAATAGTTTGTGGCTAAATGATTAAACAGCCAATACATAGCTCACACTAAGCTACTACGTTGGTAGCGGTAGAATTCAGGGGGAAATTCCACAGCACCCTCTCAACTTTTTCCATTAAAGGAGGCTGAGAACATGCTATGCAGTGTTCCGTTCCTGAGCCAGTCGTGAGCGCGAGCTCTGAGCACTCACTCACACTGAATGCGACATTTGTCATCACCAATATTAAATTCGGTCAACATCCCTAGCTATACCCTTTCAGCGCCTCATAATGCACCCTACAATGGCTGCGAAAGCTCGCTCGACAAAGCTTAATACGGAGCTGCTCTCAAAAGCCTCTGGTACAAATGAATCTCGCGGCGAAAGCCTACGTTTCAAGTCATCCCTGGTTATACCTTATTTCCTCGAGGAATTCGGATCACTCTGCCGCAAGGGTTGTGAGAGGTGACTTAGGCAAGTTCATTTAAATGGGCAGTAACACATCCAGCGGCCCACTAGAGAATCCTCTATTGTAATTTTCGTGGCCGGCGCCATCAAATTTATATTTTTTAATTGTGCTCTTATGATCTGCTCAGTTGGGGCTATTTAGATAACATGTCTGCGGCAATCTGTTGGAACAACAAAAATTATAAATAAATCTTCCTGGTAAAATTTCACGTAACTCATTTTCACTGAGCTTATTATTGTGCAGTAGTGTAATTTTGTAATTTTTCTTATGTTCCGAGTTAGGAAATAAAATATAAAGGTCATAATAATTCATAGGCAAGTGCCATCACTCTATACATGATTAGCCACTCTATGGTCGCCATATTAACTTCCAATGGTAGTAACAGTTAAGAAGAAAATTTTCAGTTATGACTCTGCGTGAAAATACAAAAAACAACTTATTTATTGTGCATTTGACTCGAAATCATAAGATGATATTCTCCCGGGCCAATTTTTATGAGCCGACGCTTTCCCTCTTTCATTAGTTTTCGCAACGCAGAGCACTGAAGGGCAAAATTTGCTATGCCGGGGCGGGAGCTCTCGTTGCGTCGACGCAAAGCAGAGCTGTGAAGGCACCCTAACGCATTCTCCATAACTAAACATTTCCCGTTTCTTCCTCCTGGTGGCTGTGACCCCTCCCTCCATCCCAATGCTTTGACGCCGCGCACAAGTGGTGGCATCCTTAATCGTTCCTCCAAACCCTCTTCCATGACCCCTCATGTCTCTCGAGCGTCAAGGGTTCAAACGCGTCCTTCTTCTGAAGTCTTTTCGGCCTTGATCCCCGCCTTCCTTCCTTCAGAAAACTTTTGACGAGCGCGGCAGAGTTTTGTCGTGGGCTCGAGTACGGCAGGACACGCGAAGTAGTCGGGAGGACGGATGGCCGAGGCAGCAGCTGTTTCAGCGTCCGGCAGGAACGTCCGCCTGCCGTCTCGCCATTCAAACTCCACCGGCCGTCCCACAAAAGACGGCGACGACCTTTTGGCCCTCTTCGCTTCCTCCTCTTGTCCCATTCTCATGGATCCCGCCCGGAATTGTGGGAGGAATGAGGAAGGGAACGAGTGGCAAGGATGGTGGGTCCCGGCGATCTTGACTGATGAACGTGAGGTATCGGGAAAACATCGAAATAACTCGATTCGGGTATTTTGGAATCCTCTTAAGTCTTCACGGACAGGATAAAGCTTACGGGAAAATCCGCAACAACGCACCGAGTAATAAAAATGGCAAACTAATCGTGTCCACGTATTCCGTGCGAATTCGACCTTTGCACTCATTCCTCAATCGGTTGATAGGCGCGATAAATTCAAGGAAAATGTAACCTCGGAGGAAGCTGCTATAATTATTTTAGACTTGGCAAGAAAAAGAAATGCGTTTTTTGACCTTAATGATTTTGAGGTTTAACCGAAACAATGGAGAAATAACTTTTGTCCAGGGATAAGCATTTCAGCGGTATTAGTTTCGGTAATTCACAAAAATTAAGTATTGTTTTGCATTAACCACTATGTATATCGTATTCGAAATTTATATTAAAATTTTTAGAGCTGAAAGGAAAACTTGCATTTCTCCAAAAGTCCCTCAACCTAGGGTTAACTCTTAAGATCCTTAATGTAGAATTAAATATCACTCGAAAATAATACAAGTTACATGGGCCAATGTTTGAAATTTTTTTAAATTCAGCCTGAAATTACCGATTCGCTCACTCGAATATTGAGTTTACCAGAACTATTTCGGATGTACCTGAGATTCGCATTACTATGTAGTGTAACAATGCCAGGATATCATCATCCTTTTCCCCCGTCCTTTGCTGAACCTGATATATAAAGGCAAATTATCGAAATAAATCAAGAGAGATACACGCTGCACGAGGTATGAGTTCAGTGCCGCAGGAGTCATTGAGCCCTCGTGTTGAACGGTAACGAATGAAGGCTTCACGGCACGAGCAATTAATCACGCCGTAATTTAACAAAATCAAAAGTTAGGATAACGATCATTATTCTCAACCCCGACCGAGAGTCGTTAGGCACCTTGTTTCGGACTGCCGATCTTCCGCGAGTGTGTCTCGCCCCCCCCCCCCTTGGGCGCAAAACCGCCAGGGCCTCTGCGGAAGAAGAGCGTAACAAAGCGTCACATACCGCCCGTCCGTCCCCGTGGAATGAAGGAGCCTTTCTACTCCCTCCCTCCCACACTCTCCGTCCCCCCTCACTCCCACTTCTTGTTTTGTTCCCTCATTTACTTTTTTCCTTCTCCCCCGTTCATTGAATCTATTGCCACTGGAAACTTCCTGACTCCTTTTCATATCCTACTGTTTACCGCATCACGTTCTCCCCCCCACCTTTCGCCCGTGCAGCCTTCCCGCCTCCCCCTTCCCCTCTTCTTCGTCCAGAGTATGTGAGGAGTTCTTTTCAACTCATCCTTATTCGGCTCGGAGCTCACTCCCGTTATGATACACTCCCCCCTCCTGCTCTCGCCCCTCCCACCGCCTCCTCCACCATCCTCCCTGCCCCTCCCACACCTCCGCTCCCCCTCGCTTTGTTCCCCGACCACTCAACCTACTTCCCCCTGCTCCCTGCTAAATGATCCACCATATCCACTCAACCCGACTCGTCTCACCTCTTTCTCTTCTTCCCTGCCTCTTGCCCTCTCCGCCACTTCTCCCCGGACGCTCCGCACTCTCCGTCATCCACTTATCATGGCCATGAGCTTCCCAATTCCACCCCCACCCGTTTCCCCCTCCCATCCTCCGCTACACCCACATGCCGCCCCTCTCTCCCGGCCATCTCGCAACATCTGCCGTCTAACGCTGTAGCGCGTAGGCACGACGATCGCTGGACGTGCACAGAGTGTGAAAGGTGGCCGGAGGATTTTTGATCTAAATGAAGTAAAAATTACCGGCAACTCCACACGAAGAGTTTTAATTCCACGATCAGCTGCGATGTATGTTTATTATCATTAGATGTTTTTTTTAACCATAAGTGGAAAATTTCCAGTAAAGTCCCACTTATTTAACAGGTACTTATGTAACAGTTTAATTTAATAGGTAAGAATTCCACGAGATTAAGTCTGAAAATACTCCCAAAATAAGGATTTGCGTATTGGTTAGAAAAAACAGCACTCATTTTGGCAGCTGGAAGAGGACGCATTATTCCCGTTCCAACGGCCTTTTTCGTGAACTTGCTTGTTTCAAACTCAATCATCTTGAAGTGTTCTGGGTATATGTAGAAGAAAGATACTTCCCAACATTCGCGGCAAATGATTTGCCTGCGTCTCGAATATGAGAAACTTACCTCAGTATTTTCTTGGAAAGACGGTTTTATCTGTTTGAGATGTAGGTGAAATGTTGAAAAGGGTTCTCAAATATTACCTTAAAACATGAAATTGATCATAAGCTATAAACTGGAAGGTGCCTTGAATAGAAGAAGAAATACCACCGGTTAAGCGAGATTGATGAATCACCTTACGAAGTGTACAAATTTACATTGATACATTCTGATGCGGGGAATAACCTAACATTATTTCGATTCAAAATGGATCGTGAAAGTGCCAATTTTTTATTACAGACATTTAAATTAATAAAATTCATACATGATGATATTTCACAGCTAATGCATGGCAAGTAACTTATACAAGAGAATAAAACTAAATATATTTAAAATTTCTGCATAATAATGAAACGGGAATCAAGCCAGAAATTCAATAATCGATTTTCGTATTTCTAAAGGTGTGAAAAAAGATTTCCGCCTCATACAATTCTTCCATATATTTGCCTTCCACTGTTAAAAGGTCACTCGTCTCAGGAGAAGCTTGTGATGAGATCAGAGATAGTGGGCAGAACATGGGAGGGGAAATGGCCCCACGGTTATTGGACATGAGCAGCGAATGATGCATTACTCTCCTTTCCACAGTTTCTCTTGCTTCAAACTAATATTTTCAATGCAAAAGATTATTTACATGGTCTAAGTATTTACCCATGCGCGAACGCTTCCATGAAGTAAATTGAGTCACAATAATTGACGAATTTGAATAAGGCTTGTGCGAAGCATGAATGAGTGAAATGAATATACAGTCTACCGTAATCCCGTTAATACAAGTAAACCACACATAGAATATTCAGTTGTTTTAAAGCTTTTCGCGAATATAAGGATCTCTGCATAGTTCCCTCATGTTTTCTCCCATATCACTCTTAAGTATAAAATGTCACCCACGGACAAGTATTTCCTTCTTTGTTGGTTTGGGAAAAATGTTGATGGTGCTTTAAAAAGATGAGAACCCAAAAATAGAATGGCTAATACTAGTCAACAAAAATCCTCAGTTAATTTTTGATAAGTATAGCACTATTTTCATCTAATTCAAATTTATAAAAAAAATTTGCATATGTGGAATTCAATGAAACGGTAAAACGGAGAGAAAAAATATCAAACCTCTCTCTGCATATTCAATCAATAAATTTTATTAAAGGGTAACTGCAAGAAATCTTAGTATTAAAATCCTAGAATAGACCTACCTGTGTATTACCATCCAGGGTAAGCATGCACTCTAGACTGTCGTCCAAATGCTTCTGTGTGAATTCTGCCCTATCCTGAATACACTTAAGTAGATAAAAGCGGACTAATGGGTGAATATCAATTCCTCGAATTAAAATACTTTAAGCGCGCTGATAATTTTCCAAGAATAACCTTGTCTGCAGTGTTTTCTCTTTATCTCATCGACAAGCAAATATCATTGCCTCCTCAGCCATAATAAGTTCAAGATTATTAGAAGTGATATTGTGCTACTTCATTATGAATGGAAGCTTTAAAAAAAAAACTTTATCGTACACTCCACTTTAATGGCAAAAAACGTTTTTAGTTTGAACGCGTTACGACTCATGGTGCCATTAACAGGTAATTGAACTAATTTACCTGGAGATAATATTTATTATTATGACACTTTTATTGAAACTAGTTTTAATCAAAAAAATTTCCGCAAATAAAAAGAGGACAGTCGACAAAAAAGTTTTATTTACTTCAATTTCTCAACCCTACCCACTCCGTCAAACAAGCACTCGCTCATTGAAGTCTCCCATTCCGTCTGACGAGTGCACGCAACTAAAAACGGCACGGTGATAGTTCATCCTATTTGACTACCCATCCATTGGGGCGTAGTCTGGAGACGCGTTCTGCGGGGCGCGGCCCACACGGTGGGGAGGGAGAGGAGTGGTCCACGGATTCCACTTGACCCGCGCCGGCGATGGGCGCGGACGCGAAGCCATCGAGGAAAGCATAATGGGACACGAGGAGGAAGAAAAAAGAATGAGTTGCGTCCAGTAGCGATAGGTACCCGCAGTGATCGAGTCACGCGCCGTAAGCACAGGGAGGAGTCCGGCGTGGTATCCCAAACTCCCCAGATGGAGGAATGCTCCACAGCGATAACAAATGGAAGCCGGGCCATATGGCCATCTTAAGAAGAGAATACCGGGAACAAATGGTTTTGCTGGTAGGCTAATGAAATAGGCTCCCCTGATCTATTATAGCAAAATAAATACCTCTACCAGCATTATAAGTTAATATTTCTTCCAGTGCTCTCTTTCGACTTCCTTTGTGTACTGATAACTGTTATAATATTATATCTTATTATTTATTATACTGGAATCTTGCTTTTTCAATCAACATTCTGAAATAAATTGGAAGGAATTTAATCAAAAGGATGTGCTAATGTTATAGTTGTACATATTTATCAAAAATACTTGTAATCCAAGAAGTATGAAGTCGTGAAATACAGATGCGTTTTAATGGATATAAATAAACGTCTGCGGTCAAATACTTTTCAATCTTTCTTTTATTTTATTTATTTATTTGATTCAGTCCTAAAACAGCACGAGGCCAATTACAGATGACAGAGAATAATTTACTAATAGTAAGCAAAACTTAACCAAGAACGAGCAAAATAATATTCAACAGTATTTACAAATAAGTAACAAAGAACGGTAGATTGCATTGGGTGGTGCGAGGAGTAAGTAGGGGAAAAATTACGATAGAGATGGTGCAAAATGGATGAAAAAAAGGATCAAAATCTGGAACACATTTGGAATAGGAGTTCATGGAAAAAGGAAGCCTGAATAGAAAAGAGCGTTTAGAGACAAAAAGGCGGGGGGTGAAATAATGAAATAAGTCACTCGACCTCGTCCTGCGCGAAGGAGCACATTACTTAGTGACTTAGTTGAAATAAATAATAAAGTTATGGAATTGACAAATTCATATTCATCATTGTTCTCGAGATATTTGAGAAAGGTTTGACATCAAAGAAACCTACGAAGGAATTCAGGACAAAATGACCGATATGGAGCTGATATCCATAGATCCATGCTTAAGTACTGATGGCGCACTAAAATACCGACTTATTGATGGCCGTTACGAATCATAGTCGTCAATGAATGCAGAACGTCTCCTACAAAACACTAACGCTGTTATTTCTCTACCTCATTCCCTCTAATCTGGTCGCCATCCGTCTTTCTCCATTTTGCTATCTTTCCTCTTCCTCTGCTTTCATTCCGTTCTTCCCCACCAGCGTCTTTCCGTCACTGGCGAATGAATATCCCCGTCTCATTTCGTTCCGTCCCAGGTCTTCTTTTCAGCTTCCTGAGCCGTCCCGTTATCGTATCATTCCGAGGGATGCAATTATCTTTCTCCATCTCCCTCCCGCACTCCCAGCCTTTGTCATCCCCATCAGCTGATACGCGATGATTTGTATTTTTGCCTTCGCTCGGACGCAGGCTCCCATTCCGATGCGTTTTCGCAGTTGCGTGCCTTGTGCTGATAAACGTGAGCAAGCGGACATCGCTGCGATGCATCGCCAGCATCAGCTCACGCCCGAGGCCTTTTCATTGTCACGAGTCTTTCCCAACATCGTATGGACGCTGATTTAACTTTTAAATCTGACACGGCCCTAATTTTTTGGATTCTGGCTTGGTGAGAGATAAGCTCGGCAGTAAGATCATGGTTCCAATATGTTGGTCATCCAACTCCGGAACGCTAGCGTCGCATAAAATTCCCACAGAATAACCTGACTCGATACGCGTAGTAAACTTCCAGGTTCCACAATAAATTAACTATCTAGGAAAATGGGAATGATGGAGGCATAAGCTGCAAATTTCTAACAGCGGGAACAACAGGGAATTGAAGTACTACGCTGTGACACGATACGTTCGAATATTAATCTTTTAGCCAAGAGTTTAGTTTGCTTAAAAATTTATTTTCAAAAAACTATCAGGCCAACGCATTTGACATTATATTAGCTTTCTTCCTCCGAACTAATATCTTTAGGCGATTAGCAATGGAAGAGGAAAAAATATAAATTTCGAATACCCCAGAAAAGTTTTCAAATTACGCTGCATTTTTTGTGTTGGTGTAGTGAATAATAGAGTAAGTACGCTTCATCTCTTGTATCTCACTGGATATGAATTAGATATATTTCAACAGAAAACCTTCCACTCTTCATTTTAAGATTCATCTACTTGTAGACGTTTTCCTGACTTAAACCTTGAGATAAAATATTCATGGCATGGAGTTAGGCAGTAAAATTGCCAATAAGTTGGAGTACTCAAGTAAATAAATAAAATAGATCTCATTTTTTATTTAGTCGATTTGTGCGACCAAAATTTTATGATCCTATCTCTCAAATATAACAATTAGTATTATTTCTTCCTCCCAATCATTGGCTATTTGTGATATTTCTGGTGTATGAATATGTAATAGGCACAGGTATTAGAGGCAATTTTTACCGGTACTTCAAAATATTAAAAAATTGCATCGTGTTTCACCAATTTCAATAGTCACCGGCCAGTCATTATTTAATATTACTGACGATATTGCTCTGATCTCTAACACATCAAATGGATGGATCTCTATCGCTTCATGGATGCGACTGGATGGTTACTATGGCCATGTGATGAGTATAGATCTAAATTAGCCATGAGAAACAATATTTTCAATTTCTTAATCTGTATAATTGATAGAAAATTAGGGAGTTTAAAATCGTAAAGCATATATTATCAAAAAGAAAAGAAAGAATGGCAAAGACAAAGACAGTTACAGTAAGAAACGCAACAAGAAACGCAGTCAGAAAAACGTTGATGACACGCCCGCAGAGTTCATCTTTCGCAACCGATATCAGTCTCCCGCGATGAAGCGACCACCTCTTCAACCGAGAGAGCATTGCGTACACCCAGTAGCCGGGACGTAAGAAAAAGGCGTCTCAAATCGAACACCATTGGCCTAGATGAGCCTACCGTTACCTACCGCGCCAAAAATTCTCCCCCTCCAACCCTTCCTCCTCACCCCCATCATCCTACCTTTCCACACGGGCATTCCATCGTCCTTTATTCACTTCAATCTAACCCCTTCTCCCCCCCCTCTCCGCCACCTCCTTTCTCCCCTTTCTCCTTTCATCCCCTCCCCTCACCCACCCACACCCATCTGCCCTCCTCCACCTCCCTTATTTCCCCGGAATACCCCCCCCCCCTTGCCCTTCTTCCGAACCATTCGAGTGGGAGGCCCACAATAGGAGCTCAATTTCAGAGGGGATGAATTGGTCCTCTTGTGAGTCCCTCCAATCGTTCGGACGCTTTTTTTCATTCTTCATACTCTCCCATTTTCCTTTTTCCTAACTTACCTTCTTCTTTCTGTCCCTCTCTCCCTCTTCGCCCTTTTTCCCCTCTCAATTCCCTTACAACCGTCTTAGGCTCGATTTCGATCGTAATTTTCATTATTTCATATATTTATGAGGAAAATAAAGTGGTGCAAAATATCAATAACTGAAGTGTGGGGCAATGCCCCACTGGGGCATGGACTTTACCGCTTCTCTTCATGGTCTTAATTGTTGCACTCCGATTGAATATTATACCACTACTAACTTTTTAATCCTCATTACTATCACTTGGAGTCTGAACTTTGTTGGTCTAGCAAAATGGAATGCTATCTAGCATCAGACCCCTTGGTTAACCCCACGTTAAAATCGCTTAGATAAAAATAAACATCGCGGATGTAAACTGTAAAAAAGCACGATTACCGATGTATGCATGGAGTTCAGCCATTTCAAATAATCTCATCATTAACATGAACATAACTGCAAGTAACTAGTTGCGGCAGACCAACTTGGAAGGGGGATAATTAATTAATTTCCCCATTAAAGAAAAATTTCTCTTATAGAGGTAAAGAATTCCAAAACAGATTGTTGAAAAATGCATATAATTTACTCTAGAATAAAATTGCGCTTTAATCGCATACTATGCTCCTCTTGTAGCCGATTCTTTTCTAAATATATTACAGGGTTTTAGTACCGAGACATATTTTGGTTAACAGTTTTATTTTAATTATTCTTTGGCTTTCTTTTTCTGAAAATATATTGTTTTCATTGCATATTAAGGTGAGAATCGAATTTCACAAGAAAGATATTAAGATCCACGCAGACTAAACATTGGAACCAGTGAACAGCTTCATTTCTTTTCACTAGATTGCGCGCCGAAGGCGCGTTTAAAGCCGTTCCGGTAAAGCGATGTTTACCCCTACCAGCCAGTTTACAATACAATAATTTTGGGCGCAGTTGTATATGTTGTCGGGGTAGTGTGTTGTTTGTGTTAGCAGAAACTTACATATTAAACATCAAAATACACTAAGCTACATACATCTTGCAATTTCTTTTACAGAAGAATGATGAGTACAAGGTAATTAAAACGGAGTTGGAAAGAACGTCCACATTTGTAATGGGCTCTTTTGATTTTTTTTTTTTTTCCTCCTCTGTTGAATACGTTTTATTTTTTCATTGTTTTTAATAGTTTTTATATATATTTTTTTTTTATTGGCCCCTTTATTTTTCTTTTTAGTTAATTTTTTTTTTTTTTTTTCATATTGGTTTTGTTGCTTTGTTATTATTATTATTTATTTTATTTTTTTCTTTTTGTTCTTTTTTATATATATATTTTTTTTCTTTCTTTTTTACTGTGGACACACAAAACAATGCTAACCTAGCAATACTAATATCTAGAAGAAGGAAAGATATAGGATAGACTCATAGAAGAGTAGCTTGTTGAGGCAGTCTGTATGTTGTTGGGATTGTAGGATCGTAATTCCAGATGTCTGTAAGGAGAGTGTTGTTTGTTTCCCTAAAGCAGTAACTATATTATGTGATTTTCTAAATTTTGAAACACAGAATGGCAAGGAGTTCGATTACATTCACTCACACTCTGATGTGATGATATTTCCATTCCTTTCAATCGCCCTTATGCTCTCCCTCGCCGCTGCCCGACTACCCTCTGGTCTCACGTCCCTTCCCTCTTAAAGAGGTCCAATAGGTTTCGATGCAATCTAGCCTCCTCCTTCACCGGCTTACGCGCGCACAAACACGCCTCCCTCGCTACACACGGCCTCACCCACCCACGAGGCTGAAACCACCTTGTCCGGACCACCGGCCACCTACACATCCTCCCCCTCGTGTCGAGAAGATCATACCGCCCACAGGGGTGTACCAAAAAGTCATTTGCATAGAGGTAGATGCGCCTTCTCCCTTGAGCTACCCGCGGAGGCGAGGAGAGGTTGGCGTAGAATGCAGCAGGAAGCGAAGGGTAGCCGCCGCCTTCCAGGTTTCTGAGGTCCCTTCGCCCACGCCAGGACCACGATTTTTGAGTGATGCTTACAGTTGAGGATATATTGCGTCCTAAGGCAAGCCTCAAATCAAGCGTTCTTTAGACGAGTTGGAAGTGTATAGCGTGATCTCATTGGCTCATTTCTCAATCCCTCTTCTCGTCGAAGCCTTATTACTCACCTCGAATCTTCTATTCGGTTTCAAAGGATAGGACGTTCAAGTTTTAATCCCTTGGCCACCCGCGAGGAGAACAGATGAAATTAGCTGCAGCTTGAAATAATACTGGGTTTCATAATTTGGGCTCAATAAAATACCGCAAATACCGTAATAATAGTGGATACGGTAATTCATTCCAAATCCCGGCTAATAGGTGACCTTGATATCAAGGAGTTTCCCTAACTTCACGCATAAAAACAAAGAGTGCAAATTGGATGAAAGAATTTAGTTCCTAAATGCATATTCCTCAGAATGACTGCTGGAGCGATACAACCCCAATGTAATATATTCCCTATTCCCTGAATGACTAAATTGTTTACTCGCCCTTCCATTACGCATTGTCAAAATGCACAACAACTCAAATCTGTTTCACTAATTTCCCTCCTCATTGATATTGAATCAATCAAAAGCTTATCATTGCTTTCTCTGTGGACCATGAATACCTTAATTCTTCAATTTCCCTAATGAAAGCAAGTCGTCGTCCTCTTAAGCCTGAATCAAAAAATCACTCATCACTGAAAAGCTCAGGGATAGCGGCAATTGCAACTCAAATGATGACTTTCGCACGTCATTGTTTTCAGTAATGGTAGCAAAGTTACAGATTACCATTTCTATTTCAATCATTTTTTCCATCATCAAATACGAACGTGAAGTACATCAGCAGCCAATCAGCGCAACAAACCATACGCATTTTAGGGACGCTATGGAACTTTATGGTAGCGAACATAGTGAACATTAAGGACGCCTAGAATGACCGCGTGATATAGCAAAGTAGCACTTAAGCAATAATTTTACCTGCCATCGGAAAGCTTTGCTAAAATGATCACTGGACTTGTATGTGAAAAATGAGCGTGTGAATCAGGCTCTAGGGTCAATGCCCGAGAGTGGAGCCAAGGAGACTTCAACGCTAGACGGAGAGCGAAAACACGATTCTCGACGATTCAACGGAGTAGATGCAACCTAATGGCCCCTGACTTGGCCCAAGTTCTATTATGTGAAGATAGGCTTGGAATAGATGATAGAAACAACTAGACGATGGTGGAGGGAGGAGTGCCGTCGTCGGAAAAAGTGGAGCGAAAGAAAGGGTCGGAATGAGAAAATAGAGAAAGACGAATTGAGCGAGGGAGGAAGGCGAAGAGGAAGAGGGCTGGACGGTGAAAAAGAAACGGTAGGGTGGGAAAAAAATCGAGGAAATTGGTCGGCGTCGACGCTTGGACGAGACGAAAGAGTTTTAGGGGGCAGAAGAAACGGAAGGCCCCCGTGTCCAATCGAAGTCCAAGGTCTCCTCCCCGAGACTGTCTTTATTGAAGCATCCCGAGGGGGTGGAAGGAAAGTGTAAGGACGGTCGGGAAGTTGGATGAACGGCGAGGGAGGGAGGGGACAAGTTAACAAAAAAGTGCCGAGGGATAGACACGAAGGAGAACGCTCGGGAGGAGAGCGACATCATAGAGTCACATCCACTACTAGCTCTTTTCTTCATGTGCGATACATAACATACCCCGCAATATGACATGCATGCTTTCAGTATAACTGAAAATTAAGCCCATGAATTAAATCGAAACCCACGGAACGATTGTCTGAAATTCCTGCAAAGATCATAATGTCCATTAAGTTTATCACTGAATATATCTATAAGGGAGGCAGAAGAATGTTCCGCGTCAAGTTTATAAGGGGGAAAGTGTTTCAGGGGGCTTCACTTGAAAGAGGTGCACCTCGGAAAATCATCATATACCCTATACCCCACCCTTTTTGCTACAGCCTTAGAATGAATATTAAAAAATAAAGCTATATTTATTCCGATTGGCCAAACTCAATATACTGATTCCAAAGGCTTATAAGATCTAAACGAGGAAAATTCGGGTATTATAGGGAAGAAAAAAAACGGAAGACACCACATCCAATCGTGGTCCAAGGTCTCTTCCCCCAGACTGTCTTAATAGAAGCATCGTGTGGGGGTGCTTCGTAAAGAAAGTGGGGACGGTAGAGAAGTTGGATGGACGGAGAGGACAGAAAGAAAGAGAAGCAAAGGACAGATGAATAAAAAGTCGGGAGGAATAGGCGCAGGGGGGAATGGAGGCGAGACATGCGAAGGGAGAAAAAGAGTAGAGTGGGAGGAATGAGGTGGTCAGGATGAAAGGCACGTGAGAGGAGCGGGGAGGATGATAAGGTGGACGGGGTGCTCGCCTCCCGTGCAGTGGGGCACATCTATTGTTGGACGAGCGGCTTCGGGAGTGTGAGGAGGACTTCGGGTGAGGCGAGGTATTCAAGTGAGTGGCGGGAAGTGGTGGGGGCCAAAAGACTTGAGGTACGCCGCCAAGGAAGCGATGAGATGGGCCGTGTGTACGGGTTTGGTGAGCCAAAGGCAGGAGACGAGTATCATGCTTCGGGCCGCCCGAAAAATTAAGTGGGGTGGGCTCGAGTCCGCGGCGATCGGACGTTGGGACGCGTCGTATGAGTGAGAGTGAAACCGTATCAGGTCACTCACGATATCGCGGGGATGGATCAGGAGAGGCTCCCTTCGCCCAACGTCCCCGTGCAATGGAGATCCCCGCGGAGCGGAACGATTTGCGCTGAGAACGCTATGGAGACTCATTCGAAAGCTTCCAATCGGCAGAATGGGAAGGGGTGGGGATTTCAATCAATCTAAAAGCGGAGCTCAAAGAGAAAACTAATAAGACGCATCGCCCCCCCTACTGCTTGAACGATCTTTTTTCTTGACGAATTACTTGTGCAAAGCCAATGGTATCGCCTTAAAATTCCCAGGGTAAATACAAAAGTCTCTTTAACATCCGCCAGTATCTCATACAAAATATTTCATCTCATTATTCTCTGTAAGATTTCTTGCTAAGATTTTTATATTTGAGATAGCGGTAATTTTTTACAAAAACCACTCTATGTACCAGTAGTGACGTATTTCCTGCTAAATACTTATTCTATTATCTTGAAATTTCGCAGGTACTCAGAGAAAACCATTAAACGGTCGCCTCTGTCTCAAATGTGAACATTTTACTCCAGTATTCTGTATAAAGTAATTTTTTTATAATTTAAATGGAAAGACATGTTAACAGAGGCTTAATCTATGACCCTTTGTAAAATCTACAACTTAAACGTTATGATCTCTAAATTTTCATTGAACGCAGAAAAGGCTTTTTCACCTGTACCGCAAGTAAAATATTTTTTTTCTCAATTTTTAAAAGTAAAATATTTTATAATTAGAAAAGATGAATTTTAAAAAGGGTTAAATAACATTTCCCTAAATATTTAAAGGCATTAGCGTTAGTTTTCAAGCAATAATATTTCAGGAAAATGGAAAAATAAGACTGACCGAGAGAGTTTGGTCATAATGAGGAGAGTTCATTCTCTACTGATTACTGCATTTAACTATATCATCATCATTTGGACGGTGCATAATATAATTTAACTTTGATTTAACTCATTTTACAGTATTTCACGCTCATTTTAGTACTTAGTAAAATTTTATGTGCTTAAAGTAAATCTCCCTCGACCGGTAGAATATCAAAACCTTTGATGTATGCACTTAACAGTATTGATTTTTCAAGATCAAACAGAATTATTGACCACCGGTGCGAATCTATATCTATCTTATATCTAATGATTAATCATTGCTTGATTTATAACTTGACTCCTTCGTTAAAATTTTAGTAAGCTCATTCCCATCATATCTCGTTTGCAGGTGTGTGAGACATAAAATATTCAGTAAATAAGCATTTGATACATGATAATTTCCAATGCAATCAAAATATTTTCCTAAGAGATACATAAAATTGTGTTTCTGAAATTTCCTGAATTCAACCTCGCGCAAAAGGTTGTAAGGATAAATATAAAGCAATAATTACTGTAATTCACCAGGTCACTGAATCTTGCTACAAACGCTTTTCGCTCTAGTCTGCCGCAGTCGGATGGCATCAATCATCGCCATAAGAAAATGGTTTGAAATATTTCCTTGAAGAATTAGCTCTACCGAATCTCTATTGTAGTTAAAATTACTTTAAAAGAGTGAGAGCAGCTCAAGTACAGTTTCCAGGTTTATTGCAATTTTACGAGAAATAATTATTGCTGAGATCTCCTCCTTTTTGCAGACTCTATGAGTATCTTTGCTATTTTTCTTAGCTGATAAAAACGATGCTCTTCACCGAAGAGAATGGAAAAGGCAATTTTTTAAGGGAAAAAACCCTCCCCATATTATATATACCTTCTCTACACTGTCCTCAGTTCACTTACAGAGATGGAATTCGGACAAAAAGAAAGCTAAATCATCTTCCGATGTTAAAGATGCCTTCTTCACCGTTTTTTCTACCCACAGACTCTTGCCTTCTCGTTATTCATACTTTCCATGAGAGTCGCTCAATGAGAAAGGGAAGAAGGGATGGGCTCGGCGTTTGCAAAAATAATGAATACTATTTATAAAAATCCAAGTACATTTAATTGCCTACTAAGCTTTAAATATAGGCTTAGTAGGCACCCCACCCTTGCAGCATAGCTATTTTGATGGGGTCACTATCATGTTGTAAATATAAAAGGTCGTCAAGGTCAAGGGGAAAACATTTGAAAATACTTGTCACAAATATACTAAGAAATATTCGTAAACTGAGAAATGATAACTTCCATATTAACATACACGCTAGAGAAAATATAAGTATTTATTTCTTCAAACTTTAATACAGTTATCAATTATTGATCTTCTTAAATTTTCAGTTCTAACAAAGTGTAATAATGATTTAAACTAGAATACGATTACGCCAATTTAAAATGAATTCCCAATATGATTACACAAATTGCTATATAATTGGCACCTTAAATTTCAAACCTCTAGTTGAAGGGTTTCAAATCAAATACTCATTTAAAGGATATTAGTTCTGCTTCAGACGACAATGATTAATGCCCAGCCATGTACCTGAGGGTTTAAAAGGTGTCATTAAATCATCGATAATGCCAATTTCTCATCACTCCCTTCTATACCTAATTAATGGGTTCCAATGACGGAGCTAGCTTATGCGCACCAGAGAACAGCTCAAGATGCCTAGTAATGTAGAGATAAATGAGGTAGGAATCCAGAACATTTGATTGCTATAAAAATGCCTTTCAAAGCAGTTAACAACTCTTCCGGCAATTTTCCCGTTTGAACATCTACTCTAAAACTAAAAAAAGGGAAGTTCATTAATTTTTATCAAATCAACGAACGCCAGTTGTCACTTTTTGAAGGCTTTATTAGCTATGACTGGCGAAACTCCAGCATCATCGTTTTCCTATTAGGATGAAGTGGCTCAATGATTCTTCAACTTGAAAAATGGCCTCGAACAATAAAAACGGATTTTCGTAGAAGCTTTTGAGGGTTCTGGCAGCAACCGCACCTCATTTCTAAGTTTAGCTTATTCCATTCAATTAATTTTAAAGATAGAACATCGAAACAAATAAACGTTATGCTTACGGCCAGTATTGCGTTCAATTTTGCTAGTATACCTGGCTAGTGATATATCTAAAAGACTCATTCTCAAATCTCTGAGATTGTGAAAAAACGGAAATTGTGTATTGTTTTACGCATTATCTTATTTGATACATTAAATGCTGCTCCAATATGACAGAAAAGCCGAATTTCTTGAAACCGCATTAATCATTTACTTTAACGCAAAGTTACTGAGCCAGAGATTCAAATGCTTGGAAAGTTAGCCACTCGGACGGAGACTCAAACGCCTGGAAGTTTCACTTGGAGTATTTATGGGCATCGGCTGTGCGTTTCTCAATTATTGCAATTGTGGGTATTTAAGAGCGCAATTATTTTGAGTTGAGAAAATAAATTTTTATTAAATCTAGTAAAATTTAGTAATGGTATCGACCTGGGATAATACTCATTGGAATGAAAAATTAGTTAATTGATTATGCATTATTATATTGCATATTTGGCAGCACATGCTTCAACATGCCCTAGTTACATATTATTACATTTTTATAAATTTATATTTCTGTCCCTATAATTTCGTGATTCACGGGCTAGCCTTACGGAGTGATTTGACAATTCTTAAAGTTGCTTAAAGTTGGAGCAAAAGTAGCCCTGCGACCCTCGGCGGCGGCTCGCGGGACTGCTTTTGGGTCGGCGGCGAGGTGGCACACATCTCTACAACCAAAGTACACGAAATCCAGCACGGGGAACTTAACTTCAACTAATTTGGCAGCAAAAATCTTAAATTAAGTTTCTTTTTCCTGCGCTTTGGGATTTCGGACTACCGTGTGCCGCCAGCTTACCAGCCAGCCACCTTGGGAGGAGGTTTTCCTTTGGAGTGACCAACCGGCAGTGGCGGAAGGGATGAATGACCAGCCACGCTCCACATTTCCTCCTCCAACACCACTCCACCTCCTCCCTACCATGTCATCCGAATGCGCGGATCTCGAGGTGGTTGGGAAGGGGGGATTTCGCGTTCAAGTTGGACCCCTATGAAGAGGAGAGGCCCCGAGGGGATGGAGAATAATAGGCGGGAGGGAGAGAGAGAGAGAGAGGGCGCTCGCCCTTAACGAAACGCGCAGGGTTTTCTAGGCGGAGAGAGAGTAAGAAGTTGGGTTTGAAGCGGAGAGAGGAGGAGGAGTGTGGGTATGAGATTGATGGGAGGGGAGAGAGGGGATGGGGCGGGTTGGGAGGGAGGGGAGGTGGTCCAACGTTCCGGTTGACCTTACACATCCTCTGACGCGCTCAACGGAATCTTTGTCGACAAGATGGCCACCGAGCGTAAGGGAATGCCCATGGGTTGGGAACTATAGGGAGAGGGGGGAAGCCGAGAAGAGAATAGTTGTATAACACAAGGAGGTGGCAGGGAGAGAAAGAAAGGGACGAACTGGGAAGACGGGGTCGCGATTGTGGAGGTTAGTTTGTTGTTCGGTTTGGCTCTGGGGAGGAGAATAAATCGACTGTAAAAATTCCACGGCAAGAATGTTAGGCACGGAGGAGAGACTAATTTATGAAGATCGAAGAAGGCTCATAGGGAAAACCAGGAAACACAACGATGGGAATGCGAGTAGGATACGGAAATATCTTGCTTCAATTCCCATGAGATGTATAGAATGAGTAATTACCATGGCAATACAGTAGCTCCGTGCTGATGACGAATTAAAGGCAACTTTAATGCAGGTGCATATCCTTCCTTTCTGGCTAATTTCTTATAAAAAATCAAGATTGATGCCCACAACCTGATCCGCATTTAAAACATCATCTTTCATCATGCAAATTAGGCCTTGGTTTGTCACTATTTCGTTAGTTTTAACGCTTAAGCATTTTTTTATTCATAAAAGAAATCGCGATTATATCAGGAATAACTACTGCATGTTTCACTTTGCTAATAATTGAAAACTACGAGTTATTAGATCTAAAAGTTAAGAATGTCGAACCTAGAAGCAGAGTTACGATGGCCAACTAATTCCATTTAAATTCAGCAAAATGAATACTCCACCCGAAATGAATCTTTAATTCTCAGGTCAGTCCATTTCCCGTAAAAATTAAATGCTTTTCACTAATTTTTTAGAATTATGTGCGTCACAATTGATGTAAAAGATATAATTTTGAATTTAAGCTATTAATTTCTGTTTGTTGTTCGGGTTAATTGATGCAAGGACATAAATTTCCATAGAAAAATAAAAATTGTATAATCTTGTATAAAAGGAATTTTAACGTTAAAATGATCATTGTTCGGTGAAGCAATGAGGATTTTTCAAGTTTTCCGGTGTTCTAGAGCGCTAAATTCATTTTTTTCATAACTAAGTTTAAACAGCAAGAACACTTACTGAATTGAAGTTATTTGGCATCGACATTTTTAATTAAGAAAAACTTGACAGATATGTGCGTCTTCAACAGAATTGAAATATTTCAAGGGCGTGCCGGCAACTGAACGAGGTGGATGAAAAAAGGATGAAATTACAATTATGGATCTAAATTTGCTACCATTATTATTTTAAACGAAGTAAGGACTTAATACATATAAACAACAAACTTTGAATGGTATGGAGGGAAAAAGCAATTCATTGACTCCTGTTCGTTAAAAAAAGTACCTACCACTCGTAAACCCTATTCATCACAGCGTGACTTTAACATTTTTGATACGAAGAGTACCCACCGTTTATGCAGATGAACGAACAGGCACACCGGGATTTGTTTGCATCGTCAAATAAAGCGGAATGCCGTAGCATCGTCTCGAGATAGTTTACGGGAGGAAATTAAGTAGTCGGAGCGAAAATCATGTCGGAAACTTCCTCAACCGAACAAGTAGGCATTCGTGAAGAATTTTGCGTCACTTTACATTGCGCCATTGGAGCCGTCTTTAGTCCTAGCTAGGCTACCTCCTTCTTTTCTCTGTCTAGCAGACGGCCTCTGTTTCCATTTAAATGTTTGAGGAGAGAGAGAAGGGAATCCCAGGGGGAAAAGAGAAGAGTAAAAGACATCTAGGAGAGCTGAGTTGGGAAAGGAAAAAAAAAAACATAGGAGTGTGCTTACACGCCGGCGATGTCGAGAAAGCGGGAAAGGAGCTAGTAGCGTGGAGGAGTGGCAAAAGGAAGGAGCGAGCAAGGAGAGTTGCAAGCCGGGAAGATGCCGTGAGAGAGAGAGAGGGAGAGTAGAATGGAGAAAGAGTAAAAGGGTGGATGGGTTAGAGAGGAGATGTCACCCGAGTATGATGAATTGCTTTTGTCTTGCGCATGAGGGAGGGGGGGAGAGAAGAACGTGCGTTGGAGAGGGGAGTGGGAGATTTCTGCAATGGCAGGAACAGTGGCGGGAAGGAAGAGGAAAGGAGAAAGCGCGAATATAAAGAGAGACAATAAAATAAAAAATACATTTATTGTTGTATTAACATGCAATTGACTGCAGGAAAAAATCTAAGTGTCTTAAACAATCCGATATTAAAAATTGTCCTTTATCATTTTTAATAAAGAATAATAATCTAATTAAGCATCAGATTTTGCAAATCAAATTATAAAGTTTAAGTATATATCTAAGAAATTAAAATAATTTTAATGAGATCTGGATTGTATTCTTTGAAATTACAATTGTGGTTATCGATGAAGATTTTGAGCCAAATAAGTAAAATTTTTAATTTGAATTCATTCAATATTTTGAATCCAATATATAGTCAGGGATGTCTTTCCAGACCTTTAAACATGATTTAAGAGCGGACAACTTCACACTTTTTTGTTCTTCATTTAGACACATTGCATCTTTTTCTGACTCGAGTATTTGATACACAACCAAGGCATGCAATTCTACATTTGCATTGAGATAATCGCGTGATTTACAACATAGCGTTTCATGGATAAAGATATATAGTTGGTATATTCTTCTTCTACGGAAGCTCGAGAAGGGAGCGAATGGGGTGGGCAGTCGTGGAAGTGCAGCGAGTCCGCGAGTGTGTGTAATGCGCGCGCTTGTGCTGGTTGCGGCGGCGCATACCGGAAGGATAGGGGAGAATGGAATGAGACATGAGAAGAGAGAGAAAGGAATGGAGGAGGAAAAGGGAAGCACCAACGGCAACAGCAGCACCACCACCTCTCAGCTGGTGGAGGGAAAGGAACGAGGCGAGAAGAGGAGTCCGAGAGAAGAGTGGGAGGGAAAGTGGGAGTAGTCAAGGGAAGAAAGACAGGATGCGAAATTAATGGTGGTAAGAGGGCGTTCTTTGCTCAGAATAGCTTATGAGTGAAGGACACGTATTTGTTTTTGCGGGACTTTACGTCTATTCTCCCAACAATGCCCCGCGTGTCCATGGGAACGGTTGGGTATTATGTGGCGTCGGTTATTAGTGAAGATAAATGGATTTTACACGCCGCTGGATATTAACACGTGACCCTGCGCAATCCCAAAGAGTCAAGGGACACGCTACTGTTTGGGACTACCGTTGTTGGCCGAGCTGATATTAATTTCATTCAGTCCCAGACATCAGTTCCCCCACGATGATAATATAGAGGTAGACGGAGAAATAATTTACAGCCACTCTTGAAGCGGGCATTAATTGGGATTTATTATTATTCATTATCTCGTTTAAAGAGATTTTCCTTGTCGCTCACCTTCCCTTTCAACAACGGCGCGTTCAGTGTCTCGTAGAACGGGACTTTGACAGCAGTTCTCTAGTTAATTGACACAAAGGAATCGCTTATCTCTCCCATGAAAATCAAAACACGATTGAATCAAAGGATTCTTCGAATATTTAAGGTGTTTGACTTATCGTATCTCATCCAAAAAAATTTACTGATTGGCAGCATCAGTTTTATCCATTCCATTGATGAAATTTGATTCTTATTATAATACCCAACCCCTGAAAGATAACTTAAGAAAATTTTCATCAGAAGATGCTTTAAAGGTCAATGAACTATTTTGTCTAGTAAAAAATTCCTCGTTTATTTTTTTTCTGTTGTAGCATTTAGTACATTCCAACTCTTTTATCCTTTCTCTCTAAATAGGCTTAATGTAAGATAAGAGAACCCATGAACACAATTTTTAACAGGTTACTGTACTTGATATGAGCATTCTTGAGTATGAATAATTAGTAGCATGAACAGCGGAAAGTGGCAAGTTGAATATCGAAATCAGAGCAGTGTTACATTTCTGAATCGATTTGTCTCACGCTCAATGGCATAAAGGAAGTCTCGATTAATTTAATTCAACGAGTAATAATGCTCAAAGCGAGCAAGCACATACATTACAACCCTAAAGCGATTACGCGCTTCTTCGTCGCTATTCTAACTCATGTAAATTTTTCAATGTTTCACTTCTCAAGTCGCTCTTACCGACGCGACGGTAATTACTTACATCCTTCCTGTCTCTCATTGCCGTCACGGGTTGGAGTAACCGTCATGATAAGTTATTTCTATGCGTTAATACAGATAACACTCGTTCATCGACCATCGATCAGCAGGCTCAATTAGCAGCATTTCAATAACTTTCAGACCAGTATAACGTTGATTGATAGTTTCCTTTTTCAGAAACAATCAGGAATAGTATAACCTCAATCCCATCCTTATTACTTCTTCAATCATGGTAGTCATCACGTTTGCAAAAAATCGTTCGAGAACTTATTTATCTATTCCATTATTGTTTACGACCGAAAACGGCTAGCAGCATAAGACATACTTAAATACTTTTACTTATTTCTTCAAATAATGACTTATCTTTCTCTTCCATTGATATTTTATGCCCACATTCAATGAATCTGATTCGCATCTACCGCGTTACCTTCTAACTTTTTCAACTCTACATGAGTGCAAATAGCTTCTTGTAGATACTTCAAGTATTCCTTCTATACAGTTCACAAGTTAATTGGCGCCTCTAAGTCCCATGAATAGTTGTTATAATCCACAAGACTTTCATTGTACTTCATACTCTTGAATATATTCCTATAAGGTGATATTTCATCTATTTGGCCACAATTAATTAGGACATGCCACCCTCACTCATGATAAAGAACACCAGCAGCCTATCTATATGGTATTGTTAAGAGAAAATTAAGGGACGCGAGAAAACTTACAGTATCATGAAAAAGCGCTTATTATTATTGTATTAGAAGGGTATTAGTCGCAATAATAATAGGTTTTAAGGAGAAGTTGTAAAAAGATAGTTATATGATAATCGGAGGGAAGAAGGGAAATTTTCTGATACACAGAAAACTGGGCTTATTTCTGATACTCCACCGATCAAATTGTCGATGGCCTAGTGCAACAAACATGCGGTCAAGTTACATATGAGCAGCTACTAGAGCATTAGAGAATTTTGAATAGTGACTCAATTTGTGAACAATGGAAGCACCATATCTTGAATGCTAGGCGGAGAAAATCCGTCGGCAGACGACGGAAGGTAAAAAAAACATCAACTCCCATTCAACTCGGTCCAGCATGTACCACCCCACTACGGGGCACGTCGTTCCGGTAGCCGTCAGGTAATTCGCATTTCGATCGGGGAACGAAAATCGTTCGATCCCCGGCCTCCGTCTTCAACTTCCCATTCAGCCAGGTAGTTTCCGAAATCGTCACGACCGCGGAGAGAGCCAGAGAAAATCCCATCAATCACAAAAGACGCCGCGATCCCCCCCCCATAATGCTCCACGCAGCATTCCCCCTCGTTTAATAAATCGGGCATTTATCAAGGCGCTATATCGGGATGTGCGCAGCGAAGGTCCTTTCCAGCGTCTCCCCGCCGTCCCTCATCCCCGAATTCCCCTCATTTTCAGCACTCCCCCAACCCCTCGCTCCTTCTTCTTGGCCGGCTACGAGCCTTCTATCTCCGCCCCGTCGTCCTTGGCTAGAGTATCTCACGTCCGCCGAACACGGACGATTATCCAAACTCCCAACCCACGCGGCGATGCCCTCGTCCCATAAGGCCCCTCTCTCACTACAAAGCACCCACTGACCCCCTGTCTGCCTCATGCGTCCCTCAGCCTCCCTTGAACAAAAACAAATTTCACCTGTGACTACGCTACGTGAGTCCCATGAGCTCGTAACCGGATGTTGAATCAACCGTTTGAAATGTTGCCCGAATTATTGAATCACTGTCCATGGTTCACCATGCGTTCAGCTAGCAAAACCTGTTTCAAACCATCCAACTGAGCCACATCTTTGGCGAGAAAAGCTACCTAGCCAATCAGTGAACAAGTAAACGCGTCAGAGGTTCTTTCCTTCCAAAAGGAATGAAGAAATATTTCCTTCACAACTATATATTTGTAAAACGTCAGCCAGAGAAGTAACCGGCGATTCTCAGGTTAGCAGGATTATAAGAAGGCCAGAGTCATGGATGGCCAAAGTCTTCAGTTCATTGTAAAATCATATATCCTCAGTTTGGGATAATGCTACAGTTAAATTAAAAAATATGTGCTGGATCGATGACGAGCAGGAGATTTTGACCTTCAAAAAAATAAAATTGCTAAGGGCAACTCAACTCAAGATTCGAAATGATAATGAGGAGTCATTACACGTGGACATATTTTTTCGTTTCTTTTCATAGTATCCTTTTCTTTATTTCTCCATTAATCGTAAATAACTATTTTTTTATCGAATGGCATAAATTCTAGTTCCACTGACAATAAAATTAAGGCACATGAATAGGTAAAATATCCATTTTTATTACTTTCTTTTATATTTGAGAGAGGATAACGCCATTCACCGTAAATGCCAATCTCAAACAAGATCCTTGAAGTATTCTCGGAAAATAGTACTTTATGCATGATAAATCATAAAAAATGGATATAGTTTTCAGATTTGGAAGTTTTAATGTGCTTCGAATAGATCAATTTTAAACTTAAAATTTCAACACATTAAAGGTACATATTTTACCTTTACCTTACCTACTATGAACCAGTATTCAAATTAATGCCTGTTATAAATTAATACCATCGAAAAACATTAAAAATTCTTTCAATTAAAAAATGACATTTTCCTCTTCTCAGTTCTTAGATCGGTGATAAAATCTTTTGATAACAAATCACGAAATTTTAATCAATTATAAGAATATATATTTGAATGAGTGTGTACCATTGTACCTTTTTCACTGATCACTGAGTAAAACGTTTGATTTATAATTTGTTGACTGAAGTTTAACACATTTTAACACACAATTTTAATTCATTCTAAAATAATAAGTTTTAGATGGCTCATGGCAGAAAATTACACAATATTTGAAAATATATTCAGAAACAGATTTTCCAGCTCATCCAAATTGCTCATCCAACATTCAATGAAAATCGTCAGATGGGACGGCAGAAGTTAGAAGGATGACTGATGTCACTGAATTGAAATTTTGGAAGCTCTAGTGTTCTTTTCTATGGTTTCTTCTCCTGATACACTTCGAAGTGAAGACGTCTACTTGAAAATAGGCAAAAATCGAGTCACAATTATTGAGAGTTCAGGTCAAAAGTAATGTTCCTTAAATTGTATAGGCTTCTGGATTTGAAAAAATATACACGATATTTTAGGAGTTAATTTAAACAAATTTGGGTTTTTTTCTCCGGAATCCCTATCAAATTCTTGACTATGATTATAATATTTGAAATTGTCTGCACAGGAATCTAATCGCCATAATTTCTTCATAATAGCTCCCCCAACTTTTTTGTACCACCTGTCACCAAGAAAATGCCTTTAAAATTGACTGATAAAATATGTCTATTTCCTAAACGGTAATAACTTTAAAGAAAATATGTAATGCCCTTGTTGATTGCGTACGTATAGTGTATGTATAGCTAAAGAAAAAATGTCCTCCTTTTTACACTTGTTCGAGGTCTCATGAAAGCGATTTAAATCCTATCCACGTCTTCAGTAATTACAGCAGACTATAAACTGAGGATATGCTATGCTTCAATTTCTATAGCTTTAAAACAAAAAGTCTACACAAGTTGAATGAGAAAACTTAGTTTTCAATTAGCATGGAATACAATATTTTGCGTTAAAAGGTAAAGATTCATTTCTCTCTTCAGAGAGATTGCTTTCTAAACCTAGATATAAATGCCCTATTCTACTAGGCTCCTTTTTTACTTCCCTTCTTTAATAAGAAGACTTTACGGAACAGGAGCAGCGCAAGACAGGAAAGACTTACTACAAGCCCTCGGTATTATAAAGAGATTATCAGCCTATTTCTACAAATGAGTTCTTTTCGTGTGAATGACACTTCTCAAATTAGCACTAAACGCGAGACAATAGTGAGAACTAAAATGAAGGTCATAATGGAGATCTCTCAGGGACTAGCGAAAGGGTTGCATTATGTAGTGGCAATGAACGCTCACTTCATTCTGACGGACTGCGACTGATCTGGAAGAGAAAATGAATTTCCTAGCGTGAAGAAAATTAATTAAGTTCCTACGTTGAGTTATTTTGATACCATGGAGAACGGTGCGAAATTAAATGTAGAGGGTAATTAAGTGTTCCATATCCGCATGCTTGAAACAACCGACACCGACTCGTTTGTCTGAAAACTGAATGGACTGCTCTCTCCAGCTTCTCTATAGATTTCTTTTTGGATATCATTGTGTCTCTTTGCTTTCCTCGGATCTCCTCCTCCTTTACTTTCCTAAGATCACTCAACGATTCGGCCCGAATGATAGCTTATTTTATTTATGCATACTATATAACCTTTTTATATAGATACAATGTAAAATATAAAAAACGAATTAGTCGCATAACTAAGGCTGTCCATGTTTGATCCAATTTGGTCCGAAAAATATTTTGTAATCACTATGCAGATCCAAATGCATTAGTAAGTGGGGATGACCTCGTAATCGTATGGATTTACTATTGCCTAGTTCTCTGTGCTATCCAAAACTGAGCATAAGATACTGCCAAATTCACTGGTTGAGTCATTAATTGAAATATGTTTGGCGTAAAAGATTTTCTATTGATATTGCAGTAATTTTTTCACGGTCATGTGAATGTGTACTGAGGAATAAATGAATCATCGGTAAATGCTTTCGAGCATAATTTCTGAGAATGCTCATCGATACCTTTTGTGGGGGTAAATGTCCTCAAGGGACGCATTACATTGTTCTTGGGGTTGATGGAAAGTGTGAAGTGAAGTGACCGCACAAAAGGTAAGCAAAATTCACATATTCAAGTGGGGGGGGGGGGGGTGTGACCCTGGGCCTTACCCTAGGCCATCTTGCACTTAGAGGTCTTTGTTTAGGGGTGAGCAAAGGTTTCACATGAACCTGGGACCCTCAGATCAGCAACCAAGCACTCCAGCCACTAATCAACTGCTCCTCCCTCTAAAGATATAATAAGTAATTTGAAGATTTTATTAAATGATATTCACATCTCACGGTGAATCTATAGTTTTTAATCTTGAAAAAATGACGTTTCAACATGATCTCAGTTAAGGTCTGTAATTTCAGCGATTTTCAAAATTTAACAAGAATTATCATGCATGAAAACCTGCGTCTGCTTGAGAGCATCGTTTAATTTTAGACGCACCTGACCAAAGCATTATTCGGTTTCCAAAGCTCTCTGATGCTCATGTATTTTCGTGACTATAAACTTCGTTTCAAACGAGCCGACGAATCACCCGCGTCCGAGACGGAATTCGAACCCGTGTCTTTGGAGTTGCCTTGTGGGCACGCCGCACGCCATCCCTTAGCCCGCCAGGCTGCGTGAACCAAAGTTCGGGCCATGCCAATCTCCGGTCACGAATGCATGCCAGCCCAAGACCTCCTCCCGCCTTTGAAACTCCCCTCTCTTCCCGCCACCGTCATTTTCAACTGCCCCACCCTCTTGTCTAATCTCTTCGTCTCCAACCCTCACGATTCCTCAAAACTCCTTCACAGCCAGACTGATTGATCATTTTGTGCCCGACGAGACCTGAAATTTTATTTCCTCCCTCGATCCGAGAAAAAGCGTGAATTCATCGACCATGATCTCGCATCAACCTCAACCTTTCCATCAACCCCAAGAACAATGTAATGCGTCCCTTGAGGACATTTACCCCCTCAAAAGGTATCGATGAGCATTCTCAGAAATTATGCTCGAAAGCATTTACCGATGATTCATTTATTCCTCAGTACACATTCACATGACCGTGAAAACATTACTGCAATATCAATAGAAAATCTTTTACGCCAAACATTTTTCAATTAATGACTCAACCAGTGAATTTGGCAGTATCTTATGCTCAGTTTTGGATAGCACAGAAGAACTAGGCAATAGTAAATCCATACGATTACGAGGTCATCCCCTCTTACTAATGCATTTGGATCTGCATAGTGATTACAAAATATTTTTCGGACCAAATTGGATCAAACATGGACAGCCTTAGTTATGCGACTAATTCGTTTTTTATATTTTAAATTGTATCTATATAAAAAGGTTATATAGTATGCATAAATAAAATATTAATTAGATTCTCGATACTTTTTGCTACATATTGTGATAGAAAGCTAAATTATTAAAAAAGGAAAAAAAAGAACAAAAATAGCTAAAATGGCTTTACATTGGCACTCGATCACCATTCTACGTTATAAATTTGCAGCTTTTTCTGAATCCACTGTAATGAACTGGGCACGTTACACAGTTTCCCAGTTCTTAAGGGCTACTTGGATTTAATATTCATTCTATACCAGAAGGATTTGGTTCTTTCCCGGCGAATGCTGTTGATGAAATCTTCTCGGGAAATCAGCCGGGTGATGATGGCCATTGCTGCCAACGTTTCGATGGCCTTCTCTGCCATCGTCTTCAGGGCGATTCGCCCTGAAGACGATGGCAGAGAAGGCCATCGAAACGTTGGCAGCAATGGCCATCATCACCCGGCTGATTTCCCGAGAAGATTTCATCAACATTCTATACCAATCTGCGAACATTTAATTATACCCGCTAAAATATTCAATGCTAATCAGTATCACAAAAATCAATCAAGAAAATCAATCACCCAAGTTTTACGTACAAAAGGTGACATTTCGATATTAGATATATTATTTAGTATCATGGAATAAATGCCTTAAAAATGTCGTCACTAATTATTTATTTCATGGGAAGCTCATTTAAGCACGGAAATGAAGTTTTTTTTTGGACGAAATCAGTTATTTTCCATGTCAGACAAAATTAATTTATAATTCCATTTAGGCAAAATATATGCGTCAGAATTTAGCCGGAGTAACAAAAACTCTAAAACATATATGTACTATTTTCAAGAACAAAGATTTCCCCGCATTGTGATTGTTTATTTGATGGATTTTGACGGACACCACCATAAAAACAACTACCTTCATCACAATGTGCAGTCTGAACAATAAAAATTAAAAAGTGACGAAAATCTAGAGAATATCAATCCATTTAAATTGAAAATTCACGCACGAAGGCAAGATAATTTCATACAAGTTCCATTTTTCGTTGATACAATGCTAATATGCACCGGCGTGAAATAGCACTCTTCTACAAATTTCTATTAAATTGGAAAGCATGAACTGCTCAGCATCCCCACTATCGATCGTTTTCCCAGAATCTTATGACAGAAGCGCCTTCGAGGTCTAATTGACAACAATGTGTTCTCAAACACGGTTTTTCGGTTTACCATGGCTTTTTTCGCGCACGACTGACTGTCCACAGTGCCATCCGCCACTTCTTTCGGTCAGCCGGCGAGTGTGCCCAGCGTAAGGCTACACTTTCTCTTGCCGTGGACCGTCTTTAAATGCCCTGACCCCTTTCCATTGGCCTTCCCCCACCCTTCCCTCACCAGAGCAACTGCTTACACCGCGAGATAGGTGCGGGCGGAGAATGCCTCCCCTCCCTTTCTTAGGGAAAGTGGATAATCCCCTTCCCCTGCTGCCCCATCGTCCGCGTAAGTCTGCAATTAATAACTACGTCCCGCGTGCGCCTGGAGTTTTATTACGCGTTCCGAGGAGTCATTCGATGGTCCGGGATGTGCAAGTTCCAGGGCTTCCAGTTGAGGCCGCAAATCTCCCACGAAAGGAAGTTAGAACGAAGTTTTAGCCATTAACCCTTACCCGAGAAAGTTAGGACCCTATCATTAAGTTTAAAAATGAATTGTATAAACTCTACATCAATGAATATTTTCTGACCTTGATTAAATTCTAATTTCATACTGGAAGACGAAAATTCAGTGGACGCACTACGGTTCCACTTTTATGGCAAAATTTAACTTTTCCAACCAAAACCGAGTAAGCTGGGTTCATTGGACCCCTTATCTCGTCATATAATTCACTGCAAGTAAATGGGCTTTCGTACCTTTCTGTCTCTTTACTTTGCTCTAATAGAGGTAAACTTTTCATTCGTTTATTTAAATCTCATGCTGCCACCAGACAATTGCCGACTTGTAGCAACGTGTAATTAATAAATATTAACAAAATCGAACGGTAGGTGCATATAAATGCGAAATCACTATCAAATAATATAGAGAACCTTCATATCAGCATTTACCATCTTATGCTAACAACCTCCAAAATACATTTAAAGCTTGAATAATCTGTGAAGAAGGCTTTTGTGATGAAAGGCAGCTGCAATACCTTCGTAGAGCTTATAAATATAAAACAAAATATCATTTTCGACTCCCCAGCATCCTCATGCACAATGTTTATGTAGACTACCCAGAGGTTACACCTATATGCAAAGAAAAATAATCAAAAATAAATCTGGATGTGTTCATGAAGTGACTAAATAAAATTTCTGCATTGGCCTCAGAAGAAAATTTTACTCAGAAAAAAAACCAGCCAAACGTGCAATGGTGTTTTCATCATTGTCCTCTCCTTCTAGCCACATCCTCTAATAGTCAACCAACGGCATACAGTCACGAACCTCCTTTTAACCCCTACTCAGCTAACAATTTCTATCACAAGGCGAATCGGATTATTTTCTCATCACTCTCTCACGCCCAGCGATTCTTCATGGAAGGAATATAACGGCTGGCAACACGAGAGGATGAAAAAACCAGATTCAAGAACAAAGTTCCGTCTTGCGCGGGCACCGAACCAGGAAGCCTCGTAAAAGCCATTGGAGTGGCGTACAGAACGCGTAAGTCACGGAGGAGGAGGCGGGGGTGGAGGAGAGAGGAGGGAAGTTGACAGTCGTGTCCGCGGAAACGTGAGAAGGCACCGACAGCCTCCGGGAATCGCCAGACCCCTTCCCCCGGGGCCCTCCTCCGAAGCGATACGTTATGCCTCAGACTAGAGCCGCGAGAAGAAGGATTGCGGCCCCGAAAATTCCCACCCGCCCCCTTTTCCCTTCGAGACGAGATACGGGGGAGGAGGGAGGACTTTGAGGGGGAGTGGAAAAAAGGCGTCAAAATGATTAAAGGAGTACGAGTTAAGGGATGCGAAGATCGGGGCGACCGGATAAAGAGGAGGAAAGGTATCGGTGAGTGGAGGGGGATCGGAGGGGTGGAAAAAAAATAATGGGGAAGCCCCTGGTGGGAGAAGAGTGGGTAAGTCGGATCAGACAGAGCATGAGACTGCTGGAAAAGTGTTGGAAGGGCAGAGCGGCTGCGGGGAAATGGTTGAGGGGGTACAATATTCAGCCGCAGGACCGTTATAAACTCTGTTTTAGTTGCTTAAGGTTGAATTGCTTGTTTTATGAATATCGTATGGCTAGGATGAAACTGTACAGTTCTGTGATACTTTAAATTTTAACTTTGATGTTTAGGAAAAACAATCTTACAACCAAGTTCATTTATTCATTTCTTGGATTGCTTTCATGATTTAAAAAAAAACTCTCGTTCTATCTGAAAATTTAGGTTTTTTGACTTCGTATTAAGCATAATGAGTTATCGCTTCTTTGAACATAATGCTCCGATAATGTATAGGCGAGCGAATGTCTCCAGCTTTTACTAATGTTTACTCGTACTAAATACGTTACAAATGGATTTATAAACATGTAATAAACGGTATATATTTTTTATTAAGACGGTGCATCACTCCCGCTCAATCCGTTTGTTTTCGTTGCGCATAACTTGTTTAAAAATTAGCCGATCATCTGAAAATTATCCGGGTTTATAGTCCAAACCCTTGTATTCATTTTCCCATTCTAATTTACTATTTTCCCCAAGTATTTCTTCAGATGTATTTATTTTTTAATTTGACATAGACTCCTGAATAAATTTTGAAAACTTTATGATGACAACTTAGTTTTATATATATAATACTTCAAAAATAACGACGAAACACGACAGAGGGAGTAATGTGTCCTCTTAATGCACTATATGACGGCATTTGTGTGATAAATTAAGTGGTCCATACCCTGCTATTCGTTTTCACCGAGGTAGTGAGGTCCCTTAAGGGGCCGAAAGGGAAGTTAGCCTATGTGTGGGAGGGGGTGGGTTCAGGAGAAAGGGGAGAAGGAAGAGGTGGAGAAGGGATCGGTGTGAACAGATCCCGGGCGGTGCAAAGGGCGAAGAGGCTTCGAAAAAAGGGGCGGGCATTGATTGGTTTCGTGATCTACGAGACCAACAACACGTTAAGACCGCCCCGCCGAAATAATCACACACCTCGGACGAGAGCGTTCATTAATTGAAAGATCAACGCTCGGCTCCGCACACTATCTCTCAAACTCATCAAGGTGTTTTACGGCACGCATGTCATATAGAGGACCCTTTTTCCCCCCCAACACCCACTGTAATATCTTTCCACCTCCTCCTCCTCCTCCCACCCTCTCCCATCACTATCCTCGCCTCCCCACACCCCCTTTAGTAACTGAACTCTTAATAAGGTTCAGCTCGGGATGAAGAGCTCCGAATGGAGGCGAGGAAGATAGAGAAGGGGAGAGAGAAAGTGTGGAGTGGGTTAAGGAGGGAGGATGGGAAGCGAGGAGGGGAGGAAACGAACGCTCTCTCTCTCTCACTCTCTCCCTAATGAATTGATTATTACACGCGCCTTAAATGAATGATAGGGAGCGGGATTAAAATATCAGTCCGAAATTGATCTCGACGGGAGGTCGGCTTGTTTTTGAGGGCCGAGAGAGTGCAGGGGCGCGGGGGCCGATGGGAATTAAGAGGGGGGGGAGACCTGGAGAAGAAAAAAATTGAAGGAGTGAGAGTGAGGTTTCGGATGGAGCACGAGGGGCCGTGGTGAAGATAGCTGTGTGTGCGAGGTGGAGCGTGCCTTCATCGGACCATTTTGTTATTGATTCGTCTCCGAAATACTTCATTTGCATAAATTTGGTTGTGAGCGGAGAAGGGTGGGAGATGGTTATTGACAGTCCCATTCCTTTTTATTTTCCGGAACAAATCCATTTTTTGGTATCGATTTCATCATGATGTTATTCAATAAATTTTAGTCACTGTGGGAAGGGAATTCTTGGCTGCTGAGCTAAGGGTCCCGGATTCAAATCCCGGGCACAGCCTTTGGACCACTCCCAAGCAAAACTCTTCGAACTGTGAGGTAGCAAAGGGAGTCCTCATGCCTAAGGCTTATAGTAAGGTAAGCTAAACCCTTACCAATCCAAGCCAACTATCGGGAAGAATCACTGAGTTAGTGATACGCAATGGATTGGCCCACGCTTACATTAAATTATCAGCTTAAAATATGCTTGTGACCTGCGCATTTGATTCTATACTTATCAATACTGGTTTAACCAATACTTGAAAATAATCCATCTAGAACTTACCTTGGGAAATTCCTTGGTTTTAGGTACACAACTGTTACCTATCATAATAAACTGAGGTAGAGATTCGCATAAATTTGAATGAATATATATAAGAATGCAAAACACAACCTTTAAATGTTAAAGCTTTGATTGCGATTCCACTTATCTTCAAGACTATTGTGACGCCTTACAGTCATTGTATGAATGTCGTAATGCATCAAATCATTATAGGTATGCACTAACAAAAATTTTCATTTTTAAGAAACTTATAAAATTTAAAAGAATTTAGCCATCAACTAATGGCGCATTCAAATTCTACTTCTCCTAGCTTTTGAATCACTATTCCGAAAATATCTTAAAGGCAAAATGCTTTAAATGTTTTAAATACCATTTACGTATTTTCAATTATAAATAAAGTTATTGCATTCAACTTAAACACCCAACGATCAATCAGCAGTGATAAGATGGTGAAAGGATAGTGACATAGTTTTGATTCGAAAGACAACTTCCAATGGATAGTGTATTCTCACAGGAGGAATTTAAATGAAAACACTGGTGCTCAGTAATTTAACATGTGTCCTGCATGCCTTATCATCATACCTTTACCGTACTAATTGTTCAAAATTCTCCAAATTGCCTTAGACCTGAATTCAGTTACAGACTTATAAAAAGTTAGAAGACAATTTTTTTAAATTTCATTTATACTAATGGAAAATTTAGCCCAAACCATATCATGCACTTGATTACGTTGACCTAATATAGAAAACGTTCTCTGTAGTCTAGTATTTATTTTTCTTGTTACCAATGGAAGAGAAAGAAATTTCGAGAAACATTAATCGCCACTTTTAGTAGATCTAGCATTTAATTTTTTTATTCCCATACCACCGAAAACAGCACATATTGGCTATTTACATCGATGTTTTTCAGCAATTTAATAATTACACTTGCACGAAACACCACGTCCTAGATAGGTGCCACCTAACCGGGTGAGACTAGAAAATGTCGTGGCTTTTAAGCCAAAATTACTGAAACTTTCGACAACGTGATCTTTATTATGCTAAGTATCGTAAACTCAAAATTAAGAGCTCTTTGTTGTTCCTCGGACCTTACCTAAAAAACTATTAAATCACTAAATTGTATATATTTCATATCTGTAATGAGACAGATCATTTCATTAAGCAATTAAATCCATTCAACCTCCGATTTCTGTCATAATGGTCACAAGTGTCTATTCAATGGTGGCGCCTGAGCGCGGACCCGAAATTCACGTACCAAAATTTCCCCTAAAACATCTCTCGCTCATTCTCTCTCCTCTAGTTCCCAAGACTCCCTCACCCCACCTGTGGTGCCTCCTTCATTGATAGGGTCCCTCCCACGGTAATTATGGGTTATCAAGACAGCTTTGAATGTATTAAGATAATTGGCTGGTTTAGGGCGGTGTGGGCTAAGATGCAGGTATTGGATGATGGGCTCAATGGGGAGAAATGGAAGGGTGGAGCCTTCAGGAAAGGATGGGGAGTTAAGGGTGTAGGTTGGGTCAAATTCGTGTAAATACGAGGAAGAGCGTGGACGTAAACGCTAAAGAAATTAGGGAACGATTGTTCTCCTCGAGGATAATACATCGTCTTCCCGCGAACGAAAGAGATGATACTCAAAAGTGCTAGCGATGTTATCACCGAGGATTGTCATCGATGTTATGGTTAGAATAAATGACGTTAATGCATTTGCATAAGTGGTCACTTTCTATGCTTGGGATAAATTAATTTTCTGGGATCGGTACCACATTGCTAACGTTCTGTAGCGAGACTAGGAGGGCCTCGTTTAAACTCAAATTTGGGAGGATCCTAATACAATCTATTTAACCAAACGTACAAGGTTCATTGAAAGACAGGTCTTGATTGGATGAGAATAATGAATCACATTTCGTTTGGTCACGATTTAAGTCTTACATTAAATGCAAGAAAGCCACAAAGTGGTCTTGCCTTGTTTATTTTTAAACCTGGTGTAGGTGAGGCCACAAACTGACCCCTTCTCCTCAGTGCCACATACTTACCTAAGGCATAAATATCCAAAAAGAATTAATTAATTAATAGGATAAATGGATTCCAAATTATTTATCCCAAAAGTTAAATTTTAATGATCATCGTGTTTGAAGTTCTAATAATTTGATCAGGGGCGGATCCAGGATTTCTTTCTAGGAGGGGCACAAGCAAGGCCGTATCCAGGATTTTGTTCTGGGGGGGCACAAGGATACCCCATAATACTAAACGAACGTAATGATTTTGGGATCACATTAAAAATCTTGCATATTTTTTAAGGGTCTGGGGGGGGCACCTGCCCCCGTAAACCCCCCCCCCCTAGATCCGCCTATGAATTTGATGGCCAGTAATGGTGCAGTGCACAAGATGGCCAACCCATAGATAACCCAACCCAAGTAACCCATAAATATGTAAGGCATTTTTTCCCAAAATGTTTCCTATTAATATCGTATACCACTTCGAAGCATACTAGAAACATTGATTTCGACCAGGAAGTTGTTGTTGTTCTCTTAATCTCATTTTTTCGTATAATTTTATTTTTTTAACCACGCAAATGTAAACTTTGAGGAAAAAAGTAAAAAATAACCTAAAACGTCATTTTATATTCGTTATTTGTAAACGGCAAACAAAAAATAACTTAATAAAATCTCAACGAAATATCGTGCGAAATTTTTTTTGCGTTTTTGCTGTGGAAATCTCCGACTGGAAGTAATCAATACCAGTATTACTCATGCTAGAATAACTGAGGCAGACGAGATGGTATGACATCTTGGTTTGATGGAAAAGAGAGATAGCAATTTTCCACAAATTTATTTAATAAGGAGAATTGTACTTGAGGATGACTTGATGGTCAAAACGCGTCGTGCTTCATTAAATGAATTTGCGAAAAATTGCCATTTCTCTTTTTCGCTTAATATTACTCATGTAATAGCAAATTCGTCGCCCTCGCAGTAAATACTCTTGACGATGATAATGATACTAATCGACCAAGCGAAACCGATTGTGATATGACCTCTCCGTCGATATTTCGATACCATCAGCCCATTGAGCGGCTCGTGCAGTGGTGAAGGGGAAAGAGTAGGTTCTTCGGGTAGATGGCGTGGGCGAAGGCGAGGGGCAATCACCGCCTCTCTCCCGACTCAGCAACCCCGGCGATCTGCGGGGCCAATTAGGGTGACACTGCCGACAATTTATGCGGGCTCCAGTCGCATTGATGGCCATTAATCACCCCTATCAATTCGGGATAATACGAGGTCAGGGGCAGTTTTATTTTCGGGTCTCACGTCCGCAAAGAGAAGGCTTATTAAACCCCCATCCCTCCTTTCTGCAAAGGTATTCATCTCTCGCCAAATTCCTTAAAGGAAGAGCGCGCCTTCTCCGCAGATTCGCAGCCGAACGGATACGCTTGCTCGTACTCGAGATCGGTATCGTAGGTGAATTAACGTGACGGACGCCATTATACTCCTTTAATACTCCTCTTAAGCAGGAGATCCTGGACGTTTATGGTCACAAATGACCACGATAGATTTCATGACTACGATTGGATTCTGATCCGTAGCAAATTTTGACCTGATTGATTATGATTCTCATTAGTTGTCTCTGTAAAATTCCGCAATTAGGCATCTTAGAGAAACGAGAAAAGCTTAACTTCGATCTTAACTACAGTTTTGTCCGTAACCTGGTAGGAAATCTTAAAAAGATCCTCAATAAATAGTGCTGATAAAGAGGACCGGTTCTTTTCGTTGAGAAAAACAATTTGCGATAAAGTTTCGAGACTGTATCACTAACATCCGCAGCCACGACTTCAGCATGGTAATTCTTTTGAAAATTTTTAAAACATCCAGTAAAGTCTCTTGACTTGAATGAGACAGAAATTGGCAACAGAAAATCTCAAAACGTGGCCGATATTTTAGTCACTCTAGCGCCATTTCTTATACACGCAATGGTAATGCGGCAGAAGGAGCCACCAGGCTACTGAGCAAAGAAAAAATAAATCTTTATTTTCGGCGTAATTTTTATATTATTCGAGTGGGCAATCGTATTCAGGAATATGTTCGGCTACTGACCAAAGGGTGTAGAATTCAAAGCTCGATAAATCAGTTGGACCCATCCAAATAAATTCTCACGGTGCAACGAATCCCTGGGAAAGGAGCTGGCCCTTAGTGAATGTATGAAATTCATACGCCAGTGGCTCAGTCTTGGGAAAATGCTTAATTTCACCAAGTCATGTCTACAATGGGGTCGAAAAAATGCGTAAGTGATGCAAATGTGCTCTATTTTATCAAAACTATCCCATGAGCGAAGTCCATAGAACAATCAATGCATGGATATTCTACACTCACTGACCAACTGTACTTTATTATAAAAGTACACTCATAATTAAGACTAGCTATGTCTTACCCGAAGAATCATCTCACCTAAACAAATAAATCTCCAAAATACGGAAAGGAAAACTTGTTTTCGGAACGTTTATGTGGAAAGGAAAACTCGTTTTCGTTGAAAAGGCATACGTTTTATGAAAATTTTCACAAAACTTTTAATGAACGAGACTAAATAAATGCATTAATATATTACATTATGTACTTCTTTGTGCGGCATATTTTAGTTGGGTTTCCCTGCAGCTGATTGTTTTGAAGGTGAAGAAGAGGTGTTAAAAAGTAAATACTTCATCAGGTAATTTTTCGCATTTAAAACCTGGGAGAGAAATTGAGCTACCGGAACCGATCACCTAATTGGCCCGTTTTGATGTATCCTTATCCATGCTTGGTAAACCATGCACCAAATTACGTGACGAATTCAGACTAATGGTGGTATACGATTCATTCAACTAACGGATAAGATAATTCTTGGATGTGTAAATTTATTTAAACAAATGCATGCATATTTTTTATTCGAAATATTAATACCCGTTATAATTATAGACAGTAAACACTTAAAACTTGTTTTACATAAGGCCGGTTGTGGCGCAAAATGACCTTTGTTGTCGACGCACCTGAAAAAAACACACACATAATTCTTGGATTATATATGTGTACTTAAAGAGTATTCATTTCATCATTTCATTTCATTTCATTTCATCATTCATTTCATCATTCAAGAAAGATATTTCATTTTACGCACTTTTCCATTGAGGCAATTTGGTTCAACAACAATCCATACCATTGGCGTCACACGGTTTGTGTTTTGTGTATAAGCTGATCCCGCGCAAGGTATACGGTAATGGTTTTTTCGAATGTTTTTGGGTTACTTCTTTATACCATCATCGTTCTTCTACCTAAAAATCCTGCCATGTGACCATGAATACCAATTTCCCCACTTCTTTGGTTCCTATGCTTCCCGAGCAACGCCGGGTGGTCTGATAGGGTGTAATAAAGTCTGATCAGAACGCTATTATAATTTTCATGCATGCTGGTCAACATATATCATACCAGTCTCTAGGTGAAAGGGAATATAATCTTTCATACGCACCACTTTTCTCATTTCTGGTATCTGAAATGTTCTTCTAAAACTCTTGTTAACTTTCTCTTAAATCATATTAGCAATCATCAATAATTTGAGGAGAAATTGGTCTATATTTTATTCTTTTTAATAAAACGTGGACTTAAATAAAAATTTTATATTTTTATGGTGTAATATTATGGCGTTTTTATTTTATATTCATGACATTGCGCGTTTTTAGCGCTTTCTTGGGGATTGTGCATGCGGAGCACGACCCATGAGGCGTGTGGCACTAGTGGGCGAGATGAAGCTCCTCATATCTCTTCACTAAAATGGAACTTCGACGCTGGGACCAAAGTTTTGCCATAGCAACGCATCTGCTGTTTACATGGTCGAAGAGGTTGGCAAGTAAAATCGGCACGGCGAAATCGGAATGGAGGACGTCGGCATGGCGGTAGGTGGAGCTTGGGGAGTCGAGAGAAAGAAATGGATCTGAGATATGAGCGATGGGAAGCTGGGAGGAGCTAAGAAGAATCGGCGGGAGTAATTGGGTGGCCACGGATGGAGGGGATATGGGAGGGGGCAAGGGGAGGAGTGACAGGTGGGGAGGAGGGAGGGGTCGGGCGGGGGAGGCGATCGGAAAGGGATGGGGGAGACATGTCGAAGGAAAATGATTCGGCATGAATTCACTCTTTTTTATGATGATGAGGGATGCCGTTTTCCATGTTTTCAAAAATTGGATAACAATGAGCTCGATCACCTTTACTTCATTGCCAATAGTGACATAAGTTGAGAAAATATAAGGACCCATTTTTCCCGTTTTTTGATCCATCTCCCACTTCTCACGCTAGCCGCGACGAAAAATTGACGGCCTACATCCTTTCCCACATAAGGTGATGACGTCACTAATTCGTGCCGTTGCCACTCCTGGTCTTCTGCATGGTCCGCGCGCGATTCATTGTTGTTCACTCTCTTGATAGTGATCCTTCAGTGAAAATGTCTCGCTAAACGAGTGAATGAGCCGCCTCTTCTGACGTCACCATTTTATGAAATTGGGTACCAACTCTGGCGTTTTTTTTTATTTCGCACTTAGAATAGCTTGGAGGATAAGATTTGTTTTTCGTCATGACTTATCTTTTCCTCCTATGTACCGACTTCTATCAATAAATAGCGAAATCGAGTTCGAGACTTTTCTCCATAGGGGTATAATAGGTGTGATAGGGGTATAACCATCACTATAAATACCACATATATAACCACCACCAAAAAGAGAGTAAGAGAACATTTAGCATTCGAAAAGTATAGAGAAAACTTACGGAATTTTATAGGCTAATCTCAGCACGTAGTAGAAGAAGTGCGTAGTAGAACACTGGTCGCTGTCAAATGAAGTCTGGTCTTCGATGAAAAATGTGGTCTCCCGCAAAATCGCTCGCCTCTTCATCTCAGCTCTGGCATCAACTTGTTACTAATGAATGTAAAATACAACTTGAATTAAAATCAATAAAAGCATATTTTACTACTACCTGAATAAAATAAATGACTCAATAACAGTGATATATAGCTGACAGGTGCAGGGGATGGCCAGGAAAGCCCTTGGTTAAATTCAATTTTGCTGAGGGCCAAACTTGGTCAGGAATATTCCATATTACACACCCCTTCCGTCAATCCGTTCTTAACGCCGCGGTTGAAAGTAGACCCTGTTTGCTACGGGGCTCGAGACTTTGAATAGCATCTCCGCGATAAATTCTAGATTATAAAATAACATAAGAAGCAAAGTGTAATACATTTTAGTGTCATCGTCCGTGATTGGCGACGGAGCTCATTTTTTATCAAAATTGCAAAGTTTAGTAATAATTTCAGGTGGGTTTTTCGCATCATACCAACAAAATCCTTTGTTCTCCAATAATGTACACGGATCAGGTTGTCATTATCTAGTTGCTATACAGTAAACTTTATTTAATAGAAACAAAAAAGATACATTTGCTGATAGCCATCATCCACTGTAACCTTGAAGGGTAAAATATTATGTTACAAGTTAATAAATTACGCCACAGCTACTTAATTTCTTTGTCCATGCAAAATAAATCGTGAATACACTCATCATTGGGCACTATTCGTTCAACCCCGACCCCATATTTAATGTGAGTGGATATGGTATTTGAAATGAACGTCAAACTTTCTCTCACAATTCTTTCAATGGGCCGAGAATGTTCCAAAATATAAACGGCACTCCAGGGGGTAAAATGCGAATTTGAGGGTCACCCTTTTTGGTCCACTCCCCACGCCCTTTCGGCCAAGTCATAAAACAACGGCTAAAGAGTTCGTAGGGCTCGCAATAACGTGAAAAAGGCTCACTCCACTCATTACATTCCAGTATGAATTTGAATCACCGCACGCACGTAATCTCTTCGGAAATTTTCACATGAAAGATTAATGGTCAGCATGCTTACGGATGTTACACCAGATTAGGGTGATCTCCGAGTCTCGGAACCAGCCCGACCAAGAAGGCGAAGGCTCGGGAAAAATACTAGTTCCGAGACCCACGTGGCAATAAACTTACGATTCATGTGCTCTTAAAATTTCAACGTCGCCCGGGCGCATCATCTCTACATTCCTACCCCTAAACGCACATGAATTTGTGTGCCGAAGAAAGGAATCCCTCACGTTCGGTTTCAGAACTTAATACAACTGTATAGGAAATGATTAGGAGTAGTTTTTGTATGAAATTAAGGTATAAATGGTCCTTCAGAAAAATGTTCCCCTTGAGAAAATAATAACAATGTTTATTACGTCACAAAAAACATTCACTCTATTAGTGATTGAACTCAAAGGTTGTTATGAATATATCAGGATAAGGATCATAGCAGACTAAGTTCACGGAAGGGGGACCATTTTCTATCACAGTATCATCTTCTGAAGTGAGAATATTTTTGTTTGCGAGTGTCTTAAGTACTACCACGGGATTCAAAATAGAGATGCTTTTGTCAAAACCTACCCCAAGGCTATCTCGCAAGTAAATGTATGGATTCAAAATTAATCAATGAAATAACCTAGTACAATTGTCACACCAGAAGAAGCCATGGGCTGAGATTAGTATCAAATGAACATTTTGTGTGCGGCAGTGCTGTATGCCTAAATTCATACCTTTTAGGAATGACGTGCAAATAATATTAAATTCTTATGGTGCACTTTACATAGAGGAAATATGGCGGGTATTATACCATAAATACTATAATAAAATAGTATTTAAATATAGAGAAAAGCGAGAAGAAACTCTTACTTCGGTGGATGGTACATAATTATACAGGATATTTTTAATGTCCTTTGGAGCCAACAATCATTTAATTAATACGGTTAGATATAAAAGATACAGTGTCCGGCGTGATGCGGTGGAAATCTTTGATATTCAGCTCATTAAAACAACTTGTCTGTTTCCACACTATTTTATTCTCACCGACCATGGTTTCGGCAACTTGTGCCTTGTGACCTTGACAATGGCACAAGTTGCCGAAACCATGGTCGGTGAAAATAAAATAGTGTGGAAACAGAGAAGTTGTTTTAATAAGCTGGACGGTTAGATATCTTACTTCAAGCTGAGCAGAAAATAATTCTCAAGATAACAGGAAAAATCTTTAATTTCAATATATGGTATTCTTTCGTAATTGCTTCAAAAAGAAGCCTAGGAATCGTAATTGCAGTGCAGTTTCTAAGCATTGCTTTTTTCATGTGCCTATTTTCTACCACAACTACCTTCTTTCATCTCCATCTCTGATGGTATCAAAAAGACGGAAAAAATTTAATCATCTTGGGTATTTTGATTTTAAAAAATTGATCGTGAAAGGGAACGAGAAGGGGTGAAGCTGCCATTCAAGATATAAAAATGCTTACAAAAAACAAAGGAGAGAGAGAAGGGGTGAGAACGGATACCAGAGGCAAGAATGGGGATTGAAGGGCAGAAGGGGGCGGAGGTCGATCCATTGGAGTGCAGGGGTGTAATAGGAGAGGTGTGGGAATCGATGAGAGGGCAAAGGTCGCGGGAAAATGAAATGTAAAAAAAAAAAAATGAAAACAGCCCACCGCCATAGCGGCTCATAGGACACACTCCATAGGAATCCACGCCACCCAAGCCTTTCATCCCGTTTTCCCATTCCCATATCATCCCCTCCCACCAGAGCTCCACATCAACATCGTCACTCAGAAATCCCACAATTTCCAAACTATTGCCACACTCCACCTTCACCAGATTACAGTGTTTATATCCATTGAGCGAATGATTTGAAAATGTCAGTTTCCGCCCCCTCCTCTCTCCCATCCCACTCTCCAAATATTTCAAAATCTTTTCCCACCAATCCTCCATTTCACTCTTTTCCTTTATCTCGCGCACGAGATTGCGATGCTTTAGAGGTGGGAGTTCATCCTCCATCTTTGGTACTCTTCTATATCACCTTAAACATGTCACATCGAACACCCTTCGAAATCTCTCGCATTCTGCATCACTCCTCCCTCCCAATGGTCCTGATTCTGATTGTGTGTCTCCAAAATGATATCCATAATATTAAATTTCCGTATGCGAAACAATTTTTTCTATTTAATGCTTCGATGATAAACAGTTGTATAACATACAACCATTCCTGCGCTCGTTAACTATACAGTCCTCTCTTACCATTAACATGCACACTGATAATGTATACGCTTGTGTTCACATAGTTAGTTTTAAGAAAGGACTTATTCAATCCTAAATTACATTGGGAGATAAATGATATTAACTAAAGCAAACGTATCAAAATATAAATTTTTCTATGCATCACTATCGTAGTTAATATAAACGTACATACTTAAACTCTGTAAATGAATCTATAAGAAAGTGTACTCTAAGAGGACCCGAAAAATAATGTTGCAAACATGGAGGTATTGTGCTGTCCACAATATTTATTCAGTAAAAAATCACATGTTGTGACACTTAGCGTGGAATACGGTTAGGAATTTAAATAATAATAACAAAGTGTATCACGTTGTGATGCATAATTCTGCTAATATTTCTAACTTTTTCTACTCATTTCTTTTAAGACGACTTGGAAAATTGTAGGCATGACGTTCCCCATTTTGGTCTAGGTATTTATTTTCTTCCTCAATGGTTGGAGGATGCATAGATATTCAAAGTCAGCGTCACTTTGTGATCTCCTAAGATTAATTTTCATTCCTAGCGTGATCTCACGGTATTCCCACGTGAAGATCGCATTTACGACGGTATGGACGCGGCGTGATGTTCTTGTGACGGTGGATTGCTGGCCTGTGGGAGGAGTTTGAAGGACTGACATTGGAGAGAGAGAGAGAGGGGGGGGGGGAGTCGGATGGGCGAAAGAGAGGTCAGAAATCAACCCCCTTCCTTCGCCCGGAGACAATGGAGTTACCCCCCTCCCCCATCCCTTTCCACCCTGATCATCCCATCAGCAACGCCTCTACATCTCCACCTCCCAATCCGGCCATCCGGGACCGCACCATGCCATCCGCTCCGTCCGAAACCAGTACTTTCCTCGCCATTTGAGATGGTGACGGAATTGGCGCCAAAATAAAGGGCGTTTTCCGAGCTCTCGAGGTGGAAAATACGATCTATCCCTCCGTTAGACCACGAGGATGAAAAAAATTAACGCGCTCAATCTCAGTTATCCACTTTGACCGGCGTCCTTTGAGGTACTATTATTTTTATTTTTACTCGAATTCCCGCGCTGGGTTGGCACGGATGATTTTTATTCACCGAGGCATTCTTTCGGGCAAACATATGAGTGTTTGCATTTTTCTTCACTTAAAAAAAAAACGATTTCAAGACAATAGAGGCCCGAATTTTCAACGCTTTCATTCTGTAGAAGATAAGTTTGTTTATTGAAGTATCTAGACTATTTGACCACATACCTTGTCGCGGACTTACATACTCCCAAAAAATACAGAATATTGAATTATTGAAATACCGTTTAAAGCTAGTTCCATTAGAACAGCTGAAATAGAAAATTCATCAAATAGGTAACAAACAGAAAAGGTTTATGCATTCTCAAACACGACACACCAAAACCCTGGAGTGAATTTGAATGCGACTTGTTATCCAAATGGAAAAATTTGGAAAATAAACTTTATAGTAATATTTTGAGTCAGTGAGGCAGGTGTTTTCTGAGGCATAAATGTTGAAGTCGCATATTTTCAATCAAAAAGATTATATCAAAATACCCAAGAGTACTTGTCGACTATGATTTCCTATCCACCACTCCACAAAGAAAATAAGTTCATGAGTGACTCTAAACGCCAGCATTAGAATATTCCTTTATTTTTACTCGATTCCCATAATATGGAGTAAATCAATTGTTGATAACTTCTCTTGCCTAATATAATAATATCTCGGACTCATTCAATGCAAAATAGGATTAAAGACCTTTCCTCGAACAACTTTTTTTCCGTGTTTAGCTCCCAGATACCTTCTATAATATCCCTAGGTCCATCCAACTTCACTAGTTTTATCTCTGTCTTCATTGCCTAAACAAAGTTGTTTCAAGGTAAAGTCTAATGATTGCAAGTCACAAACGAAGGCCAAAGTTGCGATCTTGAAGAATTCTTTATGAGGCTCCCTTGAATGTTTTGCCCCTCTAACCGTTGATACTCCTATGCAAAATTTCCTCCTCCAAACTTGCCAGTATCCACCTGGGTATTTCCACGCGTGTGGTATCGTAGGCTTTCGAACGCTGGATTGTGAGATATCCACATGCGACCAGTCCGATGGCGAGAGGTGGAGCCACATCTCTCAAAAATTGAGAGGAAGGGAGACAGTTAAGAGCGAGTTTCGTGGTCTAAGTTGGGGTCGTCCACGTGTACCCTCGGGGGTCCTTCTGGAGAAGACGGATCGAAAGAATCGGAGCAAATGGCGTCCAGAAAACATTCTGCGTCTCTCCCTGTATGCTTCATCGGGATGTAAATTTTGCACCCCATCACCAGCCATGGATCACTGGAGCCCAAAATGATACCTTTTCTCGGGGTGCTACGTGCATTAATATTCAGTCATAGACAATTTAATTTCTCACACAACATTAATATTTCTTCCAGAGCATCTTTTTAGTCAAATTTCAACCATACAATTTATGGAAAATTGCTAATACCACATTGGCATTAATATTTAATCAACATATTCTTTAAATTTAGGCTCTTGACGTATTCGTGGTTGAAAGCAAATACAATAAAGATCTATTTAAAGTTAATAAGTTGGAACGCCAATGGCCATCCAAAATGTTTTCATGAATCAGAAAGAGCTGCACAAATTATGACGGTCGAATTTCCCGAAAACTTTTCAATTGCCGATTGAAATATCTCAACTTCAACTGAATTAAAATTTTCCCACTCTAAGAAATATAGGGGTAAAATATTGGCCATATCTCATTACTTCCTACATCACTCCTGCAGTTGCAAGAAGGTCACGCGGATTTAGAAATGTCAATTCTTATTAATTCTGCCTTTTTACGGAACCTATTGAAATATGCACAGTGTAAGCCGGTGCTTCCGGTTCTCTCCCATCTTGCTTTACCACGGCTCACAACATATCTCGAAAACATTACGCTAATTTTCGATTTTACGATAGAATGGCATAAGCTCCGTTCAAGAATAGAAAATCCTACCTTGATGTTGCAATGGCACAACTCAATTGAATATGGGTAGCATCTATGCAATATTATCAATAATTCGCTGTTTTAAAGAGTAATTTTAAATCATACCGTGAGTGCACTATAAAAAAACATATTGTGGCATTTTTGTTACTGTAATTATTTAAAATATTGAAATTAAATACGCTCTTTAAGAGATGTCAAGTATGACAAAGCACCCAAAATATCCAGCGTTTAGGTTGACATTCTATAAGTCACACAAAAATGACCGGTGTTTGGCATTAGCGTGATATTCAATCTAAATAAATTATTGTTTTAAATAAATTTTAATTTTACACTGATAAATTGATTAATAAATCCAGAAAATAGTTTGCGGCATTGATGTTACTATAATCGTCTCGAACGAGCAAAATAATCAAGATATTACTCGGACCGATGCATACAAACTAGCTTAAAATTCCTCATACAGTCAATAATACCTATACTGCATTAAAGAGTCAAACTGAATACTAGAATTAGAAGACGATAAGAAGCAGATAAAGAACACGTTACAAAATTGTTGTCTCCGTAACCATGTAAATAAAGAGAAAACATTCATGGAGATGGAAACATGCTTTGAATTCCGCAAACAACATCTCTCATCGTGTTCCTCCAGACGCTCTCCCGAGAGAGTTCATCCCGCCTCGCATTCCTAACGTGTCTCTCACCCCTTTCGTGTTCTATGGCCCAATTTGTCCCAGGGCGTCGATGAAACGTCTATCCCCATCCCCCCAATTCTATTTTGACTCTCTGTTGAAGGAAATCGAACGAACGATGGCTCTCCCACGAGGAGAGGACCCCGGCTGGCTGCTGGCGGACAGAGCGCAGAGAGGGGGGGGGAGAGGCTGGCTGAAGGAGAGTTCGCCAGAGGGGGTGTAGGGATGGATCCTTTGGGGAAGGGAAGGAGAGCGGAGGATGGGGGCCAAAGGGGTTGTGTATCGGCGGGGAAGGAGGGGGGACGATTGTGGTTCGTGGAAGGTTTGGCCGCGTCGTGATGATAGTAATTTTGGGTCGTTCATAACGCGAGTGGGTGGGAATGGGGAGGTATGGGGTGGTGTTTTGGTGGTGCTGTTTGGTGGCAGCGGGCTGCGGTCTCCCCAAGCGAAGAGGTGGGACGGCGACGCACACCGCACGGGGGAAGAGTATGGCAGAGAGGACCGGGCAGATTCATGGGTGGCAGGGGGAGGAATGGTCCCACCATGGCACTCAACCCTCTCCCACAAGACGAGAGGGGGGGGGAAGGGGACGGGGGGGGATAAGGGGTCGATTGAGGAGGCGGGTCCACTTAAAGGGAGTTCTTTGCCCTCGCACACAATTTTTAAGGGACCGTCCGAAAATGGTTTTTCTTATTTTTATCCCCTCCCCCCTTCAATTCCACGCCCCGTCCAACCCCCTTTTAACTTCCCCCTCACAGAGGACGTCTCGTCCTTTTAGTTTTCCCATCGAAGAGTTTACCTCATCTCCCATCGAGAGCCCTTCATAGACCACGTCGAAAAATGAGGAATAGGCATCCATCGTGCGTCCCTCTCTCTCTCTCTCTCTCTCCGAAGGTTTTTTTATTCCGGCTGTTAATGCCACACGTCAGAGATAAAACGGAAGAATTTCGTGCCCGACCGAAAGCGCATCTGCAATTTCCTCGAAAAATCCCCGAGTTCGACTCAAAGCGCAGGTTTTATACGTCCTCCAATCTTAGCAGTTTAAGCGTCAATAATTTACTAAATTTAGCATGGCTCACCCCCTTTTAGCGTCTTTACATTTTTTTAAAGGTAGTAATTTGAAGGAATTGTTAAATTATAGTTTCATTTTTTGCATTTATACCTCCGGAGTTCCTCGTCTTTTCCAGGACATTTTCACTGAGAATTCTAATCATTTTCTCCAGATGTAAAAATCTAAGATGCTGAGATTAATGAATTAACCCAGTTGTATTTGTTGGTTATTATTTGTTTTCAAATTTTATTTATAGGTGATCTTTAATCGATAATATTTGCAATATTGATTTTATGGGTTAATTCTGTAATTATTTATCAGTTACAAAAGGAGCATCTATCTATCATATGTTAATATTTAAACATAAAAGGTACTTGAATAAATTTTTGTAGCTTAAATTAAAAATTTCAGACACTATTTTCACACTTTCGCGCTAAAAATTACTTTGGGATTACTTACACAAGTGTCTACGCATAAATTGTCATGCCGTATTTAATAGCCAATAACCAAAGCGTTAAAATCATGATAAGGAGTCAATTTTTTCAGGGCCTTTAACATCTCACGCGAGATCGAGTGCGGGTGGTGATGTAATAATATGCTCCATAAACGCCCTTGTGACAACTGGTTATTTTAAATCCCTTACACGCAAAGGTATAAATTGAATTTTTTTTGGAACAGAACTATGCTAACTGTTTCATACCATAAAAATTTATGGTAATGGAAGTTCCTCACGAACACATTTCTGATTCCCATAAAATTTGTTTCACTATGCAACTGGAGCTCATATGGGGCAAGCTTTTGTCTTAGGACAACGTTTTTCACATAGTCCTCATGTGTTTCGGAAAATAAAGCCTTGAATGATATCCTTAATCGATATATGAATCTTTCATCTCTAAAAAGCTCCTTTAACTTATCGGTGGTGAGTCAGAGCAGGTTATGCACTTGAACGTTGGAAGCAAATCAGAAATGATCGGTATAGTGCTTATTTCTTCCACTTAAGCAGTACGTAACTATGTAAAATATGAAGTCAAGAAGATGAAGTAAAATTATTTTCATGATAATTTCAACGTAATAAGGACTTGGGTTCGCATAAAATCGAAGCAAAATAATAAACCACAAAAAATCTAACAGAGAAATGAAAAAGTGTATTTTCACTTGAGCAAGAGCAACATGCTGTAAGAAATGGTAATACATTACTCTTGAAAACTGTTGAGGTACAATAAAACTATCCGGACTATAAGAAAAGTTATGCCTAAATTAAGATCGTAATTTTCTTAAGTAATATCGCGTAAATGCCTCTACTGCATGCCCTCTTAGGATACTTATCAACATGACACAAGCAATTTAAACTGGTCTTTGTATAAGGCTCTCTACAAATGATTCAAGATCTATAACAGTACACATAGATTGTGACAATTCGCATTTTCTCTTTGAAGGCTCATTAAAATTTAATTTAAAGGTCCGTTGTAATTCAGACTATAAACCTGTCTCGAGGTTTGGGCCTATAAAGTGACTGAGTCACCGCTAAAGTTATGATTAAAACATTACAGATTTGGTTAAGGTGAAGGAACTGAAGAGACAAAGAAATGATTCAGGAACTAAATATAAGTAAAAGAGCACTTAATACTTCATAATAATTCTTTACATTAAATTTAACAACTAGCTTAATTTTTTCCATACTTCATGTCCTATTTCAATCCTAAATAGCTAACTCTTATTAAGACCTTTTTAAAAATCACTTACTGGTGTGAAAGTAAGATATTAGGGGTGATAGGCTGGAAAAATATTCTCATAAATTTTAACACATTGTATTTCTCACCATTATCTTAATTGATTTCGGCAAGGTCCAATTTAATACTTAGGCAAAACTAAGGTGAGTGACATGGAGATGTTTACACGTATCGAAATATTTTAAGACAATTGGAAGTCCTAAAAATTGTTTATACATTTAAGCCTTGAAGTATTCTAAGGGAATATGGTATAATTGAAAAAAATATTGATAACAATTGACGACTTTGAAGCTGTAATTTTTTCCTCTCACCTCTAGTGTGAAATTATGCTCTCTTTGTAAAACGTAACACGTTTCAAATTTATCCTGGCCAATCAAAATTACTAAAATCCAAGATCAGGTGGACTAAATATCGTAAAAACGAAGATAATTCGTAAAAGTGAAGCTGACTCATAAAAATGGTCTTGATGGTGTGATTAACTTACGACTACATTCCATGCATAAATCATCACAACTTCCGGCTACGACTGAAAAACTTAAAAAGAGTCGGACTGGGATCAAATCATCTTCGAGCCAAACGTTTTCGAGAGAGGGACTTCACTTCAGTGATGGATTCGCTCACCAAATAAATAGGCACAACGACGACCGAAAGAAGGAAAAAATGCGAGGACCGAACGTACGTAAAAAAAAGGAAGGAACTAAACAGAACCGAAAGAGTAAGAGAGAGAGAGAGAGAGAGATAGAAAATGAAAAAAAAAAAGTTAACCGACGGAAAACTCCCACTTTTCATTCGGCCCTCTCATTTAACTCTCGCACTACTCCGAGCACCAACTCTTTTGACCTCTCCCACCTATAATAGCCCCCACGACGACCACACCGGTAAGCCACGATCATGGGAACCAGCCCGAAGGCATAAATATATGAAGGGGGAGGAAGCGATGGTGTTGGTGGAGGAAAGAAGAAGAATCGGTGGGACACGCGGGGGAGGCGGAAATGGGGCGGGGGGAGGGGGGGAATCGAAGGGGGGAAGGGGGAATAGAAGGGGGGAGGGGGCATCAAAGACACTGAGAGGGGTGAGGGAGGAGACGTAATAGGCGGTGGGGTGGGTGGGCGTCGCATGAACGGCGCGGAAAAGGGGTTGAGGAGGGTGGGGGTGGAAGGGGCGTGTGGGTGGAGGTCAGAGTTTAAACGGCGGAAGGTGAGGCCACGCCACATTGGATATAAATGAGAACAATGAGAAAGAATCTTAAATGCGGGGGACGTGAATGCAAAAAAAACAAGGGAGAGAGAGAGAGGAGATGATGGCTCGATCAAGAGACAAAATGAGAAGAAAATCCACCACCCCTTTTTCGAAATTACCCTCTTCGGAATTGATTTTCATCCACGCAATGCTTTAAAATCATCCATCGCTGGAACAAGGATTCAACAATAGGTACCTGTTAATTTCGGATTAAATTGACTTTTTCTTTGAGGTGCGAGTCAATTCTCGGAACTTTCAATTGAAATAGAATTAGAACAAGCAATTTGATGCTATGAAATGGACCTCCAGATAAAATTTTGGTGGTAGAAAGTTGGCACATTCGAAGCCGAATAAGAACGGTGCGAAAAACGCTGATACTGAAACAAGGTGAGTGCAAAAAACTAGGTAGAGAAAGAAAGGAAATTACGAGCAGAGAAAAGAAATAAGTGAGAAGGGTGACCACGCCTTTTTAAAATTTGCCTACTCAGTGCTTCATTTTCACCCGCGCAACAGTATGCATCATGCATCGCTGAGAACAGGATTCGACAAAGATTTGTTAAGGTTGTATTTACTTGGCTTTATTTGGGTCAATACCGGTAACATTTAATGTAAATATTATTTAGAATAAATTCCTCAAATTGCATCCACAGTTACAGTTAGATAAATCCAGAGGGAAGGACAGGAAACTATTATATTAATAATTCTGACATTGGTTTAAGAATGGTTTCCTATGCCGTTGCCAGCTTCAACGATGAATATTATGGAACAATGTGCTTTAATTTAAGCCTAGTATATCTCAAGTATTTGTCATGTGATACTTCCACTCATGTCTCTGTGGTATATGCCTTGTCTCGTTCAACCCGCGACCGATTCTTCGCATGGCACAGTATAATTCGTATTTCGTGTCCCTATAATTTTTACAAATCCAATTTTTCCAACTTAATATTCTACAATCTTATCTTTCCCGAACTAAATGGCTTGATTGATGAGCTGGTTTATCTGAACCTCTTCTTTCGTATTTCCTTCTGTCGCTCGCCAACCCTCTTGCTTATACCCGTAAAGTGGGTATCACCTTATCATTCTTTCTTTTCCTTTCGCACTCCTCCGTTTCATTCCCTCCCCTGCCGCTCCTTACGCTCCCCCTAAAACAACGAGCGCGGTGCTGCACTTTCAGCGAGCGAGGAGGTGTGGTGGAAGAAGGTAGAGGGGGTGGGGGGCAGAGCAGTCAGCTAGGTGGGTGGGTTTGGTGTCTGGGTGCGGAGGGAGATCGCGCGAGACCGGGGCTGGGTGGGAAATAGGGAGCCGGAGCGTGCATGCCCGCCGAGACAATGGCGAATAAAACGACACCTTTATGTTGAATGGAATGTGAATCACTGCCGAGCGAAAATCCCCCTCCCCCCTGACACCCATTCCCTCGGCCGCCCTTAAATCGTCGATGGCAGTTATTATCGCCGAGGGCGTCGTCCTAATTTGTTTTAATGGTCGCCACGCATTCGTGCGAGGCGTGGGCATAATTCGCAATATTTACATCTGCGGATGAGTGCGAGACTTGGATTATGTAGGGGGCGTAATTATCCCCAATTTAATAAAAGGAAACTGTGACGAACAGTGGAAATAAAATGATGGCGTGGGTTAAATGCGTGTGTTTTACGCAGATATAAACATTTACGACACTGTACGCTCAGCGTGTCTATGGATATAAAATGAAAAAAAAAACGGCGGCCATAAATCCAAGCAGGAACAAAGAGATAAAGAATCAAAGTGAAACCTCTTTTCATATGCTGCGCTTTTGCACATGCGGAGAGTGCAATTAAACAATCTACTGAGCATCTTCCCAGTAAAAATACTCGTGAAATAACAGCGTGACAAGTTAATTCTGCACCCTTACCGCAAAAAATGTAGTATAAATATGTATACTCAGCTTACTTATGAGAATCAATTATGTAACCATGATCTTACGTTAAAAAACCCTATTGCAAGGGATTTATTTACATATTTCCTTTCATTTAAAACCTTTGTAATAAACTTTACAACAGATATCTTGAATAATGAATGCACTCCAAAATTAATTATACTTTATAATTACGCGAGTGATGGTAATGGAGTATAAATAGCTAAAATGAACTAGCAATCCTTTCAATGGACAATTCCTGTTAATAATTAAATCCTTGGTAATCTGTTTTCACCGGGCTATTACGATTTTTCTCCCGATAATTGATAAACTATAAAATAATTACTATAGTGTCCTTATTTGGGCGAAAAATGTTTTCACGAAAATTCTTCGCCCCCTCATTTTCCTTTTGGCCGTATGAAATTATGCATGAAATTTTACCTCAATTGGACGTTAACCCATGCCGAATGGATCGACAAGTTTAAAAGGATTGGATTGGATTTTAATGAGAAGTATAGATTCAATGAGTTCATTTCCCCGATTCAGGGTAAATTTATAAAATAATAATCAATAACATATTTTGAAATAATTAATTTTTTTCTTCTTATCTTGACCTCATTGATTAACATATTTTCAGTGAAAATAGGGAAAATGGGTGTCATTCACAGAAAAATTGTTGTCTTTCTGATGGCAGACACTTCTTTTAATCAATACATCCATCTTAGGAAATTTTCCTTTACTTTTTCTTACTTTTCCCTTATGTCCTACGACGGTGACAAAACGATGATTTTTTTGGTTCCATCGAAATATGAAAAAATAAAATAAAGAGCATCATAAAACTCCTTCAGATAGTTATACACAGGTTTTAACTTTCTTTACATGCATCAGTCCAACTTTCCTATAATTTTGTCTTAAAGTCCACTATACTCACATTTTTAACTATATTTCAATTAACGGGGAATATCCTACGTTTATAAATCAAATAATTTGCATTAATGGTTAATTTGGCACACGATTGATGAGGATACCCTCTTTATAATCATGTTGCTAATTAAAATTCCGCGAATTAGTTTAGGTGCCTGCACATTTTATTCGTTTTTTTTCCATTTGAGTTTTAAAAATTAGAAGGTTTCCCATTGATTCTCGTAATCAACTCCTTGTTGTAGCAATAGTGCTTTGAAACTCAAAGAGTATAAACGCTCCACTTAATTTTGATTCACTGAGATGCTATTCCATATACTTACGTCGCAACTAGAAATGCATTTTTCAACTTCCATCACAATTTGTAGAAGGGGCATGTTAGAAGTGATTGATAACAACTTCAGGAATGTATGCCTATGATATCACCTAAAAATGGTCATAGAATATTTAACACCCAATTTTAAAGACGAATTCGAGTGAAAAGTCTTGAATTTTAGTTTTTATGAAAAATTTTCCCGTCGTAATTTTTTGCTTCATCCATAAATTTCATTTCAGCCCCACCCTCAGAATATTTTTCCCTTGTGGCGGCTGCATATCTGCATAGGAGACCACTAGCGTAAGGGTACTGATTCTGAAATCTTCGCGTTTTATTTGGCACGCGCTAGAGTACTCAAATTACGTACTAAAAATTTGCAAGTGTATTTTAGAGGCATTTTAACAAAATTGGGGGGTGAGAGCTCAATACTATAAAAGTTGGAAAGTAATGGGCACCATATTACTTAGGCATACCGCTAGGTGTACCATGCATTGAAACAGACTGTTTTCAAAGCGCAAGTATAATATTGCGTAATTTTAAGCACCCTATTAGCATTGCTTGCGCTGGATAACTTTGAGCCAGCTGGGTATACCAATTGCTCACCGCAATACCCAATACTGGGACCAATTGACTCGTGCGTTCAACTTCTAAGCACATTAAATGAATGCCCAGAAATCTAAGGAGAAAATCATTCTCATAAAATTAGAAAATATTGTCAGGCACAACAGTAGTGTGAACGAGATGCCATATGGGATATATTTGAAAATTATTATTTAAGTTTCAAGGTAACACATCGAAATATATTTCATGAAGGCAGAATATACCGAATTATTTGGTGATATGAAAGTAATATGAATTTTGCTGTTAATTAAAGATCACAGAGATGTTTAACCGCGGTGAAGCGGCCTGCTATTAACTATATATATGAATTGCACTATAACGATTTTCTCGAGGCATAAACAATACCGCTGCCCAAGAGAGTCACATTCTGAAGTATCCAGCCATATACCGCGGGAATAAACTCGTGCCTGATCCTCTGAAGAAGATGATCATCCAACTCCTCGGAATTAAAAGTGACTGAGGTTCATTCGACTCCGATTCCCGAGGGAATTCAAGCCGAGAGCCCAACCCTCGCGAGTCGGAAGAATTCTACAAGCCACCGAGCGAAACCTGTCCTCCAAGCCTTCACGAGGGACGACTCGAAGCTCGTCTACAATCACCCTCCTCCTCTTCACCCTCCGCTCATTGCCTTCATGATGATGGCGAAGACCTGAGACAGGGAGAGGGAGAAGCACTTGACGCGAGAGGCACATTTCGTTGATTTCTGTCCCTTACTCTGACGCTCGAGCATTACTGTATCGCATCGCAACCAAACGTCTGACTGCCCTCGCCCCGTCCGACCGCGCATAACGACCGCCAAACAACGCAGTGGATGGGGGTTTGGAGGGAGTGGGGTGAGGTAGGGATGTAAAATAGGGGAGAGAGGGAGGGGGAGTTAGATGAGGAGGATGGAGGCACTCTTACTAGCCTTTCTCTTCATTTTAGAGCCACCGCCGTGCTGCCAGTGAGAAGGCCACGGTGTGGGGGTTGGGAGAGAGAGAAAAAGAGAGAGCTCATTGTAATCCGATTCTCGGAGGTAGGAGCGGTCCTTAACTGAGGGAGTGAGCGAGAAAGGGTTATGGTCCAGCGGTATGGAGGAGAGATAGGATAGGAAGAGTCTTGGAGTGAGGGGAAGTGGTGGTAACCCAAAGTGTTACTTTACACCACGCCCTCAATACCTCTTCCTCCCCGCTCGGCTCTTAGGCTTCCACCCTCTCTTTATACCCCGTCCCATTCCCCACCCCCACACCGACGTCCGTCCCCTCGGCTCACTCTGCGGCTGTTTCATTAATTTACGCCAGATTTCATTTCTCGGCCTCGCTCCACACCTACCGCCCCTGGCGGTAATTCATTCACGGGAAATAGTGGTAGTAGTTCTTAAGGGGAGGCGACCAACGGCCAAGGTCAGCTGCGCATTAAGGATAGGTCGGTGGTTTTCATATTACGATTACGGTACGATTCCCAAGGAGGCGAAATGCAGTGAAGAGGGACTCCTTAAGGGTGCAGCGCGGCACGGGGTGGTATATGAGTATGTATGGGGTGCACCAATTCCAGCTTACAGAAGAGGCGGCCAACTACAAGGGTTGTCAGCAATACCGTATCTAAGATGGCAGCTTGATTGTTAATAGAATTTAATGCGCGAATAAAATTAATTAAATAAATTCTTCGTCATCATAAATTTCCAACTTGCTATTTTTTTCTGATTACAACACGCCTTTTGTATTTTCAATAACAAAATAAGTATGAGCTAAATGACTTATACGAGATGTTTGAAACTCGGAGGTAATTTCGGGCTGCTAAATACATGTGACAGGTAGTTTTGCGTATTATTTGACAGGTATCCTTTAAGAGATCCATCAAATCAGACAAGTTCTAAAGCATCTTGGATGAAATTATTACGGAGACTTCCGCGGTGATTAAATTATCTTTGTTTTCCGGGTTAATTCCGCGTCGACTCATTTCTCCATAGGAGCTGGAACGCGCCCGAAACTGTCGTCCGACAAAAATGAGTCGGCGCGGAATTAACCCGGAAAACAAACATCCATCTTGGGTGAAGTCTGCTATTGACGAGATTGGAGCCGCGGTCTTTTGAATGGCAAATCAGTAATTCATCTAATTCCCGAGTCCAATCTTGAACGTTTTCTTAGTTTAATACCTCACATCAAAATTATATTCGTGTACAAGCCCTATTTGAAACAAATTTACCACACATTTTCTATCTTTTATCTTGCGCGTTTTTTTGTATTTCAATAGTAGAAGCTCTTCTACGTACTTCATTATTGGTGATAAATAATGCCGCCTTCACTATCTCTTAAGTTTTATGTACATACCAAACTTGGAAACAAATCCTGAAACCATATTTTCTTGTGTAGGACGAATAAATTCAATTAGAGTATGTGTCGCGTAAATGAAAGGATCAGTTCACAATGTTTCTTTAGGAAAACATCTTAGTTGAAGGGTAATTCTATACAACGAAAAGAAAATTTCCTTCTCTCTTTACCCTCTATTACAGCCCTCATCCGGCAGTTCAGCAAGGCATTTAATGCATGGTAGCGCACGAACAAGACTACAAAGCCATTTATTCTACTCAAGAATGCGATTCATATCACTGAAGGCTTTTCCTCTCCCTCACACCTAGTACGGCTCTTCCAATAATGCCAGTATAAGCTGGAAGGAAACTCACGATTTTATTATTCCACTCTCGACGATATCCAAAGAGCGAAAGGTCCTTGAAATAAATCTGCTACATTAGCCAAGTATAGCTATTGACGGATAACTTACTTCAAAAGAATCAATGACAGATATAAGAAATTGTAATTCTTTACTTTAGCTTTAATGCAAAAACCAACCGATCACCAGTGCTTACTTTTAATTTTTACTTGAAGTAAGCAATATTTTGGGGAAATTGTGATGATAAAATTTGAGGACAAAATAACGATGAAAAAAAAACAGAAAAAAATAATATTCGTGGAACCAAAAAAAATCTGATAGGAACCGTTACATTTGCTAATGGAAAATGCCAACCGTATGGTATTCTACCATGTATTGTTGACTACATTTTACCTTACTCTTAATATGAAAATTTAAAGGGGTATTAAGATCCTCTGGGGAAAAAATACTGAAAATTCTCGCGTATAAATGGAAATCATCGGTGTTTAAATGAAAATAATGAAATTCTGCTCGCGAAACAATTGCTCTTCAAAAGGAGTTTATTCGCAGTACTATTGAAATTCACGGAATGAGAAAGCCCAATTGCGTGAGTTTAAGTACATCAGCAGAAATTCTGAGTGGTACGATATACGCCTTCTCCAATAATTCTCGTATCAAAATAATAAATCTTAGAGAAATCTTTAAAATGAGCCTCCTCAACAGCTTCATGTAATTTCTCAGACAAATTATTTTCAGATCTATATTATTATAAAGAGAACATAATCAACACAACTTAATGAGATTTTCTCTCAAATACATGGCAGTCGATGATTTCAAAATAACTAAAAATGATCATTCAACCGATGCCATGGGCTCTTCTTGCATATAGAAATTAATATTATTTTTACTCATCAATAATTTGAACTGGAGACGAACAATAGGACTTCAAATTCCGTCAGTGAAGGGGTACGAGTTCTCCAACACCTCAGCCTTCACCTCATTCCGACACGATTGAGCGTGAGTTAACCGAAGTTGGCTTCTGATTAAAGTGTGGGTGGAACGTGCAGCGTAGCTCTTCGATTGAGAAAGCGGCCATTATGATCAAGCACGGACGCCGATAACGTCTTAGAATAATCTCCAGTTTCAACTCCTACCACAGGTGACTCAGCCAATGGTCGACTGCGACCCCTATTAAGAGAGCCTACCGTCTCTATTCCACCACCTCGTTGACCTTCCATGAGTTAATCACCATATGTAAGTGGTAACGATCCCTCCGATGCGTATCATGAGCGTACTTCAATAAGAATACAAACTTCTTTTTTTATCGAACCGAAGAAATGAACGTCCCAATATACGCATGCGGGACACAGTATTTTTCTCAATTCTTTTTTAAGAAAATTACTCCTGTTCGATGGATATTTTACCTAGGCCATATTAAAAGAATTTACTGTACTCAATCGTACCATGAAAACCATTAAATTTTGTCTTACTATCCCTTTTGACCATTCGTAACCCTATAAGATGTTCAATTAGTGTTTGAAACAGTTTTTTACAGAACCTAGCAGTTCGTGTATGTAAATTAATATAATAGTTGGAGGTGATATTCTTAGCTAAGAAATTCAATCACTTTTCTCTTATTGATTCGGGGAGAATTGTCTCGACTGGTCGTTCTCTCTTTTGATCAGTCATAAGTTTGAACTCTGATATGAGCATGTTTATGACCCTTGTACATCCATTAATAATCAACACTGCACTAAAGAATAATTCTTGACCAAAGTATTTTTCTGGCCTAAAAAGAAAAAAAACGTAAGATTGAGTCCAAGTTTTTCTCACTGAATATATTAATTCTCCCACAATTTTCAGTTATTAAGTCAGATCGTTATTCAGGATAGGTGAGGGTAGAGCTCATCCCAGACTTATCCACAGACTCAAAGACTTGAGATCATCACAAATTCAGGGTTAAGGGGTCATTTACTTTCCCTTAGCCACCTTGCACTTCGAGGATTTGATTTTAGGGTGTTCGAAGGCTTCACCTACGATATTATTGTGCTGAAAAACTTCTCTGCTACGGAAGATGAAATATTATATGCACTGACAATGAGTAGACGCTGCAAATTGATGTGAAAAGTCATATTCTATGCTACTCAGCATTTTTCTCAATGCCATACTATCCGACAATCGTAAAATCAGCGACTTCACATTAGTTGGAATAATACATTATCTCTTGCACAATAAACATGACGGAGGGAACAATCGTTACTTATTCATTTCAATAACACTTGTTCAACTGCACAATTAAATTAAGAAATGACAGTAAATGAGGCACACTCACCTTTCATTTACCTTTATTTCATAGTTACAACATCGTTTTTATGCTTTCTCAAGGAGAGCTTCTCAATCAGTAGAACTGCGATATGTTTATCTATCCGAGCTGAACAGTAAATTATTTGAATCTGTCGTTTTACTAACCGATTGCATTCAAAAGTAATTGCTCCACTAAAATTGAGCATTAAAAATGACGCTTGGATTGGAGATTTACGGCTTACGAGTTTTGCAGGAGGCAGAGGGGGAAAGGTATTTCTGCATTTTCTACTTCGTTTTATTATGTCTACGTATACCATCGCAATGCAAGGGGTAGGGAATAACTTACAAGTTCAGAATTGGACGCGTGTAGCAAGGAAAGAGTTAACTGCCTGCCTTATCCCTTTCCTTATGCCTCTCACTTTTATGCCATTTCCCCACTTTTATGTTCCTCCTACACGAGGATTGCCCTGCCGTCAACTTCCATCCAACCCTCTTTACCTTCACTTCAACGCATCGCGAAAGGAAATGTAACTCCTATTGCCCGGTTGGTAATTATGAAAATAGCAACACGTCCAACAATGGAAAATTAAGGCCGCGTCATCAAACATCTGCCGCATGGGCTGCGTCAAGTTAATAATAATTGAACCTACTGGACTCCGTTTCAATAACGTAAACCATCCTTGGATATAATTCCCAAGCAAGAAAGAATTTTATCTTACTAAATTATGCATCATCGCTTATAAAACGGATTTAAAACAACCAACAGCTCGATGTAAATGGCGTAATTCTTCATGTATCCATCGATTCCTCGCATAAATCACTCTTTGATGTATAATAAGTAAACAATTAATGTATGTGTTACAAAAAACAATTTCTAATGCTATAAAATAAATCTGTATAAATACTTTCACTGAAGAATTTACCTAAAACTCGTAATTTTTCTACTTATTAATAATGAGACATTTTCTTATTCACATGCCCGGAAACACGCTTACGGGGTCATTTCAAGGAAGATTTGCGATTGTAAAAAGATAAACCGGGGGTGATTTCTAGATAGAAGTTAATGCTCATTAGTATCTACATTGTGTGAGATACATAAACGCCATACCCAAGCGCAAATACTGCAACACAACATTGTTACTGAGGAGATTGTTAAGCCGAGGCCTATTCATCAGTGTACCTCCGATTTTATGATCATTAAACCTCTATTCTTTGGAACCTTTAAGCCATTACAACAGGTGTAATTTACTGTCTCCCAACTCAATGGTTGTTATATTATCAAATACTCGGCGTCCGCCTACGTTCTTCGCAAGGCAACCATTAAACGTTACGAGATCATGCGAGATTGAGTAAAGATCCTACACCACACGCAAGCCCACCCCATCCAATGCATTGCTAAGGCCAAGGCGCCAGGTGCAATAAAGCGATTTTCTATCGCCTGAAAATATTTTCCCTTACACCACACACCACTTCCCTTGCACCGTATTTCCAGCTCTGTTTGGCCCGCCAGTGCAAATGCTTCGATTCCATTAAATGAAGCACTCGCACGGATTTAAATGCCCCTTTATATTCCCCATGTCCGCCAACAATTTTTATGGCCAGAATCGAATACAAGTCGACGCGAGAGTCGATTTCCCGTTTGGTGCAGCGGCGGAGACTTGAATAGTTAACCCCATAACCGGATGATCCAGCCCTCAAGTCGAAACCAGTCGAAGAAGTCCCGCGAGCCAATGGAGATTGCGTCTTATTCCTTCTCTTTCCTTCTTCTCCTCACCTTTATCTCTTTCTCTCCTAGCTAGTCTTTCTCCTCGTCCGCAAGCGGAACCCTTCTTTCCTGCTTCTCTCTCCAAACCTCCGCCGACTCTCTTAACTCCTTCCCCGGTCGCTCTAATTCATTTCCTTGAAATTGCACGGGCATTATATCGTTGGGACTGTTTGATTTGCCGGAGCGTGCCGAGCCGCTTTGTGTGTGCTTTTCCCCGAGTTGCCGTGACTCTCTCAGTGGAGATCGGGCCCCGAGAAGGCCCCGACTTGACCGCGGGGGCCACGCGGACTTGGTGGTAAGGATGACGGCGTCGAAGGAATAGGGGTGCGCCGGACGCCGCGCGGCGTTCTGTTTCTGTTCCGTACCGCTGGACCCATTTAACACAGCGCATAAATTCTGGTAACGCACGAGGTTTGACGGGATCGTGTTAAGCGGTCATTAACTCTCCATGCCGATTTGTTCGTCGCATTTAATCGGTGATATTGCTGCGGTATGCGAAAGGGGGGAGATGGACAGAAAAAAAAGTCCCGCGCGAAACGAAAAGCGTTCATAATTCGGAAAATCGGGAGGTTACGCGATTGGGAAATACAAGGGCGTGAGAAATGAGGACTAAATGATCCTTTCCTGGATAATGAACGTGCATCAATCCTGCCAGGCTTATTACCCACAGTTAATCGATTTCTTTGGTTTTAAAGTAATACAATCCAGTGCCTGAGCAAAGAGTTCCCGTTGGAGGAAGTGGCTTTGACTATAGTCGATCTTGTTTCATTGATAGGGTAACAATGAAAAATTATGAATTTGATTGTGAACCTATTATCACGTGACTGAAGCCGTCAGCGATATAAAATGACATCATCCTCATAACTGAAAATTGAGGTCAAATTTTCCAAGAATACTTATGAGTCACTCGCATGATAACTTAAGTATCCATAGGACTATGGTAAACTCATAACGTTGCCTTTGAGTTTCAAGTATAATACTTGACTGATTTTTAACTATCAATTAATTTTGGCGGCCAGCATTAGAATCATTATTGAAAAATAATCACTGGAATTGAAATTAAATCAAGCCAGCGAATGTATCCAACTTCCAGGATAGTTTCAATAATTGTTAATTATTCCTTAAGTTATAGTTACTAAATTGTTGGTTGTTAACAAATCTTAAACGGCTTAAATGTATGGATAATAGTGTTTTCTCCAAACGATCTATACTAGGAAATGCAATTCAGGTTCATATAATGTGATACAAAACCTGAATGCAGGAAAATCAGTGTTATCGACGGCATTAATAACCTTACTATCGCAATGGGGTAGTTTCCTTCATCAAAGTAAACGGAAGGCATTGATTGCGATTCGTTACCCACCATTAGTTTATTCATAATATACAAATTATTTGGTTTTAGAAATCTCAGTTTAGACGAATGTTAATGGCCAATTTTAACCCCATTCGAAAAAGGCCGGATTGGAGACGCCATTCCACGTGACGTAACAGGGATCTGGATGCTATGCGAGTAGTCAGGAGTTTTACATCGTCTGAGATTACCAATGCATGCATGAGGCACAGAGCTCAGGAAAACATCTCTTAATAATCACCTATTAAAATTGCCGAAGGTCCTTCGTTTGATAGGGTATTAATAATCCTTATTCAAGCCAAGCGCTACCAGCTAGATGGGTACTCTGCTACCTGATAGCAGCCTGCATCGTAGCAGCGCTCATAGCCTCGCACCAAGGTGGCCTCACACGGCGGCAGGCGGGATCAGAATGATGTCACACGGGCTTTTCCCAGCATTAATATTTAGCCGTCGCGTTTCCGCTCGCTTGAAAATTTTCACTTTTAATTTAATCGCAAAAAATAGATATCGTCATTGAAAAATCTAAAAGCGTGTAATACATACTCCAGGAGTAATAATCTTTCCATTTAAGCAATAAAAATATAATAGGAAACTACCCTTTTTCCACCAAATTTTTATCAATAATCGGATATAAAGTTCACCGATCATAAAATTTCCAATTGTAATCTAAACTTCAATTTTTTGTTAGCATTGCGATACTTTTGCGTGCGGTGGACTACTGACAGGATTTGCGATTTGAAAGCATCGATAAAAAACTCCTAAAATGGTAAGAAGTGATCAAGCGTATTACACATTTATTGAATTCAGTATCATGCAATTTAGGCTCCAAAACCCATCATTGTCACGAAAAAAAAGTGAAAAACGCCACTGAACTCTGAAAGGGTTCATCAGTCGACGAGAAGAACCCATTCAACTCAAAATGTTCAGTCATTAATTGTGATTCGGAAAATATTTATCCACATGATCCCAGAATATCTGGCATAAAATTCTAGGGAGGAAAATTTTCTCTCTTCTAGACCAGGCATATTGTAATCAAGCGTACGTCAAGCAATAAATTCTATACAAGATACAGGAAGTTTCGTAAAAATAAAAAAGACAAAAGGTGTGTTCGCGGCATGCACAGACATAAATTGATGCTCAAGTTCTCACCACGCTCGGACGAGATATGTGTTCTTTTTATAAATTTAAGTAGAGAATTATGTAAAGAATCTACATTTATAAATGATTATATCTTTACATCTGCGGTATTTCAATTTCAATCCCAAAATTTTGCACATATAGCATGCATTTACTTCAAATGTCGGATATGAGAACCACGTAGAACATGACAGGAAAACAAAGTTTTGCCCGTTTTCAGATCAACGGGTCCCTTCCACTCCAGCACTATGCATAACCACCATGTAACCTTAGTAACATGCTAACAGTTCAAAGTAAGGTTTAATGGCATGAAGAAAACTATAGAATTAGAGCGGCCTCATCTCTACCACATAAACATGATAACAAATTAATGAGTGTAAAGAATACACAGACAAATTCTCCTCCTTGTTAATACTTTTCCTTCATCACTGGACTTCGTTTTCTTCGATGCCCGCGCGCCCCTCGTAAAATAGAACCAGTATCCCTCCCATCTATTGCGCTCCACTTGTCCATCCACCTGTCTTTCTACAAATGGAGCTAAACCCCCCACTCCTCCTCTTTCCTTGTCCACCGCCTTAAGAACATCATACAAATACGAGGTCTCCCATCCCTTCTTCACTCCTGCTATCTCTCATTTTATCCTATTTTCCCCTCAATCTTCTCCATCTCTTTTCACCATTCTCCGATCTCCCTTTATCTCGTGAGTTATCTTCTTCCCCTATTTTTAGTCCTCCGTATACCTACCACTGCTAACCTTAAGAGTAAATATGGACAAGAGAGATAACCGGCCACTGCTCATGGGTCAGAGATAGAAAGATCACGTGATGGGTCTGATGGTTTGAATACGATGATGTTGTTTATTTCTATTGCGAATTTTAATTCCATTAATTTTTATGCTCAAAAGAAGTAACAAAACTTAAATAAAATTTGTTTAGTTGTTATTTATTTCCGAGCTTTTTCCATCCCCAATATTAATATTATGAAGCCTCTCCCACTCTAACTGAACCGCAATGTACATATTAAAAAGAGCAGTTATCGACTACGTATATTGCCGATATTACAACGAGGATACATGACTGTTGTGAGAGATACGTGTGTGTGTGGATGCACTTGAATCATAACAGACATAATCCCAATTCGTCAATATGGAAGTAGTAATTGAGAAAAATGAGGATTTTAAAAATTGTATCAACAAGAATTTTATTTATAAAGTTTTCACATTTCTCTTTATTTTGCTCTAAATTTCCTGAAGTTGGGATCGCAGAGTTGTTCTAAGCTCTCAGCAACAGCGCAGCCACCTTGAGTTCTCTTATAAATCTATGTTTACTATGCGCGAGTGCCTAGCCGTATAATATCCTTTTGAATCCCTTTCAATGTTTCCTCCCCTGCAATTTCATTAGGATCTCCATTTGCCCACTACAAAGTTTACCCTACTCATTTTCTCTCATTCCACCCCTTTCAACTTAGTGGCACAATTTTATTTCAGCCCCCCCCCCATTCTTTTGCCTCTTCGCACACACCTGTCAGGGCCCTCTATATCCTTCCCTCCCTCTCTCTCCCTATATCTATTCCCTTGTATTCTGTATGTATGTCCCTTTTGTTTTTTCCCTTCACATTTGCTCCTCTCACAGTTTCTTCCTGGGGCCCTCTTCGTCCTCCAGACGGAGTCTCCTCTCCTCCGTCTCCCTTTCGCATCCGACGTCCTTTTTTCGCCAACCCTTCCTTCGCCTCTCCTCAAAACCCCCTCCCCTCTCTCTCCCTCCCTCCCTCCCAGGCCAGACCCTCCAGCCTCCTCGTCCTCCTCCTCCCCCCCAAACCCCCACCCATCCACCCTTGGAACGGCGTCGTGCGGCTGGGATTATGGCCGTTATGAATCAAGTGCATCCACACACACACAAATCACTCAGTTATGGATCCTCGTTATAATGGCCTGCAGGGGCTCCGGGACCTCTCTTTCCCTCCTCCCATCTTTCTGCCTCTCCTCTTCCCCTTCTTCTCTCTTCCCTCTTCTCCTTTCCTCCTCCGCGCAGGCGCACTCCAAATCTCTCTCTCTCTCTCTATCCATCCACCCACTCCTCTTCGTCATCCCACTCTACTTTTATCTTTCTATCTCCATTATTCTTTCTGTTCGACATCTTTCTCCGTGTCCATCTCCCTTTGCTCTTTCCATCTCGAACCTTTTCATTCCCTTCCCACGCCTGTCTCCGAGTAACCACAAAATGCCCTCTTTGTCGATGGGCTCCACTCTCGTAAGCCCGCGAGGTGTTTTCTATTCAAATTGAAGCAAGTTCTAAAATTCCATTTTCCATCAACATTTCATGGGAAAGATTTTGCGTATTTTATGTATTTACATGCCTTAGCACATCAGGAACGTTTGCGTTGATTTCAAAATCAAAAAAACTTTTATTGTTAAAAGCAGCATGTATCGTATTAACCCGATCCAAAAGGTTTTAAAAGGTACATATGAGATTTAAATCATGATTCAGAAGTAGTTATTGGTGGATTAAGGTATTATCACGCAACTTAATATATTATTGAGCAGGATGTGCGCGGAACGATTATACCAAAAAGAATTTTCCCAGTTGGCTCCCTGGAGATTTAAAAAAATGCGGATATGCGCATTTAATTTTGTGTTCAATTTACCCTCGAAACTCATTAGCTAGAAGAATCCTTCCCAAAAAAAGTATTCAGGTATTTCAAGCATGTAAAAGAACCTAAAAAGATGCATATAAAATATTCATTGCTGATTTTTGCTAATTCTAATATCATTTCATCATGAGGAGCAATTTAATTCGAATACTGAAAATCTATAGCTAGATTTATTTCGTTTCAACCTGGGGTGTATATCACCCCATGGTTCTTCTTTATTTTAATAAGAATAATTTCTGGTACCAATTTAATTCGTTGGACCTATTTAAAAATCAATACAGCATAACTACATAATTCCAAGGGAAAAGAAAAAAATTTTTCATTGAGGTGTCGATGGCACCCCGCGCGTCATAAGAGAGATGTTTTGCCGAACGGATAGATATGGCAATTCGTTTTTCCCCCGAACCATAAAGGGCTTTAATAAACGCTAGTCCCAACCTCGTTAGATCACTTCATTTTTTTTAAGCTGTAAACGGCTGGTGTCCTAATACCCCCTGCCACACGCATTTTAGGCGGCTTGCGGGGTATTATGTAGATGTAGATGTAATGTTACCTTTCGCCGCGCGCCCTCTCCTAGGTTAACATTATTGACGAGGAGTAATTGTTGTAGAAGGAACAGGGTATCTATATTTTCGGGAGTAAGTATTAAGATATCTAAAGTCTCTAATTTTATGCATGTATCGCCTAATTACTTATCTCTCTTTCTTAACTCTTTAAAAAAAATATCATGCTACGATAAGTGAATCCGATTTTTTTTTGCGCGAATGGAGGAAAATTGAGCTAATTTGCTTAAATTTTTCCCATCATCACGCATTATTTGTCCTTCAGGAAAAAAGTGCATTGTCTTACCTTGAGTAATGAGCTGCATCATCTCATTATTCAAGGTGAGACAATGACAAGGGAAAATATGCATATACTGATACAAGAAAGATGAACCTCCTTTGCCTATGCTTGTTCGACGATTTTCATTTGTTTTTTAAACATTCAGATTTATCACTTTACAATCTTCAACATGCTACGAGAGATAAATATTCTGGCTGATTCAAAATTGCTGAAGAGACCAGTAGATATATTTCGAAATAGAAGTAAGCACTCGACCACCGGCTTAATCGACGGGGTACACCAACCTGCTATTGAAAGTCCTCCTCAGTTTGAGAAGGAAAATGCTTTCGGAAATTGGATATCCAGTTATGCATCACGAACGGTAAAAGAATCGCTCTCATGCAATGAATACAAATTGTGTACGAGGGGGCATAACTCAGAGTACGGTCGTAAAATAAACGAAAAACTCCTACTACATCGCCCCAAACGTCCCATCGGACATTTCATACAAACTTAAATCTCCGAGGAATTTCATTCCGTGAAAAATAAAAAGTCCGTGAAACATGACATCAAAATACTTTCCCGGTCGAGGTAATACGATTCCCTCCCTTGCATCCATATTTCGCTGCTCCATTCTGCACGGCCGGATTCACCCTTCGGGGAAGCGAACATGGATGGTTCTGCCGGTAGACGACGTCCGCGGAGGACGCCGTGGCGGAGGGCGAACGAGTTACATGTGCACCCACTAATGGCCGGCTTACTCCTCACCTTCCCCTTCACTTTCACCCTGCGAAAAAAATTTCATTGCTCACTTCATTTATTCCCGCGAGTCCATTTCTCAAGGAGGACACTTAAAGAGTAATATAGAAAAATAAATGAAATGAGCATGTATATGCCCACATGCTCCTGAGGAATATGGTACCTATCCTGTCCTAGTTTTTTGAAGTGGCAACGGATCCCACGCATTCCAGCGCGAGTCACGCCCCGAACTGTGTGCATGTCACGAAGACGGGTACAACACACCGCCCCCCCCCCCCCCCCCCCCGCCGACTCCATCCCTCTCCGTCTAGAGAGAGAGCCACCCGCCCCCGCCCATAAACCAAGATCGCGTGAACCCTTTACGTCGTCTCCATGCTTCACCCCTCTTCACGAGGGGTTAAAGCCGCCCAGTCCGGGGGAAAGAGAAGACGACCTCCCCTTCCCCAGCACTACCTTCTCCCAGTGCATAACCCGCGATGCAGAAGGCCTTACCCATCTCACACGTAGAGGTTACCTCTAGGTCTGGACGATATGTAGAAATACAGGAAAGGACTACCTTAATAAAATATACAAGGAAATCGATTCTAAGTTTTGAGCATTTGTGATGCATGGTTTCCCGATAAAATTCGTCTAATTTCTACCCGATGGCACAAATAAAAAGATCATGCCCGACAAAAATGTCAAGAGAAATCACCGTGATGCATATTTAATTCAGCCATACAGAATCATCACCCGACAACGACATAACGAACAATCAATATACAATATAAGATACATTGAGTCATTTTATTTAGAGGCGAGGTTTTCATGGGTTATATATCGTGATATTCTATCAGAAAGCGATTTCATATCTAATGATATAGCATGATATCTTGCTGCGGTATTTTTATCGGGCCCTTTAAGACGATATTTATCATTTCAAAATAAGTTATCGTTATCGCAATTATCGATTTAAAACATCGCATCCCGATACTGAATTGCTAATATCTCCAAGTCCTAGGTACCTCAATCTTCCCATAATCCCTCATCCCTATCGCACCCCATCCCACTCCTCGCCGGGCGGGGTGGGCGTCCTCACTTTGTCTTCTCGGAGGGATTTTTTTATGGCCCTTGAAGTAACCGGGACGAAAGATTTTCCGACATCTCTCGTTCCTTTTTTCGCCTATTGCGGTTTTTCGTGGCGAGGGGCAATTTCGTCCATGTTGACCTCGGGAGATTTTACCGCTCCGGCTCTCCGTCGAAGTCGCAGGATCCAAATTTATGCCCCGTAATCATGATTCTCTTTTCTCATTCGGGTACGTAGTTGTTGCTTCGTATTTTTGGACTTGGGTGAAATGGTCTCGCGCTCAAATATGGATCGCGTATTACTCCATGGCTATTCTTTCCTTAAAATTTGACCTTGCAAATAGCAAAAGAGACCTACTGGTAAGGAGAAAATGTCGCAGAGGTAGACACCAATGAATTTCAGGAATTCCATACCAACGATAATTCCTGCAGTTGCTCATTTGCGCCAATACCCCAGCTAAACATATGTTATATAGCATACATACAAGCATTTTGGAGGGATATCACTAAGGCATCCGCAGACCGGGTCAAAATTTCGCAGGATTTCAGCCTCTGAGTAAACAATAATCTTTTCGCTCGAAGCATAAGCTATGAGGAGGTTTTTTTCTTCCGAAATTTGATAAAAGAATCAGAAATGCCCTTACGCCACCAAAAATTAAAATATATGTGCAATTAAGTAAGAAAAGTATAATATAAATATTCTTTCCTGCCTTCCGAGGCGGGAATTTGGCGAGAAGATTTCAGGAATTGAAGTTTTTTTTGCTATTTTTAACTCTTTAGCCGTGTCTTTTGCACAACCTAGAGGAAATGGGGGGAAAGCATGGTACTGGCACAGCCGTGAACTAAATAAAAGATGATTTGGAAGCCATAGTAAAGTAACCTCTTCAAATAATACTGAGAGTATGCACGTTCTCTCCAAATGGCAGCCCTCTTTGCGCCGATGCCACCATATCAAGGCCTCTCAACTGAATCTGAATCTTGTTATTCAAATCTTCGCGCCAAAAAGTTTCATCCCGCTCTCGGAAGGTCTCTAAGGTTTCTAGTCAAAACAACACTGTCGCTGTGAATATTCCCCTACTTCCCATCAGGCACAGCCGCTTGTCACGATTTCCCGCGGATTCGAATCTCCACCACCATCCATCGTCCGACACTTGCCGGCATCCAATCCGCCACTGATCCCCAAACCCAACCCCCGACCCAAACTTTCACGTCCTATTGAGACAAACAGGATAAGATGGCCTCTCTTTTTCCCTTCGCGATAAAAAAAACAAGAGAGGGGTTGCGGCGGCGGCACATCTAAAAATGGCAAGATAAGCGACCCGAGCCTATCCCGCGAACCCAGTCCTTGCGGAGGGGTATCCACCGTGGTTGGTTTAACTGGGTGAGATGATGGGAAGGGGTTGGAGGAGAGAGGGGATCAGGACACTTGGGCTTGGAAGGAGGAATTCATATAGGTACGTGCGTGGTTGTGAGGTGGACAGCGTCGTGTTTGGGTGTGTGACACAGTGTGTGTACCAGTGTGCATGCCGGAGGAAGGGGGTAGGTTGGTTATGGAAGGGGGAAGAGATCTGAAGAATTTCTCGTGAGGGTACTTAGGTAGGGAAGAGGGGACGAAAAAAATATAGCAGGCAGATAGGAAAAGATGGGTAGTAGCAAAAGAATGACGAAAAAACTGCAGATGGATAGGAAAAGATAGAAAGGGTACTGACCGTCTACCGCACCCCTTTATTTTTCACCCACAAAACCAACAAAATCCAACGCAATCAATCTCTTAAGAAACCATCCTTCCTATGGCCTGAATCACAAGATAAATCCGAGAAACCAAGAATGCTAACGAGCATACTGGCAAGAAGTGAATTTCCAGTACCGCGTGATCATAGAGCTAGCATACTGATAATCCCATCATCGCTAACATCATAATTTAGTTTTCATCATTGTTGTCGCCATAGTTTTCATTTTTTTCTCCCAATAGCATCTAGTAGCCGTTTACCAATGATGTTAACTAGTTGGATCGTTGGAATCACCTTTGCCATCCATAAAATAGAGGTTTCTTGGAATTGACGCGTGTATTAATTTCATTTCCATGTAATCTTGATTACATCAAATTTCCATTTCGTACTGCGATCAACAAAACTTTTATTCTATTGCATGCAAAAAAGACACATACCATCCGTAATTTTCAATGATTGGGTGGTTCAGGCAAAAACTCAGTTCCATCGCATGATCAACGTTTTTCCCATTTTAATCTCCGCCCGTGCGCAGAAGCTGATGCGTCTTTTTTCACATTCTTCGTCCGAGATTCAGACAAAAACAAATTTGAGCACTCTACTGGTGAAATATTATCGGGTTTTCCACCGGTTGGATTACTTGTTTGCCGACGTTTCGATGGCTGCCACTGCCATCTTCCTCAGGACATGACGAGGATGATAGCAGAAGCAGCCATCGAAACACCGGCGTACAAGAAGCTCACCCGGTGGAAAACCAGAGAAGATTTCACCAGTATCATGCTCCAGGAAAGATCAAAATCATATTTGAGCAGTCTGGGTTTCGCTCTAGAAATCCTGGACTCGCTAGCATCCTTTGATTTTGGTATGACCAAATAATGGTTTGATTCAGTCTTAATACCGCAAACACAAACTCGCAGTGACCACAAACACATACAACGCTTAAATGTATCCATTTCCTTCGCCCCACACACAACCACGTACACGCGGACCCAACTTCGCTACCTCCGTTCCACCTCCGCATCCAACGACATCCTCCCCCTACTCGACACCCCTCACCCCCCCCCCCCCCACCACGACTCTCATTCTCCGTCCTCCTCCCCCGGAGAGGAGAGAGAGTCTGTCGTGTAAATCACACCACGGGTGTCGTAGATAGTGGGCCGTTAATCAATAGAGAGAGAGAGAGAGAGAGAGAGGGGGGATGCAAATGTAGTGGTCCTCACAGGAGGCCTATGCTCGGTCCTGCAACTTCTCTCCCGTCTCGACCCCTCCCACCCTCCACAGCCGTTCCCTTAACCTCCGCCAACCCTTCTCCTTCCTCCCCACCTCCTCCTCCTCCTCCCTCGAATCCTCTCTTCATCCAGACTGGGACGTCGCACGACCGCCCTCGCCTCCAATCCATGTCCGGGTGTCCATCCGCGCAGTCCCAAGGAGTGAGAGAGAGAGAGAGACAAGGCTGTGTGTACAAATCCGTGTTCCTATCCTCACGAATATTTGCACGCAGGTACCCCATGAGCGCATCCGTCCCGATCCGAGCTTTAAACTCCGCATGAGTGTTCGAATGTGGTTCGGAGTAGGATATTCCGTCATTCGAGATGGAGTCGAAGGAATGGATCTCGGGGAGGGGGGAAATGTTTCTTTTGCAGGTGATGAGATGTTTTTGCACAGTAAAAATTCTCTTCGATAGGGATTATTGAGTTAAAGCCTAAAATGAGGGCATGAGCTTGCTTGTTTTTAATAGAGAACTTATGGTATTGTCGATAAAATAAGAATATACTTAAGGACGTAAAATAGCTATTTGCAAGGGTCAGGGCAAGGCTGTCATTTCATTACACTATGCTTTTGATATTGAAATATTCGGGAGTGAATGATCATAATAGTAGTCGCATTATTGGCGTATCATTTAAACGAAAAGCATATGGACGCTAGAGAAACTGTACTTAACTTCCAAGTTACACTTGGTTAAAGTATTGTTTTTAAAGTCTCTAAGACGAATTAAAGTGAGGATTTTATCACTGAAACTAAGGCAGTCGGATTACATTTTGAATTCCCATCCCTCAATACATTGCTTTTAAATCCAAGATATATCTACCGTCCTAAAAAAATACCATATGGACGCCTTAACAAATTCCTTAATAAATTTTGATGAGCACGCAGTTGTCTCATAAAGTAAGGCGTGTGATCTTATTTCGTATCAGAAAATTCGTTCTCCGATTCGATATTCGGGCAATGAGACAGTGATATCGAGTCAGCTAGAACTGTGAGGAGACGTGGTATGCGAAAGGAGAGTAGTACGACGAGGGGAAGCCAGAGGAGGTCTGGAGAGTGGGAAGGAGTAATAGGGAAGGAGAGAAACGGAGCTAACCACCACTCGGACTTCATTAATGAGGGACGGGTCAGAGCCGCTCCTCCAACCACCATCCGCGCGTTGTCCCCACCCGTGAGCCCCCGCGATGGCGCACGGAGGCGGCCGGGAGGGATAAATCCCCCCACAGATATCCCTCCCTAATCAATTACGCCCCTCGTGCGTCATTTTTTTAATTGGAGGGCAATGGTGATGGACCCCTCGCTGGGCCCTGTGTCGAGCGTATGTGTGGAACCGCTGGGTGTCTCCCATCCCCCCACAGTCGCAAGGCTGAGAGGGATGAGGGGAGATGGGGGATTAGTGGCCCTATGGGAGGGGGAGGTCCCTCCCGCCACGGAATTCTCCCTCCTCCGTTGGATCGCGAAACGGCCGGGTGTGCATAACTGCGGCGGCGCAGGGCGAAGGGGGAAGGCAGGATGCGTCGTCCGCGGTGGGCGTGGCTTGGGTTGCGTGGCACCTCCGTTTCGTCGTCCACGGTAACATTCCAAGCGCCCACCTAGCAATCCATATTCCGGTTGTTATGGTCGGAGGATGCAACTGGAGATTTTTCCGAGCCTCTCATTCGCCATCTTCGATCACTCACTCTATCGGTGATTCAACCCGAAGGTTGAATAGGTAGGTGAGGGAAGAGCTCACCCCGCATTTAGCAACAGGCGTATTGATGATAAAGCCGATACATTGAAACGTGCAATGTAAGAGGAAGACATTTTTGAACAGTGGCACAACAATTTTACTATGAAATGTATGTAGCTATATCACAATATCTCGCCTCCTCAGATATTTCCTCGATAATTTTAAAAATTATTGCGAAAATTAAATTCCATGGCACGGACTTTTTTTATTTTATTCTAATACAAAAGAAGACATGGGAAGAAGAAACTTTCTATTACTTGTTGGATAGTTTTGTAACACCAATGAAGTTAATGGATCTGGAAGCATCGTTAAATGGATACAATGAAAAATGTCATGTGTCCGCCTGCGGTATTAAAAATATTTTGTTGTCTAACTCACTCACTCACTCAATCGGTGACTCAACTCGAAGGTTGTATAGGTAGGTGAGGGAAGAGCTCACCCCGCATTTAGCAACAGGCGTAGGAATTTCACGCATTCCAGGTAGGGAGCCAGTTACCTCCTCTTGGTCACCTCGCACATTGATGATTGTTTGATTTTGGAAGTCCGAAGCTTCGATATTTAAAAAAATTATACAACTAAGTATCTTACGAGGTTGTTGCGATCGTGGGGATTCTAGGAGTCAAAATCCCCCGGAAATGCTTGAGATAGGCGGTCTCAAATACATTCCTTCCTAGTGAACCCCCCCCCCCCCGAAACATGACACCTAACCACATGAGCCCATCCCCCCTAAACTTTTCTGATAAAGTCCTCGATGATGGAAACAATTTTTCTTTTAATTCTACACGTTCCAAAGCTCCGGCCTTATTATCACGGGAAACCGTGGTTTCAATTCCTTAGCGGCAGCATTCTAAGGAATGACTTTAAAATAAATACTTTGATTCCCTGCCAACGTTTGAAAAGGTCATGCTTGTGTAGCATGACAATGAAAAATAATTGATTTTTCAGGGAAAATCCATTTTCATGGCGCCACTCAAGTGCCATGAATTTTAATAGTTATGTTGAATAAACAACAAAAATTCCAAGAATTTGAAACATTGGTGGACAATTTTTGGATTTGTTATGAAAAAACTACCTTTGGTATTTGTAGATAAAAAAATTGGATCTATAAAAGTGTGACTGAAAACCCCCGTTTCGTACTGATGATAAAGCCGACACATTGAAACGTGTAATGTAAGAGGAAGACATTTTTGAACGGCGGAACAACAACTTTACCATATCACAATATCTCTCCTCCTCAGATATTTCCTTAATAATTATACAAATTATTGCGAACATCAAATTCCATGGCATGGACTTCTTTTGTTTTATTCTAATACAAAAGAAGACCAAGCAAACATGGGAAGAAATTTTCTATTACTTCTTGGATAGTTTTGTAACACCAATGAAGTTAATGGATCTGGAAGCATCGTTAAATGGATACAATGAAAAATGTCATGTCTCCGTCTACGATATTAAAAAGATTTTATGCAACTTGGGAGCAAGGGTATTCTAGGGAATCAAACCCCTAGAGATGTTTTGACACTCATCGAAAATTCTGGTTGTTGGACCCGTTTTCTAGGTACTCCAAATAAAGAAGAAATTAATGCTAAATCAGCATTTGTTATCAGTGGGGACAAAGCTGAGACAGAAATTTAGAAAACTTTTTAACCAACATCGAAAGCAATCTCAAAGACACGGAACAGTAAAAAGAGATTTCTGATACTCAAAAGAGCAATAGGGTGGTTTCCTATTATTTTTTTATTGCCTAAATCGAAAGGTTATTACTCCTGGAGTACGTATAATACGCTTTTAGATTTTTCAATGACGATACCTATTTTTCGCGATTAAATGAAAAGTGAAAAATTTCAAGCGCGCGAAAACGCGACGCGTAAGTAGGAATGATGGCAAAAAGTCCGTGCGACGCATTTCTGGTTCCCCCTCCCGCCTTATGAGGTGACCTTGATCGAGGCTCTGAGCGCTGATAGGACGCAGGATGCTAGCGGGTAGCTGAGTACCTTGCTGGCTGGTAGCGCTTGGCTTAAAAAAGGTTTATTAATACCTTATCAAACGAAGAAAACTTTCCGACCTTAGCCAGTTTTAATAGGTGATTATTAAGACATGTTTCCCTGAGCTCTGTGCCTCATGCATGCATTGGTAACCTCAGACGATGTAAAACTCCTATCCTCTCGTGTAAAAACTAGGTCCCTGTGACGTCACGTGGAGTGGAATCGCATGGGCGCCAATCTGGCCTTTTTCAAATGAGGATAAAATTTGACCCTTTGCCATTCGTCTAAACCGGTATTTCAAAAACCAAATAATTTGTGTATTATCATTATGGATACACTAATGGTGGGTAACGAATCGCAATCAATGCCTTTCGTTTTCTTTGATGAAGGAAACTACCCTATTACTGAGTGCTTCTCACGATTAAGGCTTCAGCTCACGTTTGACACGTTCGCAGCGTAAAATCTTCAAAAAACTAATAAAAATTGGTAAACTGGAGGCATGCAGGAGCAGCTGAGTTAAAGTAAAATAAAATCAATGTTTGTATCCCATAAAATTAGCTTTTTTCCGGCATGTCAATATAGAGGTTTACTCAAGCACGAAATCAGGTTTCGTTCTCTCCCGCTGTAGACATAAGTTATGGCTCGAAATGCTCCTTAATTTTAGCACGGTCGGTCATGCTCCTCCCCTAGAGTCTTTGCTCGGCCGCCAGCTTTAAAACGGAAATTTCTCAACGAAAAATAATTGATATTCACAGAAAATACTTGGCATTGAATTATCCGCGGCAGTAATAACTTTCCATCGTTGCCACCGCCATTACGGATTCAGAAGCGGTAAAAGAATTATTTGAAACCCAAGAGTAATTTCACGGTTTCCGTCTTTCTATGGGCTTGGATAACTAGCCGTTGTAACTTCTCATGGATGATGCGATACACTCTACGTGAGGGCTCTGTTGTTACTTAAATCTGCTCCTTCGTCGCGCGCAATTGTCGACAGGCATTCTCTACCCTAACACAATACGTTTAAAATTGAGTTTCTAGAGCTCAAGACAATACGAATTTGCAATTTAAACCAATTTTGCAACGAGCCATTCATAATCCCTAAGTGGCGACCCTTTCTCATTCAAAGAGACCTACGAAGTACCTTAGTCAGGAGAAGATATTTAGCATTTCCTTTGAGCTCTTAAAACAACGCCATAATGCAAAAAAGACTATCATGCATGAAATGAAGGCATAATTTTCGATTTATATGCATTAAGTAAAAAGGTAGTTCCCGGAAACAAATATTCGTCTCCTGCATTGGTTATGGTAATTGAGAATGCTTTCATTGCAAATGAGATCTAAAAATGGAGAAAAAGATTGAGATAAGCAGTAGAACAAATTCAATTGGCTTAACGATGCATCACGTCATATACTAGAATGCATGCATTAATATTGTCTCTTCTGCTGGCAACACCTTGCCATTCTAATGTAAATCAGCAGTCCACCATATTGGTCTGTAATACTAGTAGACAACACCTATTCATCTGCATGATTATCATTATGTTGGCAGTAGCTTATACCTGAGATAGTTTCGTAAGGGAGTTTTTAAATTTAACTTCCAGTTTCTAAATAAATGCATTATAGCGATATATCAGGGTCCCGGTCTCTAGGTATTTCGACAAAAAATCTCTCTACCTACCCTCTGCAACAAGCCATATCAACCGGGAATTTTCGTGTAGCCGTATATAATCGAGCTATTATTGAAGATCGGTGGGATTATTTACTATTCACTTGCTGGAGACTGAATTTAAATTTGGAAATCTCTCTTGGTGTCCTAAATTGCTACCAGACGAGAAATACTTTAGGCTGGACGACCATTAGGTTGCATAAAGAAATAAATGCATAGCCACGCGGATACTGGCTGGTCATCGAATTTCTTTCCTTCGCTTTCTGTCTTGAGAATTCTCCCTTCGTTCCAAAACCAAAAGAATTTTATTACCTATGGATTATCACGAAGAACTGGATAAAATCATAAAGGCATGAGGCCCAATTCACTACACCACGAGGCAAGAAAAGGAATCTAGGCTCCATTTCCTTGTTTAGAAGCGGGGGGGAAGAATATGATATTGTAATTTTGAGCGGGTTGCTAGATATCTACGTGAATAGTAAAATACAGCTCAAATCTTTCTGCTCAAAATTCTGACTAACCTAAAGAGATATTTGTTTGGTTCCAATCTCAACAGAAAGACTCTCTAAGACTGACAAATTATGACGTCCGGTGTAATGCATCAGTCCAAATTCTTTTGGGGAGACCAAAGTTACAGCACATATCAGTAAATCTCTGGAATAACGAAGAAAATCGGACTTGGATCTCAGGCAATTCAAGGGCCACCGAGTTCATGACCTTTTTCTCAGAGGAAGTCATATCATAAGAAATTTGTGAGAAAGATGTCAAGCGAAATGGAGCATTAATTTTTTTCAACGGGTATTTGATGGTAATATTAAAATCAATTCAAATAGTAAGCATAAAATAATGGAATACTAAAATATAGGAATTACTAATTATTAAAATAAAATGTGTCATTTTATCAAAATATATCTAATCAATAAGAAAACAACAACTTGAGATTAATAATACAGTTTTTCGGGGTGAAGTAGAGTTATAATATCATAGCAATCAATGTAAACACTAATTCCGAGGAACAAAGGAAAAGTAGTCAAGTTTACAGCGATAGGATAATACCTTTTATTAGCGGCTGACTTTAATCCAATCCTTGACTTAATGGTTAAAAAAAACTGTTTTTGAACTTTATTGTATAGATGTGGTAAAACTAATATTTGCCCGCTTAGATCATATTCACACGGAGAAAATATTTGCGACGACCACCTGTGGCGGCCATCCGGTAATCCTGTACAACAATTGTCTTCGCGATGATTATCTCCCTCCCTCTCCACTACCGTGTTCACTCACTGTTTCAAGGAATCCCTCCATTCCCTCCATACTGGGCAAAAAGAACCATATCGGCAGTGAAAAAGGTACATGTTCAACCTGCCGCGGCTATACTTTCAATATCAATGTCCGCTTCTTGGAAAGAATTTGCCACCGCGATTTCAAGCGAAGACGTTGATTATCCGTCACAGCTCGTGGATACAGGCCTTCACTCATTTGTTTTTATCGAGCGTCTCGCAAGAATGCCCTTGATTCGATCGACCAGCGGCCAACCTGTTCGATTCCATCACCCAACGAACATGGCGGCACGCATTTCATCTGCCAAGGGAGCCTCTGAGAAGAAGAGAGGCCCACCACACAACCTTAGGGGAACGCTGCGCGGAGAGATTTACGATATATTTTTCCGAGTTCAGACATTTTTTTCGTATCTCCATATTTTTAAGGGAGCTCGCTCATTCTTCGTCAAGGATGGGACAAAGAACGAGAAGCGATGGAAAGATTTGTACGGATAGCAGTTAGCTGGAGAGAATATACTTATGGACAATTACCGCCTAGGCGATATCTCAGCTAAATGATAGCCCGAGTCTATTTTCTTCCTTCTCCCTACTTCCCTCCATCTCCCTTCACCCTCTCTCCCATGGTCTCTATCACTTGGCCCCCATCTCATTTCTTTGAATTATAAAACCGAGAACAAGCGGTCTAATACAACCAAGCGGTATATGTTTATGAGACGAGATAGATCGAGATAAATTAGATAAATAAAGCTTCAGCGTGGGATATTAGAGGGAATTGAACAGCTTCATAACCCTTGGCTTAAAATTTAGAAACTTACATATTACTGTGAACATTTAGATCGTTATTGTTTTTATTGATAGGTAAAAATCGCCATTAAAGATGATTCCACCTTGAAATATTCCTTTTGGTCGGATAAACTTCAAAAATTTCAGCATTAGATGTTCAACAAATATACTACTTAGTATCAATTTCATTTTCCAGGAATGAGATGCCAACATATAATCATGAGACGTCTTTGGAAAGAACAATACGGAATAATATGTGTACCTCTTCGTTGTATGTACTATCAAAAGAAATATGCTCCCCCTACTTGAATTGAATATACTAATATAATATAACCTACAAATATGCTTTTTTTCGTTACGAGTGCCAAAATTAATGTGAGATTTATCATAAAACTGGCACAGTAAATCAGCGCGTCCACACCTAATTTTGAAGTAATAATTTTGATTTTGTAAAATAATAATTACTGATTTCTTAACACATTTCTTATGAGTTATATCTACCCTCTTTCAGACATGAATGCAGAAAGCAGCTTAGTGGGTGACTTACGAGGCTGAGATCAAGGGATCAGTGTCCGACTGAAGAGGTACGGAAAATAAGGTTGAAAGAACACTATATACTTCAAATACATTAAAACAATATTTCTGCCATTAATATGCATTTGTGTACCTCATATATAAATGTAACATAGTAAACATAAGTAAGTAGAGGTTGCACTACTCCAAATATATTATTTGCCTAATTCGTGGGAAAATCTTATCGTAGGGCCAAAGGTTCATCATAATAAAATTAAAGAAGCTCGACGTAAACCATCTTGGATCTCACAAAGTGCATTCATATGAATGAATTTTCGGCTACAGAAAGCACAATATCAACAAAAAACATAAATTACAAACTAAAAACGTTATGACCTTTTTAACGTAAATTAATATTCTATAATACGTTTCTAATATTCTAAAATAACTTTCAATCCAGGAAGAAAGAAGCAGTGCGATCAAAGAACATTGGCTTCACATTGACTGTGGGATTTTCGTCTTTGCATTATATTAAAGATTGTTGGCAAATAGAAGAACTAGAGAACCATCTTCTATATCGTTTAATCTTTACCCTGTAAATCAAATACTATTCATTTAAAAAAGTAAAATTGTTTATTATAGCTCCTAGCTACTTAAGATACTCGTAGGCGATTCAGGTCACTAATTACTTCATCAGAGATTATAACGGGAAATTACTTCATCAGATATTATCATGGGGAAAATGGCTACATGTCAGCTATGATACATGGAGATGCGCATCATTACTTAAACTCCATGCATGCTCATACACTTTACCACTAGTCCATGAACATAATGGCTTTTATTAACGCCGCGTCTACCGAGGGACTATCAGAAGCAGGCGTGTGCCTCAGGCTTTGCAGTCACATTAGAAAACAAATGGCAATCCAGCTGTGATGTAGAGCTATCCAGAAGAAGGATGAATCGCTTAGTCACCGGAGTTAAGGGTGCTGTGTGATCAAAGAATTTCAAATTTCACGCTGACTGAGGAATAAATATGTATCCATTTTGTTAAAGTTGCTTTAGAGAACTACCATTACATGCGTCTTGGTATCGTAGGTGTTCATCTGCATATCTTAGGTACTATTCGCAAAACATCGTTAAAGTTTTAATTCATATGAACAATGCGTCCGAATAAATTTTCCTATGTTCCATCAGCGCAAAATTTGATAATCCGAATGCTAATTTTTTTTAACTAATGAAATCATAAGATTAACTTATAAAAAAATTCAAATTTTTAGGATTTAACGGTTCATGTTTTATGGTTAACGCTCCATTCGAAGGTAATAAGATACTGGAAATAGGAATTTTTCTGCGAACGACAGTTAATATTTTCAAAAAGTTTGAAAACAAGAATTATGCAGCCCTATATAAACATTTAAGCTATGTTTATTCTTTCGAGGAGTAGAAATTGCTCTAGCCTATTTAAAATTTAGCGAAACGGGAAGCTTATGAAGGTATCCTATGAAACAAAAAATGTGCCGTAAATTATAGAAATGTATGGTACTATGATGGAAAATATGAAATATATTCACGCCACAGTTCAAAACGACAAGGAATGGAGTTTCCCCAACATTGTATATTTGAACCCTCTTTCAAACAATCTTTTACGTCCCCTAATAAAGCAGCATCATACTTAACTACTTAAATAAGTCACAAAGATTTTCAATGACGCAGTTTTTTTTAAGCTTATTGGTATACAAAGTAGTCGTGTTAATTACCTTGAAATTTGTAAAAATAGCGGAGGCGTAGGTGCGTCATTGCGGTGCCCATTGACTCCACTTTTCCGAAAATACCACTGTTTGAGAATGTCTCCTGGGAACACAACAGTCCATTTCGACGGGCGTATTTCCGTGACTAGTTTACGTGTTTAAAAATAAAACTATCATCTTGAAAATTTTAGGGTACACCATCAAGACCCATATCAACATTTTTCTACAACTTAAATTTGAAACCTTTACCTAAGCATTTTCTCGTGTACAAAATTTTGAACCTTGAGATGCAGAACAACGTTAAAAAGGATTTGCGCTGCACACACAGAAAATCTAAAGTTCAAAGCGGTCCTTTAAAAATGAGTAATAAACCACGAAAAAAAAAACAAAATACGAGCGCTCGAGTAGGAGTGACTCGTCCTCTTGAGAAGATGCAAGGTGCTGCGCACTCAAGGCCGCATAACAGGAACAGAGCATCAGAAGGCTCCACTTCCTTCATTTTGAGAGCGGAGAGCATCGCAAAATGGCACCCCTATCGACACAAGCGACTCCAAATTGCGCGTGGATGAGCAGCGAGGCAGTCGCAGCGTGTGAGGAACAACAGTTATGGAAGGGGCGAGCGGCGTTGATAGCGGGGGAGTGGATGCAGGGAGCAGTCGCAGTGGGGATGGATGGGAGAGGGGTTAAAAGTGCGACGGCCGAGAATGACGGGCAAGGAAAAAACGACATGAAAAGCGCAACAGGGCGAAAAAAAAGCCTTCCAGTTTCAACTTCAACACACACCCTTTTCGTGTTTCGAGATCCTGCGCTTGCGGATCACTCCTTTCCATTCACGTCATCAATATTTCAATCCTGGGTTTACAGACCCATTCGTTCCCATCGCTCTATTTCAATGCGCACTGCAACCCCGAATTCCCGTAACTTACGTCCCTATTTAGTAGGCATAAACACACGTTTGGTCCTTCTTTAATGGCTTTCTCCATCACCGACAGCTCACTCATTTTACATCCAAACTCCTTGGTCCATAAAGCAAACCCAATTCACAAAATAATTATCTATAATTCTGTTGCTTTGTAGTTTTCTATTCTTATTCTCGTTGTATTTTTACTTTTTTGCGTCAATTGATCTGAGGGATCCACCGCTAACATCTCTTTATTGAATACTTATCACCTAGGAACAAACTAATGCCATGATCCAATTTCCAGCCTATTGATTTTCCCTGTTTGAAATGCTTATCTAACTCAACAGATAAATCATGAAAGCCAGCATCCACCATTAAAATTGTGCTTAAAAGAAATATGAAGTAGATTTATTGGTGAGTCAGAGAGAGTTTAATATTTACTCATGGCAAAAAAATCTAACAACATAAGAATTTTATCTCTCTTCGTACGAAACTTAAAAGGTTTCTCAAAAGTTAGAAAGGCAATAACTGAAGAAAAGGATTGGTATTTTGACGAGAATTTCACAAAAGATGACTTTCTTGTTGGCATTTAATGAAAAAAATGGAAAGCACGAAACCTTCGATTGATCTTTTACAAATAATACAACTTCCGATTTGATGCAAGGTAATATGCGATCAAGTAGATATCAGCATGGATCTTGAATACATATCGTTAAACTTTTTCTGACGTGTGAACTCAAGCTTTGGCAAACTCAGCAACCTTTAAAACCAAGGTATCAATACCAAAGTTGTGAAAACTCAAATCTGCCAGTCTTTCGGGTATGACGTATAGAGGCTGAAACTGAGGAATAAGAACCGAGGGGAAGCTGAGGAAATAAGAAGAAGACGGATTGAGGAGGGAGAGAATGACTTTTTTTTTTAAAGGAGGAAACCTGTGGCATGTGGAGTGAGGAGGCCATTTTAATGTATACACATCGTCCGATTCGAGGGGTTGATGTCGAGGGGGGAAAGAGAGGAGAAATTTCGAATGATTTGCGAGTCACCCGACCAATGGGCATGGACGGAAAAGATCCAACCACCCTCCCTCCTCCCCCCGCCGAGTGACCGGGGGGCGTGCGCGCGAGAGGAGAAGGTGGAGAAGGGGGGGCAGGGAGGGAGAATGTGGATTGCGCGGGGAGCGGGGTGGAGCAGGAGGGGGGGAGGCGTGACAAATAGGTGGCGAAGGCGGGTTGGTAGGGGGTGGAAAATGGGGTGGAGTGCGGCGGGGACGCATCCCCGGAAGGAGGGAGGGGAAATGGGTGCAGGACGACGAGAGGAGGAGAAATATCGGGGGGGGTTGGATGGGGAGGTGGAGCCATCACGCCTCCGCGAGGCGCCGAAGTGGAGATCGGGGGAACTAGAGAGGGGGTGGGTGGGTGGGGAGCTATAGGTTGGGGGATGGTTGGGCGTTGTTGGGGAAGAGGGTATGAGTTTTTTTGGGGGAGGTTGTCGGTGGTGGTGGCATGAGGTGGGGAGTTGGGCGGTAATTGAGTGGAGAAGGTTAGAGAAATGGACACTGCCTTGCCTCAATTTTTTTCTATCATTCATCTCGACCGAGATCAACCGACGACTTTTTTCTCCTCTCTCCGCTCTCACTCTTTCTCCACCTATTCCGAAAACTCTTGGTCTTCCATTTTCCGTTTCCTCCTCCTTCCCCTTCTATCTCCTTCGTATCCCCCCCCCCACAACCCCGTTTCATTTTTTTCCATTTCCGCTCGCTCCAATTCTCGCCTCCATCCACTGTCGACATCCTCGACTGATCCGCAGGATCGGAAAATATCGGGGAACGTGCATTCATCCATCTCCGAGACCAAATAAAAATATTATTTTATATTTCCAGAGGAAGGACGTACGTCATGTCCAAATTATCTAGGTTAAGTTAGAGCGAATAAACATCAATGTACGTTCATAATCTTTTAAGGTGTCATAAATTACTTGAAAAAAATATACTTTGAATATCCTGTGACAATATCATGTAAAAAACATTGTGTTTACTGATGAAGTATACAAATTAATTCATTATGTGAACTCCCTAAAGCCATCCGGTTGAGTCTAGTGATATTTGTTTTTAACAAGACTACTTATTTTTTGTCAAGATTTAAGGATGATGCATCCCTGTCCCAAGAAATAATATTTGTAATGGAGTTGACTACATAAATATTATACAACCACATCCCTCTGTTCTCTCCTCCCCCACCCCGATTCGTTTTTTTTTGCATTTCCACTCGCTCCAATTCTCGCCTCCGTCCACTGCCGTCATCCTCGACTGATCCGCCGGATCGGAAAATGTCGGAGAACGTGAATTTCTTCTCCCTGCTAGATAAAAGCCACTCGTCATCCTTTACAAATCGTCCCCTCTCACTCACTCTCCGGCCGTAGCGGTAAAAGCGAAAGACTTTTCCAACCACCCTCTCCCGCATTCTCCCGTGCCACTGAGCCCGTTAATCGGAGCACCACCAGTCGTAGTTTTCCTTAATTTCCTCCGAAACGACCGGATATCTGCGTTTTCCCGGAATAAGATTTTTGCTGCGGCCAAGAATGAGACAGGGCTGGATGGCTCTCGCGAAAAAAAATATCGAAGCACGCTGTCCCCGTGGTTGCAATTTTTTTATACGCCGACCTACGGCCGCTGTTTTGATTTTTTGCCTACCGATGGGTAAATTATCTCAATGAGCATTTGGAAAGATTTTTTTGCGTTCAATAATATGACTGCATGTTAGTTCGGAGTTAATTGGATATCGGCAGATCCCTCGATGAGGGGCATATAATGAGCACAAGCAAACATCTTATTGGAATGTATTCGTTCCCAGAAAAGAAAATTAATATTTTATTTCATATTTACAAAGAAAGAAAGGCGTTCAACCCCCGTCACATCTACTGAAAATTGTATAAAAAACATAAATTTAAGTTTTTAAGTATCCGAACATGTCATTTCTGTAAAAAGGTGATACACTGATAAGCCTATGACGAAAGCGTCTGAAATAAGGAATTGGTGAGCACTTATAAATTATGTAAGAAAATGTATTACTTGAACTCCCACGCTCGTTTAATCGGCTTCATTTGCGATGCGGTAAAACCTACGTATTTAAATTGTCAGTAATTACGGATAATGTATTTTTTTTTTAAGAAAAAATATTTATAATGGATACATTGGCTGCGTCAATTGTCATATCGTCTTAACTCAGGTACCGGAAAAAATTATTTCATAGTAAATGCTAAATATGAGTAATGATCGGAAGAACTGATTTTAAAAAAACTAAAATAATAGATGACTATTTCATTTTGTGAAATGTGATTACAAAAATCATAAAAATTTATGGAAAGTAGAGAAATATCAGTATTTGCCAAAGTATTTTTCACTGCATGCAAACGAAAATGGCTGCATTCTGGTAATAGAGTAGTTTAGTAAGGATACATTCTAGTTCTCACGGGAAATATGTAACGCTTAGATGCATTATGAGAAAAAGGTCAATGTAGTGGAAGGGACGTAAACAGATTTTTAAGACCTTATTGGTGAAGGGTCCAGCAATATCTGACCAAAATATTCACCAACTCATCGGCAGACCCAATAGTATTTGAGTAATTAAAAGAGATAACTAAATTATAGTCCACCTTAACTCTATAAATCCTTCCGTACTGAAGACTGTTCCATCGATAATCATACATTTAAATTTTATTCATGTTACATCACGGATTTTTCAGAAGAATACAACATTCACAGCGCTATGACTCGATTCTTTATTTGGCACCGGCCGGCGTCTGCTGAGGAATTCAAGGGAATAAAAACATCAAGAGAATAATTTTAGGGAGAATCAGGGACTCATGCGCCCTCCAGCACATTGCTCCGAGGCACCTTCGAGTGTACACATTCATGCTTTTACATCACTCCTCATCGAAATGAACCGCGATCAAACTAAAGCCCAGCTGTTGCCACGCAACGCCTAAAAACGCACCCACGGCGCCCGCACGCCGCGCCGTGGATCACACGCGAAGCACAAACGCGCACACATGCAAACATGCGGACTACCCCCCACTCCCTAAAGCCCCTTCACCCTAGCCAGACACACGCACAACCCGTTTTGCAGTAATTTCTCTTGTATGTGCTTTTTTTCGAGACACTCTCTTCCGCCGTATATCAACCGCAGTCATTATCTCATTCCCTCGCCCTCCTCCAGTCTACCCCCACCTCCTATCTCCCCCTCCCTCTCTTCCTCCTCTGCTCTCTTAGGACCTCTCCGCCCTCTCCATCAACCAACCCCTTTCACCTCCCTCCAACTCTCCTCCTGACCCCCTACCTCCCCCCAAACCTCTCTGCCCCCTCTATCTTCCTTGCCAATCCGAGGAATCTTTCCCATCGTGAGAAGTCGAAAGAAAGAGAGCCTTTATGCATTCCCCCAAAAATAAAGCAATACGCGCGCTTACACCGCTCATTTTTTTCCTCTACCCTCTCCGACCCGGACTCTTCTTGCTAGGTGTGGTAATTGGAATTAACCCACATCTAAGGCCATTTGCTCTTAAAGAGATGGTAGGACAGGTGGAGGAAAACCCAGCGTCGGTATTAGTCTGCTTTCGACACTTATGAGTGCTGATTTTGAAATAAAACTCAGACCAGAAAAAAATAATGGCTTTTAATAGTTATAGATTTTTTTCACTTTAGGTTAGCTACATAATTTAATTAAAAACCCGTGTATGGGGTATAATGGCTTTACACATCACGTCTAGTAGATTCCTTGCCTATTTAAACGCCTAGAAACATAACAAAACTTCGAATAGTAATAGTAGCTCTTTTTACTGTACTTTTTTGATACATTAATATCGCAATCGTCTTTCTCAAATGATATTCAACAAAGTATTAAGACGGCTATGGCACCCTAAGGACAAAAGACGCCAAGCTTATTTTCATCCATAGGACGCAACCCGTACTGAACTAAATACGTCCTGTCCTCTAGGCCTCCATGATGCATAGCACACATCCAAGCTAGAAAAGGTATTTCTCTGCAAAATCTCCGCCGCAGCAGGGATTTAATTTCGGATCTCCAAAGCGCGAATCAAACTTTGTATATGTCACATAAACCCTCTCCATAGCCCCTATTTTCAGGGAAAATTTTCGCTTGCACTGATGGTAGGTACACAGGTTACAGTCAACTAGGGAACTCGGTCGTACCCTACATTTATACACAGGGTGGCATAGAATTGGAAGAATCATTATCTGGAAAAAATATGTACTAGTTTCTCTCCTGGGCCATGAGATGACTCAGACTATAAAGGCCGTATTACACGGTACACGGAATTGCGCAGTCTGACGTACGTGTGAAGGCGCAATCAAAATTGCGTCGTGTAAAGCGGTGAATTGCTAGAACACATGCGAGAATGCGTGGATGCGAGACGGCAAAATAGCCCCTGTTCTAATTTCGTACATGCATTCGCGCAATTCCACGCCATTTTAGAAATTAATGCAGCTCTAACCTGCGCAATTACGTGTACCGTGTAAAACGGCCTTAAGACTAAGCTCCTGTTTGAAAAGTTGCGAACTTTTCCGGAAGAAAGGGGTTCCGACTGGGTTGGTCGAGTAATGAGCCATGCATGTATTTTTTGCTTAGAGTTTCCGGCCCTTGGGAATTTTTTATGCACGAAATGCGGCATGTCATGCGCCTCTCTACATACATTTTGTCGATTGGATCACAATTTTTTCCTCTTGCAAAAGCTCTTACGTCAAGTCCGAGGAGAAACTCTCACAAACCCATCAAGTGACATCAATCTCTCCATAAAATATTTACAGTTAAGATTAATCCAATTTATATTCCAATTTTCTGAATAACCAAGATAAGATGATGCAAATAACTTAACAGAAGCAATTACATTGTATAAACATAAAATGCTCAGTTGTCTTTTATTCCCTTCTTTTTTCTAACGACATTCAGTGTTAAAGAAAAAAATAAACTTTGATGGCTCTATATTTCAAATTTCGAGTACTAAATTATTCCTGAACAAAGCATGAAAAATTATATTTAAAATGTCATAATTCGTTTCCCACACTCACAGAGCAATACACGTAGATGTCACTCGTATTAAGATGGCTACAAATAATAGGAGAGGCTTAAATAAGTATAATATCACGATCGCAAGGGTGGGATAATCGTTCCGCAGAGACTAATCATAACTAAATGGTAGCTACTAAATCAAACATTAATAGAATTGTCGGATATCAAATGGAAATTAGACATTTGATAAATGATTTGATGCTGCCATTTATTCTTTTATTGCCACACAATTCCATGTAACGATCAATTACTTCTCCGAATCGAAAAAACTTGTCAAATGAAGTAACTGTTTTAAAATTGTAAGCTTGAATCACTTTGAGACGGACGAATCATATTTATCCTATTAATGTCATGTTTAACAAGTAATAGGGAAGATGATCTGATAATCTAAATTGAGCTTTCTTTACCATTTCAATTAAGTACCATTTCAGTGGCATAGTCTCCCGATACTGTTATTTAAATGATTGTGGTAATCATACATACAATTCTTATTTATATTTTAGGCACAGCCAGTCGCCAACCTTTTGCATTTGAAAGAATGTTATGAATTCGTCAGTAATACACACCTGATCCAACAGACGAGTAAAAAGTTTCAAGCAACTTCTTTCAAATGATTAGACCTTTTAGAGTGAATAAAATATTTTTCCTACAATATTTTCAAGAGGTTTTATTCAAGTAAAATACAGGCCTTTGATCATGCTTCAAAAAAACTGCGTCCATTATGTCGAAAACTGAAAATATAAAAATATATTTAAGAAGTCTCCATGATTGCAGGTGTTACATGGTGATCGCCGATTTTTTTTTGTGACGAAACAGTCTCACTTATGATTTTTACCTTCTGGTTGACGAGCCATTATACTTACTGATTAGCCTTACACCTGTTTGGATGGCCGATATCCAGCAATAGCGGGTGCTTTAAAAAGTTTATTAATGATATGACCACTTCACGCAAACGCATTGTTTTTATAATATTTATTACGTAAATCGGCAGCGTAAATTACGGATTTTTTTGTGATAAAATTTTTTATTTTATGCTTAGGTTTCTCCATGCATGCCGAGTGCAAAATTTTACACTAAAACCCAAATAACGCCAAAAGATAAACATAATCATTATACGCATCACGCGAGCGAGTTAACTTGCAGATGCGATGATTGCTAAATGTTTTAAATACATATAAGAATCTAACTGCCAAAACCACATTAACTATTCAAACAAAGGGCAAAGAGGCAATTTTCACCCTCGTACACGCATTCATCAATTATGACAATGACCTGGATGTTGCTTCGTAAAATAGAGGCTACAAATATGATATGCGTCAAGAAAACTCGGGAGTTCATCGAGTAAAATCCTCGATATCCTCACCATGTTTCATCACATTCGCCGATACTCCTGTTTTTCCTCCAAACCATACAACCCTCACCTGAATTTTGAGTATCCATCTGAATCAACAACCAAATTAGCAGCATCGGGCTTCACGGCTTCGGCAAAACTTAGCATATTTTATAAGCAAGTTCGCACACGCGCCTGTTTGCTCGTGTTTTTGAGTGTGTGAGAGAGAGAGAGGAACATTGGAGGCGGAAGATTTGAGTTGCGTGGGAAGTTAAAAAGCAGAATGGAGTGGGGAGGAGTAGCGATGAGATCGATGGTTTAGGCCTGGGAAGCGGTGGTTTGAGGTGAAGGGAGGGGGGGGGAGAGGCGAAGGGTTGTAATGCTTGGAATGCGACGAGCGGTGGTGTGAGTCCGCCGAGGCCTTCGTGTGGGCAGAGAGGGTGGGGTGCGCTAGAGAGAGGAGGTCTCCCCCGCGGGCATCCCCAAGACACTCCGAGACCGCTCCACCTCTCCCCGCACCACTACCACGTCAAAGAACCACCCAAAGCCCAACCCCACCCCCTATCAATCCCCTGCCCTCGAATCTGTACCTATCTTTCCCTGCCACTCTCCACCTCCCCACGCCCAAACCCTCATGGACCCACACAAGCACAGAGCGGGCAGGGCTGCGGTGCTCAAAATCTCGATCATCCGGCCTAAAGCATAGTTATATACACCTACGTTCTCCTTTTTTCACCTTTCTTTCCCTCTCTCTCTATCTCTCTCTCTACCCCTCCACCTCCCCATTCCCTAAAGGAGAGAGGGGAAAGTGCCTTGCCTAAATCAGCCGCGGAGATGATGTGTGTCGCGACCTGCTCCACTCGGCGCTATAATTCTTCACACACGCATGCACAGGGAGGGGAGGGCGGGGGGGCGCGGGGGGTTTGGAGGAAGAAACGGGCTCGCGCCTATAGTTTTTTAAATTCCTCGTCAGGTACCAGCACACACTATCCCCCACCCTATTCTCCACCCCCTCCAATACTCCCGAGAGGGCACCTACTCCTACCTCCCTCCCCTCGCCAGTCTTAAAGGGTCAATAAAAGCTTATCGCTCCCCCGCCCGCCCCCACCGCCCTCGTCCCGCCCGCCTTCATCTGTCCGGGCGGCAACGAAAAGGCTCAAGGGCGATACCGTCACCCATCCCTCTCAGGCCCACTCACTCGTCTGTGGCGGAAGATTTCCAGTCCGCATTTGAGTTTTCCACGGAAATGGTAATCACGCGCGTAGAGTAAAGACTTCCCTGTTCAGTCCGTCTCTGTGGTTTACTACTCCGTTCCCAAGACTCCCACGAAATGTGAGCGAGTGCCTGTACCCTAAACTCCCATACTTCGACTGGTCGTATTTTGTCTTTTTTTCCGCGACTAGTTACTTAAGGGGGCTGGTTGGAAAGTGTATCAATACAATAGTAATAACAACGATCCGTCCTCCATTTTTGCTTGAACAACCTATCCAAGTCTATATTTATAAATAAATAATCTATGCAAAATAACCAAGCACATATTTTGAGTTTTTTTTCCATTGTGTCGTCCTTCACGACTCACTTGAAATTAATGCTAATTGAATTTTTTCGAAATATGCTCAAACATTTTCAATGATATAGCTTTTTATTATTAAACAAATTAAGCATGCTGTTAGCATCCCATGATAAAGGACTAATATTTTCAGTTTTAACATGATATCAACAAATTAGGGGTGAAAACTATAAGAAATTATTCAATAAAACGGGAAAAAACGTTAGTTCACAAACGTTAGTCAAGCGGGAGTGATGCATATTCTTAACTGCATCTCGGATTGGCGTCGCTCGCATCAATATGTGCACCTCTTAAGACGTTACAATGAGCATTATGACCTGTGCATGAGAGAAGACAATGAAGGAAGGATCATCAATTGATGGTGTTGAGGCCCTTGGGACGTCGGCATCGGTTCAATGAACGCCCTCGTCTCAAAACACTTCCCCAACGGAGGTAAAGAGTTCCAATTATATTTTTAAGGCCATGGAGTTTGCGGCACAAGAGTAAACCCTGGCCGTTAAAAAACTATATATCAAGCATGGTTGCCGCTAACGTTGCACTGACCAAAGTCGCTCACCGATATGAAATGATTGGGAATGCGTCCCTTCAAGAAATCAAAATATGAAATGGACGATTTAGAACATTCCCATATAAAAGCTACCGACCGCCTTGCTATCAAATACTGCATGTACGGCTATGAGAAGAGATAACCTTTTCCTTGGCCAACATTCAATTACCTGACTCAAAGCCAACCCCATCAACTAATCCTAAGATGCGAGCAGTGGCATGCGCTTCCAAAAATCGACTTGATAAGCTTTACTATTTTTCTCGATCAATCTTGAATCAGGAATTACTGCATGAAGACGGCAAACTCGAGGCAACAGGACCAATGACTTTCCCACCCTTAAATAAAGATACCGTCTTCTTCATTGAATGCTCGATAAATGTATTAATTCACTCCGTAAGATCTTAGTACTTTAAGTATTTACAACCAAAAATGAGAAATCTGTGGTTCAAAGGATCAAGTCAACAGAGAATAAAAATGGTCAAAGAGATACATACCTTGCCAAAAATCCCCTGATTTATATTTAAAATTTCTATGTAAGTTATTATTATTATTATATATCTCTATGTATTATTTCATTTGGCGCGTCGTGGTCCTGTCGCGATGCGTTTTTGACCTTAATATATGTTAAATAAATGTCAATCAACTATATACCATTCAAATGACTCGTATGGCTGCTCATAATCTAACAAGTCTAAACAGTCTCAAAAATATTGAACTCTTTGCTTGCTTCTTCCTCATTTTTCGATTCTGGTCGCCTTTTTGTCCTCACTGTATGCGCTTACAACAACGACATTTTAAATGCATTTAAATTATATTCAGTATTAAAGTTACGCATCGTAGTGATACTGCTACCATAACATTAATATCCTCTGCGCCTTAAGCTACATGTTTTCCAATCTGTTCCCGCAGATCATGGTGTAAAGATACCGGTTTTCTATAACGGCCTTTGAGCTAAGCTGCTTAGCACCGTGATAACATCAACCAAAACTGAAAATATTATGCACAACTAATGCAAGATAAATTCCCCACAATATCTTAAGAACTCCGATTTCCTCGATGAATAATGTAGGTAAAAAAAAGAAGAGATATGGTGTGCCAAATTGTAAATAAGTGAATGGAAAGGGAGGTGACAGAAAGATTAATTTTCCCTCAGCTAATGTCTTCCAAGGAATGAATTTAAGTAATCAACATCCATCAGCGCAATGGCCGCCGCATACGTTATTTTTTCATTCACAGTAGACTGACCCGAAATTGTGACTATCGTTCCAAATGCTTTCTTATTTGCAACGGATTAAACGCAATAAAAAAATCAATAAACTCCATTCCGTTTGGGCGCAGCACCGCAAGGCCGGCTAAGCTATCGGAATGTATATTGATGACTGTTGGAAGAACGGACCTCGTCCGTTTTCCTCTTGGTGGAGCACTGCTGATGACTTCTAACCGTATCAGCCGCAGGACCGCGTTCGATAGGCGCTCGTCACACCATCCGCAGATGATAAATCCTAGTCCCTTTGCGTGAATGCTTGAGTTGCACCTCGCTCTCGCTAAATGGCCTTAATGTGCCTAGGCGCACGCTCTTTCACGCTTTCACCATATCCTCCTACGAAGAATGTAAACTTTGGAGCAACACGGCACCAAAATGAGAGTTCAGAATGCGAGTAAAAAAACTATAGAAAAGCAAAAAATACAGATAATGTGATGAAAGGTACTTGCATGAATACCAAAATTTTTCAATTCTTTCCACAGTATTAAGGTACGAAGACTGGTCCTTGGATTGGTGGACATTCCGCGGATAACAATTTAGTTTTATTTCACTATTTTTCATAAAGGATAATTTTTTTTATTTTTTGAGCACTAACATGTTTCCCACTGGCTTTATTATAAGTATTTTTACTGTTCATTTTGCTAAAAGAATTATCTCGGATATGAAAAACACTCAGAAAAAATCGAATTTTATTCATTTGATTATCAAATAATAACGTTTCTATTTCAAGGCATCAAAAAAATTCAAAAGTAATAAAATTTTGACCTTAGCTATTTCTTAAGCTAGATCGTCACGTTTCCGCAGCAGACAATGGGAGGATGAACTTCAAAACCACTCTAATTTCTTGGAATTCGCGTTTCCACCAAGAATTTCTCGAAAACTCTGATCCAGCGAAAGAATTACATACAATATTTAACGCTTTCTCTATCCACCAAGCGTCTGAAAATATGTTCCTGGGCACTGAAAGGATTTTTACGAGGCATTAAAAAGTTCTCTGGGGGTAATATTTAAGTTTTAAGATGGCGCAAGACAAGTCACGTGTGCAGCAGGTAGAGCGTTCAGCTTATCTGGATCACGGAGGGCAAAAGGAGATGCGCCTCAGGGTCTCATGTGAGGTAAGATTCAGCCTCTCAACCATCCAATCAATCTTCGACTTGATGACCGACGAGTTTTTTTTACAGAAAGATTCTTGCCTCGTACACACATCCAGTTATTAATGCCTAATGGTATTTTCAAACAGAGACTGGCCGATTGAGAGAGAGATATTTGTTCCACCAGCGATTAAGCATGGCATTTCTGGAATTTCAAGAGAATATTCATTCTAGGAATTTTTGAAGGTTTTATTTTCAATAATAGTGTATTTATCACCAATATGTTTGTCCTGGTGAACGAAACGAGCCCCTTAAAAATTTGAAATTTTAGGAGCCACCCACCAAGAATTTAAGGAGCTTAATACGAAAGAGATGCAGACCACTAAAGATGAGACCTTGCAAAAAGGAGTTAGTAAGCGACGGAAATATTCTGGCCAGAAAAAAATACGGTACTCATGATAGGGGACGCATATCATAGATCCCACGAATGGCTAAAATTTTAAGTTAATCTCGATCTACGTAAAATACGACTAAGTTAAGATCTACTAAAAATATATGAGTAAGGACTAGAGAAAACCGCTTATTGAAGGTCTTTTTATCTTTCATTTTAGAGCTAACGTATTTCCTTTCTTCATTAATCGGATCAGAAATTTAGTGTATCTCCTTATGAGAATCACACAATAAAATGTTCCAGTAAATATCAGAAAAGCTAATAACAGAATAATAGCCTCTTCTGCAATAATAACAAATAAATGAAACTGTTTCCGTATATACTAACCCGTTAGAGACTTTACTGTAGTACGCAGTTGTAGAAGGACCCTTAAAAATCATATGCTGCCATTATTGGAAGACATTTTGCAACAATCCATGGATACCTAATTCGTCTTCATAAGCCCTAATGGGCAAAACTCGGAGTTGACAGCACAATTGCGTTCTTAAGGCTGTATTAGCCCCTTAAAACGCAGTAAAATGATTTTAATTTTAACTAGCATCCCATTAGGATTTATAAAGATATCTATATAAATAGAAAAATTAATGAAAACAATCCGCTTTCTCAGCATTAAAAGCATCATTTTTGTAGTGCACTCGGGAGTGTCATATCGCGAAAAAAGAAATTTATCACAGGATGGTCCTCGAAATGTATAACCGATATACAATTTCTCTAATTGTAAGTACAATTTTACAATTAAGAAAGTACCTATTATCTACCTTCCCTAACTTAACATATGTTCATATTTTAGCGCGGCTAATTTACAATATGCAAATTTTTATGCAACTTTTTACTACGCTCCTTGATGTATAATTTGGTTAATTATTCTCTATTGAGGAGGATGAAGTTAAGCTATCATTATTCGCTATGCGTTCTTCACGCTAAATAGAAATGTTTAAAAGCCTGCAGCGTCTACTACATGAATTTAAAATCTGATAAAAATAGATCACTTAATTACGATGAAGGTAACACTAACTTTATTAAATGAACGGTTTACACTACTGAACTGATCATTTGCATTTCAACCGAATATCTAATATGGGTGATCTAGAAATCTATTTTCCAGTACTGAGGTCATGTAACTTTTTACAAGAGGGAATAAAGCATTCATTGTTCAATTTAAATAATGCACAAAGAAAAATATCTTTCTGTTACGCTCAAGAGTGTCATGTCGCGCAGAAAAAATAAATCACAGGACGCCCATTTGAGATGGATGACAAGGAACTCAAGATTCTTGAAACTTCACGACAAGGGGTAATAAAACACTATGGAGAAAAAGGAGCTGAGATATCGAGGAGAGAGGAGGAGAGTGGCGAGGGTAGAAAACATCATTTTAAAACTTTGTTCCCGAGCGCTGTAAAAAAAAGAGGAAGTGCCTCACCCATCGGGCTAGAGTATTCATTTTTTATTGCAGCGAAAAAGAGTTAAGGAAAAAAAAGTGAGGCCAAATGCCCTCTCTCTCCTAACGCCTCTTTCAAACGTAGTGCGTATACCTAAGTAAACGTAGTTAGTTTCCCTCCTTTCTCATTGGAGCAAAATACGCACATCCCTCGCAATTACCATCCTGCGCTCATACTCTCCTATCACCGCCCGGTCCGTGATATTTCCTCCCATGCTCATATCACCACCTTGGCCACGACCCAGGGCGATGGCGGAGTGGCCGACACAGCATTCTGAGGATTCGTCTCTCCTTTGCTTCCCTCCCACGGCCTAAGACCTGGGTTCCTCTTTCTTGAGGGGTGATGTTAAGTCGAGATAAGGCGTGTGTGAAGAAACCATGCAAGGAGAAATAGGAGTGAGGAGGAGAGAGAGGGTGGGAGGATTTGGGGAAAGAAGAAGGAATCAGCTCTAAGGAACGTGCGTGACGCACCTTCCTGCGTCCGCTCCTACGCGTCAAACCTGAGGCATCAGATAATGCGTCGCTCCTGCCAATCAATGTGCGAGACTTCATCAGGAAATGGCCATATCCCCATACTCCGATCAATTTTAGGACACATCATTGTCCCAGGAGCCAAGGAACACCGTCGAAAATCCACGATAGCGCTAGGATACGGCGAATCAACTTCTCATGGCAAAAATCTGGGCTCAAAATGACGATTCATTGAATTTTCAGAATTCATTGAGCTGAAAGGCATTACTTTTTTCTTTGGATATCACCAAGCAGTTTTTATTATGTAAACTTATTCATCCTGATGAGAACCAATTTTGTATCATAAGTAAAATTATTTTTATATCCTTATTATCATCCTCCATTAAATAAATAATTATAGAACCATGCTCAGTATTAAACAATATCATTGCGGTATTTACAATTATTTCCTACACCTAAAAAGTGAATTATCCAGCATTAAAAGCATGAACATGTATCATAATCACACGCCATGTATTTTCAAAAAAAAGTTTTAATAAGGATATAAAGTATTGCTCCTTTCATAATTTTTACCCTTTTGTGGTCCAACCTTTTAAATACCGATATGAATTCCTTACAATGTCCTCCTGATTTAAATTCTACATCAGCTACTCGGAAAATGTTTAAAATAATTGTTGCAATGTAAATCTCACCATTTCCAACCATTAATTACAAAAGAAAACAATTGAACTCGTAAAAGAATACCATTGCTAGGCATCGCACTTACTCAGGTGGTATTTGGTATCTTCTTCGCTGAGCTACAATAGGTACCTACGAACTACACTCCTTCCCACTACATTCATTTGCGATTTAAAAATCATAATTAAAATTCTAAACTTTAAACTACTGCCTGCTCCGACATTGCCTACGTCAGAATTCAGAGAAGTTACAAACTGGGATAATGCTGCATACATGCTCCAGTCACCCGCTAAAAAATCAAAAAAATATGAGAAAAGTAAAAATTTCTCGTCAGGACCGGTACACTAATGTTGGCGTAAGCTGAGCCTTTGCGACATTTGTAGGAAAGGCACCGCTGGAAAAGAGTCGCGGCTTTTATTTCCATTGCTCATAAAATCCCATTAAATCCCCAGGAGGTAATTCTTTTCCAAATAAAGTGCACTTTATTTTAATGCCAGGAAAGAAGTTAATGTCCGTTGCGCGACGGCCCCAGTCACCGAATCTCATGCACTGAAACTCGTCGATGACGCGGCATTCGTCGTTAAATTTCGGTGGGTATCATTTCACCCAATGAGAGCCTCTCCGGTAAGTGGTTTCAGAACGTTTTCTTTAATCACGACAGAAATTATGACGAAATTAACCCTGGCAGCAGAAAGTTCTTTACGCCTTACTATAGCGACTGGGCTCATTCTAAACCTGTTCCAAGAACCGCATTCAAGATTCATTTTTGAACCTAATTCAATAGAGCAAAGAAACAAAAACGGCAGTTCTGTGGATTTTTCTTTCCATGACGGGAGATTTTCCTCAAGTAGAGATTTTACCCACCTATCTTTGATTGAAGGAGTATTATAAACCTAATATGAAATTTTCAGGCCTCATTCTTTTGTCATTCATAAGCTGAGTATGAGACACCAAATCCGGGAGGAAAATTTGAATTACTCTTAAGAATAAAAACGCCATTAAGCCAAAAATCAGTTATCTAAAGAGCGAAAATAGTACCAATGGGAGGAAGGAAAATCATCTACAAAGGCCGACAAAATCGTAAAGTAGCTTTTGCGAAATTCCTTCCACCTTACCTAAACACTCGCTATGCGGTGACGTTTACAGAGCCGGGCCCCACAATCGAGCTCCGTGCTTTTGCAAACCCAACGGAGCCGCCGTCAAAATTGGCATTGGCGCCACTACCTGAAGAGACTCCAGTGCCACGCAAAATTTACGAAGCTCTGGGCAAAAGGCCTTTATCTCGTCCCAGATCAATCTGTGTCCCCTCCCCTTACGAAAGAACCGTGCGGTCAGTCTCGGACGGCCTTCCTCCCGCTCATTCCGATTCTCGCTGAGTCCCCACCGAACATACAAACCCCTTCCTGTCTCCACACCAATATCCTCCCACTCATCTCCCACGTCAAACATTCCCCACTGCCATCGCGACGCCGCAATTTTTCTCACACGCTCCCCGACTTCCTTAAAGATCGGTAACGTCACGGAGAGGCCTCGCGCGGAATAACTACACAAGTTGGGCGCATTTACTGTTGGGGTGGGGGATGGATGGATGGGTATATCTCATAGGTTGGGGGAGAATGGTTGGGACGTGTGTGGGAGAGAGGAGTTGGTGGCAGGGCACGTCACCGCACGAATTCTGATGCATACGGCGATGTGCGTTCAATTGCAAGCGCGGACGATGTGGTGAGAAATCATACGTTTTCACGGGGACACGAAAAGGGTGAGGCACTTCAGTAAGTATTCAAACGTTATTTATCTCTTACATAATCGTTTTAAGCAGTTGCTATGGTTTTACCTCGAGAAGGTCGAGCAACGGCATGCCGCAATGGGAATGACGATTACCGTAAAGCAGGATGAGCTTTACAGTAGAAAAAACCAACAGCAACCGTGAGATCCAAAGCCGAAGACGGCCATTTCTTTAACTCACTCAATCAGTGATTAAACCCAAAAGCTCGTGTAGATTATTGAAAGCAGAGTAAACATCAGTCTAAGCAATAGCGGCGTAAATAGCACAGTAGGCAGAGCATATCCACCTCGTTTTGCGGGAGTTGTTTGTTAGTCAATCCTGCAGTTTCATTAATCAATCCTATTTTTAACAAAGGCACCACCCATTGGAGTATCAAACTCCCTCATTTTTTTCTATTGTTATAGCGAGCATAGAAAATGTTATTTTGAAAAAAAATGACCATTTCATTGTCATTTTAAAGACCACTCATATGTAATTTTGGGGGGAGTTACATCAGATCAGACTTTTATAAGTTAATTGCCAAGCCAATATCACAAAAGATGAAAATAAGTAGATGAATACGCATTGCTCACTTTCAGCTGCGATTAGGGTTTCGGTCTACAGTCAGTTAATCTAAACAGCAAGATTATTTTTTTCGAAGACTAGCAGCAACCTTATTCATTGAGGAGGAATTTGGTACAATACAACTTCCTATTTTTTACAAAATAGAAGCATCGGTCCGTCAACTGCGACTAAAAATCCTATTGGTGACTATATAAAGTAAAAAGTAGGAACTCTTTCAAAACTCATGTGCTTATAATACGGTAATTAAATAATATATTACAAATCTTCTACTTCAATACCTCCATACTTCATATCTCATAATGGATCTCCGCAATATCTGGGTCTCCACAGTATCTGCCTCATCCATCCCATTCAATATCTTACAAATTCAATTTCCTACATAAACATTTTTCAAATTATGTTCTGGAAGTTACTTATAGAACAAGTAATAAATTTCCTTAGCTAATGTCGCCACCATCTTTCACGTATCGACTTTTTTTAGCCTCCTCAATATTTTCATCTACTCAGTGTAAGGCTAAAACGTTTTCATCCGTTTAAAATTCTTTCGGAATTGTTCAACTACGCGTCACAATCCCAAATATTTTCCGATGATTCCACCTCTCTAGTCAAAAGAGGTATTTGTTCCTTCCCTGTCTCAAGTTGAGCAGATGATGTCATTGCATTCCGTTTGAGAAGATTCGTAAAGAAAATGGCCAATACGCAGCATAGCGTAGGAAGTCAGACTAGTACTCAGAATTTGAAAAGGGTTAATAATATTCCACCTCTGTTATTGCCCACACCGTTGCGTGCATTCACATACAAGTTATTACAAAGGCAAAATTGCGGTCTTTTAGAAGTATTACCACAACGGCTGATAACGTGAGTAACCTTTTAAATCATAAAATCATCTCTCTTCCGTAACGGCTACTTCACATCGGTTGTGAGCAATAAAATGCCACATCATATAGGAAACATATTTGCTGCGTTTGCTTAAAATGTATCCCTGAGTCCCTAGTCTCTGTATAAAATCAGTAAATACGAAATTAAAAAGCAAATGCCTTTCACTGTCAGAATCTTCTCAAATCTGTTTCGTATGAAAAAAATTATCGCACAGATGAATCATGGGTAGGACGGATAGTTAGGGGAATCCATGATTCTCAGCATTGCACAATTTTATATTGTTAAATAAAATTATTTTCTCCATGTTATTTGTGAATTTCAACAGCGTACCAATTTCCGTTTTTCAATTTTAAGAGTCAATAAAATAAGAAATTGCTGAATGAATTTCATGTTTCATCAATCTAAACGATTGAGTGGCTCCGTTCCATTTCCATGGTCAAGACATTTTAAATAATATTTATCTTACCACAATTTGAATTAAACTCTCCTGGGCTCAATGCACAAATTTATATTATATCAAATAATATTTACCGCAATTGCATTCCAGAAGAAGAAACCGAATGTATTCATACGCGCATGTATACAAATGCTTGAGAACTACCAGCATGGAGGTTCCAAAGTGAAGGGCAGCAGATCTTGTGTCTTCTTTAGGTTGTCACAAACTAACTCTCCTGAACACACATATGTGATTCACATCATTGGAGCATAACTTTAATTAAACTATCGGTTGAAAATTATCTCTTATTGTTAGAGAAGGGGTCACGTCTGAATATATTTCTAGCTTCACCCGTAAGGCACGGGCGTGTCCGAACGGCACGAATGGCACGATGAATTCCTTACTCAACGACCCGCTCGGCGCTTATCCGGAAATTTTTACGTCACTCCATGAGACAGCAGGATGGATGCGAGAGAGTCGTAACTGCGTTCGGCGAAATTTATACGACGCGCACTCAAGGGCATACGTTTCTACCCTCCTTCGCCTCCGCGACGACGCCGATTCTTCCGCGTCAGAACCCCGGCGAACGATCCCGCTCCCCTTGTTTGCCGGGCACGCGATTCTAGGCTCTCACCGATCTTTGCCCCGGGGGTGAACTGCTCGCCTCCCAATTCCATTTCATCTTTTCCTCCGTCGCACAGTGGGCTAGAATCGAAAAAAGCTGGCCAAAACCTCAAAATCGATTTTTTTGAGCTAGGAAGTTGAAACTTCGCATACACATTCTCAAATAAATTGTGCATAACTACCCTGATTATTTTGGTCCTGTGTTTTCACTTTAACAATATATGTGAGGTCAAAGTTGAGCAAATTTAGCGAAAAACGACCACCCTCGATTTTTTCTGAAAATTGCCGACTTTATCCTCGTGCAGTGGTTTTATAAATAGTTTTATCGACAAAAATGTTATACCATCTTAATTGACACTTCTTATTCTTTCATTTGAAAGGTTTTTAAAGATTTGGTTTCATCAATAACCATAGATACATAACAAAATGGCGGAGCCTGTTTTCAACCCATTTTTTTACATAAACGTAGAAAAAAAGTAAACATTATCACCGGCTTACACTAAGTCACTTATATCATGTCGTTCTTTGAAGCTTCTACATTGTGAATCTAAAGTCAAACCTTGCACCAATTTGCAACCCCGAATTTTTAATCGTTTTTTCGAACGCACGGACGACTCCGGTTCTGACCGGCGGCGGCGGAGAGTACGGCGACGCGGCAAGCGGGTGGATGCAATATGGTCTCATTCATTTTTATGTGTGGATAACCGTTCCAAACCGTTGACGGAATTTTAAAGCGAGTCAAGCCAGCGATCGGTTGAGGAGGACGAGCGTGATAACGATAAGAAGCGATAAGTCGGAGCCGCCGCCGGTGGTCGCCGAGTTGGAATTAGGAGGCAGCGCAATGCACGCGCGGCCAAAAACGTTTCCTCCTCCGCTCGAGAAATGTGCCCCACTGGATTTCCCACGCCCGTTTTGGGCAGAAGATAGATTCGAGGAGGATTTCCCCCAGATCTGGATGGGTCTCGAGTTTGACGGAGGATAAGGATGGATTTTTTATGATCTTAGATTTTCCCGGCGTATCAGTTTCAGAAAAGTTGCTCGGGTTTTCCACCGGTTGATGTCGTCCATGTCTCCCGACGTTTCGATCCGCGACTTGCTGATCTACCTCAGGGGATATTCCGAATGCCTTTTTGGCATTCGGAAAGCATTCGGAAGATCCCCTGAGGTAGATCAGCAAGTCGCGGATCGAAACGTCGGAAGACATGGACGACATATACCGGTGGAAAACCCGAGCAACTTTTCTGCAAGGATGAATTTGTTGGTGGAATTCAACCCTGCATGTCCAAAGCTCTATCAAGGTCTCGCAAAGCGGGTGCTAACTCAAGAGTAAAAATCACGAATATTGCAATGCAGGATTTTTACATTCGGCCACTAAATGTGCTATCACGCACCGCGCTGTTAAATGGGTTGCAAAAGATGCCACTCGCGATGCTGACGATGAAACGATCCGAAATTCACGGGTAAATAAACAATAATATGGGTTTTCAACTATAATTTATGTACAAATCCACCACACCCATTGACTGATTTCTAAAAATTCGCTCCTCCACTAGTGAACTCTTTACTGAATAATGGGAGTATTTTCTTGATTGTCAACATGCCGCTAACTTGAAATGGTGATTTTTAAGAAATTCCACTTCAAGGGCAGTGGTTTGCAGTCCTCATGTCTTTGAGTCTTTTTAATTGCAAATTGCACCGGCACAGATACAGAGAGTTCTAAATGAGTCAGAGGGAGAAAATACGTCCATACCTCCGGTAGCCTCTCGTAGCAGAGAGAAAATTCGTATAGCTGGCCACGTAGTAAGAATAATAATTATTAAAAATTTAAATCACTCATAAATTTACCTCCCTGAATGAGGAACAGCGAGAGCTGAATTAAGACCGAATTTTTAGAACCCAAATCAATTGAAATGAAAATGTTACCTCTAAATCTGTTCCCAGTAGTATTAAGTTATAGAATCATTAAATAATTGATTAAGTACGTGCACAGTTTGGTAAATAGGTAAATATGAGAATTTGGTGAATTGGTAAACTATGGAGAGATAGGTATTAATGAAATAAATGGATGGTTATCCGATAATGAGAAAACCAGCATTATTTTTCTTACCATTTTCTCTTTCTAATTGAGTAAACTTTGAATCATAGGTACGATTATATTTTAAATCAAAACTTTTCCATTTTCTCCATTTAATAATTATATAAGACCTCAACTAAACCGATCGCTGTTCTTGATACAAGGCAATCACAATAGATTAAATAGCTTCCTCAGCAAAATCAAATGGCAAATATGTAACCCGGCAGATTTGTATATTAAGTCAATAAAGTTATTTCATTGGGCACTAAAGAAGCCACAATTAAGGCCTAAAATTAGCAGGTCACACCCTAAAGGGCCTAACTAATCCACAATTATTCCAATAACCTAACAAATATAAAAAAGACATAGTCAAAATATTTTCTGACTCTGTAGGGTAGCCATAATTTTACTTCTTTACTGAGCAGGAAAAATTAATACAACCGTGAGTTTAATAAATAGTATCACTCGTTGGAGTTGTATGTAAAAAAATAAACTTTGGAAATAAATGGATGCTATCGAAGCTCATTTCCACTTCGTCTCTCCTCTGCATACTACTTGAGTCTCGTCACGATTTGCCCCATCATTCCGAAGTGGACTAGTTGTATTGGGATAATATTTTACGTCTGGACAGATGGCGACCAAATATCTTTCGATGTTGAAGGCCTTTTGCCAGTTGGCCCGGGGCCTTAAGTCGCTGGGATGCCCTGAAAAGGTATATGGGCGGTCAGCGATGTTTCTGACGTGTAAAGATTACGCTTATGGTAACGGAGGGGAGGTGAGCACAAACTTTTGCGGAGATAGGAGGGGTTGAGTCCTGCAGCTGCGTGAAAGAACAATCTGGCTCCTCTCTAAGTCATGAGCGAACGACAAAAGCAATGCAGCAGTCACAAAAAAATCTACGCTCGAGTAATTCTCTAATTGCATGAGAACGGCAACTACTATCTCTGGGAATTGATTTTATTATTAGATTTAGTAACCTCGACGCATCTGGCACATACATCACAAAACATACGGTTATTTTACTTAAAAACGAAATATTATTCACGGAACGACGTGAAATTGCTTAAATTATGTGATATTATGTAACTAAATTATTAGCAACTCCTTTAAGTTTTTTTAAACTTCCAACCACAGATCCTACAGTCAGTATTACCCATTTATATTTAATGTTGTTTACCGTAAGTTTCCTGGGGGCAGGCAACTATATAGAGCGCTTAACTGCTGTTTGAAGTGTCTCTGATTCAAATCCCGGTTAGGGCCTTTGGACACACTCAAATGGAAAGTAAGATAAATGGAAAGGAACTCTAAAACTGAAAAAGGAAAACTGAATCTGTTACGTTCCCATATCTGTGGCTTAGTTCGCTGTTCAAAAGCTACTTGCTCTTATCCTTTGACTCTGAGTATGTCTGCAGAGCAACTCTGAGGAGAGTACACGTCGAGGGAGTTCTTCTATAACAACCAATGCAAGGGTGTCCATATATAAAAACCCAACCATGTACTAAAATAAATTAATGCCTGCTGAATATTTATTTATTTTTCAATGATTTATTAACCTCAAGTAAAATAATACCACGATGAAATACCAACTGCAAAACTGGGGAAAGTAATAAAAACCAATTCCACTTCATCTCCACAAATGGAAGTATCTAAAATTGTAATAGTATAAGTTATTTAGTATTCATTTACAACATATGACATACTTGCATTCTGCTAATTGAATCCAAGGTAACGCTAATGCCTTTGTAGGTTAGCTATCAGGAAAAAATAATGGCAATATACTTCAGCGATTGAACATTATTACTACTTAAAGAAAAAAACCTAATGTTTTACTTTCCCCTCTGTTTTTTAAATTGATTCTCGTCGATAGTTAATACGGAATCATTTCTTAAGGCTGTTTTACACGGCACTAGAAATTACGTAGTCTGACGTACGCGCGAAGGCGCAATCGAAATTGCGTCGTGTAAAGCGGTGAATTGCTAGAACACATGCGAGAATGCGTGAATGCGAGACGGCAAAATAGCCCCTGCTCTAATTTCGTTCATGCATTCGCGCAATTCCACGCCATTTCAGGAATAAATGCAGCTCTAACCTGCGCAATTCCGTGCCCCGTGTAAAACAGCCTTTAGAGAATGTTGCATCTGGCAATACATGTTTTTTTATTTATTCTAGAACTTTTATTGTAAGAATAGAATGTATTGCAAAGAAGACGTATAAGCATGAAATTTCTCCATTGATTCACAAGAGTTGGAGCGTCACTCTCGTAAATCCAACGCCTAATGCCTACCATGATTGTGCCAACGTGACGACAGATATTGTGATAAATAAAGGAAGAGGCAGGGTAAAAATAAAAATGGCATTTTGTACATCCAAATCGTTGCTTTCCAAAACAACCTAGCCTTCACAGAGGAATCGAGTTGTTCGTTTCATTCTCTTGCTGTCCTCGGCTGTGCAGAAGAGGATACCGACCGGGCGAATGCTTCGTGCACGAACTAACGGCCGCTTTGGGAATTGATCGAGCAATTACACAGCCCTCGGGTAGCTCTAACGACTCGCTCGGAAGGATAACATGCCATCGATTTCCTCTCCAAGAAACCACCATGGGGGGACGAGGTGATACGCTATGGAACTGCATTCTGTCGGCAGAAAACCTTTGAAAAACGTGCAGAAAAATGATAGAAAATTCAGTCAGAGGTTGAATTAATAGGGATTTTTCATGAGAATTCCTACATAAGTAAGTTGCATTTCCCCACCCCACGATCATTGCTCCAATATTTAAGTCAATTGGGTTTTCCCAACGCTTTTTGTCGTGAGGCACTTATTAAAAGCCTCATTCCTTGAACAAAGAAATAGGAATATTTGTTTGGCACCCATTAGCTTAAATCTTTACTACCCACGTGATGCATATTGACACTTATAATCAATTGAGCCTCAATTATCATATCATATTTAATGCTAGGAATGATTAATTCACTTAATTAAACAGCATAAATTTAAGTTATTTTGCCAAAGAAGAATGCGGTGATAAAAGGAATGAGACAATAGCTGGAAAGTGAATATAATACATCGAATAAATTTTACAATAATCACGTCCATACAGATATTTGTTTCGATGGCTAATCAAATGAGGAAGGACGAAACAAATGTGACGCCTAGCTGAGAGTGTTACGAAGCTGCCCTTGGCAGTGAGGCTACTTGGTATGAGTGCGTGACAGTAGAATTTGGTGAGAATTACTTTCTATGGACGTGAACATTTTGTTTTTGACGTGTTTCCTATCGAACGGAAACACTTAAACAGTTCAATAGCGATTTTCAACCTTTTTTCTGGCTTTTGAAAATTTTTATAAATGGCTGGCTCAGACCTATCGACTAAAAAATTTTATTCAAATTGTTAGCCATGCATTCGAACTTAATCATCATGAGAGAAATATCAGCTCTCATAGTGACAGAGTGAAAAATTTTCACCTCTGCTCATCGAACAACTCTCCTCGTCGAGATGGCTTTAATGACTTCTTCCTGGAGAGCCCGAATTTGGCTGGCTCGCGCCGTTAGGAAGCGCACACGCGTTTTAATTGGACGAGTCCCAGCCGAACCCCAAATTACTCCCGTGCTCCCACCCGCGTCCGCCAACTCACCCGAGCAGCATCATATTCTCACTCGCTCCCTCTCCTCCATCAATCAGAAAAAAGCGCGCGAGGGAGAGAGAGAGAGAGAGATGACCGGAAAATTCCTTCACGCGAAAACCTTTCTCCAGAGCGAGCCATTAAACGCGACTGCTCCTCTTCTTTCGCTGCCCTTCACGGATTAGGCGACGATGCAAGAGAAGTTGGGGATGGTGGGGAGAGGGTAAGGGTGGATATTTTTCAATTACTCACTGAGGACGGCGTGAAACAAAAATGAAAAATTAAAAAAAACAGCAGATGGATTTTCCAGGCGATGACGGGGAAGCGAGCGCCGCGGTCGGGTCCCGCGGCGGCGGCCCCACAGCCAAAAAAAATCCCCATCCATCTCACGGCCGCAAACCTTCACCCAAAATCCCTAATACTTCCCCGCCACACCCCGCGTCCTATTTGCCACGGAATCGCGCGATGAGCGACCCCAAAGTCTCCCCCTTCCCCCGCCACGACCGCAGCCCCTCGCGGCCCCATCCCGAGCCACTACACTCACCACCATCAATTATATCATATTACCAACTTAGCGTCTCACCAATTAGCTGTCAAAGTTGATTCTCGAGGGGAATCACTCCCTCCCATCCCACCCTTTTCGCTCGTCCGCCGAGAGAGAGAGAGACGAAGAGTGAGGAGCAGAAAAAACGCGAGCACGGTGAATGAGAAGACCACGCCGGAATCGATGGGGATGAGGCAGAGTGACGCGTGGTTAGGAGGTCCGAAGTACTTTGGGCTGGATTAACTAATTAGTCACGATCCTCCGAATAGAAACGGAGATGATCTCATTTTTTTTCGTAAAACCTGCCAATGCGGCCGTGCACGGCCGGTCTAAATAATGTGCGCCCGATCAATCTTGTTTGAGGGTTTGACTCGATGTTCTTGTGGTGCCCGTGGCAAAAGGGGGAGAAATATTCCTCAGAGGGAATGCGAAAAGAAAGAGCACTTTCATCGCCTCTCCCTCTCTCATTTCCACGGTCCCTGTCTCTTCCCCCTCGGGGTACCCTCTCCCGCCGTCTCCGCTTGGCCTCCTCCCTCGCCACCCGCCGATAGTACACGGTGCGCCTCGAGCTAGACACAGGTGCGAAATCGAAATGAAGATGAGTGATGGGGTCATGCGTTCCAAACGGACGAGGGTGGGGTGAAAAATTTTTCGGTGATGAGGTGGGATGGGAGGGGATTCGGAGAAACGCAAGGGGACAGGGAACTTTTGCTGGGAGGTGGGGTTGAGTGAGCGCTGGGTGTGGCCGGGAGTTAAACGCACCGGGTGCCATGATTGCTCCGGCGCCGTCCCATCCTACGTCACCAACCTCGACATTTGGGGCCCTTGGCGCAGGGTCAAATTATGAAATCAGTCACGGCTAGAGTTATGGCCTCACATGCCTACATATCCAGCTTACTGCAGAGACCAGCCATAGCTTACAGAATTAGAGAAACTGCTCCGATGCGAGGTGGAACTGCTCCACCTACCTTGAATGTGTACAATTCACAATCCCGAGACATACCCTTGGGAAGCTCTACTCTCACCTATCTATACCAAGCCATAACATTCAGGTGAAATCAATGGCGTAGTGGAAAAAATGAACTAATTCCTCATTTGTTTTGATTCCCACGGTCTCAGTGATCCTACTATCAAGAGCTAATACATTTGTACGGTACATAATCGTAATCGTTATTTCCTTAGCGGAATGCCATTGTGCGACCTTCTCAAGGATAAAAGTAACTTCGTGAAAAAATTACATAAGGGAGAAGCATGAACACCAACAGAATATTCTCTCCCATTGTGTACCCGTGATAGCATAAGATTTCTCAACGCGTTCGCGCTGGCTGTTGAATGCAGGTATGCTCACGCCTATCGCCGGATGCATCAGAATTCAATCGGTGATGTGCCACCGCCTCCTCTCCCACACATTCGGGTGGTTTCCATTCATCGACACTTGATGACACAGGTCAACTTCTGCCGCTAGGGGACCAGGTTCGATTCGGCGGGCAGAGACACATATCGTTGTCGATGATCGAGATTTCCTGCGATATATCATGTAAACTCATGAAATTTTTCAATGAAAAGCACTAAAATTAGAGCATACGGCCCTAAAATGGTGGCCAGATCAAAATACCCTATGACAGAGGTTGGCTACCATCAGCCCGCGAAAGAATTTCATGCGTCATCATAAGTAATAATGTATTTAAAAATGAATATGATGATGCCTTAAATATGAAAATATTTTAATGCTGATTTGGAAGAAATTTAACCAAGTTAATTTCATTCGCGGCCCACAAGAATAATAATTTTTCCTACCCCTCGTCAAAAAGGAACCTCCACTGCACTCTCTGTGATAAATTCTTAGCAATGCGCGGGCTAAGAATAAAATTAAATTTATTTGAAATTACGGCATTTTGCACCCAAAAGTCCATATTTTTTAACCCAAAGCCATTGATAATGACATGAAATGTTTTGATAATTGCAGAGAATTCACATTACCCAGTAAAATTTCACTAATATGTTACCGATGACGTAAATAATTATGAAGTCCACTTAAAATTTGGCGTAATCGATTTCAACTACCATTTCTCAATAAACAACTGATATTTATACTATATCCTACGCGAGCAACTTACAAAGGACAAAGATATAGTATTCCGTTTATGTACACGAACATGAGAAATGCTGAGTCATGCCTGAGCTCCGAAGGTAGCTCAATTGTTTCAATAACAACCAAAATGTCGGCAAGCTTTTCTTGTCGAGAGAATAATATATAAAATACGTGTATTTTAGTAAATTTTCGAAGGACGAACTAATTTTTCCGGTTAAGTAATTTTGGATGTCCTTCGCACTCTACCAACAGTCAAAATATAACCTTCTTTCGTGTCTCCAAAGATGCCTAATAAGGCAATCCTCTCAGTCCAAGCAAATATTTATTCAGCATATACTAAATTAAACCATCATAAAGATTATTCATTACCAAATTCTTAAATGCTTTGCTACATTTTTAAACTTGCAATTACGCGGTAATATTATGAAGAGCACTTGGATCACAGATGATACTTCTCGCATGTTTTTTTTCTTTACACTATCCATAACAATCAAAAGTTTTACTACGAAGCTAATAAAGTTAAAATAATCAATCGGCCTAGATAAATTTGATATCGATTTAAGTAAAACTTTATTACAGATGAACATTTACATGAACATCGGAAACTCCCGTTTTAGTCAAGCATATTTGTCAAAATTTCCAACAGCGCAGATGTATAATCGCTTCATTGGCACAAAAATCGACACAGGTGATAATAACATACTATGACGGACATAATAACGATATATAGCTGTTGCAAAAGCGCTTTCTTCAGAAATTTCCTTTCTATAAATGTATATGGTCCTCCAAAATCAAAACCGACTGAGAAAAGAAGTGCATTACTTATCAGCAGCTCGGGGACAATGCACCTCGTTTCCAAGAAAGAGGCGGGGTTGTCGTCGGAAGTTTCGGTCGATGGGTAGGTTATCGGGCATGCGACCCTCTCTTTCTCTCTCTCTCCCCCTCTCACTCCTGCCTTTTCTCTGATCCCAAAAATATCTGGCCGTGGAAGCAAAAAACAGGGGCTTCGAGGAAGCTCTTCGATCCCGCTTCGGCAATTCACCCAACCGACAGACGTCAGGGAAGTGGAGGATAATTGAATTTTCGAGTTTTCAGGGGGCGAAAATCCTGTTTTAGCGAGAGGCAGCTATCGATATTTGAGGAAGTATTATCAAATTGAACAGAATTTTTGTTTTTAAATGTGCTGTATTGTAGTAAAACTAACTATATTCCGACCACTGCAGCCACATAATTAATGTTCTTATCAAAAGCAGTCTTCAACAAATTATGGTAAATAACGTTAAAATGGATAATTTTCTAAAAAGCATGCACATCTAATTATTAAGTTTCCCTTTCAGTTACTAATATTACTTTTTTGAAAATGTTTCATTGCATTCAACCACTCGCAACATTTGTTCAGTGACAGAATTTGCCTCATGGAATGCAACCAAATGAAATGAATAAGATCCATAGAACGCTGAGCACAACCGGTAATAAGATGGAATGCGACTATGAGCCCTTTTATTAAGAGTATATTATAATGATTGATGTTGCCAATAAAGGAATTTAGGGTCTTTTTTATATTCCAAGCTATCCCACAACGTTGAGATATTCGGGAAAAATATCAATCACAATAATTGCGGACTATATCTGTCTTCTTATTCCCTAAGTAAGTTACAATAGGTTTACCTGTACTTTTGTGAAAAAATAGTACAAAAGAATTTAATAAAAATGTTTGCTAGTTTTAGTAGCCATTACTTCATTCGTGTATTTTTATGAGTGTGTACCAGAAGGAAAAAATATAACAAGAACTAAAAAAAACGGATTGAAAGCAGCAGCCGTCTGATCAATCAAATACATTCAGAGAGTAATCTTTGTCATAGAACGTTCCAACACCTTATTATACTTCCGTCTTATACCGCTAGCCCGGCATTATGTACCAGCAAATCCTAGACGAGGAAGAAAGTGGAGGATGAGTAAAGTAAGATGAATTGGGGGCAAAACGTCTGGCGAAACATGTAACCTGAATCCCTTAGAAGCTTTGATCTTTTTGTTGGGGACGGAGGGCGAGACCCTGGGTCTGAGATATGAGGAGGGTGTTTTTGGAATGTTTCGTGCAATGCAGTCATCCCTGTCTCGCACCGAAATAATCTCCCTGTGTAAGGGACCAGGTATCCCGCATCAGATGCACCCAACTGACCTTTTTCCCCTCCTCCCCCATTTTCTTTCTTTTCAGTTCCACGCGAAACACGTCCCTCGAATCCTGCTCCACCTCCCCTCCATTTCTGTTGCTCACCTGAACTCTCCAGTTCCGTATTTTTCACACACTCGGCCATGATCTCCCGTTACTACTCTCCATTTTCCTTTCAACCATTTCTTTACAAGAGATTTAATACTGAACCCTCTGAAATTTCACCAAAGCTCGCGCATGACAATAAGCCATCATAAGAATGTTTTCTGAAGCTATTGAAGTTCAGGAGATATTGTTTTGTTACTAGGCAACCTTCAACTACTTGAGATGAAAAAGCGACTCGGCTTACAAAAATATTAAGCAATTATTGATAGTTCGAAAGATGAACCACTTATAATGTTTCAAAACGTGATATAGCCCGTGCATGATATGCCTCTAGTTATTGTGAACCTTAGAGATATTTCACATGCGGACAGTATAGAATCAAAGGTTTAGGTCACCAAATCCTAGACCTAAGTTTTTGTGGACGATATTTACCTATCACTACTCCCAATAAATTCAATGTGGTCGAATCATGTGAGAGAAATATCAGGGAAAAATGTCCGTTTTTATATATTATACGTGATGCACAAAGAGCTTTTGAAGGTTCGATACCGATTTCCATTCATTTTAATCATGCATAGTTCATTCATTCGACATCAATCATTGTTTGTGCATAAGAAGTCGATCAAAAATTCGCTTGGCTTGCAAATATTTTTTGTCGTCGATTTTCAATTCGTACTATTTCATAAGATACCGATTCCATCTTCATTCAAAATCCTGAACATCACTTAATGTCTAGGTGCTGATAAAATCCCGCAATTTCTAACGAATATCAATTTTTAATTTGTAGATTTAAGTTTATAACTTAGTGATCTGTTACTAATGAACGTTAGCCGGCATAAATTGAAAGAATCCCATCTAAATTGAATTCCTTGTCTGCAAACCAACTACCGGAGATAATTGAGTAGCTATAGACCTAATGAGAGGAAATAAGAAGGGAAATACTTCAGCACCAACTTCTTTATTCAATTATTGGAAATTTATAGACGTCAAAAGAACATTCGACGACTCGTCGCTCACCAATGTGCCTCAGCTATTTCCAGTCGAAGAAGGTGGGATTTTTTTAAACAGTGGTTCAAGCATTTCATCAAGTTTGAAATTCTTGCACAAGTTTTGAAAGTTACATTTTGGGGTCGCTAGTGCATTAGAAGATAAATATATATATTCCTCCTGACTTTCACACTTAGAGAATATAAGGCAACTCTTTGGTTTAGACCTCCTCTCCTCGACTCTTTCGTTCCTCTCTCCCTATGCGCCCGGCGTCCCTCACACTACCCCAACCAACTCTCCATGCATTGCACTTTCCTCTCCCCTCCTCCCCAACCCATTCCCTCCACTTTGCGTTCCCGTGCGCTGTCTTCTCCGGCCGTGCTTGTCCGCCATGCGTCGGGGTGAGTGCGACTGCGTGCCTCCTATAAGGACGTGGAGTGCCCGGGGAGTACGAGGGCCTTGTCCAATTAGGACGCTTTTAAAAGCGCATTGCCTTCCGAGAGAGCCGTCGACGTGTTACATGTTGTCCCTTATCCCCATCGCCACGAGAGGAGGGGACCCGGAGAGCGGATGCATTTCTGGAATGAAAGCTTTCCTCCCCCCCCCCACCTTCTTTTCCCCCACCTCTTTTATTTTTATCTCTTTCAACCAAGACGGCGAAGAAGATGTTGAGAGTCATACCATGCCAAAGGAGATGTTGGGACTGGATATTTTTTTAATTCATCATGTCGCCTAATTTTCTATCTGCTTCATCATGTTCTCCAGATTGAAATCGATAACAAGATGAATGCTCGTTGTTCACCCTTCAGTAATTTAGGTTTTCACGTATTTTCAAGTGGTATTTACACTAAAAGTTTCAATTTTATTTTATCCCGACTAGAAAGTAAGGGAACTTGAGAATGGACAAGGGATAAAGTAATTATACATTCCATCCATCAGTACCATGATCGATAATAAAGTTCCATAACGTTTCCAATTCTCAAAGTTTCCTTATCAATATGTCTCTAGTAATTAATTATTCGCGAAAGCCCATTCCTACAATTACCTAAATGTAATTTTCAAATGGTTATTCAACTGAAGATTAAAAATATATGTAGAACAGCTTCAAAGTCAATCAATTTAATTTGGCTAGATATAGATTAGCGTTGAGATATTTGCTCTGAAGTTAAATCAGAATGTATGCATTGTATCACTCATGTCTAGGGGGAATTGTGAAATACCGTGCAGTTAAAAAATAGTGTTTCCTCTTACCATTTTTTAAAGTTCAATGCATTAGTCTTCGATCTTCTATCGACCGCCTTTACACTCTATGGATGGTATAACTTAATTCAGGCTGAGTAATGGAGAGTACTTAAATTCGCAACAGTATTCCACAGCGATCACTTGATCCTTTGAATGATTGGAGTCCACCAGAGGAAAAAAACCATACACCACAAAAATCGCATAAGTCAGCTTTCGTTTCGGTGAGTGCGGGAGTAGATAAGTAAAGTTTACCCTTACATGGGTGAATTATTACCCAAGTGACCTTATGTGCCTCATGGTCTCTGTAACGGTAAATTTTCCATATCACGCTGGGATGCAGAACCCAAACCAAGGGATGTTAATGCGTGGATGATGCATGCTCTGAGCGAGTTTGGGAGACTGAATCTCGTCCATAGTGGTCTGCCGTGCGTATAGCCGAATTTAAACATTCGGCTGTACGCACGTCATCGGATTTCACGAGAAGTTGCACGAAATTTAATGTGAAAACAGTACCAGCAGCCATCGTCAGCCCGACTGCCAGGGACATGAAAACTTTTGACGCTTCAAAAAAATGCATATGATAACAGTTATTCTTGGAATTGGATCCAAGAGAATAGCCGCTGGTAGATCTTCATTGATGCATCACCCAGCATTCTACTAGTTCTGTTAAAATGGTGACGCATTCCACCAATGGAAGCGTGGACTTTGACATTCTCATCACTTATGCAGCGAAGGAAAGTTAGAGTAATGGAATCACCACTGCCAAATGTTCTCTAATAGGAATTGTGACATCAAAATAATCCTATATTAATACAAATACAATTGTATAAATTATTAAAAGGAACAATAACTGGGTAAGTACAGCATAACACGATTATTTCCATATAAATGACATGGGAAAATTGAGAAAACTATTCCATAGTCGATACTATCTATCAAAATAGGACCAATCGCCTTTCACCTAAACATCTACCCTTTATGGGTTTCTACAAAAACGCAGTACTTAATAGGGTTGCATTTTTTCAAGATCCCTACCGTATGAAACAGGATTTTTGAGCGACGGCGCAACTCGGTGTTGATGGAATCCGCCCAATTCTTACTCGGGATTTCAACTGGTGCTTGGTGTGACGTCCCCCCTTTTGGGAAATAGGATAATATAACGCATTAGAATATGACTCAAGGAATATCACAAAAATGCGAACTGCCACCAAATTATTATCTCATATTTCTGTTGTTTTTTTTAAATATAGTCAGTTCCATGCACACAAAAAGTGATGTGATGGCTTTACAAATTTTTTTCAAACCCTCATGTGATACCTATATAAAATTGTTTTCGATTTATTGAATTTAAACACAAAATTTTTCAATAGATGGCCATGGACAGTTGATTAATGATCAAGTACGCAAGGAGGAAAGCCATTAGTGGTTCAATCCGCTTCGACTCATTTTACTGAAGATAGGGGTGGATGAAGGGTCTACAAGGAATGGATCTCCATCTCCATGGCACGAATTTAGGTTCGATTGGAAACACTAAATCCAGTCATAGTCAATATTTAGGCCATTATCCAGAGACAGCTGATAATTTGTTGATCGTTGGAGGATAATTCTGGAGGTACCCTAATTTTTTATACTACCGCGCAAAAATTTAATTTTCCAGGCTACCTATTCCGCAAGTTCTGAACTAGAAAAAAAAACAAGGAAGAAAACACCTCAAAAATCAAACTCAGTTACAATTGCTAGTCAACAATTTGTGTGAATTAGTGAAAAATGAATGCGTGGACAACGAATTTTTGTGTCTTTCCCCATGCAGTCCTTAGATTACTAAAATAAGTAAACTTGGACGATTACACGCGAGGGCACGCATTCACTTCACTCGCTCAGCGACTCAACCCGAAGTTTAGTTTGGATAGGTTGGGATAGAGCTGACCCCAGAATTAGCTACAGACGCGTGAATTCCACACGCACAGGATAGCCAGTACCTTTCTCCGAGCCACCTCGCACTTCGACGATTTTGTTTTGGGGGTTTCCAATGGCTTCGCCCGAGTCCGAAACCTACCCTTGCCAGACTAGCTAAAAATACATGCCATGAGTACACATTAGTATGTGCATAGCGTTCGCGCATGGTTCTCGTCAAACGAGGAGCTGGGAAGGGGTGGTGGCTGGGTGGTATGGAACTCCTTTGTGACTCACCCGCTCGTCGGCTCGGGACTTCTCGGGGCAGACACGGCGGCAAGCAAGCGTCTCAACGGAGAGGGACCCTCGAGGGACGGCGGCTGCCGCCGTCGCACGCAACTCGGATGACGTGGACGATAGTTCCCTTCCCATCGCAAATCGCCGCCTTTACCACTGCAAGCGCATTGGCAGTCCGCCGCGCCGCTCGCGAGCACGTATTGCTCGCGGAGATCGGGCGGCGAAAGGATTCGCTTCGGCACTTCCCTCGCCCACGCACGTGTCCACACCTGACAAGAGCATGTGCAATATGCCATGAAGCACCAAGGAACAGATTCGAATTGTTACCGTTACATCCCCTGAATGCCAGTGAGAAGACGTCACTCGAGTGTTAGGGCATATTTACAATAAAATATATCGAAAAATTAAACGAAAAACTTGACTGAAAGGTACCTCCAATCTCTGGGGATTTTATTAAAAACTAAACGCGAACTAGACGCTGCTTAGCCGTCTTCTGGGAAGTACCAGCAAACTGCCGTAAATTAAAATTGAGATTATTCCTTAGCTGCCGCAATGCCTGGTCCGGAGCTTATTTTTCGTCCCGAGTTGTCCTTCGTTCTTCATCATCATTGGCCAACAATCCTGAGATTGGTTTGACGCAGGTTTCCACTCATTTCTCCAATCAGATAAGCTTCTCATATCCACATATGTATTTCTTCTCTTTCATAGCCTTCTTTAGCTGCTCCATATATTTTGTTCGAGGTCTTCCTTTTCCGTTGTTGCCATATACTTGTCCCTCGACGATTGTCTACATCAGGCCATCATCATGTCTCCAGCAGCTCGATTCTGTAAATGTCATACCTGTGCTTCGCGTGGTTCGAACCACAGTGGAGTTCTCACGCCTCTCACCGTGAAAGACGTTCAAGCGATCCTGTAAGCCTGTGTCGTGAGATGTTTGACGGATTGCTAACGATCACTTCAGTTTCTTATGTTGGTAGCTGTGCGGACGCGAGGAACGAATCAGAATCTCCGATACAAACTTACTTCAGCGGCCAACTGCAACTTCAGTTACCATAGAGAAACATATACAATGCCGTGGAATATTCACTCCCAAAGTAAATAATACTTCTTTACTCAATTTTGAGTGAGGTCTTTTCTTTTAAAAGTACCTATTAATGATAAGTTATGGTTGTTTAATTAGTTTATAGCTATAAACTGTACATTACCTCTTTTATATGTTGTCAAGTGCTGCGTATCAAAGTCAGTTATCACGTAGCGGGCTCGTAATTGCACAATTAGCTCTAATTTCCTCATAATATGGAGATAATGCTTACGCGGAATGAGAACAAGTGTTATTTTATTATTTAATAATGGTTCATTCTCGTATGCGTTTGAGCTGTTCTCATCATTTCAGTACATAATTTTAAATGCGCTGTGGTGCGTATACATATATGTCTGATTATGCAAGCACATGCCACTATTCACGATTTATACTGATGAAAATGTTTCTGGCGCGAATACGAGTAGATTATCAACAGTTTCTGCTAGAGGACGAGATGTTTACATGTCTTAGTATTTCTATAATGTCAACAGAAAAACGAATCATGTTGGTCGTGTTACTGAACGGCAGCAATAATGCATGGAAGAGATGGAATAGATGATCAATGTTTGTCTTAACGTACTAAAGTGTGCCCCGGCAAGCCATCTAAACGTCTACGAATTAATCGTGGTGTGAACTCAGTGATCCATCGCCAATCTCACGTTTCGAAGGGATTGTTGATATCGCGTATCTGCCGCCGAAGTATGTGCATCTATTGCCTCAATCGACATTGGTGCTCATGCAACAGTAGCGGAGGTATGTAAAGAGCCTCCATTCTCGTTAATAAAAACAAATCGAAGGCTTGAACTTACGAAACAAATATTAAATAAATCTGTTAACATTCAGTACCGCACAATACTTTTACCATTGGTTCTACTCCAAATTATTATGAACATTAAGTTGTGAGTATTTTACTTGTACATTCTAGAAGATGCACAAATATAAGATAATTGTCAAACCCTCAGCGCAAGGTTTAACTTCCCACCAACTTCAATCGCAATGAAGGCCAATCAATTTAAATAGGACGCGAATGTAAATTTAACTTTACGCATTTCTTTTATTTGTTTTTAATACATATTACTTATGGGAAGTGACAATATGAAATAGCCACCATCGTAATTAATGAATAATGTGCTATTAATTATCAATCACAGCGTAAATTCATAATGAAAAATTAGAGCGCATTGCCGCGACGAAGCTACCACGGGCCCTCTTGGGCGTGAATACTTTCACGGACGCGGCTGTGAGAGTGACGTCACTAAAAAGTTTCAGAATCGCTCCAGCGTCAAAGCCGTGAATACATTGACGAAATCCGCTTGTGACGGCCATATCACATTTACAGAATCGAGCTGCAGATATAGCCTATGAGGTTGTTCGCCTTCTTGTCAAGATTTTTTTCATGAGTCTTATCTTCTCTCCAAATATTCTTAGGACTCCTCATTACTAACTCGGTCGATCCAAGCCTCGTCAATTCAGAAGCACCACATTTCTAAGGCACCCTTAATTTCTCCGCAGCTTTCATTCATTGTCGAGGCCTGTCTTCCGTAGAGAATTATACTCCTAATGCATGTTCTGATAAATTGTTTCTTTACTTCTGCTTTCGCTGCTCACGGTTTAAGTTAGCAAATCGCAAAATAAAAGCTCCCAAAAAAATGAATACGACCTATCGTGATCATGAATAAAATTCTAATTTAAATAACACCAAACCCTATACTAATTTTCCCATCAATTTACCAAGATACTAACGCCTCCTAAATATGAACAGCGCCATTGGAATTAGCTCTGAAATCCCACGCTAAGTAGATACTTCCTCCGTTTATTTTTTGCTATTTAAATAAAACCGGCCTTAAGTTGGAAAGTATTGGAATCAATCACTCGTTTTTCCTTTCGCCATCTGAACGATTATCGTGAATCTGGGGTGATTGGGCCCATAATGGAAAATTGCGCCGAACGCGAAAGATATATTTTATCGCCGGTAAGTAATTAATTAATTCATAGTACATCAAACCGAAGACTGATAAACTGCATCCCTTCATTTCTCCATTTTCCCTGGCCTATTTTTTCAGTTGCCTATTATTATTATTATTTCCTGCTTTTGCTCCCAGACATTTCTTTTAATTTTTTCCTACTTGTGAGATAGAACTGAAATATTAGATGTCCAATTTTTTTATTTAATGATAGACTAAGCCCCTGCCTCTTGAATTCAATATAAACTGATTTCCATGCAGAGATTAAGTTACTCCGATGGGTCCAAGTAATCTATGTTTACAGCGAAGTAAAAAAACTAGAACTATGAATGCAATAAATAGGAACATACTTATTTCAGACATATTTTTTCCCGATAAATGCTAAATTAACACAGAGTTAACTCTTAAGACGCGAAGCTAGCGTACTTTCAGGTTCTCTTAAAAGTAAACATAAACTATCAATACTTCAATCCCAGCACAATTAAGGAGAAACATGCAAACCATGAGCCAAACACGAAACTTATAGGTAATTAATGCCAGTAAATAAATGAATAACTATTTTCATTACAATATAATTACAAAATTGGCTCGGATTTGATGAAGGAGCAAAGGCGTTGAAAACCGTCGAAATGAAATATTTTATTTATATTTAGTAAGGAAGGGTAATCTACTTTAATTCGTGGAGTTTTTCTTCGCGAAAATGTGCAAATACTTGTCACATAGGAAATTTTACGTGGCTAAGAATGGGATGAAAACTCATTTGACAATGGACATGAAAGTGTGAAATACGAAGAAGTTGTATTCACCATTTCATATCATAAGCTTGATGTCCCACTGCCACCGCAAAATAATGCGATCGACAAAAATAATTAACGCGGTAACATGAGGGTTCTGGAGTAAAGAAAGCCATTTCCTCCGCAAGAAATAGAGAGGCTACCAAAACAGATACGATCAAATGGAAGTGACAGATATTTCCGTGGCCCTATGCCATATACCGTGGCCTCCAGTTTTTAATGCGCACCTGCCTAAATTCACTCTTGGATGACACTGGAGTCTTCTTAATCAGCTCAGTGAATCTGTATATATTAGACTTTTCGAGCAAAGCGAAGATATTTTACTAACTTCAGTTCATTACTAACCATCTCATGATCTCACTGAGCCGCGATAAGCTCCCTCCACAAAGGCGATGGATCCTCACGATCACCTATGGTTGAGTGGCTACTTTATTTTCGACAACAACCTCATCAGTTAAGAAACCCTTGACGAATAATTTACCTCGGCGAGAGCATAGTGAGTTAATCTATATCTACATGATACCAACGAGCCACCTCAAGGGTATTTGGCAAGAGAAGCGTATTTTGCCATCATTCTGTACGCTACCGAGTTGAGATTCGAATATATTCGTCTAAAATAGTAGTTATTCCCGAATATTTTATTATAAAGTTTAACAAGCGAAATAATTAATAGACTGCAGAGGCACTTTAATTCACTTAGCTTGAAGCATACCTTAGTGAATCGGAATATCGAGAAAAATGCGGTTAAAATACAGATATAGTGTGACCTAAATACTTTTTTTGTGAATGAAATCATCATCAAAAAATTGACGATACGTACGAATAATGCAATAATAACGACAGAATTATAATACAGTAACAAATAATTATGAATCTGTGAAGTCTATCATGGAAAGTAAACATCGCATTTAAGCGCTATTTCTTTTGAACCTCTCCTCAAAATCAAATATTAGAAGTCCTCGTAGGTATTTCCGATGAATACTCAATGTTTTTAAACGGGTTAAAATTTAAACAGGTTCAAATTGTGCCGCATCACCAGCATACAAAATCCCCAAGGGTTGACTGGAATGTCCAAATAATACTCCATGGTATGCACACGAAGATTACAAAAATGTAAAAACATGTACTCATTTCGATTTCTGTCAGGTGCTTTAGGCATAACTCTACGGCATATTAAGCCACTTTCTGCGTAAAATCTTCCCAAAATATAAACCATAGGTACGTCAGTCTAAAACCACCAACGAAGACATGATATTTTCTCCGCTAACTATTCAACAATGAAATACACGTTCAGTTTGCCAAGAATACGCTAAATACATTTATAAAATGATATTTTAGTCTTTGCCTTTCCCCTGCGCTTTCATTTATAGCTGAGGATGAGTAAATTCTTGTTCAAGGGGCGGATGAATATATTAGCACTTTTAAATACGTTTGTCTTCTACCAATAGCACGCCGAATAGGAGATGGGTGATTCTCACGAATAGTTTTTCTCATCGTTAGACAATTTTTTGCAAATGGAATATTAAACAAAATTTCCCATGTAAACTAATAGACTAAAGAAGCTGAAAGTGAAGAGCAATCCATTGTCGAAATGAGGCATGGTTTTACGTGGGTGGTCTCAACAGGAAACATACTTTAGGGAATCTATTGGATGCAGCAAATGGCTTAACTTATGATTTGTGATGACAGGTGGTGTTCACCGCGCCACCTAGAGCCCAGAGCGACGTTTGACTCATAGTCGGACTCATTTGTTGAGGTGGAGAGAGTAAATGGCAGCAGACCTTCCGAGGGGTCAATGACGCACAAAGCTTTGGTGCAACGAACTCTTTCAAGAACCAGAAGTTGTATTCCCTTGGACAAAGCATTTGAGCAACGCCCTTTGGACGAAACTGGAAGACACGCAGCTTAAAAGATACACACCCTCGCTTGTTTCGACGGACGCGCGAAACTCCCGTCTGCGCCATCCTTGAACGACTGCCAAGCGGAAAGTGTCCTTCGAGAAAACAGCACCCGAAATCTCTCGGCAAATGCGGGAAATCCATCAATGTTTTGCTCTCATTTTCTAAAACTTGTTCCACTTAAACAGCGAGATGACAGATGCATTAAATGAAGTAGCGGTGCTTTCGAATTTTCTCGTTTACTTTTATTAGAAAACCTCAGCCAAGTAAAAGCCAACTACCGATAGAGATGGAACCCAATTTATTTTGAGGACGCATCGTACCCTTTCAATAGGTCACAAGTTACCAGCTACTAACGTAAACTGTCATCTTGAAATTTGCAGGGTTGCTGGTGTAGACCCAATTTACCTGTATTTCAAATTTGAAATATTTCTTCACTATTTTTCAAATTTAAAGTTTTTATAATAACTTACAATAAATTATTGAAGAGCGTTTTCTAAGTATATTTTTAACTCTTTATGATGATTAATTTAGTTTTAGACAAATAATACATCGCAAAAAAAATACACCATACGACCTTTTCAGCAGGCGTGTTGCACCCTATAATGCGAGGTATTCTTTCGCGATAGACCTAAAGTTACGAACCTTACACACTCGGAGCACATTTCCTCCTTTCAAAGTACCTGCAGAACTCTTACAAATTGACAAAAGCTAAACGGCAAAATATTTCCAATTTAATTACTTTTGCATCACAAGGAATCATTTCAAGAAGATAAATGGCTTCCTGATTGAAGTGAAACAATTTGGAAAAAAATATCAACAAATTGAATCAATTCCCTCAAGCACAAAAACAGTGGGACGAAATAAAGCGAACTAAGTGAAAGGCATATTTATCATAATTTTAGAAGCATAAATGCAGCTCTCACAAAAATGAACTCGGGCGGAAAAAAAATCTCGACAATTGTTTCGCTTCCGGTAGCGAAAGAACTGTCCATACTTAGAGGGAGTAATAGGGAGCCGCGACGAAATAAATTCCGCCGGTTTCCTCTCCGGCCTGACGGGTTGGTAATGAGATCGATTGAAATTTCACCCTGTCAGCCCACGGAGTGAATGCAATCCTTGCGCAAGAGGCGGACGGCACCTGAATGGCACACTGCACTCGTTTCACGAAAATGTGGACGGGAGGAAGGGAGGAGAGAGCCTAGTTGAGCCGGGCCGATCACTCACTCAAGCGCAGAGCGGCCAGACAATGCAATGACCTCCCACCGCCGCTGCCCTGTCCAAATTTGCCTCCCTCGCTTCAAACCGCTCCCCCAGACTCTTGCATGCGCGGGGCCACATTCCCCATACCCCCCTCTCTCCGTCCGTACCCCCCCCCCCCCTAACGTTCGCTGCGCTTCTGCGACGGGGCACACCTGCTCTCCGCCCCCACCCTCCTCCCTCCCCCTCCTCCTCCTTGGTGGTAGGGGGAGGACGTCCTTTGGCAGCAGTGCCAGCCTCATTCATCAGCACATCCGGAGTGACACTCACCCTTGCCCTCCTCCCACTTCCCACCTTTATACCACCACCTCCTCCTCCTCGAACCACGCTACCTTCGCCCCTGTGTGTGTCCCTTGTGCCCTCCTCATTCCCTCCCATCGGAACGCATTTCTCGTCTTTTACAGGTGCCGCGAGAGCTTAAGAGCGCTACCTCCTCTCCCCCCTTGCCTCCGCGTCGTAACCTTTTCTACTAGGGGACATCCCGAGGAGGGGGGTGGGGGACTCGTCGCCTATTCCTTCCTATTCACGGTAACTGTCTTCACAAAAGCGACCCCAAGTCTTTAATCCTAAAACCATCCAGTTGAATTCATGTGTGCGATGGCAAAAAAGATGCGGGGAGGACTCGAACGTCAGGGAAGGCACGTATTCCAAGAGCTTAATACGTTTTGAGTCGACGGATGGAAATGCACGTTGAATCGACTTTTAAAAGTTGGACCCGAGCCCTATTTCAGAAGCGCAGCTTAATTTACGCAAAAGATCAACTGTGTATAGTACCTGGAGTGAGTGAGACGAGTGTTCTGAGATAAATTCAGTTGAATTGGTTAAATCATCCCTCGAATGTGTCGCGCTCCTATAAAAAAATCGGTAATTTATCCCTGCCTATTTAATTACCTAGGCCGAATCCCCTAGAAATTTTGGCTGAGAAAGAACGGATAGATGAAAACTTTTTTTAAAAATCGAATACTTTTTTACACTAGGAAACTAATTTAGTTCATATCTTCATTTCACTAAATCATTCTGTTTTTTACTACCTTTAACGTTAAAGTAAGGTAGTGCTCACTTATGATCAAAATCAAACATGCGCAATGCGATTGCAAGACATAATATTTACATTCTAACGCACGCACTAAACCTCATTTTCTTTCTTTTTATGCAGGCTCCACAAATACATCCACGTCCCAGATATCTATTCCTATGGCAAAATTATAATCGAGCTCCATGCTTAATACTCGCAATTAACTCAGTGAAAATTTTTAAGCTCTTTAAGAGTGATTTTACGAGTCTCAATTTTACTCTGAATTTTTACAGGAATTAAATTCAATAACAAGGTAATTGAACTTTCACGTTCATGATACAGACTATATACATAAATTATCAGATCAATATATTCGAACTCTTAGCACACTCAAAACTGATAAACAGCGCTTCAACCTCGTGTGAGTAAAATTATTTCCACAAGGGTGTAAGAACGTTCAAGAAATCATAATCTACTGGAATATTTCCGATTTTAATCGTACAGGAAAAAAAAGGTTTTTTAATGGTTTTTTACATTTTAAAGTGTGACTCATCTCAGGATAATATACCTAGTACTCGCCTATAGCGTGACGCTGCCTGGGGGGTTTAAACGATTTATGCGAAGAATAGGGGCTGCTGTAAATATGGGAAGATCAAGATAGAATGGATTTTACCAAAATCACCCAAAAACTATTTATCTCGCTAAAAGCTCCACAGGCCCCGACGTGACTTTACCAACTTTACCCAACAACTCAGTTTCCCTACATTGAACATTGGGACAATCCTAAAAGAACCCAAAAGAAAAACCCTCACCACCGTCTTATATTTTTTTGCACCAAATCGTCCAAAAGTCGGCTTTCCTGCGATCTCACGGAACCCATAAATCACGACAGACGGTCAGCGATACCACACACACACGCAAAACATTTCCACGCACACGGACGCGGCTGCAGAAAGAGTATTTCGCTGTCACTTTGGAAGCGAGGTGGGGATAAGGAGGGCCAGGTTTTTACAGGACAGAAAAGGGGACCCCAGAAGAGGAGGAGGGGAGAAAGGTGGAAAAAGTGTGCCAGGGAGTGAGGGAGTGGCGAAGATTGCGACTGGGACGGAGGTGGGAATGAAAGACGAGGGCAGCAGCGGAGAAAAGGAGCCAAGTCTCGCCGTCAAGCGGGCAGCAGAGCTGAGAAGGAAGTCGCCGTCCGAAAAACTGCGACGGCCTTTCGTGGCGAACGCACCCCTCACCTCCCTTCCGGCTCCCTTGCATGAGCATTTTAAAAAGACCCTTTCTTCCATTTACGCTTCACGTACGCTTCCTCCGGATCCTTAATGTTCCCGGGAAAGATAAGGACTTGAGAAGGGAGTGTGGGAAGGAGAGAGAGAGAAGAAAAAAAAACCTTTACCTCAAACTCTCATTTGAGGTGTCCCACTCCCAAAAAAATCATTTGAGGGTGTGACCGGAAAGAGAGAGTATGTGCGGATGAGAGAGAGAGAGAGCAGTTTGGAGTTTTTGGAGTATATGTATAGTTTAAGTCTGAGCTTTCCCAAGCTGCGCCTTATTTTTCCCCTTTTGAAATTCACTCGAGTTGCTAAATGCGATTATGAGACCTTCTCGCCTCAAAGCTATCCCCTCAGTTGAATGGGCACTCATAGAGACCGGGTGAGGTGATTTGAACGACTGCATGTGCCCCAGACACGATAGAATGCCCTGCAACAATGAACCAAAGAAACTTCGGATTCTTGGGTCGTTTCCCCTTAAGGCATTTATTTATGACAAAAGCGTTTATTTCACAAGTTTAAATTTCAATATAAATATTTTGTCCACTTATACTAGAATTACATTTTTCACTACATTCGCCTAACCAATTATACAACACAGGAAATGAATACATTATTCCCATCGATGGACCAAACAAAAATTGGAAAATGAATCTTTTTATTTCACAGTAACTCGTTTAAAATGATTTAAATATAACAATTTGACTATCAGTCATTTCATTACCTTTGGAAAATACAACTATACCAATACAGAGCATTTTTTGAACGAAAGTTTAGTTATTCATCATAACAACTTATTCATCATGCATGCAGCAATCATGTTTATAATACTTCAATTTTATTAATAACCAACCAAACATATGGATTTTATTACTACCTAGCAATATGATATTCCTTTTTAAAATGTCTGCTAATGTTCAAGATAGAGGACTTCGGATATGAGTGGCATAAAACAATGGTTTGAAAGCGTTAAATCCACTATGCCTATGATTTAATAATAAAATTGATGGCGACAATAATACGCCTTTATTGGGACAGGATTGAGACTGTGAAGATACTTCTATCGATTTCTTGAGGCAAATCTTAGTAATAAATGCGAAATAATGAAGTAATTGGAATGTCACAATCTGATTGTTTTATGTTATTTATATTTTTAATCACTTTATACTATGCCAAAAAATGTTAAAATAGATAATATTCAAGTATGTACCGGAAAAAGTTGAATATTATTTTTCTAAATGTCTTTATCAATAAATTCTTGTAAAAATAATATTTAATAGTTACGAAATCTGATTTCAAGGTAAAAAATGAGTCGTAATCCTAACAAGAAAAACATTGCGCATGCACAATTTTGAATAGATATTCAACACCTCTAATCAGGAAGTGGCTTTCAGCAGCGCAATTGAACGATCATAATATATTGTAAAAGCTAGTAAGCCGCTGACTGCTACTTCACTGATATTTTCCTCGTTTTATTATCTCCGCTTTCTTGGCAGTTGTAAAATTCTAACAAAACTTCTTAAGCATAAATGGATAACTGTAAAGTATTCTTGACTGAAATACAACTTTACGGTTCAGGGCAATAAACGACAAACAAGGGACATCTAAAAGAATGACAGGCCATATAGGGGTAAGGGCCCCGAAAAAACTGAGACCCTTTTTTGGTTCTTTCAATTGAAAACTCTGGGGTCGGCTACCCTCGACTGGCTAGCTGGGATCGTCATCAGCCTTCATAATCGTTTGGGTGCTTAGGCCCCCAAAACGAGGCAGTTTGGGGAATGGTAGGAATAAAAGCCCTCCTCCGGGAAAAAGACCGTCTTTAGAGAGATGGGAAGTAATTGCTTCCGAAGTGCTCCTTGCTACCTTAAACGATTTAAAGCTCGGGTGACGCTATGAATGCGACACCGCAACAATAAATACGTTAGCAAAAAGCTCCTTGGAGGATATATATAAGAGCCCTTTCATGAGAATGTAGCCAAAAAATAGTAACCGTGGTTCGTCCCAAAGAAATCTATCACCTTTCCCAGGGGAAATACACGGTATGCACACATCCTGCCCGTATCAATATTGGCACTGTTGCGCGCTCAAACGCTTCGCAATATTTTCCCGGAACAGATAATTTCCCTTTCTCCGAAAAGTGTTTCTCTCAGGGCGCATCCCCACCGCTCTCTCATGCGCCGCGCAGGCCTGACCATATATCTCGGAGATTCTCTCAGCTAACTGGCGTCTCCCCGCAGGGGTGGTGGAAGACGTGACCGGCATCGAACATAAAAGGTCACCGGTTTAGATATCCACCCGCATCGTGAAGTTACCTCCATTTCCGTCAGATACCGTTCGAAACTGCGACTTTGAGACCAAGATTGTAAGTCCATATACCCGGTACATACCCGCGGAAGAATCCTCTTTCGAGGATTTTTTTCTTCCTCTCGTGAAGGATTTTGATCGCCGAGGACGGAATTTTTTTCTCTTTCTCTCTCTGGATCGTCCTCCGCACCGGAGGACAAGAACTTTAAGGAGCAGAAAGGTCGGTGGTGGGAACCGTGGACGGAAAAGAGAGAGACGGGGCAAAAATTCTCCATCCTCGGGAGCCGGGTGGGAGGAAGAGGTGGAAATATATCCCTCCACACCCCGCCAACCTTTTGTGGTCGGCGGAAACGGGTGAGGCAGAGGCTGTGAGGAAGGAGGAGAGAGAGACGGAGGAAGAGGAGAGTTGGCGGCGCATGTTGAGACGTGCTTAGGCAGTGTGAGTACGCATACGTGTGTATGCGTGCATGAGGTGGGTGCGAGTGCCAGCGCGGAAAAACTTTTCGGAATCCATTCATTGAATTTCCTCCACCAGTCTCTCCCTTTTTCACCACCTCCCCAACGCTACCCATCGCCCTCTTTCACTCACTCGCCAACTCATCTTGAAGCTGAGGCGTCGGCCTTTGTGAAGAGGTGACAAAGGGCTCCTCACGCTTCAAAAGGAAGGGGAGCGGCGGCGAGAGCGTATGGTGGGAACAAGGAGAGTGGAATGGAAAGAGATGAGCAGAAGGAGAGCAGAGAGGTGCGTTTGCAACTAGGCACGAGGGAGATCTAAGGGCGGAGATAACGGAAGGAGTTGAAGAGATTTGGGAGATAGAGGGAGAGAAAGGGTGTTTTCCGAGAGGAAAATGTCTGTTTTTTCAGGGTGACTCGCGCTAAAAATATGTACCGGTGCCGAAAGAGAAATCGCGGAGACGCATGTTGAAAAGGATTAAAGGGACGACGGCCGGATGTCAAAGATGTGACAAGGATGCTCGCATGCTACATTCTTGCAAAAGACGTCCTCATTTAACTGCTTCAGTTGCCTGAGGCATATTTTCGGCAATCTTGACAAAGATAAAGAATTGGAAACCCTTTTGTCGCGGCTTATAAATCGTAAATTCAGACGCGAAAGCAACTCATTAACCTTTATGGGCAAAGTATTTTTATTTCCTTTTTCATTTTCTTTTTAATGTTTTGTTAATTTGAACATAAAAAAGTTAGAAATTATTATGTATTTCTCTGTGAAGGAAACAAAATAATAGTTACATAAATAATACAAGATAATAAAGGGAAAGCAAATGAAAAAAAAACTGAAAACCTCAGCGAAAGGCCACTCATACCATCGGAATTCCTCGTAGGCGGCTCGGCCAGAGGAGCAGGTGAGGGGCACAAAAATACGTTAACATAATGAATAAGGAAAAAATTCCTTAGTAATATCAACCTTTCAGAAATTATAATTCACCCCAAAAACCCAAAAGAAGCTGTAAAGCGCAATAAAAGCATTCAAAATGTAAGACTAAGAGGATGACATATATATTATAAAAATAGGAATATGAAGAATATATTCTATTTGGCATGTCCACAAGTGTATATTAAACCATCAGAAAGTTAATACTGGACAAATAAATATCATTATGTAATCCGAATATTTAATCCTCGATGAGGGGCTGAAAATAATCGAAACTTACTTTCGGTTGATATACTAAGATAAAAACGAATTAAAATGCGGAGTCGTAAATTTCCTTACGTAATAATACACCTGTATGTGACTACTCGTTGGCCAGTAGGAAAATAATTGCGTGCGGGACGGATTATGGGACGTGACCACATTACTAACTGAAAATTTTCTGCGGTAGGAATATATAATCAACCAATCATCCGATTTCAGGACCGAGGGGAAAACAAGCGCCTCGGCTTCCTGCATTGTCCGCAACCCGAAGCGTTGAACATAAGTCACCACCGAGAGATGCCTCCGAATACCGTTGACTCGCCGGATTAACGGTTGTAAACGTCGACCGTGCGGAAACGTTTCCGAGGGCGTTTACAACGGTGTAATCCTCTTTTCCAGTTTAAACACGTTTCACTCGCAGTGCGCTATGGGTATTTCTCCGTTCCACCGCGCGCCCGGCCAGAAACAACCGATTAGGGCCTGGGTGGTGGATGGGAAAAAGGTGCAGATGGAGGATGGGACGGAGCTGGGGATGAAAAGGGAGGATTTTTGAGGAACGGGTGGTAAAAAGGGAAGGAGAGGGTTGAGAAGTGATCCCATGGGAGTGGTGAGCTTTCGGTGCTCTCCTCTCTCCCTTGGGCACCACTGGTGTGGGTGGTGTGGCCGAGGGAAAACGCCGTGAAGGGATGGATGAATTCCTTTCCCTTCCGAGTCGGGGTCTATACAGGCATTGGGGCCTGAGAGAGAGAGAGAGCTATGTCCTGTTGGGGCCTTTAAAGGGAAGGGGAGGTTGGCAGAGAGGGGAATGCGACAAGGGTGGGGCGGTTAGAGGGCCGGCTCTAAGGGACGGGCCCCCGGGGGCAGCGTGTGGGTCTCGCTGCCTCTAAAACTCCTCCCCCCCTCCACGCTCCCTCGTTGGCTCCTCTGGAATGTCCGAATGGAATGGACGCAAGGGAAGGAGGGGAATGTAGTGGGAAGAGAGAGATGAGGTTGCTGCAGCTGGGTCCTTCGCCAGTGGTAGCCCACCGATCTCCTTGCCATCGCTTCCTTCCGTCGCGTCGTGTCCGGCCTCTCCTCCCTTCGTTTGGGTGTTAGGAATTCCTCCAACGCCTCCGAGGCCTAATCCCTTTTCGATGGAATGGCTCAGAAATAATCTCTTCCGCGAAAAAAGTTCTCGGTCGCCGAACCTGCATGCTGACTGAAATATGGGTCAGGGGAGGAATGGCTTTGGCTAGGCAAGGAAAAAAGCGATGACAGCGCAGGTTAGGAAAATTATTTTGTTTCAATCCTCAGGCTCCGCAGTTTTTGCCAGTCATTTCTTGCGTAGCATGCAGAGGTAGATCTGATCCACTATTGAATTAGGAAAAGGTTAGGCCGATGAATGTTTATAAAATAAAAATAACACAACATTAAGAACAATAATTCCTGATGTTACTGAAAAACATTCGTGTCCTCCATAAGAAAGGTATTTTAGTGAATCAAAATGACAGGAATGTGGTGATATTGTATTTAAATACATAAATTATTTTAAACGTCCTGAATTTTATACGCCTATGTTTAAAATCCAAATCACGAAGGCAAATACAGTTATACCTCTACAAATTATTCTATCTCTCGGCCAGTCGCAAGCGATTTTAAACGGCGTTCAAAATATAAAGTACATAATGGGAGAAGTTTTTTAATAGTTTGGCCCGGAGGTAAGTCGCTAAAGCATCAATAGGATTGGTATTGGGCTAAGAAATTCAGTTTTCTTTATTCTCCTATATTTTTGAAGCGCAAAATAAAGCTGAACTGATATTATTACCTTTACTATTGCTATTTCACTGATTATGTATAATTATTTTTGTTATTACTCTAATAATTACTAAAGTATTCTACCGAATAAGATTGGTTCGCACGGAGTCTTTATGAAGTTTTCTAGCAGTTTCCCTTACCTTCATGGCATTCCCTTTTCAATACTTATTTCCTAATATAAAAAATAATGCATCTATTTAGGAAGCGTAATTGGGCAATAAAACTGGCATAATTCATTAAAAAGAATAAGGCTTCGCAAGACGGGCATCAATTAGGCAATGGTTTCTGAGGATGTCAGGGGTTAGCCAAAAGTGTACACATTCCCACGAATTTCTTATGCATAACGTCTCACTCAAGATGATCATATCATCGACGGCAAGGATTAGCAAACTGCAATTCATTGATTAAAACGTCTCACTAACGCGATCACTCGACTCAAAGGACTCGAAAAATGAAAAGCCAGAGCTGTGAGATGATCGAGAATAAAAACAGGAATGCTGAAACACGTAAGCGTCATTTACATTGAGGTCGGCAAACGACTAAAGCGGAGATGGAAGGCAGCAACAGGAGGGCTGGGCCAAATAATTTCCATCACAGATGGATGAAATAGGAGTGAGCGATATATGCTCTCTTTTGCTTTTGAGAAGTGGAGGGATATGAGGAAAAAAGCAGTAAAAAAGTGAAGAATGAGAGAAGGCAGCGGAAAGAGAAGGAGTCTTGGCTGCAGAGGTGTGGTGCGGTTGGGTTTGGAAAGGTTAGTGAGGGTTGTTGAGGGAAAAGGGGGTGGGGAGGAGGTAAAGTCCTTCGACCACCACCTTTGACACAACTTGTGCCCTCCTCGCATGCCCCCGACCGCTAGGGAGCCCCACTATCCTCCTCCTCTCGACAACCCCATCCCTGCCAAACTCCCTTATCCACGAGCAACTTCTTCCAAGAGTCCCTGTTCTCTGCGCCATCCTCACAGCGGGCTACCACCCCCGCCTCCTTGTGCTCGCCCTTAGCCCTCAACGAAAGGACCTTTCCCCCCACTCCCCAACATCCCATAACTCCCCCACCTTCCCCTCCCCCGCCCCTCTCCGAGCCGACCCGAACCTCACGGCGAAGAGAGAGAGAGAGCCACAGGCAGCGCGCAAGGGAATAACATTCGCCCGACCGTGATGTTATTTTTGGGATTTGAATGGAAGAAAAGACGCGAAGGGCTTTGTGAGGGTGGTGGGCGCTCAGCTGCCGCAGACGCCCATCCGTGTCCCGGGGAAGGTAAAGCCTTCTCTCCTCCGTCTGAAGACGGCGGTCGCCCACATGAGCCGGACCCGTGAGCAATCGCTAAAGCATTCGCCGGAGATGGACAGTCAGCGAAAGCATTTGTTAGCATCAAAATTTGGTTTCCGTCGAGTCGGAAAGTGACAATGCGGAAGGTGTGGCGGATTCCGTGAAGTTAGAAGGAATTCTTCTTGAATTCTGAAAAATCAGGATTCCGAGTAAAACAATATCGATGGTCAAACGCAATCTAACTAAAATAATGCAAGTATACAATAAAAAGTTGAAACTATTAACTACACAAAACAGCACCATGAAGAATACGCTTGATATTACTAACATTAAGTCTTTCTAGCAATATAAATAAATGAACATTTCATCAAAAATTGCAAAGTATTAAACAATAGACTAGTAGCTAATAAAATATACATCTCAGAAATTAATCATTTCTCCTGTTCGGTCTATAATTTGGTGGGCTAACAGGGAAAAGATCTGAATATATAAACTGACTATTAGAACATTTTCTTTTGCGAAGTAAAGTCTGTTCAATGAGTATGAGTTAACCCCTTCCACTTCGATTAATTTTCTGAATATCGTGTTCCTATTCTCCATTTAATTTTCTGTGGTTATTTTACAAATGGTAGGTAATGAAATGATATTTTGTAATTTGTAATCAACGTAGAACCGCGAAATAAAATGTGATTATTAAACATGGAGAGCATAGCTTTCGCCACTCAAAAAAAATCATTTTAATCCTTCCCATGCATCATGTTTCATGGAAAATGAATTATTTGTGTATACTGTGAATGTTTTAATATTGTTAAGATTTCAAAATAATTGTATTGTTCCTGAAAATAGTGCTAAAATTATGGAAATCCGATGACGAGATACACTCGTCATTGCGCGGTTTGGCATCGCATGTTCATGACGAGCTAGACACATCATTACAGCGCAAGAGGTTTATATATAGAATCATGCTTTTGTAACGTCATTCTTATCTCTGGAAAGTTCTAGGTAGAAAAAATAATCCTAAAATTTGAGTTACACGGGATCGTAGTTTGTTGACCGAACGTTGACGCTGGTAAATACATACGATGGTGAGCCTTAAGTCTCTTCGAATCATTCATAATATACTTTCACGAGCACGCAACCGTTAATCTCTTGTTTTCTTCCTATGCAGAAAATGCGAGATGACAGAACTTTTGTGTTCTCGTGAGGAAATGGTTTTTCTAACGATGGCATACATGTTGGGGAGGTGCGGCGGACCAGAATGATTTCTTTATTTGCTAGGGTAAATTACCCACCCAGGTTGCCGTAAACTTGTGCCTTCCACCTAAGTTTTTTCCTTGGATTTTGATGGAGATTTACAACGGCTCATGTGCAAAACTATGAAACAGAACATGGGTATATAAGGGTAGTGTTTTATAAAATCACATCAGAAGTAGGTTTATCTTTAGTTAAACTTTTCCGTACTTCCCTAAATATACATAAACATAAATTAAATGTATTTTATCTGCATATATCAGTACTTTTCTTGGTATAAATATGTAAATGAATCTTTAGATGTACACATTTTAGTAATATGCCATTTACATTGATAGTATTTATTTATAATTATAACTCGTATAGACCAAGAAGAAGTATTACGTAAAGAAGTTCAATTTTAATCGGTATAATTTTATTTACAAGTAGCCAGGTATAAACTGGAAATAATAATTTTCTAAAAAAAATAATATTATGAGTTAAATTCATGCAGCGATAGAAACGGAACTATAAATCACTCCTTAAAATTTAAAAAAAAGTATAAATTGTAACGATCGTCGTGGAACACCTAAGTACAGAACGAAATAGTGGCAGGAAATGTTGTTACGTAATACTATTTTGTATACATGCTATTTACGTTTTTTACTATGCACAATCATTACATTATATACTAGCGAGGACGAAATCTCAAATCACCCTATCTTTCTTCTTCTCAACAGGTTGAATAGCCAAGCAGCCTCCCGAGAGGGCGAATTCGTAGCTGGAGACAACAACCTTCACCCATGCAATCAACTTTCTTGCGGTGAAAAGAGAAGAAATAAGGGAAGGAATCCTCATCTGTGGGATACGCCTGCAAAAGGATTTCGGACCAACAAGCTCTCTCTCTCTCCCGTGGGGAAGTCACACTGGGCGGCAGCGAAAGAGGAGGAGAAGTGAGGAGAAAAAGAGAGAGAGAGATACATACACAAAAGGGACACCAAGAGGGAGTGTGTTGAGCATCGTCCTTGCCCTTCCCCTCCTTCCCCCACTCCTCCTCTCTCCCTTCGCGCACCTCCCTCCCCTACGTCCCCCACGGGGTATCCTTCCCCTACCCGCCCTCCCTCCGGATTCCCGACCCCCTACCTCCCGCCGCCGAAGACCACATGCGCCCTCCGGGCCACTCCGTCCAGCAGTTGACAGCGTGAGCTCGAGCCGGACGGTCTACGAAAGAGAGAGCGGCCGCTGCCTCGCAAACTCGCCCCACGAGAGAACGCAGCCGTCCATACAAATACATTACCACTCTTTTACCCGAGTTTATTCCCTCCGCTATCCCGCTGCCTGCCATCCGTGATCCCCCTTCTCTTCATCTTCCCCTCTCAAAACTCCTCCGTCTGCTGTGAGAGAGTGCCTCGCCGAAGCCGGCTTCGACCGTCCGCGTGCCTGCCGAGAGAGAGAGAGGGAGAGAAGGCAAAGAAGGAATCTCCCGACCGGCCGCCACCAGCTGCCGCCCCCCATGCCGCATACTCTTCTCCAGGCATCCACCCATCCTTCCTGGGGAATGATTTCGTAAGAGAGGAGTGGTTTTATTGCCCCGCAACAGTGTTTTGTTTAGCGTGTGATCTCCGCCTCTTCTCGTTTCACGTTTTGGACATTCGGTGCGAAGACCTCTCTCTCACACACTCACGAAGGCTAAAGGATACCTTCCTCCCTCTTTGTTCCCCTCCCCGAGTGGGAATGTGAAGCAGTGAAATTTTTTTTTTATGCTCTTCGTCGAGAGGCGCGACTCCGAACGGAAAGCTCTTTTGAATAAGAAGGCTGAAAATACTCTTCCCTCGGTGCCTGCCTGTGAGTCGACGTGTGTTTTGCTGTTCGGCTCACCGGCCGACAGTGGTGACTGAAGTGCGTCGCCGAGGCTGCAGGAATGGAAGTGCCGATGTTGACGTGTTGCTGTACGTAGTGCTCCCGAACGTCTCCACGGCATCACTCCCCGAGCGGAAATTCCCAGAATTGTTTTGACTCTTGGTCAGTCCCCCCTTACGAGCCGAGATGGGAGCGCGGCCGTTCCTGCTGCCGGGTGAGCAGCCCCGCTCCTTGCGGAGCCTCCTGCTCCTCACCGCCGCGCTCGCCTTCCTCGTGGGAATCGTCATCGGGGTGACGATTCCGCTGTACGTGCTGCCCCCGCCCGCGGCACTCGCATACCCCCAGCAGAGGAGATCCCTGCCCCCGCCCACCCTGTCTCCCGCGCCACAAAACTTCGTACGATCCGGCAAGACGTCCTCCGACGTTCCAGCCGCAAACAGCATTGAGAGTTTTCAGTGGGCGTACTCCGAAGGTAAAGGTTGGAGGAGACGAACCTCGACATCGACGGGCACCGCCACACCGCATCCACCCTCGATACCCTTCGTCGATGAGCCTAAAGTTGATGAGGAATCAGCCTCTCTTCCACCCCCACTGGAATCTCCGTCATTCCAGGGGGTGTCCTTCGTGACGCCGTCGATAGAAGGCGAAGTCGCGAGCGCCGTTGCAGCAGCAGGCGCGGAGGCGGTTCCTGCACCAAAGGAAGAGTGGCCGGACGTTATATCCGGCGCTTTTTGGGGCGAAACCATCGAATCTGCCATTCCAAAAGGATTTGCCGACTCCGACAGCGTGGCATGGCGACGCACAGTGCGTTCCTCAGCCGTCGTGGGCCTCGAAGAGGGGTGCGGTCGGATGCAGAACCGTCTTCTCACGCTTGAGGGAGGAATACGTGCGTGCGCCCGCTACCGACAAAACACCGACCAGATCCAAGGCGAAATCTTCGGGTTCTACCTCGCCGGGCTCCTCGGCATGGGCGGCCACGTCGCGCCGTCTTCACTCGCCGTCGTCGGCCGCGGAGCGTCCGCCTCGACCAATGGCTTAGAGCCCGGCGCGGAGGTAGACCGCTGGGCCGCTGTCAGGGGAGCCCTCGGGGTGGCGCAGTGGGCGGACGGCAAGGCCGTGGTGCTCACTCAATACGTCGATGGCCTGGGTCCCGCCTTCATCCCGCCCCTGCTCCGTGGGGGTGACAAAAGGATGCACCCGCCGGACGTGAAGTCGATCATCCGCGATGGCACCCGCGCCTCTTCCCTCGCCAACCTGCAGCTGAACGCGTCCTCCGATTCCTCCCTACCGGTCACCCGCACCGCCCTCTCCCCCGCTCTCCTCAAACACCTGACCGAACTCGCCCAGTGGTCCGACCTCCTCGTGTTCGACTATCTGACAGCCAACCTCGATCGCGTGGTGAACAACCTGTACAATCTACAGTGGAATCCTGCGATGCTCGACTCGCCCGCGCATAATTTGGCTCGTCTGCAAGGCGCGGCACCCAACACCCTTCGCCCGGCATCCCCAGAGGGATCGACTCTTGGCGAGGGCCATCTACTATTTTTAGACAACGAGAGTGCCCTTCTGCACGGGTATAGGCTGCTTCCTAAATATGAGAGGTATCACGCCTCCCTGCTGGATTCTTCGTGTGTCTTCAGAAGATCCACAGCTGATGCTATCAGGAGGCTGAGAGCAAAGCGACCAGAAGTGGGTGAGGCTCTAAGACGGTCTTTTCAGAATTTCGACCCGGAATTCCGGGACGTCTTGCCTTTCTTGCCAGAGAAGTCTTTAAAAATCTTGAACTTGAGGATAGAGCGAGTTCATGAACATATTATTGATTGCCAGAGGCGATACGAATCTAAAGTGCGTCAGAACGCGAGAAAGGATGGAAGCTAGGACACGTCCACTCTTTTTAATCCATCCATTTGACGGCTGTGTTCAATTAAGCAAGAGAAACGTGTAGAACACTTGATGAAATAGTGTCTCAATCGTCTTTCATATGTTCCAACTGTGTTCTCAGTTTATTAAAAGACAGACAATATAAACTGAGTGTGAATGTTTTAGTGAATGACCTAGGACTTTAGGACCTGCATGGCGGGCAAAAAGATAGGTTTGGTATGAAAAAACGGAATATGTAATTAAATGTCTGCGTGAAAGTTATTCGCCAAGTCGACGGTTTGAAATATTTTCATTTTATCCTCGAGTTTATAAGTGAATCTTTCAGTTACTCCACAAACTGTCGACATCACAGCGAATGAACGATGAAAAAACTGTCTCCTCTTGAACGTTTTACCCACCCATGAGCCGCCAGACTCTGAATCTCTCACCTTTCACCCAATCCTGGTCTTAGGTTTCGTCTCCTTGGAAGAAAAAAATACTTTTCCCACCATATGAGCAGCTTCTTGAAAAAGGATAAACTTTAAGTGAGCGTGCTTCAGTGTGTGTGTATTGTGTGAGAAGCAGGAACTCTTCCAGCTTCGTACCTTTCGAAACCCCAACCCTTTCCACACCCTCGCGACAGACCCAGACGTCGTGGGTGATAAAAAAATTGGAAGGCCCCACTGTTAGGGAAATTGGGGAATGGGGATAGGGGACAGAATTTCACCGAGCTAGCGTTTGGTACCACGCCCACTCGAGCCCGTAGGCCCTTTCCCTCTCCCCTCATCACCATATTGCTCGGCGTTGAAGCCACCCGAGCAGGAAACGTAGCGTTGAAATCTCCGCAAGTAAGAAGCCAACTGCACCGGGAGTACGGAGTAATGTGGGCGGCTCCTGCTCAATGTAACTCATACATCCCAGCTTAAGTGGGCGGCATGTGAAAATTTGTGAGCAAGGGAGGGGAATCCGAAAACGGCTCTTCGGGACGATAATGGCAGGCCGTTTGGCAAATGGGAAAAACCTTTCGGGTGAAGGAGGAGAGAAGAATTGAGAAGTCCACCACCGCCTCACGCGAAATTCATTGTCACCCGGTCTCCAGAGCAGCATTTCTCTCTCACTCCTTCCTCCCTCGCTGTCTTAAAACTCACGTCCCTCCACCCCCTCTTCCCGTCCTCCCCCCTCCACCATAGCATCCACGCCGCACGCCAGCGACAGCCCTTTTCCTTTTTATGCGTCTTTTTTATTCCTTCGGAACAAGTCCTAAAGGGAAGTGGAGTGAGGGAGGGAGGTGGACCCGGTGGAAAAAGGACCGCGGTCTCGCGCGCCCGTGTATGTGCGTGAGAGACTGTCTATAACATGTGTGCGTGATCCGGAGCCGTCCCTCTGACGTGTGTTGAAATGCGTGCTTGCGTGCACTGCCATCGACTGGCGAGAGACTGTGTCTGTGTGCGCGCCCGAGTGCGTGGGAGGGCGTCAACCTATTTCGAGAGGGCCCGATTTCCATATCCCCTTTCCTTGTTTATTATTACTCTTTTGGACTCTTCCCTTGGCTCGCCCATTGGGGAGGGGAGGAGGTAAACTTTGATTCTTGAGGCCCACAAACGGACAGGACAGTGACGAAGGCCCTGAATCGACCGGTGGGAATCGAAGAGAAGACGTACGCGTTAAAGGAAATGGAGAGTACTTCATAGGCGTGGGAATGATCCAAATTTTTTTCTCGTGATGAAGTGAAGATTACGAGTTGTGGTTAGTGATCGAGTGTGGAAGCATTTGAAAGGGGTTCGGTTGATGAAGGGTTAGTTTGAGTGGCAGGATCAAGCGCCGCCTATGGGACATAAAATGGAGATGAGGAGAGAGACTTTGAAGTTGGGGGTGGATCGGAGTGGGGTGGGATGAAGGTTGGTGTGTAGGAATTAGTCGCGGAACTCGCCGACTGAGGGCGTAGGCTATTTGAGAGAAGAGCTTTTTCCTCCTCCAACGTTCTCCCCCGACCCACCTCCATTCCTTCGCCTTTCTTTCCCCTCCTATGGTTCTTTCTTCCTCTCCCTTTCGGCCCTTTCGTAGTTTCGGTGTTTTCCTCGGCGTGGGAGGAGGTGGAGTCAGCGTGACTGACCGGATCCCGAGGGCCAGAGGAAGGAGGAAGGTGAGGCCGTAAAAATGAAGAATGTACCGTAAAGCTTGACCGCTTCTTCCACATCTCTCCACTACCTCCCTCCCGTATCTTTCCCTCTCACCCTCTTTATCCTTTAAGGCCTTCGCACCCTGAAGACGATCGTCATCTCCCTCCCATCCACCACCCCATTCCACACCTGTGCGTGCCAGCCCGTACAAAAGCTTACTTCTTCCTCCGGAACTCCAACTCCTCTCCCTGTCTAAGAGTTTGGCAGCATGCGAGTTCTAAGAGAGAGCACATTTTCGCCCTATCCCCTTCCGAGCCCTACTCCTGCTTACCTACATTGACGTGCTCCCCACTCCATGAATTCCTACCCCGTGCCCCTCGGTCAGGAGACTGAAGGAATGTGTCCCTTTCTAGCAACTCTCATCCTTCCCTCCATGCTCCTCCTTTATTCCCCTCATCATCCCACGGTATGCGACAGGGGTGGCCGATTGCCAACGAAAAAGTCCTTCCAAAAGAGAAGGAAAGTCCATCCGTAATAAATCGTCTCGGCTGTCGCCAAAAAGTGAACAACCGGATTTACACCCCCCTCTCCCCTTCCACGAGCCTGTCTGCTGGGGCAAAGAATTTTAACTCCCAGAAATGCGGACAGAATACCTTCAATACCAAGTGCAATGTGACGGAGAAAAAAGTGTAATTAAGAGTGTGTGTATATATGTACGTTCGTCAGAGAAGTCATGAAAAGCGGATGAAATTTGAGTTGTCCTCCTAAATTACCTGGAACGATTAAATAAGGAAATTGAGGACTATTGAATGAGATTTTTATTAAGTTATTGAGAGTATTATAAAACTATGTAAATAACAGAACTGAAAGATACTTTATTGATACATACATGGATGGATGCGTGCATCAACAGTTCAACCTGGTGATTTATCGTCGCTTTCCCCAGTGCAGATTTTTGTAAGTTATCGGAACCTTATGGGACTGTGGACATGACGTGAAAGTGTTTTCATCTCTGTCGTACGCAGTTTTGTCAACCATGACAGAGGAGTGCGGCGGATGGGCAAAAGGGCGTGACAAGAGGTCAGCGGGCAACAGTATGAGGTGAAGGGAGGAGGTGGGTAGGGCAGAAGATGAGTGTGTGGCGTACAGGGTGTGTCATTTCCGTACGAACATGAAAATCTTAAGTGTTCGGTCGCTTTAGGAGAGAGTGAGGGAGATGGGACGGCATTACATTAGCATCGTTGTTTCTTTTTATGCCAGATCCTTCAGTCCGCATCATGGCTCCCACCTTCTACTCACCTTTTTGCCTCACCTTGTCACATTTCACCCGTTCATCAGAAAAGGGAATATCCCTCCTCTGCACCCCTTACACCCTTCTTCGCCTTATATCCTCCCACTCGTCATCACCTCGACCTCTCGCTTGCCTCCGCTATAAAAAAAGACCACACCAATCCCGCCGTGTGTTGCAGTCGCGCATCCCTCAGAGCCTCCAATTGTTTTATTGCTCCCCAGAAGAAAATAAAGGAGCGTGCAGAGCAGTATTTTCCTCCTCACCAGCGACGATCTCGAACTCAACGCCCAGCCTCATCGCCTTTCATCAGGAGCCCACCCAGTTCCACTGAATTCTATTTCTTCCACTCCAATCCCCTTCCTTTGGACCTTCGTCGTCACGCCTTGGGATACAGGTGCAAAGATGTGCACCGATTAGTGCAACAATCCTCGCACCCTCGCCTTAAATCTTTTGTCCTAATCCTTTGCCAGTCTCTTCCTTCACCCGTCAAAAATTTCCCTTTTACCTGAGAGCCGTCACCTGTTTCCCCCTTTTACTTCCAACTCCCCATTCCTTTATTCCTATTCCTTGTCCTTCGTGGACACAAAAGTGTTTTCGAGCTTCATCACGCTCCCCTTCACCCACCCATCCTAAACTCTGCCCATTCTGTTTTGACCGAGGGATTTTCGGGAGACTTTCCGGGGACGACCACCGCTACTCCTCGCCCGAGTCTCTCCTCCTCTCGCACGCATGGCCATGACTCCGCTCCACGTCCTTCTCATAGTGAAAAAATCCACCCGGCTGATAAGCGCCACCTCCCGCACCATTTGCCGCATCTGCACTTCGGGCGAGGAAACTTGGATCCTTCAGGAGGTTGAAAGGCGAGAATACATAAGCCTCATCATCCCCCCCCCCCCCACCCCCAAAGATCCACCGCAGCAGTAAGATGTTTTAAGATTCCAATGATCAAAAGTTGTTTTATTCCATCACATTCATCTGTTGAAGTCTCCCCTAACCCCCCCAGTGCCACGAGTTGTTGTTCTGTGCGCAAGTGAATGGTCCAACCAATTGTGCCGCCGCCAGCATGTGATATGGGACTGTGTGCCTTTCAGCACAGATTTATTCATGTAAGTGTATTTTACAGCTCCATAAAAAGTATGTAGTTAAACGATTATGCCTTACCATTTCTTGCCCGGTCGCCCGCGTAATCCTGTGAGAGTGATGAATATGAAGTGAATGTGTGCCGTTCTCTTTGTCTTCCGAGTGTGTACATAGCATTCGTTTGTACGTATTTTTCAGTATTTGTAATTAATTGTGATCCCTGTGCATGATTCCAACGTTAAATTAATAATCCCAGTGGTGACGTGAATGAAGTGTCAAATGACTTACAACCTATCATCAAGCTGCTTGCCTGTTGTATGACACAAACATATTTTTCGTACTTCCAAATGATGATAATTCATAATTAAATGTACTGCAAGAAGAGATATTGGAAATATTGGCTATGGTATGTTGATTCTTTTTATAATGTTTAAATATGTGAAAATCATTATATGACTCACTGTGATGACTATTAAAAAACAGCATGAACACTCAAAAACATTCGAACGACTTCACCACTGCGCTGACTGTGATTTTAAAACTGCGAGTGACTTAAAAAGTTCATTGAAATTGAAAGTAAATGATTGTAATTGGCATAAAAGAGTGTCTTGAATGCATGTTATTTTGTACGTGTGTGTGTGTTAAACAAGCGGGCGAATTTTTTAAATTACAAAAGACAACTTCTCTCTCCTATCGATGTAAATAATGTATATGATTTGTAGACAACTTGAAATATATTTATACTGCATTAGAAATATAAGATTGATTTTTTTCTTCGATACCTCAATCCCAACCACACTCGGGAGTACCTCTATAATGCAATATCCACAAGTCATGGGCATCTCTGCTTTGTCCCCAACTCAACCCCCCCACCCCCTGCTGCTCTACGAAATCCCTAGTCCCCCTGCCACCCTCCACGAGCCCGCCTTCAGCCCAATCCCCTACCTTTGTTTATTTTGGCACTCGCCTCCTGCTCACACTCATCCTCTCGCCTTATGCGAGAGGTGAGGTCGCCCTCCTTACGATTCACCGACCTATCCCCTCCCACCCATCCTTCTGTCCCTTCAATTTTTTTTCTCTCTCTTTCTCCCCGGTTTTGTTTGCCTTTAACTTTCCGGCGACACACCGCGGGCGCTGACGAAGCAGTAGTGATGTTCCAAGGTGGCGTAAGCATTGCTTGCTTCAACGGGTGAAACGAAGAGCTCGCTCCTCCTCGTCTTTTTTTTACTTTCTTCCACCCATCCCCTTCCATAGGATCTCTGGAAGGGAATTGGAGACGAAGGTGTTGTTGTTTGACCAACGACGAAAGGTGGGAAGGGGAGAACCAGAAGGACAGCGAGAAGTGAGTGAAGAGCGGGTGAGGGAAAGAAATTGTTTGGTCCCTGAGAGGTGGATCCTCATTTCCGATTACATCTCTCCACCAGGTACATCGCATCACAAAAAGTAAACCACAGATGAGGAGTATAGGGAAGGCATAACATATTTTTGCAAGATATCCTCGAAGACCTTGATTTTTATGCATGTACACACATGCTGCTCCGTTGGAACATTCTTAAACGCCTCACTGCCACCTGACGAGACAGCCAGTATCATCCAACTTCCGTCGATGCCACCGTTTTCCTCGCGAAAAAAATTGCTGAAGAAAAAAGTAAAAGTCGTAGAGAGGCAGGAAATGTCTACATGGTGTTTTGCTCTTTTTATTCCTCCATTAGTCTGTATATGATGAGCCCACGTTCGTATTTACGATTTTCGCTTATCCTTCTTTGCATAAATTGTATTGTACTGCCTGCGGTAATTTGATGGATAAATTTACCGGGATAATACGCTTCCCTATTTAAATTCCAATTACTTAAATGCCTTCACTGAAATAACATAATCACTCAAGGTATGGAATGCAATAACTTAACAAACCACGTCAACAGTCATTTAGGTTCCAAGTACATATATTACTATTGAGGAGCAGAAATTCTATCTTGTGATCACGACACATTTGAAGTCTTTCTTTGAGGTGATAAATTGATGGGAAATGAGAAGGTAGAATATAATTATCTTGATTGAGTTACTCTTTAACTGAACTATCGCAAATACGATCTGATTACGGAATATTCCTTTTATAGTTTTTGCATTAAATTACGGAGGTGATGTAATGGGCTCATGTACTCAAAAACAGCCAATAGGAAACAGGAATAGCTTTATTATAAATAAATGTTACAATATTTATCACTTTGGAAGTCGAATATTACTCTTCATGTAGATGGTCAGTGGTCACGTATCTAGTTGGTAATTATTGAGTAATAATTAAATGTTTAAGAGAGCGAGTTTTCACAATTCAATATAATCACATGATAGAAAAACCTTTAATTAATCACATATTAACCGCGACTGTGTATTTTAATCCCAACAATTTTACCATAACTCTCATTTAATATTTAACTAGTTAATAATGAGTTGTGTGACTAATTGAATACATTTTTCTAAAGGGGTAGGAAATAAGCTCCCTCTCCAAACTCTAATCGCTTCAGCAACGCTTCGACTCTACGGGGAAAAGCTAAAATTTTCAGCCGATGGATGCTGGTATAGAAAAAGAATAATTTGATATTGCAATTTTTTTATTTTAAAATTCTTTAAGTTTATGCTTATTGAAATACTTATATTAATTTCTAGATAAGGTCTCAATAAAAAGGTATCCTATAGGTGTTCTTCGACATGGATTTGGATTCCCTCTACAAGAAAGCTTTTTGCCAAGCCTCGGGTTTAACCAATTTCTAATGCTTTAATGATGGATAGAAAAAACCTAGAATGTCTCCGTCTCATAAAAATGTGTCTATTTTATGGCTAATTAATATAACCCATTTATAGTTTATGATTCATCATTGGACAATGACCGTTTGGGACCACAAGACATCAACGTTTGGTTAGGGCATAGTGAACTTCACAGAGAAATAAGGACAAAGTCTGATTTTATAGCGCAGCGCGTGGTGTGGGAAGGTAGAAGCTAAGGAAATAGGTTGAGCAAATGTTTTTTGGCATTTAAGATAAAGATTCGGAGAAGAATTCAGATGATGAAATTGGTTGGGAGATAGGCAAACGAGGAGGTATTGCCCATGGTCAGTCTAATAATCATGTCAGTCAATTAACAGCTAGGTAATGAGTGATCAGAGAGATTCGATAAATGGTACGCTCAGGTGAAGAGAAACCCATGATGAGGGGAATGCAGTTTTTTAATGGGAATAAAATGGTAAGAAATGGGTTTAATGGCTAAATGTGAGAGGTTTGTGAGATGAGAAAAAGAAATTTGACAAAACCGCGTTCGACAATTAACATATAAAACTTGTTTGTGCCCAAGCTTCCACGCAAACCCACAAAAATAGGTATATCATGTCGAATTCATGAATTTCATTTAAACTGTGAAAGGGGCTAGTACTCTTGTAATGATTGGCGATCGCAAAATAAGCTAATACATGTTACTGCTTCCTTTGATATCAAATCACGAAAAATGAGAGCGATATTAAAGACTTCACTCAAATGACCAGAAACCTGTGTTTAATGAAGACACTGAGATCTCAACGACCCTTAAAGCGTAAATCGGGCCTGCTGATAAACTACTCCCACTGATTATTTTCCTTTTAGCCCATTGTCATCAAACCAGGTCAAAATACGCTCATAAAAATAATGTCTAATTTTATATTTGGTATGTAGTATGCACTCAGCATAAAAATTCTTTCAAATATTCCTGCAGTGGAATATGAAGGGTAAGTACCATTCGTCCTTTGAGGGATTAGAATAGATTTTTTCCATTATCTGAAGACTCCACTCTATAAATTACGAAAAAAGTAACTGAGCAATAAATAAATGAGCGGCAGTGTAGTAATGGATTTTTTTTTAATATTTCAAAAGTTTACTAAATCTCAGTATCAAAACCTCGCGTCAGTGCTGCTAGTTCTCTTTGTCCACCGTTAGTATAGGATATGTTAATGATGACAATAGGTTCTTATTCCTGCTACCATGGGGTCCTGAACTATAAATCTACCTAACGTAAAGATTCGACGCACATCACCCACCAATCCGCTGCTCCGACGTTTAGTGAAATGTCAAGAATTTAAAAAAAAGTCATAATTTACATAATTTCATGGTTAGTAATACTTAGATCTAAAGAGAGTATTACCATTTCTAAAAATCTAATACAGGAATCCTTAGGAATGATGAAATGAATTCAATTTCTCGAATTCATGGTTTTAAGGCAGAGACCACGGACCAACGTAAGTATGAATTGGAATTCAAAAAATAAATCAGGCCCGCATATGAAATCTCCAGTCTGCAGCAACCGCCAAAAACCGTCCATTGCAGCTATAGCATCGAAATAGTTTCCCTGAGACGTCAAAATATGGAGATAATGAAGATTCTTGTTTATACAACCTGAACTTCAACACTCGGAAAATAAATCAATGCTGTGATGTTCATTCATCGTCTTATTACAAGTTCTCTACAAATACTTGAAAAGATATTCTTGATTTTTAAACCTACGACCATTGGAAAGCGCTGGTTCATGAGCCCCTTTGGTAAAGGCAGGTATGATGATGGTAGGCAGATGGTAGCTCCAGAGATTTTCATTTTTAAAATAATGAAATTTTCCATAATTTTATGAAAACCTATGTTCTAATAAAAAATCCACGCTTTATTGTTTTTAATTGCAGCGGGTTAACGAAGGAGAATCTACCACCCGGTTTTATCCCTGTTTGCTGATATCGTATACTGGATTGGAAAGCTGAAATTGTTATCAGACATTGTATTGCAGAATTTACGTAACATTTTCACTGCAATCATAACTTTTTGCCCTTTGAATACATGCTTTAAATATTACTGTAGTCAACATTAGCTCAAATCCAGTGGCATGGAGCCCCGATCACCCGGCCCTGATGTGTTCCGGGAATAAATAAATTTCAAACTGTAGTAAAACCAAAAATAAATTATGCGCATAAATCTGCTGCTTAATTAAAACTGAAAGATAACACAGTAAGTTACATAACATTTAGACGGGAAGAGCGCAGTTATCATCTTCTAATAATGGCTACCATCTGGGGCTTACAATGTTCTCGAAAAATCGATTCTGTCTAGTGGTAATTTCCCGAAGAATGTATTTTTAATCACCCATTACAAAATAAAATTTACTTAGATTACTAATTCTCTGAAATTTTCTAGAAGATTTTGATTTCACTAGCTAGGCAGCTCATGTTTTATGTCAGCATAATTCGCATATACGAAGCACTATTACCGTTTCTTCAAATAAATTTCGTGTGCTTTTTTGCACTGATTGCACTATGACGTGTAAGTGTAGGTGTAAATAGCGTGGGTATTTTACATTCCGGTTTCTCAGGTTTTGGTAACAACCATTAAAGGTTAATTAATATTTACCCGTGAGAGTACTAACTATGATATGCATTTCATCTGAAGACTCCACTTTACAAATTACGAAAAAGTAACTGAGCAATAAATAAATGAGCGGTAGTATAGTAATGAATTTTTTTTAATATTTCGAAAGTTTACTAAATCTCATAACCAAAACCTAGCGTCAATATACTATTATATGCATTTCATCGGAAGTGAGTGCATTGATACTTCGACAATTTATAGAAGAAAATCTGTATGCAAGGGTTATTCACGCTGAACCTATGTAAATGAATATTAATAAATGAGCTATCATAGTAGATAGAGAGAAAAAATGTCATACTAAATTCGCAAAAGTGGTTAAAAATCCCATTCCCACGGCCAATGCCTGCATTAGATGTTATTTGGAATATAAAAGCATCTTTGAAGTCAAAGGTAGCATGCAAAGTTGATTTCTATGCAACTTAATGAATGTAACAACAAAATATTGACGAATGTTTCCCATATACCCAACAAATCAATATAAACTTATCGATTCTGTCCGAATCACATGATGCAAACAAAATCCGCCTTATTTATTTCAAATGAGGTCCATCCTGTACCTCACCCGACTTTATCCAACCTGCGTGTAAGGGCTCCAACGATTGGCTCACTTTTTGACGAAAACAGAATCTAACATTTATTATTTAGATTTTTCTTAGATTATTAGGGATTATTTAAAAACAGTAAATACAAGATGCTAAGACCGTTAAACGAAGTGCAAAAGATGTTACCATCACTTTGTACGGCAGTGAACGCATGACAAAATATATTATAAAGTAACCAGCAAGTTGTAAGTGGTCACGTCATTAGACACTATTTTCTGTCTTTTGAGGGTGAAGGTAGAGTCGTTGGTACTTTTGGAAACAGTCTTACATTTGTCGCAAATTTCCAAGCGTAAATTTCGTCGTAATTCACAGCATTTTATGACAATTAAAGTAGGATGTCTTATTATTCTTAGTAGTCAAAAATATAATTTGGATCAACAAACCAATAATGCTTCTCTGTGCATAAGTAGGTAACCTTAGAAGGAATCACAGCAACTGGTGAATTTATGGAGGAATGAAAGTAAAACATTTAGCACAAAATAAATTTAAAAATCCACACAATTTAGAAATATTGATTGCCAAGTATATTTAAAAATTTTATTTCAACTGCATATTAAAATGAAATTGGACCCTGGTTGATTTTTACAAAAATATTAGTGTCCGAGAAAGTTACAACTCCTCCGAGAAAGATTTTAACTCCTCCCGTTTTTATTACTCGGAGAAAATTAATTGAAACAGTATGAAACTTCCACCAGGATGTAAATGGGTTAGGGTTCATACCTGCATGAGATTGTGAGTGAAGTATATAACTGCATTTACTTATCTCCAATTCTTAATAGATGCAAAATAAATACTTATTGAGAAATGAAAATTTGAAACCCAAGAAAATGAATGCAATAAATAGATTTATTTATACGATTCCTAACTCATCCCTCCACTCTAGTAAAATTGATATTGTCCATAACAACCTCATCTAGGGATGACATACAATATTTATGTAAATAGTGTTTATCAGTATTCCTTTGATATTAATTCGTACTCGTCAGTATTCTTTCCTTATTCCTACAGTATCCCATCCTATTCCTCGTCCAGGATGCCGTATTAATTCTTTTTTTCCGTATTTCTCGGAATACAAGAGATACAGATAACTCTGCTTAGAATTTTTCCTCGGGGGTAATACCGTAGTTATCACATTCCTAAAACATTCCATCCTATTTCCCTCTTCCTTCAAGCTGTAGATCCTGCCGCAGTCTAATGCACAATGAAAGAAAATGTTTCCATAAAACGTTTACTCCGTCACATAAAATGTTTAACAGTGGCTATACATAGGTTTCTGCCATTGAAATGCATTGCAGCATTCACTCAGTTTATTAATAGTTGAAAATACGATTTACAATGAATTTAAAAATCTTTTATTGGCCAGCGAGGAAAATTTCGTGTCGTTGCGTTGCTAGAAGAAGAATATTTCTGTTTTTATTGCATCGTCTGGTGCACCCGTTAATGAGATGGAATTATTTTCGCCGTAGGGACTGGAATCCTGGACTAATTACACACTGATCATGTAGCCAATTTACACTCGAACATCAAGTAAAAGAGATGCTATTTTGGATGGACATGTTTAAAAATTTTCTTTGCATGTATGGAAGCAGTTCCATTGTTAAGGTGATCTAGTCACAAGTCGAAAACCTAGGATCAAAATCCTCACGTAATACTTTTTTTAGATCATAATTTATTTCATGATTTTCTTTTACAGATTTATTACCATTCTTCAGGTGTTTTGCCCTGAAAATTTTAATTTTCTGCGTAATGATATTTTTTTCTTTGCGTAATAAATACTGAATCAATACAGTAGGAACACCGATAATTACTGTATAAAGAATACCAAGGAATACACTAAAATACTGCCGGTGGAATACCAATGAGTAAGGTGAGAATAGGGTGATTTCCTACTATTTTTTATTGCCTAAATCGAAAGATTCTTACTCCTGGAGTATGTATTCCACGCTTTTAGATTTTTAAATGACGATATCTATTTTTCGTGATTAAATGAAGGGTGAAAATTTTCAAGAGAAAATGCGACGGCTATGTACGAATGCTGGGAAAAGCCCGTGTGATGTCATTCTGGTTCCGCCTGCCGCCATGTGAGGCCACCTTGGTGCGAGGCTATGAGCGCCGCTACGATGCAGGCTGTTAGCAGGTAGCAGAGTACCCTGCTAGCAGGTAGCGCTTGGCTTAAATAAGGATTATTAATACCCTATTAAACGAAGGAAACTTTCCGACCTAAGGCAATTTTAATAGGTGATTAATAAGAGATATTTCCTTGATATCTGTGCCTCATGCATGCATTCGTAATCTCAGACGATGTAAAACTCCTGATTACTCGTATAGCATCTAGGTCCCTCTGACGTCACGTGGAGTGGCATCGTATGGGCCCCAGGATGGCCTTTTTCAAATGAGGTTAAAAATGACCATTAACATTCGTCAAAACTGGGATTTCTAAAACCAAATAATTTGTATATTATGAATATACTAATGGTGGGTAACGAATCGCAATCAATGCTTTTCGATTTCTTCGATGAAAGAAATTACCCTATACCGAGAAATGTTGAGGAATACCAATGAATACGGATGGAATCTTTTGGATAGTATTTCTGAGTCTCAGTACGAATATTATTGAAATATAAGGAATAAAGAATGCTTATAAATACCGTAGGAATACAGTATTAATTTAACTAACGTATTAAGTGAAACATTCAAAATATCTGAGTAAGTCATCCAGAAGACAGACAGAACGAGGGTATTAGACATTTCCTCAAAAATTTTAGAATTGGTTTGTAAATTTACCAAAGACATTTTCTTAGTTAAGCAGAGAGCTATGATATAATTTGTGATATCTTGAAACACATGAACTACGAGAAGATTTGGCCAAAATTATCACTATCAAGTTTAATGTATATATATTATTTTGACAAGAAATCACAGCTTGATAAAATATTCTATCATGCCAAATTTCTTGAAATGGAATAGTCGAAGGGAGGCCGCTCTATCTACATACTATACATATAGCCCGTTACGACTACTCACTGACTCACTCACTCATACAAATGTTTAGTGTGAACGAGACGAGACACTACAAAAAGTCTTATAAGGACCCCCTATAAAATTGTCTGAATCCCCAAGAAAAATTATGAAAACACTAAATTCCCACCATATATATCCGTCTATTCACTTAAAATTGAGTATGGGAATTAGTTCAAAAAATGGCCACCAAAATAAAATGGCGGCGCGGCGATCATTGGAAGGAAGATACCAACAAATAATCATAGCAAAATATTTGTTTATGCCTACAAAAGGAGCGAAATTGGAAAAGAGGATAAATGAATAAAAATGAAAAACTGATGAAGATAAGGTAGGAATTCAGAAAGTAATTTTTAAGGAGTCGATTTCCATACGGATTCTTTCCATGTGAACAAAAATTTGTTTGCATCAAAGCATATTCAAATGAAAAGCGGAGAAATATAAGGTAAGATAATACTTATTGTTTTTGGTAAATTCCATTCTCTAAATGAAATTTCGTTGTCATCAAAATCGAAAGTGTGGTTGTTATTAATTCCATCGTTAACAAGTGCACATTATGCCATTTTTAAAACATTAAATTAGGTAGGTAAAAGTATTTTATTTTCATTCTTTGTGATGGCAATAACTTGTTATTTTTGTTTAGGTTCTTTTTTCCGTTAATGTCCTTTTTAATATGCAATGTTATCCGTGAGCTGGTGCATCAGAGGCAGTGAATTATAGAATATGGAGGGTAAGTGCAATTAAAGGTATTTCTTATTCAATTATTTGTCTTAGGAAAATCACGTTTCGTTGAGTGCCTAAGTTGTTTTGCTGTAAACATTATCGAAATCTTGACATTTACAATGCCTTGTTCATCAAAAGCTGTCATCTGCTACTCACTGCGCATTACATTGGATATTAAAGCTGCTAGGAGATGTTTGTGTATCCTGATTCATTGAAACTTTAAATAGAGGCATTCCTGAATTGGTATCATTCGCGACCGTGATAAATATTCTTACGCTAAAATTCGTCATACTAGGCCCAATTCATGCTAAGAATCTCCGTCTTGCGCATTTGCACTAGTAGATACTGGTATTCAGTTCCTACGTAATGCTTGTGTGTGCACCATTTTCTATAAAGCTTACGAAAGGAAACTGCAGTCATACCTTATTCGTATATCAAGAATTTTGTTGAGTTATGTGAAAAATAATTAATAAGCGTGTTTTTCATTGTATTACGTAAAGCCGTTAAGTTATAATATTACGTATGAATTGATTGTTGCAGTGGAATATGCTCTCAACGTTTTTTGAATTTGATTTGAATAATTTAGAGACTCTGTCAGACTCGCAGAATTCTTTTTTACTATTTTAGTCCCTCAGAAAAACTTTTCTCTTCTATAAAAATTTATTTTCATATTGTAACCTACTTACCATACGCTCGTTTTACTTGAAAGTGGAAATATTGCTTATATCTAATCTTGCCAACACACAAGTAAACGATCCTAGAGTAACAAATGGCAGACAAAAAGTATATGACCTTCCATAGTGACCATAACAGGCCGCAAGCCTTTCCAGGGAGGGTCTGGGGGGGCAGAGCCCCCCCAAAGAACAAAAGTGAGTCGAAACATAAGTCCATATTCTTTCGCATTAGCCTTCATAATGTAATACAGTTGTTTCCCAGTCAATGAAACAACATAAGATAGGCTCAAATTTGACTCCTGAGTTGACCCACTTGGAATCGACAGCACCTATCCCGTACCCCAACATTAAGGTGCCTAGAAATGATTCCCGCGAAAAGAAAGAGGGCACCCGAAAAACGAGCACACTTCGAAGATGCAATGAGACCGGCCGCATGCCTGTATCTATAGCTCGAGTTTAAACGAGAGTGTGAAGGGAGAGACAGAGGCGCAACAATGACACGGTGAGGATAGGGAGGAATGCTTTAAAAGGCGTGTGTAGACTTTGAAGAGGCGAGGTCCGATGGGTGGAGAGGTGAAAGGGGTAATAGAGGAACGGTCGCCTGCCGGGAGAAGGCGGGAGGCGAGGAGGGAAATTGAGAGAGAGAGAGAGGAGGATGAGGTGGCGTTGGAGGTGGAAGTAAGAGTCGTTGACAAGACGAGCACCTCACCCACTCTCCCGGCTGCCTCGCCGAGGGACTTGAGCAAACATCACCGCCTCCCACTCATGACGGACAGAATGGCGTTTAGGGGTGGGAGAAGAGTGGATGAGAAAATGGATAAAGAGACGGGAGAGGGAGAAAGAAGGAATGAGCAAAGGAGGAGAATAGAGAGTCAGGCAGATAAAAGGGAGAGCAAGTGGGCATTCTGTTTTGATAGTGCGGCGGCCTCCTTCCGCCACTTTCATTTGGCGCAGCGATAGAAAAGGGGTGAGCAGAGGCGTAGCTGCAAGATGGGTGACGAGACACTTTGTAACAGTGGGAAAAGGGGACTGTAAAGACTTTGGAGGGCGACGGGTGAGGTAAGCGGGGGAGGAGAGTGTGGGGGCATTGGGAGTAGACAGTTTTTAGAGGCTCATGGGACAATGCATTGTCACGCACTGAGCCCAAAGATGGCGCCTGAGTGTTGTGGCATGTGTTAGTCTTATAGTCCTATTTCCTCTTGAGATAAAGATTTCTCTTTTCCTCGACGGAATGTTTTGAGAAGCGCTCTTGGCATTCGTTTTACCATAAATCGCAGGGAAATCAACGCAGGTCTCTCGGCAATGCAAACAATATTCGTGCTTTGACTCGAGTCTGAGACATCACGGAATTTTCAGCCCTTTTCCAAACTTTGTTGGGTTAAAAATAATAAACCTTCGACAAATGACCTCTTCCAGTTAAGGGCGGATGCAATCATACAAGTGATTTGGTATGGCAAAATAACATGGGAGGATTGGAGTAAAAGGAAATGAATGACTTCATTATTAAATAAAATCATCTCAATTCCTCACGAGCAAGGATAATGGAATATGAAACAAGGGATGGCAAAAGTATTTGCAGGTGAAATAGCGCGAAAGTTTCACAAAAACTTGAGCGTATATGAAGATCTATATCGTGGTGGAAGTTCCTTTCTC